>NC_048600.1:15467403-16067403 GCF_003668045.3 Cricetulus griseus
AGAAGCAACCAGTCATTTTACAGTCAGTGACCCCATGACTTTGTCAAGTAGGGCTCCCCATCAGAGAGTTATTCATCCAGTAGGTCAACCTGTTGAATACAAGATGTCATCTGCTGTATTTATATCATCGCCCATGACACACTTGTTTTGTAGAAAGACTATCAGAATAAAAAGTAATGGATAAAAGTTGTCACAGTAAGGACACTATACCATTTGTGGGCTTTGCACTATGCATTACTGCATTTCATCTTCACAGCACCCCTGTGAGGCAGATATTGTATGTGTCTGTATTTACACAGGGAAAAGCCTTGGCTGAGGCATGAGGTGGAGTTTGCCTAAGTCTATCAAGATGACTACTGCTGATGGCTTTTAGTCTGGCTTTGGAATTCATCCTCCTATTCATTATAGTCTGATATCATTTGTATTCCTGCTATACCATACCTGTTGTCAGAGTTTGATTACTCTGCTTACAATTAATTAATAACAGCCACTTACCGCTCATGGTTATTGGAAGGTCTGAGATTCCTGAATCAAGACTTTATGACTAACAGCACAGCTAGCAGTGTGCACATGACTGTGTTTCTGTTGGTTTCCTTTGTTCCCTGACCCTGATACAGATGATACAGTGTTGCAAACATACCCTGCATGCTGTGAGTGCTGCAGGAGAACACTGAGCTCAGAAAAGCCATCATTCAACAGCAAGTTTGCTCCATGTTCTAGTGGGAGATGTTATTACTTCATTCTTCAAGATTTAACATTTACAAACTCAGTTCTGAAAACCCAAGCAAAAAGTAATTGGGTTTTGTGTTATTGTTATAAATACAGCAAGCATACATAGAAGAATGGGGAAGCTAATGGAGGATTGTTTCCCTAGCACTTAGTAGTTTTAATTACAGAACTCTCGTAGGGTGAAAAATCAAAGATGAATAATATACTCTTTCTTCACTGATTAATAGAATGTTAGTGGTGACTTATATTGTTCTAAAATGCAAATAACTTCATATGTACATCTGTAACTCACATATGCTTTAATGACGAGTTAAGTCAACATCTTGTGCCAGCTGTTATTATTCATAAGTATTAGGATAAGTCCATTTATTAATGTACCACTTGGCTTTTGTGTTCATTACTTTCAGGTGATCAAGCCCGTACTTTTTTCCTACAGTCAGGTCTGCCTGCCCCAGTTTTAGCTGAAATATGGTAAGATGCTTTCTTTGTAAGTGCACTTAAATTTCTGATGGGCTATTGTTTAAAATAATATGGTGTTAACATCAGATTGTTTTCATATATACTCTATTATTAAAAAAGAATAAATGATTGGAAGTAATTTGAAGTTTTGTTCTATAAGACAAATTCTAATTCCATTAGAATTCAAAAAATATATGAATTATCATTAAAAATATTTCTTTACAATTTGACAAAAATCTCAAATTCCTCTTTTTGTTATCTTATTACAGTTTCATTTATTTTCATCAGCTGTAAACCCCAAAGTAGCCATCCCTTTCTTTGCTCCTACTTAAAAATACTCTAGAGGGGCTGGAGAGATGTTCAGTGGCTAAGAGTACTGAGTTCAATTCCCAGCACCCACATGGCAGTTCACAACTATCTGTAACTCAAATTCCAGGGGATCTAACACCCTCTTCTGACCTCTGTGGATATCAGGTGCACATGTTGTGAAAATATGTACATGTAGGCAAAACATACATATAAAAATAATAATTTAAAAAATATTCTAGAGTATCTAGGATTATGTTTTTAAGCATATTTATAGTAAATAAGATCTTCTACCTCATCCTTTTTCCTTATGGAACATTTGTGTGCTTGACAAAATGCTAGTCACAAGCATGTTTTCAATTATTTGAAAAAGTGAATAACTTAAGAATTTGCCTGCCTGTGTAAAATATACATACTATGTAGACTTGGATGTCTTAAACCCACTCTATAGACCAAGCTAACCTCAAACTTGGAACAATCCTTTTACTTCTATCTCCATAATGGCTGGGATGTCAGGCTTCTAATTATCGACTGATTATTTTATTATCAGTATTATTGACTGATCATATTCTGTCTACATTGTTGTAAATCCTCTGTGAACTATAGATTCTGTATGGTCTGTGAGCATTTTGTTAGATACTGTCTCTAGCTAGTATTTCTTACTATTATTTATATGGATGTGTACTCAATTAAGTGATGGTCTAAATGTGAATGCTTTGTCACTGTTTTTATTTTCTCAACCTCAGCAGTAATTTTTGTTTCCTCATTACTCACCTCATTCTCCTTTTAGGGCCTTATCAGATCTGAACAAGGATGGGAAGATGGATCAGCAAGAGTTCTCCATAGCTATGAAACTCATCAAATTAAAGCTTCAAGGTCAACAGTTGCCTGTAGTTCTCCCTCCTATCATGAAACAACCCCCTATGTTCTCTCCACTAATCTCCGCTCGATTCGGTATGTATTTATTAATTTATTAGCCTTATTTGGTTGTTAAGCTTGATTCCATGGGGACCATGAAAGGATTTATTAGCACAAAACGACAATTCTCACATTTCCAAGTTAAGCTTCATGCCTTTAAGAGAAGAGATCTTAAATGTAAGTACTGCCATAGCTAAGTACGTGTCTGGTCTTGCCAGAATCTTCTGTCACAACTCCTAGTTGTGACATAAATGATCTGCCTTCTTAGTTACAACTCTAAATACTGTTCTCAATTAGTTTTCTTCTGTCTCTCCTATAAGGAGAAAGCAGGACTAGAGGCTACAAAAGGGAGGTGATGGGGGTGGAGTCAATATGAAATTACAGTTGGAGAGAATAAGTTCTGGTGTTCTGCTGTAGGGTGATTATAGTTAACAGCTTTGCATTGTGTATGCCAAAGCAACTGGGAGAGAAGATTATGAATGTTTTTAGCACAGAGAAATGATAAATGCTTGAGATGGTAGATGTGCTAAATACCCTGGTTTGGTTATCATATATGTACCCATGTGTTAGAACACCACACTGAACCTCAGAAATAGGTATAGTGTGTGTCCTTAATATTAAATAAATAAAACAAGATGATTGAATAAATTTAAACTCACCTGAAGGGGTTTAATTTGTTTAGTAATTTAAAATCATAGATGAGTAGAATTTCTTTAATTTAAAGGTTAATTAGCCAGCTAAATTGAGGCCAGTAAATGGTAGACTTTGTCCTAGTTAATTTACACTCTCTTCAGAAATCACTTGTTGGTATGCTTTGCATACCAACATAGCCAGTTTCTTATTATTCATATGTGAAACACTCATTTTGAATGGAATATTCAATAAGGTGTCTCTATTGAGAAATGCATTCCTTTGTACCAGATATTAGATTTTAAAACACTGTATTCTACTTTTGTACTCAGCTATAGAGATAAACACCAATCACTGGGTGGCAATATTTTTATGTTGTATTTAAAAAATAAAAGTCATCACTTATTTTAAAGACTTGTCTTTGAATTCATAGATGTATAACTTAGAAGAAAAGTGAAATACATGGCACGTTTGCCAATAATACATATACAGAAACATGTCTACCACAGCATCTACTAATTAGAGCCTGTTTTGTTTGAGGAATGAGTGTACATACTGTCTAGTAATGTAGCAATGCTGGATCTATTTTCCTCACACAGAAAACCATACACTCAGATAAAACTTTTTTTTTCCTTTGAGATACTGTTTTTTGTTTTTGTTTTTGTTTTGTTTTTCAAGACAGGGTTTCTCTGTGTAGCTTTGGAGCCTATACTAGCACTCGCTCTGGAAACCAGGCTGGCCTCGAACTCACAAAGATCCTCCTACCTCTGCCTCCCGAGTGCTGGGATTAAAGTTGTGCGCCACCAATGCCCGGCTGAGATACTGTTTTTAATTGACAAAGATTGCTTAGTCTTTCTCAGTGGTAAAAGGAGAAGAAAACTCAAGTGACATCTGGGCCCGTTTGTAGCTCATACACGGCAGGTGATTTACATTCAGAGCAGAAGCTTACCTCCTGCACTTCAGGTTCAAAGCTGCTTTAGGGAATATGTTAGGGATCGTTGGCCCATGGTGTTTCTATGAACATTGGCCTTGCTTCTTGTGCTCTAACTTGCTTTTTATATTTTATAGTTTTTATATTTCATATAAAAATGTGTATTTTATAGTTGACTTGGTGGCACTGAAAAATGTGTTCTCTTTTATTTTCAGGGATGGGAAGCATGCCCAATCTGTCCATCCCTCAGCCCTTGCCTCCAGTTGCACCTATAACAACACCCTTGTCTTCTGCAACTTCAGGGACCAGTGTTCCTCCCTTAATGATGCCTGCTCCCCTAGTGCCTTCCGTTAGTACATCGTCATTACCAAATGGAACCGCCAGTCTCATTCAGCCTTTATCCATTCCTTATTCTTCTTCAAGTAAGTATCTAGTGAGCCAGACACATGAAGGAAGAGACTGTTGTATTTGTTCAGAGATTGCCCTATTTGTGGAATTGCCTAAGACAGGCCTTTCCCTTTTATATCTCTCTCTTTTCCCCACAGCATTGCCTCATGCATCCTCTTACAGTCTGATGATGGGAGGATTTGGTGGTGCTAGTATCCAGAAGGCCCAGTCTCTGATTGATTTAGGATCTAGTAGGTATGAATGCTTAACACATACAACTTTGCCTGCTTTCAGTATGGATTTTTAGTTAAAAAGCCCTAGGCTTATCCAGGTTGTTCTTTGTAATGAACAAGTATAAATACTTAAGATAAGCTTTCTCTTTTGTTGTTGATTTTTTTGTTTTTTGAGACAGGGTCTCACTGTGTAGTCCTGGCTGTACTGGAACTCACTGTGTAGACCAGTCTGGCCTCACACTCAGAGATCCACCTGCCTCTGCTTCCCAAGTGCTGGGATTAAAGGCATACATCACCACACCTGGCTGAGGTAGTATTTTTAAAATTTTAGAAAACATAAGTACCATTTATTACCTGTCAGAGGAGTCATCATAGTTCTCTTCAAAATAGTTATAAAGAGTTGCCTTTCACCCAGAAAAATACTGTCTTGTAGCTTTAGCAATCATTGACTTTTGTGACTTTATTTTTTTCTTGACATCACTGAACCATAGTTTAACAAAGTAAGAAATGGAGACAATAATATCTTTTAAGTGTGTTTGGAAGATAGCAAATGCCATCTTAAAAGGCCCTGGACAGTAAAATACCTGAAATTATAGGTTCTTAGTAGATGGAGTTGTATGTATCTATTGCCATTATATTGTAAAAAGAATGATTCTTAATGTCTTTGTTTAATTAAATGTATTTTATTTGGTAACATAAATTTTTAAATACATTTCGTTATAGCTCAACTTCCTCAACTGCTTCCCTCTCAGGGAACTCGCCCAAGACTGGGACCTCAGAGTGGGCAGTTCCTCAGCCCTCAAGATTAAAGTATCGGCAAAAATTTAATAGTCTAGACAAAAGCATGAGTGGATACCTCTCAGGTAACTGGAGTACAGTGGTTATAAAACCGGTAGTCTTGTATGTAAACTTCTTTTGAAAAACTGTTACTTTAATTTGTTCTTTTGTCTTATCTAAAGTTCTAACATTCAAGACATTTAGAAGGCATTTCATACATAAGAACTTGATTGCTTTCTTCATATTCTTATATCAAGTTAAGTACAAGGGTATATACCCCACCTTTTGGAAAAGCATCTCTCAGGAAGATTGAATTCATCTTGTAAGCTTTGAAGTGAATGAAACCCCAAACCACAGGGCATGGTAGTTGTAGCAATTTGCCTTAGCTGTCTTTGAAAGAAAGTGCTTTTCTCCGCTTGCACTTTTTATTGCTCACTCTTTGTGCTTGACTCAAATGTGTCTGTAGAACATTTGAGTTCAGTTTAGAACATCATGTAAATGTGGTGAAGTGGCGATACACAAGTATATACTTATAATAGGCAAGGGTGTCCCACCACCTTCTAACTATCACATTCTCTCCTCTCTCAGCAAATAATTCTTATGTTGGATAAAGTGAATGACGATAAAGGACAGGGTGTCAGGAAAGACTGATTTCTGTCTACAGTCATGGGGTGGATAGTAATGCACCAGAGAAGAGAGAGAAGTTTGAAGTGAAAGTTGGGGAGAGGGACATGATGGGGACAGAAGTTTTAGACATACTTATTTTTGGAGATGCTTGTGAAACAGATATGTAGGTTTTTTGTTGGATATAAGAGTACAAGTATAGAGGTGAGGTTTGGGCTGAGGATGTCATGTAGGGATCATCAGGCTCTCCAGGCTTGTTGAAAACAGAGAAGAGCATGCTCAGGAGTCCCAAGAGGAATGGCAGCCTTTGTAGATAATGTTGGAACAGGGACAGTGAAGACAAAGGGGCAAGGGAAGAACATGCAGGGAGAGCAGTGTGTGGGAGGTCAAGGCTGGAGATTTCATCTCCATGCCAGTGGCTTGATCCTTGCTCTCAGAGCTGTGAGTAGCACTGTCTTGCTAGAAGAACGTGGAGGAGCATTCCATCCTCAATAATTCTAGACTCTGATCTCTTTGGAGCAGTGCTGTGTTTGATTACTGCTGAATGCTCAATACCTGGCCCTTTGTGCAAATATCTTGACAGTAAATGTTCCAAGAAAGCAGCAACATTATTGGCATGCCGTAAAAGAGGCTGAAGAGGTCTCTCTTTGTGGCTTTCTCTCTCAATCAGGTTTTCAAGCTAGAAATGCCCTTCTTCAGTCAAATCTGTCCCAAACTCAGCTGGCTACTATTTGGTGAGTCTGTCCATTAATGATTTCAGCTATAGATTCTCCATTATCAGAAATCCTTCTGGAAGATTGTTTCTTAAAAAACAGACAGAAAAGTAATTGTTTGTATGGAAATTTGCATGCTTCATAGAGGTGGGCTTTGAAAAGTTAATATTCACTTGGGAAGCACACCTTCTTGAGAACTTAACCTTTATTTTATAGGTGACACTGTAGTTTTCTTTTATATAATGACTTTCATTGTGATCCAGAGATGATTTCACTTTTAACATAGTGAATTGAAATATGATAAACCACCTTCTCAGAGTGGGCATTTGCCATGAGTCAGTGCTTTCCCTCTTTGGGGGTCTATGAAAATTAAGGGTGAAAATTGACTCAATTTCCAAAAATGTTTATATTTTACTAAAATACCTTAATGTAGCATTTACACTGTCATTATTATTACTCATGAAAATAAAAGCTATACTCTTAAGTTAGTCAGTAAAAACTATCAGTGGCCTTTGTAAATTGTGAATTTTCACATTTCCTGTAGGACTCTGGCTGACATTGATGGTGACGGACAGCTGAAAGCCGAAGAGTTTATACTAGCGATGCACCTCACTGACATGGCCAAAGCTGGACAGCCGCTGCCACTGACTTTACCTCCAGAGCTCGTCCCTCCATCTTTCAGGCAAGTATCTCTGGAGCTGCAGAGCTGTGGTTCTCATCACTTAGGGGTGATTTCACTTCAGACTTTGTTGAAGCCTGTGCTTTAGTTCAGAGGAGAGTTAAGTATTTACTCTGTCCTTTGATTTTCATACTCCATGAATCACACTGGGAAGGAGGAGATAACAGGAGGAGGAGCTGTTTTCACCATGTTATAGAGAAGGAACACATCAGTTTAGCTGGAGATTAAGAAAAACTTGCCCAAGAATAGCAATCAACTAAACCTAACATCCAAGTCTTTGTACATGATAGCAAAAGGCCATACTATGTTTTAAATAACAAGTTGTTTTCAATGATAGTAATCTGTATTTTTAGTCTGAAAATTCTCAGACTGTGTGATGCTTTTTGTTGTTTATTTTTCTTAGAGGCGGGAAGCAAATTGATTCCATTAATGGAACTCTGCCTTCGTATCAGAAAACACAAGAAGAAGAGCCTCAGAAGAAATTGCCAGGTGTTAATTTTACACTTTTAATTAGTTTATGTATTTTACAATTAAAATTGGTTGTATTTACATTAATTTTATTTTGAAGTACAAACAAATATTTAGTGTTTATAGACTTAAAGTTAAATGTTATATGAAAAATTAATGGGTGGAATTTGTATCTGGTGTGTGTATTACTGGGGATTGAATCCATGAACTTAAATAAACCACCCAAGCATTCTGTCATGGAACTATGTCACCAGATCATTGGGATGCTTTAATTATTTATTCATTTTAATGAAGAGTAAAACTGAAAATGATGAAGGAAAATGATGAAGGAATATAATTGGAAAATCAGTGTTTCTTCCATATTAGGGAGATGAAACCAGATCAAGCTTTGTAATGGAATCTTTAGCTTTGAAAAAAGTTTTAAATGTTTATTGAAAGAGTATACACATAATTATTTTAAATTATTAAAAAATTAGTGAAAAGACTGGGGTTATAGATCAATAGTAGAATGTTTGACCAATATATGCAAGGCCCTGAGTTTAATCCCCAGCACTGCAAACCAAACCAAACAAGAAAGCTACCTCCTTTAAAAAGTTAATGACATACAGCAGTTAAAGCACAACTTTGGTTATTTGGAGAAGGCACTGAGAAAAGGTAAACCAATATTTTTACTGGCTTGGATAGTCAAAGTATGTTTGAATAGATTCAAATGTAGAAAATTGTAGGTTTTTAAATTAATGTTTCTACAGGAAAGTAAATTTTTTCTACTTACATTTTAGTTAAAAGTATCAATAGGAGAAATACTTGGAGAGCAAAAGCAATCAGTGACTGCTAGGCCAGAGTGTACTCAACTAGGTAAGAGGTTCTGTGGGCTGTGGAAGAAAGCATAGAATCTCTTTTCTCTTCCTTTCTTCCTTTCCTTTTAGTTACATTTGAGGACAAACGGAAAGCCAACTATGAACGAGGAAATATGGAACTGGAGAAGCGACGCCAAGCCTTGATGGAGCAGCAGCAGAGGGAGGCAGAGCGTAAAGCCCAGAAAGAAAAGGAAGAGTGGGAGCGAAAACAGAGAGAATTACAAGAACAAGAATGGAAGAAGCAACTGGAATTGGAAAAACGCTTGGAGAAACAGAGAGAACTGGAGAGACAGCGGGAGGAAGAGAGGAGAAAAGAGATAGAAAGACGAGAGGTTGTTTTCAGGTTCTTTCCTAAGAAAGTACTCATGTAATGAATGAGCACATTCCATTCACTGACCTTCTCACTTGTGCCTTTCTGTCTGTCTCTTGCCACTCTTTATCCTGGACAAAATCGAATCTCCCTTCCCTGGATGAGGGGACCTTTGTATGTAAGGACTTGAAGGGCTTCAGGGTAGAGGTGTGTGGAAACTTTACCATGTGCATGTGAGGCCCCAATTGGAGGAGGCCTGAGTACACAGCTGAGCTGAGCAAGAAGCTACAGCTAATTTGACAGCAGGGAGTCACTGGGTGAAGGCAAGCTCAGGACTCAGAATCAGTCAGAAGACTTGACTCATAGGGAGGTGTAGCTGCAGAGAGGAGTCCAGAAGCTGGCCTAGTGTTACAGAGGTTCCAAAACACACCGGTTATGCTTTAATGGGCCAGGAATGGAGCACAGTAAATTACAGTGCTTTGAAAATTGTAAATGGACTTATTTCTTCTCCAATTTCTTCTCCAATAAAGGCATAATTTTTATGCTTATGAAGTCATCCTTTAGCTTATTAAAAGAAGAAGGACAATAGCAAAAAGATGGTTCTGTGAAGCAATAAAAAGTGATGAATAAAAGCCACTTTTGTGGATATCTTAGGGCCCATTGAAAAACTAAATTTCCTCACCTACCCTTACGTCACTCAGTCCTAAAGACGGTCATCCCATGAGTTTTTCAATAGTGCAAATTTTTAAATTTAAAAGTGAACAATAACTTGATATTTTTAGGCAGCAAAGCAGGAGCTTGAAAGACAGCGTCGTTTAGAATGGGAACGAATCCGTCGGCAGGAGCTTCTCAATCAAAAGAACAGAGAACAAGAAGAAATCATAAGACTGAACTCTAAAAAGAAGAGTCTCCATCTTGAGCTGGAAGCAGTGGTATGGCTAAAGTTTATGTGATGTTATCTGAACAGTGCTGGCATTACCTGACCAGGGTTTGCCCAAATAAAAAGGCTCAGTTACTTAAAAAGGGGGAGAAACAGCTGCTTACCTATGTGGTCTCAGGAGGCAGTGGCAGGTTAATCTTTTATTTCAAGACCAGCCTGGTCTACAGGGTGAGTTCCAGGATAACCAGGGCTATATAGAGAAACCTGTCTTGTACAAAATAAGTTAATTAATTAGCAATAATAATAACAACAAATGAATAAATAAACATCACAATATCTTTAGTCAGAAAGATGTTATGGATTTAAATCACCTTGTATACAAACCATAATTATTAATCATGCCACAGTGCTACACCAAAGATCTTCAGCTTTTAGCTAATGTGTGCTGTGTGTGCATCTATTAGAACCATCATCTTGATGGTGTATTCTCTCCTAAAAATGGGAGAAAATTGGACTGACCAGATAAAGGCACTTGCTGACACACCTGGCAAGCTAAGGTCAGTCTCCAGGACCCATATGATACAAGAAGAAAAGTGACTTCCACAAATTGTTCTCTGACCTCTGTGCATACACACATATACACACAAAGTAAATAAACATATAAAAATAATTTAATGTAAGAAAAGACCTTAACGTTGCCTGGTTTTCTTTTAAGGTTTGAGGTGATACACCAGCACAATAGCATAGGTTAGTGTCTGGAGAGGTTTGGTCTGTACTTACACACATTAAAGATAAAATAAGCTGTAGAGTTTATCTAGCATGTTCCTTTAAGTGTGTATTTTTCAAATACATGTTATCTACTCAAACATTCATTAATCAGTGATAACTCATTTTTCCTCACCTCACTGTTATTACTAGAGTTGTAAAACAAAATGCCACAGACTGAGAAGCCCAAACAGATTTTGGCAGTTCCAGAGGCCAGGAGTCAGGGTGTGACCTGTGAGGCCTCACTCTGTCCTCATGTGTCTTTCTCTGCGCACAGTCATTTCTGGTACACTTTCTGTCTGTTCTTACAATGACACCAGTTAGACTGAGATAGGGCCCATCCAAAGACCTTTCTTGGCCCTAATTGCCTCTTTAAAGTGAGTTTCTCTAAATATTAGACAAATTTGGCTTGGAGGGTGAGGTGACAATTCACTCTTACATCCTACAGCACCCTTCATCTTAGACCTTATTGCTCTCAGTTTTTCCCCCTCCCCAGGAAGGGAAGAATAGGCTACTCTTTGTATAAGGAGAAGAACATTAGTGTATGAGAAAAGGATTGAAACCCAAATGTTCCTTCTGGACACTTTTAACTAAAGGAGATTAGATGATAGCAGTGAAGCCAGGCGTTGGTGGCACATGGGAGGCAGAGGCAGGCGGATCTCTGTGAGTTCAAGGCCAGCCTGGTCTACACAGTGAGTTCCAGGACAACCTCCAAAGCAGTACAGAGAAACCCTGTCTCAAGAAAAAAAAAAAAAAAAAGGAGATAGCATTGACGGTAGAAATAGAAGCCAGAGGACATTTAATGAATAAATTAATACTTTAGGATTGTTTATGGTAGTTACAAATACATAATTCAAAAAAATTCAGTGTGTTGTATTTGTGCCTTTTCACAGCATATGGGATCTTGCTCTGAGAATGGTTTGTTTCTTACTAATATAGCACTTTTTTTTTTTTTTTTACTGTATATATGCATTTAATCTTCCTATAGAATGGAAAACACCAGCAAATCTCAGGTAGACTTCAAGATGTCCGAATCAGAAAGCAAACACAAAAAACTGAGCTAGAAGTTTTGGATAAGCAGTGTGACCTGGAAATTATGGAAATCAAACAACTTCAACAAGAACTTCAGGTAGGTCCTTTGCACCTGAATGGTCCTTAAACACGAGCAGTCATCAGCAGTTCTTCATAATAGATAGTTGCTTTGGGAGTCATGAGCCCCTGACTTTCTGGCAGACTTATGATAGAAGAGATCAGAAAATTCATAGGTTAGATGTAAGCTAGGTTCTGTTTAAGTTTATACATAAACATACATCACTTTGAACTTTAATTTTTAAAAAATCTTACATAACTTCACTGCAAGGGTGAATAAATCGGTCTTCCCCTGGCACAGCAGAGCCATTTCTTACTTGGTTGAAAACGCCTCCCCATTTCCCCCCAAGATTGCAGTCCCTCTTTGATACATACTTATGCAATATGGAGTGCCATTGTCTGTTTACACGTGCTGTCTAGTACATAGAAGCCCCTGTCATCCTTTGCCAACTGTCCCCCATTACACTGCAGAAAAGTTAGGTCTCTAGACACTCTACTAATGAAGGTCTTCTTCATTACCTTTAAATTTCAGCTGGCCATTCATACGTATTTGCTTAAATATTTTCTTTTTATATCTTATATAATTCTATACTACAACCATGTAGTATTTCTATTCTGAGTCTTAAAAAATCATGTTTTAAATTTTTCAAAAAATTCTTACAGTTTACATTGTTTTAATCAGATTCTAATTTTCTTTTCTAAAGGAATATCAAAATAAGCTTATCTATCTGGTACCTGAAAAGCAACTACTAAATGAAAGAATTAAAAACATGCAGCTCAGTAGCACATCTGGTGAGTCTTTAAGCTTTGTTTTGTTTCCTTCCTGAATAATTGTTGTAATATATTGTTATTTTACAATAGCATTATTCCATTAAAATGATATTTTGCCTGTAAGTTAAAAATTTCAAAATAATGTGAAAAATATTATTATAAGTTGTATTAGCTACTTATCTCATAGCTGTGACGAGATAACCTGACAAGAAATAACTAAAGAAAGGAAAGGTTGGCTGGGCGGTGGTGGCGCACGCCTTTAATCCCAGCACTTGGGAGGCAGAGGCAGGCGGATCTCTGTGAGTTCGAGATCAGCCTGGTCTACAAGAGCAAGTGCCAGGATAGCCTCCAAAGCCACAGAGAAACCCTGTCTTGAAAAACAAAACAAAAAAAAAAAAACAAAAAAAAAAAAAAAAAAAAAAGAAAGGAAAGGTTTCTTTTCCCTTTTTTTAAAAAAATTTAAATTAGAAACAAGCTTCATTTACAATGTCAATCCCAGTTCCCTCACCCTCTCCTCCTCCCCTGCCCCCCCAACCCCATCCCATCCCCTTTCTGCTCCCTAGGGAGGGTGAGGCCTTCCATGGAGAACCTTCAAAGTCTGTCATATCATTTGGAGCAGGACCTAGGCCCTCCCCCTTGTGTCTAGGCTGAGAGAGTATCCCTCTATATGGAATGGGTTCCCAAAGTCCATTCATGTACTAGGGATAAATACTGATCCACTACCAGAGGCCCCATAGATTAATCAGACCTCCAAACTGATATTTCGCTCACAGTATAATCAACGGGAAAGCCTGATCCAATATGTGAACAGTATAGGACAAAATGGATAACCACATGCCATTAGTGAAATGGACCCTTATTTTTTCCCATACTTGAAAATGAATTACAGACCTAAGCTTGGGTGTTGTAGCTCAGGCCTGTCCCAGAACTTTTAGACTGAGGCAAGATCTTCATGAATTTGGGACCAGTCTGGACTGCCCAGCAAATTCCATGTCAGCCTGGGCTAAAGAATGAGACCCTGTCTCAAAACCAACAACAAAGATAAATTAAAACCTCAATATAAATACAAGCTATGAAACTCCTGAAAGAGGACAGACAAAAGTACCCTGATATCCTTTGCAACCATTTTAATATAATATTTTTATTAATTCTTTGAGAATTTCATGCAATGTATTTTGAACGTATTTACTCTACTCCTCCCCTAACTCCTCTCAGATTCACCCCTACCTCTTCGTCTTACCTCCAACTTTGTTTTAGTGGGGTTTTGTTAATTATTTCATTTATTTATTTATTTATTTATTTATTTATTTATTTATTTGTCTTCATGTGTGCCTGGGCAGTACACGTGTTCAGTACACGTGTTCAGTGTTTGAGGTGGCCAGAAGAGGGCATTGGATCCACTAAAATTGAAGTTTCAGCAGTGAGCCACCATGTGGGTGCTGGGAATCAAACCCTAGAGGTGTGGAAAAGCAGCCAGTATTCTAAACTACTGAGCCATCTCTTCATCCTCATTAACAATTTTTTAAAAATCACCAAAAATAAATAATTAGAAATAGGAAATTGTCATAAAAATAGCTTTTTGATATTATCAAAAGCTCAAGAAATATGAAACATGTCATTCTACATCAAACAAAGAATTCTGCATAGCCAAGAAAACACCCAAGATGGAAAGGCAGTCCACAGACTGAGAGAAAATATCTGGGAATCATATATCTGCTAGGGGTTTGATATCCAAAATATATAAGGAATTCATACAACCCAATTACAAAAAATTTCCCCAAAACAAACAGAAAAACTCCTTATGGCCCAACTTAAAAATGGACAGAGCCAGGAATTGGTGGTGCTCGCCTTTAATCCCAGCACTCGGGAGGCGGAGGCAGGCAGATCTCTGTGAGTTGGAGGCTAGCCTGGTCTCCAGAGCGAGTGCCAGGATAGGCTCCAAAGCTACACAGAGAAACTCTGTCTCGAAAAACACAAAATCAAAAAAAAAAAAAAAATGGACAGAAGACCTAATGAGTAAACATTTCCCTCAAAGAAGAGATAAAAATGACTGATAGGTATTTGAAAGGTGGTCACCATTGCTAATCATTGAATTATCCCCTCAGACCTGTTAGGATAAGAAATTATCCTAGTTGGTGAGAGAGGAAATATCCTAGTTGGTGAGAGAGGAAAATCTGCACACCATTGGTGGGAATGTAAATCATCACAGATACTATAGAAAATAGTAAGGCAGATTCTTAAATCACTAAAAATTAAACTACCCATATGACCCACATCTGAAAGAAGTAAATCACTGTCTCAAAGGCATATGTGCACTCCCATGCTCACTGTAGCACCTGCACAATAGCTAAGGGTGGAAGCAGATGTCAGTCAATAGGAAAGCAGGTAGAGAAAAATGTGTGTGTACACAGGCATACACACATAATGGAATATTCAACCTTAAAAAAGAGGTAAACGGTGCCATATGTGACATCATGAATAATCTGGAGACTGTAGACTCAGTAAAATAAATAAGCCATGGAATAAAAAAGTGTGTGGTCTCACATGTGAAATTTATAATCATTGAACTCAGAAAAAGAGTAGAATGGTGCTTACCATCAAAATAGACTATACCACAAAAAGGGATTAGTTATATTAAAATGGAATAGCCATAATATAGACTACTATGGAAATGGAACTAGGTCTGCATTTCCTAATTGATAAGATGTGTTGTTAAATTTAAAACAACTTAAGAGTGGGCGTGTGTGCTCACCTCGCATGAGTGTATGCTGCCCTGGTTCAATCTCCACTATCACCAAAATTTAAATGAATAAATAAATAAATGTATGTTACAGAATGCTGTAAATAATAATGAGCCTATTAAGTAGAAGTTGGATGAATACACACATAAATATGTATTTAGATAGTAATGTTACTATTTCATTTTAATGGAAAACACTATATTTATACCTAGTTTCTCTATCCTTGTGTAATTTTTTTTAAATCATGTACAGTGAAAACCTCTCTTCTCACCCCTTAAAATGTGTTATTAAATAGTCCTGTTAGTGATGCGTGTTGGGTCCTTGCTGTGAGTAGTCCTCTGTTCTTGAGATTGTTATGAGTAAGTACAAAGCTACCTTAGCAGCACACTCTGTCAACTGAGTATGTACTATAAGTCACACTTTTGAGTTACACTTTATATTCACCTCATTTAATAAGGCAGGTGGTGTCATGCCAATTATGTTTGGTCAAACACCTTTTCTAACGTGGAGTTTTTCAAGTCCTGATCCTTTCAGTAGAGAACCAATACTTCTGCCCATTTCCTTCGAGGACCTATATTATTTACAAGAAATACTAATAGTATTGCATTATTATAAGAGACCATAAAAGGTGTTGTCTCTTCTACTTACCTATGTATCTTTGTATGCCTTTTGTATTTTTCTAGTTACATCATTTTGAGCAGACAGTAAATGAGAGGAGCTTCTCCCAAATGTAAACTGACTTGATATTTTTGTATTTCAGATTCAGGGATCAGTTTACTTCATAAAAAATCATTAGAAAAGGAAGAATTATGCCAAAGACTTAAAGAACAATTAGATGCTCTTGAAAAAGAAACTGCATCTAAGCTCTCAGAAATGGATTCATTTAACAATCAACTGAAGGTATTTAACTTCTATTATCTTCATGTCTTTGTAGCTGCTTCTTGTTTTATAATGTATTACATTTTCATAATTGACTATATCACTTTATCTACTAGAATCATATTATTTTAATGTTCTCTAAAGTTTAGTAAGTATTGTATCATAAGACTAAATATTTTTTCCAGAGTGTCCAGGTTTTGATGACTATGTGTTGTTTTTATTCACATCCCTGCATTTCAAAACAACTGCCTTTGTCAGTCCTTCAGAACTAAAGTAGAAAACAGGCTGCACATGGTGTTGCATATCTGTAAACCCCAGAAATTGGGAGGCTGATGCAAAAGGATTAGAATTCAAGGCCATTCCTCAGCAACCTAGAGAGTTTAAGACCAGCCTGGACTACATGAGGCCCTGTCTCAAAACAGGAAGGGAAGGGTAGACATGGAAATTTCAAAATTGCTCTGATGGTAGCTCTTCTTTTAACATGCTAAATTCTTTTTCTCATTTGTTTGTCTCTTTGTTCTAATATAATTAATCTTTTTTGAAACAATAAAATACTTAGGGAAATCTAAAGTAGAATCTGATACTATAAACTTCATATAGTTCATGATTCTTGATTTATTGTTTGCCACTGTTGCAGAGCAGGTGCCCAAGCAAACTGTGTGTTTTACTTTTGGGGTGATGGTAATTGGATACTGAAGCCATATGAATGAAGGTATTAAACTTAGTTGGCTACTGAAACTATGACTGGAATGCTAAAAACCAGACTAATGGTATTTCACTCAACTTTGGGAGTAGTCTCGGGTCATCTTTACTAACTATGTGTAAAGTTATGAAAGCAGACAGTGTTATGTAGTAATTCCTTAAGAAAGCTATCTCTTCATACAGTTTTTATCTTGTTGACTTGTGTAGAGTAACATTAGCAACAGCTCTGGAATAAACAACATGAAAAGACATCATGGTGGCTTCAGTTAAGGACAGAAAATTGAGGTGAATAACGCTGATAATGTGCTTTACACAAAGATATATTCTTTAGAAAAATTAAAACATGATCATTGGTCACTGATGGTCAAACAAGCCAGTCAAGTTATCTTCCTTAAATTATTTTTAATCTGAACATAGTTTAACTGGCCTTTTGTCTGCCTTATCTTACAGTGTGGGAATATGGATGACTCTGTTCTTCAGTGCCTTTTGTCTCTGCTAAGCTGTCTCAACAACCTCTTCCTCTTACTTAAGGTTATTTTCTAATATCTAGCTTCCTTTTTTGTTACTTTACTGTTTTCTTTTTTAAACTGGACTATTCTTTGCCTTTATCTAATTATCTTTGTTTGGAATAACGTATACAATAAAACCTTTTTCCCCCTTTCTGTTTGCTCTAATATCCTTCTGCTGTCTAATTGCCTGTTTGAGTTTAATGCCAGCAATCAGGGAGACTGCCCACAGGGCCCTCCTTCATGAGGAATCCCATGGGTTCCCTTACAGTATCTCTGTGGATTGGGGTAACTAATGGGGTGATTCAAGGGACAACTAAGGGAATGTGAGAATAAGCCACCCATATCCCTGAAAGCCATTGCTTGAGTTTCTTCTTGCAGTCTAGGAGAGGGTCATGACTTGTGTGCACCAGGCTGCATCCTAATTCTACATAAGAAAAAATATAAAGAACTAGTCATACAAGGGCATCATTATTTATCAGGCCTTGTATTCTGACACACTTAGACTTAAAGTAAAAATAAATAGGTGTAAATCATGTGCTTTGCTGTTTCTAATACACAGACTATTCAAAATATTCAATGAAACCCTCCTTTAATATAGTTTAAAGGGAGGTAATTTATATTAACCACTTGCCTACCATGTAGACTCTTATTACATGTTCTACTCAGTGCTAAAATGCATGCCAATATGCAGTTCTGTGTACATCCAATAGTAATTACAACTCAGCTCTTACTTTCCAAGAGGTAGGGCAAATTGCAAAAGCTGCAGCAGCAGGGTCCCAAATGTTGATGGATCTATAGGATGTATGACTAACAAGGTTAACTGGTCTTAAAACTTTTGCTACAGATCATGTAGAAACTTAAGTGTGAAACTTCATTGTAAAATGAAGTTCAGTGCAGATTTGTGGAGTATACTCATTCATAGAATACTGTCTGGTTATTCCAGTTATCATTGGTTCTCTACAGGCCAGCAGATTATTCTGTCTTGCTTTACTTTCTTCCTTCTGCTTCCTGCCTTCTGGTTTTTCACTGCTTATTGATACTTTCATCAGAGGCAATTTAGGCCACTAAAGGGTGTGACATCTGTAAGTCAATGGATAGGAAACTTGAGTGTAGCTACAGAAAGCAAGAGAAGAAGCCTCTGTAGTGGCCACTGTAAGATGATGCCTGGGGATCACTATGCACAGTGCTGAGGACTTGCTCTGGCTCCCGCTGAGAACTGCACAGAAAGTTCCTCTTCAACCGAGTAGTAAGCGGAAGCTGGATGCTGTGGGTCAGCCATGGATGGGCGTGAAGACTGTTAGATGTGGATGAGCAACTCTGGAAAGAGTAAGGAAGTATGAGGCTGAAGGAACAGAGAAAACTGTGAGGAGACAAGATGTTAGAGATGGAGCTTATATATCATATAAGTATTATAATTGACAGAGCCTGGTCCCTGAAAGAGGAGGTTAAGAAAAATCCAGGGACTAAGGAAATGGCTCCATGGGTTACATGTTTTCCATGAAAGGGCCTATGCAAAAAAGCCACATGTGGCACACCTTCTTGTGGCCCCAGTGCTAGGGAGACTAGGCAGTGAGAGACCCTGTCTCAAAAAAAAATAAGGTGGCTGTATCAGCCATACTCCAGAGAACAGGGCAGGCCCCATGCCTAGGAGTAGTCAGCCAACACAAACTGGACTCCTTAGTTTTGTTTTCTTAGTTTTTAAAAGAAAGAGAATATGAAGTTGGGTAGGTAGAGAGGTGGGGGAGGAGTTAGGAAGAGTTGGGGGAGGGGTGAATATGATCAAAATATATTGTATGGAATTCTCAAAGAATAAGTAAAAGGATTATTAAAAATAAGGCAGAAAACAATCAAGGAAGACATCTGATGTTGAACTCTGGCATACACACACAACACACACACACACACACACACCACACACACACACACACACACACACACACACACACACGCAGACACTTATATCCTCAAAAAATAAAAAGAATAAAGAATAAAGAATGTGCCGGTTGTGGTGGCACATGCCGGTAGGATTTGCTGAAGGAGGCAGAGGCAGGAGGATCACGAGTTCAAGAATAAAGAATGGAAAGGAAGGACAAAAGAAAAAATCCAGAGCAGAGATTAAAGGGTTTCTTTAAGAAGAATGTTTCCACAGACTGGAGAATAGATAAGCAGGAAAAGGCTCTTGCTACCAAGCCTGATGACCCGTGTGGTGGAGGAAGGGAACTGGCTCCAACATAACACACTCTGGCATTATATATATATAATTAAATAAATGTAATTGTTGAAGAATTCCTTCAGTGTAACATATGGGGAAAGATCAGTGCAGGTCCAACCTGGTCTACAGAACAAGTTCCAGAACAGCCAGGGCTGTTATACAGAGAAATACTGTCTTGAAAAGAACCAAAAGAAAGTGCAAGCCTTTAATCCCAGCACTTGGGAGACAGAAGCAGCAGATCTCTGAGTTTGAGGCCAGCCTAAACTATAAGAACTAGTTCTAAGACAGGCTCCAAAGCTACACAGGGAAACCCTGTCTCAAAAAACAAAACAAAACAAAACAAAACAAAAAGATGAATGCAGTTACATTTGTTTTTGTAGAAAGCAGAAAGTTAGAAGCTTCAAGATTTGGAATATACTTGATCATTACAAATCCTATCCCTAGGTAGGTGAGAGCATGGAATAACCATTCCAGGACAGAAAAAGACAGATGCAAGAAGTTTTACTGATTTTGGAATGGGAAGATAAAGGAGATCTAATCTGATAGGTTCTGGGTAAGGTTTTTAGGAAAGAGAGTGGGTGGGGGATTAGTAAATTTACAGAGAGAAGTCAACCTAAGATAGATGCCTTGGTAGATGGGAGCAGTGAGTACAAGCTTGAGAGAAGAAAACAATGTGTTAAGCAGTGTTAAATGCCTGTTTCATTACAGGTCATGAGTTTAAATTGAAGACTAGATACCTAATTATATGACTTTTCTTCACTAATGGACAGCTGCTTAGAAATAATCGTAAGAGATGGCTAGTGAAATAGATTCAGGGCTTCTTCATTACAGGTTTGAGATTTTAGTAGATGTTGGCCAAGATGGAAGGGAAGGGGAGTTACAGGTTTTAACACAAGGATTAGGATAAAGATGAACTCTGAAGCAGTAACTGGATGTGAAAGGATCATAGAGGAGGAGGGACTGATTAAGAAAGAGAATAAGAGAGCCAACAGAGTGAGGGTCTCTGGTATAAGGTATAAGGAAGGCTCAGAGGCTTGAGGCTCAGAGCTTATATGTGAAGAACAGGATATTTAGCCAGTGACAGTTGCCTTTGATAATAACAGGACCTAAGGTGTACTAGTAAGAATAGCTCATTAAGAAGCATTTAAAAGGTCTGACCTCAGAGTTAGGTTTTTATTGGATCTTCAGTGCAGACATCAGATATGAGTAAATGAGAATCAGTGACCAAGTGATCAATAGGTGACAGTGAAACAGCATGCACACACACACACACACACACACACACACACACACAGAGAGAGAGAGAGAGAGAGAGAGAGACAGAGACAGAGACAGAGACACAGAGGGAGGGAGAGAGACCCCTCATGTGCTACACAAATACTTTTGTTGTTCTTAATTAAGAAAAGAGTTGCACAGAATCTCTAAAATACCTAGTGTGATAAAAAGTCTTCAGTTATTGACTTGGAATAGTAACTGAGGAAGTGCTTTTTCATAGAGGAAAAATAGAATCCGCCAACCCCACAATTGTTAGTGGTACCCTCAAGGTGGCAAGGGGTGATTTGGTTGTCAGGTTTACCTTTGGAGCATCTGTCTCTAATATGAGGTACAATAGCAGGAAGTGTGGGCCTCAAGAACTGCTGCAAGGCATGGGGTAGGACCTTTGGTTTCTGAAGCAAAGCATCTTAAACATGTTTATGCTGTGGACTCCTTTCTAGGTCTCACTCATCACAGTATTTTAAATGAGGGGCTGAGGGTGCAACCTGTCTAGCATGCACTTAACCCTAGGCCCAACCCCAAACACTGTCAAATGTGTGTATGTGTGTGTGTTATATTTTAAAAATATTATCAAATATAAAAGTTCAAGTATATGTGATTCTATGTTTATGAATTAAATAACATCTAGTGACCATTTTTAAAGTCATGATAGCAAGTAATCTATAATTATAAGAACATCTTCAGTTTCTGTTTGTGAAAATGCCATAATGTGAGTAATATCATGGTGGTTTATTGCCTGTATCTGACATTGATGGAAATGTTGGATTTCACATAGGAGCTAGTAAAAACAAAAAACAAAAAACAAAAAACTAATTTTGTCCCTAGCCACATTCATGGACTTCTGAACTCTACTAAAAATAATTTTAAAACCTTAGAAATGCACTGGCTGTCATATTACAAACTATTGCCCTCCAGTGAAGACAAAATGGTTTGAAGTGCTGACTTTCTTGTCTCAGTTATAGAGATTGGAAGTTATAGAGATTGGAATGATAAGATTCCCACTTGCAGATTGGAGGCTGTTGCTAGTGAGAGTAGATTTAAAACCGTTGTAGTTTACTGTGATGGGTCCATTTATCATGATATGTTCTCTAGGGAGGCTTCTTGCCTTAGGACTAGTTCTTCTGCCTACAATCCCAGCACTGGGAGGCAAAGGCAGGCCACCTTGGCCCTTTGAGCCCAGTTCGAATACAGTCTCTACATAGTAAGAGCCTATCTCAAAAAAAAAAAAAAAATGTGGAGTGGGGGAACTGGGGAGACAGCTCACTTGGCACAGTGATGGCTATGCAATCATAAAACCCCAAATTCACTCAGAGAAGTCCAGCTGGGCACAGTGATATGCTTATTCACAGAGCAGGAAGTGACAGATGCATTGTGTGCAGGAGGCAGAGACAGGGTTTTCCTGGTAGAGAGTCCTGAGGAAAGATACTTAAGGTTGACTTCAGGCCTGTAAACATATGTACATGCATATGCACTGCACACAATACACACATACAGTTTTTTTCAAGGGTAACATTTCCTGATATATTAGTCTAACTGTGCCAGCTTTCTTTTGCCCTGTTAGGCAAAAATAGATTCCATATTTATAAACTATTATATATTTCATTAACATTTTGTCTTTTAAGTAACATAGTTTATAATTTCAGTTTTATATTTAAATGGAGTAGTGGGTCTGTTTAATATACTTACTGACAAATTTGGACTGTGAAATGTCATTGTCTTTTCTTCTGTTATTTATTTTGTGTCTTGTTTCTCACCTTGCCCTGTTTTTAGTACTTTTTATTTCCTTCCTTCACAGCTTCATTCACATATGTATTGTACTTTGAACACAGTCCCCCACCATTATCCTTATCTTCTTACCCCTCCCACTTAACACCTTCTCCGTCCTAAAAAGGACTCCTTGCATTTTTTGGAAACCTACTTCATTTAGTCAGGATTCTGCCTGAGCATGGGTGGCGAATTACTTACTTAGGCTATGGCAGCTTAACAATGGCTATACCCACCCTCCCCAGCAACCATTAATGTCTCTAGTTTCTTCAGGGAGGGGTAGGAACTGAGTGTTGTTTTGTTGAACTCTTCTACTTTTCTGGTAGCAGATACCCTGGAGATTACAATTTGCATACTTGATTTACTTAATATCAATATTAATTTGCCTGCTTGTTTGCCTGTGTACCCTGTGCATGCCCAGTGTCGGCCAGAAGACGACATCAGATCCTCTGAAACTGGAGTTACACATGGTTGTGAGCTGCAGTGTAGGTGCTGGAAACCAAACTCAAGTCTTAACTGCTGAGCCATCTGTTCAGCCCTTTCCCTTACTTTTTGATGCATGGCATTGACCTCTGGTGTTTTTCAAAAAAAAAAAATTGTTGAATTCTATCCAAGCTTTTTGTTTTTTAAGATTTATTTATTTATCATATATACAGTGCGTGCCAGAAGAGCGTACAAGATCCCATTATAGATGGCTTTGAGCCACCATGTGGTTGCTGGGAATTGAACTCAGGACCCCTGGAAGAACAGTCAGTGCTCTTAACCCCTGAGCCATCTCTCCAGCCCCTATCCAAGCTTTTATATGAAAAAAAAAAATCACAGAAATAATTTAGAGATTCATTTGTAATTTGATAATCACCTTTGCAGAGGCAATTTTCTTTTGCTTCTGACAAACAAAATGGGATAAATCACCTTTATTCAATTACTGACTGAGCTGGTTCAAAGCATGACTGGTGTGTGTCTGGGGTGGTTTGGATGAGAATGGCCCTCATAGGTTCATATATTTCAATACTTGGTCATCAGTTGGTAGAATGGTTTAGGAAGGATTAGGGGGTGAGGCCATGTTGGAGGAGGTATGTTACATGGGTGTGGGCTTGAGATTCCAAAAGCCTAGATGGTTCTCAGTTAGCTCTCTACCCCATACTTGTGAATTCAGGGTTAGTTCTCAGCTACTGCTTCAGCTTCTCAGGTGGACGAGTGCCTGAAATAGGAGAGTGCTGGGTGTCAGATTGGTCCTTCATCTCCTTCAGCTGCCTTCACAGTGTTCCAGTACCTGTAAACGAGTAGTTTTTATAACATATTCAACTTTCTAGCTCTTGGCACAACTTGAAACTACAAAAATTACTCAGATTTTGCTGGGAGAGGGCCCAGCTATTAGACTTTTTGTCCTGAGTCAGCCATTGGAAGAAGGCCCATTTCAAGGACTCTCAAGCCTCCTTGGAAAGTTACTGCAGTTCAGTCTTAAAGGATAAGTTGGAAGGCTAATGTTGCACAGGCTAAGATCAGACATTAATCTGATTGCTCTTTAAATTCCCTCAAAATGTAGTATTCTCCTTAGTTCTGGCTCCTGCCACCGAAAGCTAATATTTATTGAGAATCTAACAATGTGGCCTGCAATACTACAAGAGCTTTACCTAGATTAACTCATTTACCCTTGAAGCAGCTCTGTGAGACACACTCAGGAGACTGTAAAACTTTCCTGAGTTAATAATACAAGTTGTTATGACAGAACCTGACTCAAACTTTGGTGGACGACTTGGAGGTGTACTTCTTAACACTAAATCGCCCTACTTCTCCTTGTAATCACCATGGTCTTTGCTCTTAAGTAGAATTTAGAGTCAAAAATAACAACTACAACCATAGAAGCTAAGAGCTGTGTGAGACTTAACCCAAACACAGCATTTGTATTGTTTCTGTGTAAGTCCCAGACACTTGGACAGTCTCAAGTCACCATACTACCCTTAGGCCAGACCTACAGTATAGTCAGTTTACCTCCAGCGTAGCTTGTTTGTGAAAATATATAGGTTGGTCTAGTTTTGGTTTGGAGTTTTGTGACTAGGAGGGTAAGGGGACACCATACACTTTTTTAAAAGAAAACTAAAGTGTATTCAAATATTGTCTACCTCCCTCCTTTGCCCTTAATTTCTTTGATTATTTTAGGTTTTTTTTTCTTCTCTTTCTGTTTTTGTTGTTGTTGTGTGTATGTTTTATTTTGTTGCTGATATTTAGTTGGTTGTTTCTAGTTTTCTTTCTTTCAGCTCTACACACACACACACACACACACACACACACACACACACACACCCTCCTGTTAGTATTCTGTAGAGTCCAGGGAAAGTGGTGATTACTGAAAGAATGCCAGGGTGAAGGGTAGGCAGACCAGCTGCTGCAAAGGCAGTTCCTATATCATGGAGCCATGGAGTTGAAGATCAGGTTCTCCTAGTCCTCTTCCCTACCTCTGTCTCTAATCTTCACCTCAGTTTTATGTCCTGGTCTCACTAGGTAGTAAAGGAGCCATATTTAGTTTATCTCAGTTTAGTGAGCCAGAGAAGTTTCTCTTTATAACATCTAACTAAGGTGACTGTATCTCTGGAAAAGACTCTGACCCAGCTTGGATCATGTCCTTTTGACCAGTTATTCTGCGCAGGGAAATGCAGTGATTGACCATTTAGACCCAGAGTAAATGATTGCTTCTGGATGAAAATACAAGGAACACTGAACCCTGCCAAAACCACACATAAAAATCCATTGTGTGTACTTGTGATCCCAGCACTGGGAAGGTGGACACAGAAAAGTCCCTGAGGCTAGCCATCCAGCCCAGAGTACTAGGCAAGTTTCAGGCAGTGAGAAGAGAGTCTGCCTCAAGAAATAAGAAGTTTTGCCAGCAGCTGGTGGAAGTAGAATCGGACACCCATAACTAATCACCGATCTGAACTGGAACCCAGATGCAGATAGCTGGAATACCAGCATGGGACTGATCCAGACCCAAGGAACATGGGTTTCTGTGAGGAAACCTCGGAAATCTACGGGACCTCCTGTAGAAGCCCAGTATTTATCCCTAGCATGGGTGTGGACTTTGGGAGCCCAGTCCATATAGAGGAATACTCCCTGAGCCAAGACACACTGGGGTGGGCCTAGGCCCTACCCCAAAGGAAACGAAAGACTCTGATGACACCCTATGGAAGGCCTCACCATCCAGGGGGAGCAGAGAAGATATGTGACAGATAAGGTTTTAGTGGGGGGGGGAGATAGGGGAAGATGAGTGGGAGAAGGGAAATGGGATTGTCATGTAAAACAATCCTGTTCCTAATTCAAATAAAAAAGTTGGAAAAAAGAAAAAGAAGAATTTAATATTGTATAATATGGTATAAAATGTAGTGTGTCTTGAAATACATCAGAAAAAAAAAAAAAAGAAATAAGTTTGGTACCTGAGAAATGACACTCAAGGTTGACCTTTGACCTTGACCTCTGGTCTACACACACACACACACACACACACACACACACACACACACACGTTTTCTTTAAATGTTATTACCATATTTTAATTAATTTCATTTTTATTGAAAATAACACCTAAAATATTTGTTTTAGTATTTTGTCCTTTATAGATGAACTGATATGGAAACAGGTGAATTTAGCATGTACTTGTTTTAGTAGGTGCATGAAGTACTTATTGTATTCAAGATTTTATATCATTTAAATAGGTATTTTTTAAACCTTCAAATCTTTTACATTTAATTAGACTTGTCTTAGTAATTTGTTTTTAGTACAAATGCTACATGATTAAATATTTAAGTATTGACTTCATTATATTTTATCCTTAGGAACTGAGAGAAAGCTATAATACACAGCAGTTAGCCCTCGAACAACTTCATAAAATCAAACGTGACAAACTGAAGGAAATGGAAAGAAAAAGATTAGAGCAAATACAGAAAAAGAAACTAGAAGATGAGGCTGTAAGGTAATTAATATAACTGATGAATGTATTGTACTAGGTTACTATTAAAATTCTGCCAGACCATGGTGGCAAATGCCTTTAATCCCAGCACTTAGGAGGCAGAGGCAGGTGGATCTCTGTGAGTTCTAGGCCAGCCTGGTCTACAGAGTGAGTTCCAGGACAGCCAGGGCTACACAGAGAAATCCTGCCTTAAAAAACAAAAAACAAAAACCTGGCTTTGTTGCACATTGCTTTTTTTCTTTCTTTCTTTTTTTGATGAAAATTTTAGGGGAATTAAAGGTTATTTTTAGATACTAATCAGATTCTAAATTTTATAAATTCAAGTCTTTTAGGTATTGAGTTTTCATTAACCAATTTATGGCCTATTGACCTGGATTGGATTCTTGGTCTTCCAGTGTTTCTACGATATATGACAGTAAAGTATCAGAACTAATGTACATTATAGTTCTCTCATGTCTATTTTTATGACCTCATTCAGAGAAAAAGTTACCACTACTATATTTAGTATCTTCCCTAAGCCTCAGCTCTATCACAGAGTAGCAAAGATTGTGGCTGGATATATCTCTGGGATTGTACAACATTGTACACCAATCAAAACAAGAACCTTGGTTTATTTTAAGACTTATTATTTGGCTTATCTCAGCTTTAATTGCTGAAGAAATTTGGAAATCATGGGTAATTAAAAAAGTAAAAGGCTCTTAAAATGCTTTAAACCTCATACTCCTGGTTCATTATTCTGATACACAGATTTCACCTAAAGCTTCTAGAGGAATCGTGTTGGGATGGGATAGAGGTTTGAAGGGTTTGAAAAACATTGAAAGAAAGCTAGATCCACCTACCTGGCTACATCCTCTGCTAGTCTTGATAATACTGAGGCCACAGAAGTACTTGAGGAGTTCAGATAGGAAGAAGTTTTAGATTTGCTGACTGGATCCCTTTCTACTTTCTTCTTGGATTTAGAGGGAATTTGAGGTCTAGAGAGTTGTCATTGTATTCTCCAGCTCACCTTATTCAATCGTTTCTCTTTGTTTCCTCTTCAGTCCTCAGCTCCCCTTTTCCCTCTTTTAATATCTCTTGCTAGTTCTCCAGTGAGTGGGAACCAGATCTTCCAGCATGCATGTTGGTTTGTTTTGGTTTGAGTGTACCACATAATAGAACTTTATGTAAACTCTTCATTTCTCTGATTTAAAGGAAATCAAAACAAGGAAAAGAAAACTTGTGGAGAGAAAGTATTAGAAAGGAAGAAGAAGAAAAACAAAAGCGACTTCAGGAAGAGAAATCACAGGAAAAAACTCAAGAAGAGGAGCGAAAAGCTGAGGCAAAACAAAGTAAAGATAAAGGTAGTTCTGCTGAGAGCAGCACAACAGCAGCAGCAAACAGAAAGATGCTCATTTTTAGAGTAGAAAAGCCTTTTCAATTAAATGTGGGTGAAAAGTGTACAGATGTGTAACAAGACAAAAAGGGTATTTTCATTGACTAACATAAAAGATCTGCTTCAGTTTTCAGAATTGACATAATCTTAAATATTTACTTAAACAGTATAGTTGAGCCCCTTATTTGAGTGAAACAACAGTAAATTTTAAGTCTTTCACATTCAACTTTTCTCAGAAGGCATACATCCTTATACAGCTCAGAGTCTATTCCTATCATATACTTCAGTAGTACATCTACTTTTAGATGAGTAAACTTTGAGATTCATAATAGTGATACAGTGTGTTCAAATCTTTTAACAAAATATTTTTAAACTTACGAACTCTAATGTATTTGTGAGTCCTTCCATTTTCCCTCTAGAACAAACGAGTAAATCAATAGATGTTTTCTTTATCTAATCCCTTTTCCTCACTAGTCTCATTTGTGGCTTCCTTGTGCACATTACTTTCTCTGACGTCATCTCACCTCCACAGATCTAGCCCTGTCTCACCCCTGCTTAGATGCCTTCCACTGTGCACAGCTTGGTCTGTGCAACTTCCACACCCTCCCCTAGATCTAGGTGCATGTCTCAGCCTGTGAGGCTTCACTTTGTTTAGCTGCTTCCTACCTCACTTAAGATGAGTGCTTTACATCTTTGCTTCCCATCTACTGTATTACTAGTCAAGACAGTTAAACCCTAACAAACCTAAGGCAAGCAAATTTTCATTATACTGTTCGATGCTCATTTTTTCTTTTATATTTTAAGAGCTCTTTGTTGAGTCATAGTAAAGATGTGTATGCTCAGAAGTAGCAAATGATGGGAATTATCTTTTCTTCAGGTGAGACAGCTAGTGCTTTGGTGAATTATAGAGCATTGTACCCCTTTGAAGCAAGGAACCATGATGAAATGAGTTTTAATTCTGGGGATGTAATTCAGGTAAGCAATGAAGCCTTTTCTGCCCGTGAGTAAGCTAATTACAGTACCCTGTGCTGTGTTTTCTGTAATATTAACTTTGATTTTTACATACTTCTAAAAATATTTTAAATGTTATCTCACTTAGCTCTTTTAGCATCTCTCAGAGCCACATAGGGTAGTTATTACCACCAAAAAAGAAAATTCACACTCAGATAAATTACAACTGTCAGCATTGCAGTGACAGAGTAGAATGAAAGTTTGTCTTTTGGTTGTGAGTCCAGTGTTCTTTCCACTGTGCCATATCAGTTCACATCATAAAAGACACCACCACTTGCAGTGTCTTAATAAATGAACAATAGAATTTTGAGAGACTAATTATTTTCTAGTAACTGTTAAAAGAGGTGAAGTTAAGTTCTGCAATCCTGACTGGATTTGGGCCGTTTGTTCCTTGCAATGAATGGTCTTTGTTGTATTATCATAACCCATGTGTGATATATGAATAAGAAAATACATAGAGAATCATGTTGATAAAGGTAATATATATTAGAAAGTTACCAACTTCGATTTTAGTTTCTGATAACAAGATAATATTCAATAAGCCATTATTAAAACAAAAAAGCTAAATATGCATCTACTATGACCTGATCATTCTACTCTCAAGTGTCTACCTCAGAAAATAGAAAGCGCATGTCCATGTGAACACAGATGACCAAAGCATCTTTGTTTATAATGGCTAAACACTTGAAACAACCCAGATGTCCATCACGAGGAAAAGCATGAACAAATTATGATATATGTAAGCAACTGCCAGTAAAGAAGAATGGCACTCATATTCCAACATGGGTTGGATGGGTCCAAAAACAGTTAGTTTACATGTAAGGAGGCAAACAAAACAAGAAAAATATTACACAACTTTATTCATAGAAAATGCAAACTAATGTATAGTGACATAAAACAGGCCAGACCAGTGTTTCCCAAGAGTATGGTAAGGGGCAGGAAGGAGAACTTAGGGTGAATCAAGAGGAAACTGGAGGTGAAATATATATCTTGAAAGGTATATAAATATAACAAAACATTACACTAACACATTTAATATAAAATTTATGTTAATTACATTTCAAAAAGCTGTTTTTAAAAATTGTGGAGGGAAGGAAGGAACCAGTGGAAGTGGGCAGAGCACAGGAGGATAGAAATGAATTAGAATGCAGTAAATGACATACATGTATGCATGGCAATGCCATGACAAAACCCACTACTTTGGATGTTAACTTCAAAAATGAATTTTAAAATTCTATTGATCCTGTATGGTTTGATAAATGCAACATTGTCAGCAGAAAAGTATATTGTAGAAAGGTATAGAAAGTAGAGATGAGAGACAGTTGGCATATTCATTTATTTATTAAAGTAAGCAGATGTATACTGTGCTAGATGGAGTTGATAAAGACTCACAGACAACTAGAAGAGATAAAAGTAATACAGAAATGCTGATTATGGCAGTATTAGGGGAAATGTATGTACATAAACAATACAGTACGGTCATGTTGATTATAGCAGTTTCTATGGGAGAACACCACTTGGGCTGGAGCAGTTTAACCAAATCTGACTGTGAGGAAAGATTATAATGGTTGATGTTATACAAAAAAAGGCTGCTATGCTTATGGAGAATGGAATAAAAAGAATAAGAACTGTTTAGTGACAAAGTCAAAAGTTTGGCTATCAACATATTATAGAGATAAGAGCCACAGACTTTTGTTTAAGGGCTAAATTCTTTGATGTTAAGAATAATAGCAATTGAAGATGGTGCTGAAAGCAAAGAAGGAAGCTCCTGTCAAAGCCAAAGCAAAGGCCTTGAAAGCCAAGAAGGCAGTGCTAAAAGGCATCCACGGCCACAAAGGAAAATCTGCATGTCACTCACCTCACAGGACCCAAGACCCTGCTGCTCTGGAAGCAGCTGACATACCCTTGGAAGAGCGCCCAGAAGAAACAAGCTTGCCCGCTATGTCATCATCAAATTGAGTCAGCCATGAAGAAGACAAAACAACACATTTGTGTTTGTTGTGGATGTCAAGGCCAACCAGATCACACAGACTGTGAAGACATTTTATGACATTGATGTGGCCAAAGTCAACACCCTCATAAAGCTTGACAGAGAGGAGGCCTGTGTTCAGCTGGTTCCTCATTATGATGCTCTGGATGTGTTAGCAAAACTGGGATATCTACATGGAGCATTGGTGGTTCATGCCTTTAATCCCAGCATTCGGGAGGCAGAGGCAGGCGAATCTCTGAGTTTGAGACCAGCCTGCTATACAGAGCAAGTACCAGGACAACCTCCAAAGCAATACAGAGAAACCCTGTCTCGAAAAAACATAAATAAATAAATAAATAAACAAACAAACAAACGGAGAATAGCAGCCTGGAGAGCACAAACCCAGGACCAGGGAGAGGTGCTCAATCTTAGACTCAGGTTGGATGGTTCCATTGGGTGTCTAATCGAAAGTCTTGTTCTCAGAGTTGAAAATGTAAAATTGTTCTTTTAGGAAAGAAGTTCCTCCTAAGAGGAGAGCTTTAGGACTCTATTATGCAAGAGCACTGGGCAAATTCTAGGAGCAAGCAGGGCCTGTCCAGGGAGTGTGTAGCATGAGACAAGGAAACCAAGCATAAACTTTGAGGTTCCATCTGTGTTTAAGGTAGTAACCAGGAAGAAGTGCAGGAGACATTGTAAGATTGGAGGCTACTATATTATAGGGAAAAAAGAAATTGGTTTTTACTACTTAGAAAATAGTACCTAGAGGTTTTCCAGTTCAGCTAAAGTCCCCAAGAATGACCAACTGTAGAGTATTGAAAGTTTACAAGGAATATATAAGTCAGATGTTATAAATTATGTTATAAATGATAATTATATAAATTTAATAAAAATCATATAATGTGGATAGAGTAAGAAAATACAATGACACATAGATGAATCTTTTTTGTAACCAAAACCCAATAGATAATGTCTAAAGACAGAAAGCAAATCCAAGAAGCAGCACTGTAAATAGTACTTGCAGCTAGGTTTGCTGGCTCAAAACTGTGTGACCCCAACACATGGGAGACTAGGAGAGGAAGATAGCCACAAGTTTAAGGCCAACCAGGGCTTTGTGAGTTCTATTTGAAAAAAAAATATATATGTACATATATATGGAGTAGGGGAAGAATTTTTTCCATTGTAAACTATATATAAGCTGCTTTTTGTTGTAACTTATTTTCATATATTAACTTTGTGTTAATTTGTTGTTGTTGTTTCTTTGTTTTGAGACAATGTTTCACTGTGTCACTCTGGCTGGCCTGGAACTTGCTATGTTGACCAGGCTGGCTTCAAACTCCCAGAGATGCATATGCCTCTGCCTCCTGTTTATTGGAATCAAAGGTGTGTGCCACCATACCTGGCCTCATATATTAACTTTGATAAAATTTTAAAAGATAATTTGTCCATGTCAAGAAATAGTAACCTAATAATTTGTAGGAAATACCTTTTTATTTCAGACGGGCTTAATTCTGAATCTGAGAATAAGCACTGAACCTTTTTTTTTCTCCCATAGGTTGATGAAAAAACGATAGGAGAGCCTGGTTGGCTTTATGGTAGCTTTCAGGGAAAGTTTGGCTGGTTTCCATGCAACTATGTAGAAAAAATGCCATCTGGTGAAAAAGCTCCATCTCCTAAGAAGGCCTTACTTCCTCCTACAGGATCTCTCTCTGCTACCTCAACTTCTTCCCAGTGAGTTGTGAGCTGACAGTGTGTGAATACTAATGCATACCTGTGTCAGCCTGATTCTTGGTCACAGTTTTATCTGGGCTGGCTATTCCAACAGTGCCTTTTGTTCCCACTTTAATACTGAAATTTAGTAAATGACCTCATAGTGCATAAATTCATTTATCTACAAATCGTGTTTAAACACAGTATGTACTTCATGTGAGAAACTTGGTGGTACTTCATTAAGTTCTAAACAACAATGTATACTTATATTTTTACATTTGCAGACCACTTTGTTCAAATCAACCAGCATCAGTGACTGATTATCAAAATGTATCTTTCTCAAACCTTACTGTTAATACATCATGGCAAAAAAAGTCAGCTTTTACTCGCACTGTGTCCCCTGGATCTGTGTCCCCCATTCATGGACAGGTATGTTATCTGTAATTCTGTGTGCTTTATTCTTGACTTTGCTCTGGATTTCATACAGAAGCATCCATCTTTCCCTCATTTAATCAGGGCCTGTAGCATTCAGTTACATTCAGTCCCATAAGGATTGAGCTGGGGAGGGGCATTGTTTTTTCCTGTCTGGGAACCTCAGTACTTTGGTATATGTACTTAGATACATTAAAATTACTAATAAGAAATATAAAATCTGAAATACAGATGTTGTTTTCACTTAGAAATCATTAGTACATGGTTATAGTTTCCAGCATTTTATTATGTGCTAAAAATTCAAGAAAACATATGTTAACAAAAACTCCACCACTAAGTAGTTTAAAACCTAATAAAGGAATCATGCATACATGTAACTGTGAAGCATGAGGAATGTTGTAATAAATACAGCTGCAAAGTTCTGAGGGTTCAGGGAGGAGAGAACATGTCATGATCTGAGAATTAGTGTATACTTCATGAAGGGAAGGTATTCGAGTTGGATCCTTCAAAAGAAGCAAGGCTTCACCAAACCTAGAAGTTTCTCTAGTGAAAGAGCAACATGAGGAAAGTCACTGAGGCACATCAGTTTGAGGTGTTGGACGAAATGAGGCTTGTGTATAGTGTAGTTAGATTACTCAGCTCTTGGGGAAAGGGGGAAGAAGCATGGTGTTGGTGTACACCACCAGCACTTAGAAGGATGAGCTAGAAAGACTGGGATTTTCAAGTCAGCCTTGGCTACATAAACCATTTAAGGCTAGCCTGAGCTGCAAAAGCAAAACTCCATCTCAATCAGTAAATATCAATCAACAAATACCACTTTAAAATAAGCAGTTAGAGAGGTTAGGGGTAATTAATAAAGTAGTTAATAGTGTACTAGACAATCTGGCAGTGAAAAACCAAACACAACCCTCTGGCCAGGCTGACAGTGCAGTGGGGAAGCACCTGATGCACAAGCTTGGCGACCTGCACTCGTGAAAGCTTGGAGCAATGACATGCAGTTACTGCTGTGGGAAAGTGGAGGTGGACACAGGAGAGGCAGCTGGAGAAGGACCTGTGGAAGTGAGGAGGCAGTGAGTCCAGGGTGAGTGAAGGGCTCACCTGTGAAGGGAGGAGGGGTCATAGTTGTTAAGAGAGAACAGCAAGAGTGATGCTGAGCATGACCAGTTCTCCAATCCTTGGGGAGCAAGGAGAGCCAATAGCAGCTAGAAGCATTGGAAGCTGGAGGAGAGAAGAAAATTGCAGTAACTCCTTTTTAAATGCCACTTAATGGATTTATAAATGCTTGCTTGCGTGTGCACTTACTTCATCGGTATCCATGATGACGTGTCCTTGAACGCTGGGATACTCAAGAAAGCTCCTCACAGGGCTGTATATTGTGTCATTGTAAGTTCACAGATTGACCAAGTTGATATGCTCTCTGTTATACACTAGAAATTAGAAATCACAATTACCATGATCTGTTTTTAAGTTCTGGCGGCTTTGTGTCTCTCCTAGGGGCAGGCTGTAGAAAATCTGAAAGCTCAGGCCCTTTGTTCGTGGACGGCAAAGAAAGAGAACCACTTGAACTTCTCAAAGCATGATGTCATTACTGTCCTGGAGCAGCAAGAAAATTGGTGGTTTGGGGAGGTGCATGGAGGAAGAGGATGGTTCCCCAAATCTTATGTCAAGATCATTCCTGGGAGTGAAGTAAAGCGAGAAGAGTAAGCACCTCTATGTATTTCCATGAGGCATGGATGTTGGCATCTTCGCCACATAAGCTGGGGTTTGAATTCCAGAGGGGGATTCCTAACATGGAAAAAATTGCTTTACATGTTTGTATCTGTTTTAGAATCTTTTGTTTTAGCCATTTCAAATTTGCGAAATTTCCAAAATACTTAATTTCTAGGTCTGTTTTCTTTTTACCATAAGACCAGTTAGAAAAAATAGCTTTTCATTTCATTTGAAGTATTTCTCCATTGTTTCCTGAAAACTTTCAGTATTCAAAGGATTCTTTACTGAGGTCTTGCCCTTTCAAATTGGAGCATTCACATTCCTGGACCTCCAGGGCTTTTTAAACATAACCTCTCTATTGTTCATAGCACATGTCTTCATAGTTATTGGCTTTTTTGACCTGTATTCCTAGTTAAGTCATAAGCTCATAAAGTTATAATCTGTCTCTTTGGATCCATTTTTCCTATCTCCTATAATACTAATACATAGTAGCTGCAAATCAGCATAATGAATGAGGACAGGAGAGAATGAGTGAACAAATACATGAAATTGCAAATATACAAAAGCCAAAAACTAGCTCAACTGAGATCTTAAGTCTGTGGTTGTGTCAGGTTACCAGCTGGCTCTAACACGAGAGTCAGCACCACTGTTAGCTGTGGGTAACTGTCCCTTGTGTCCCATCTAGAAGGGGTCTGAATAGGAACAGTCTAATATATGAACATCCTGGTCTTGGAAATCAAGCTTATGTCCTACTTCCACTATTTTCAGATTTCTGATTAGATGAAAGAATTAAACTGGACAAGCTGTAAGAGTCTTCAGTGTTGCACGTCCACTTACTAGCATTTAGTTCAAATGCAGACATTAGCTTCTCAGGTTGACCTGGAATTGTGGAAGCCTCAAGTAGTAAAAGTCACAATACATGCCTAGCATCTCCATGCTAGACCCTTTGTAGCAGTGATTGTATTATTTCTATAACTTATCACAGAGAAGAAAGCATAAGCAAAAAAAAAAAAATAGGCTAAGTTTAAATGTTTTAGAAACCATTTTCCCCTCTAAATTTCTGTTCAATTACTGATCCTTTCTAGGAGATAAGTCAGGTTACTTAAAAGCCTGCCATAGAGCTGTGTGTGGGTATATGTGTCGATAGGTTCAGCAACTTAGGAAGTTGAAGCAGGCAGATTTCTTGATCTTACAAGTTCAAAAACCAACATGGGCAACATAGAAGACCCTGTCTCAAAAAAAAAAAAAAAAAAAACACAAGCCACAAAAAAAAGAACAAGCAAAGCCTGCATTGATGGAGACATTAGCATTAAACAAGGCAGTCCTGTTGTGAGGTTTAGTAGTGTTTCCTCTATGCCATTCCATAAGTTGTAGGGCCTGGGGGTCCTCTGCATCCCCTAGGTATCTATATCTTGAACATGATAGTTCTTCCGAACTTTTGAAACCAGCATCCTGGATTAACATGGAAATTGCTATTTACCTATTATGAGTTTTTAAAGTATTATTTTTATATTTTAAGATGCAATAAACTCAAATAATAATGTTCATATATTTACCTTGTTTATCTGTAAGTCAAGCTAGTCTCTGTAAGTGCTGTCTCAAAACACTGTCCACTTACTAGTATGCAGATGTCTATTAAGTTCCATGTAATGTAAAGGTGAAACCTATGTTCTATTGAAGTTATTTTAAAATTTAGTGGTTTATAGTCAGGCAGTTCTTGATCTAGGAGAATCTTGTATATAAGAATGTTCCTACTGTGTGCACAGAGATGGTATTTAGTTAAGGGTACACTAGATGCTGCTAACCCTGTTGCAATCTTCAGCTCACCTTTCTTGAGTTTCTGTCCTTTGTGTGTGTGCATGTGTCTCACTTCTCCATTTAATTTGCTAGGCCGGAAGCTTTGTATGCGGCTGTAAGTAAGAAACCTACCTCCACAGCCTATCCAGCTGGAGAAGGTAAGCTTTGGGCAATTTGCATTAAGCAAGAATTAGCTTAGTTATTATTCGAACATACGTTGTTCTTTTCTTTATTTCCAGTTCTTTGATGTTTGTGAGATTAACCTGCTTCTCTTTTACCTCAAATGAATATTGAAGACACAGAAAACACATGGCTGAAAATACTCAGCATATTTAGAGTTGGTGCTACAGAAATTCAGCGCAGGGGCTAGGATGATGGCTCAGAGGTTAAGAGCACTTGCTGATCTTGCAGAAGACCTGAGTCAGTTCTCAGCACCCATATCAGACTACTCACAATTGCCTGTGACGACAGCTCTGTGCCCTTTCTGGCCTCTGCAGATACTGCCCCCCCACACACACACACACAAATAAATAAAAATAGTCAGGTGTGATGGTGCATGTCTTTAGTCCCAGCACAAAGGATGAGGAAGGTCTTCTCACAGAAACAAGAGAATGAGCCAAGCATGACCATGCAACTTAGAAAACGCCACCAGAGAGACTGTCACCACATCTGCACTGCAGACCGAGTGTGGAGATGAGTGTAGGAAAGCAGTAAGGAGGGCTTAGGTGCTCTTACTTACTGTGATTTTCTTACCTTGTAGCTCTACTGTAGTTGTAGTAAATCAACTAGGCAGCATGACTCTCGGAAAATAAGTAGGTTACAAAGTATGTTTTTGATTTAAAAAAAATCAGATTCTGTGTTGACAAATATACATAAAAATAGAAAAATAAAAAGACTTCTAAAACACAGTTTCTGTTTCTTCAAAGTTGTAGTAACTATAGGAACAAGACTCAAAGACAGTATAAAACTACAGACTTATCCCATGATAAGACTCATTTAGCATCTGCTTGTGCCAAGCACTATGCTAGGAGCTAGAGCTTTATGGCAGAACTTGTGTTTCCATAACTGTGTACAGAACAATTAAAGAACAAACATTAGCACATTAGGGTATATTTTACATTAAAGGTTTAAAGATTGTTTTGACTCCATTATCACCAAGTAGCACTCCAATTAAGCCTCAGTTCCATTATTTGTAGAGATACTATATGTTTGTAGTTTAGGATAATTTTTTGTTACCAAAAAAATGATTGACAAAGTGGGCAGGCCTTTAATCTCAGCTCTGGAGAAACAGGGTTAGGTGATTTCTGCTTCCAAGTCAGCCAAGGCTAGCTATATAGTGAGGTGCTATCTCAGACAAAATAAATGAAAGTAAAAGATTGACTATTGCTACTCTTGTTGCCACAGAGCCCACTGTCCCTGAAGTCTAAGCAATAATCTTTCTTTTCTTTAACAAAATAGCAGCAATTGGAAAAAAATGTAAATCCCTTGGTAAACTTTGTTAGCCTTCACCTAGATAATTATTAAGTAGTTGCTTTGGTTCTGTTTTCTACATGAAGACCTTGTTTGAAGTTGTAAGATTCACTGTCTTTTACCATAAACCTCTACATCTTAGAGATTGGCCCATTTTCTTTTGTACATCTGTAGTCTCAATCCAGAACATTTGCCTTTCCTTGTTCACTACAGAGTACATTGCACTTTATCCATACTCAAGTGTAGAGCCTGGAGATTTGACTTTCAATGAAGGTGAAGAAATATTGGTGACCCAGAAAGATGGAGAGTGGTGGACAGGAAGTATTGGAGAGAGAACTGGAATCTTCCCATCCAACTATGTCAAACCTAAAGATCAAGAGGTAGTGTTCTTTTCATTAAAACAAACTCATTCTGTTGTTACCAATCAGGATTCATGCTAATACAGAGATCTACTGTTTTGCTCAGGCTTCATTCATCACAGTGAAACTGCTCAAAGTAGCTCCAATTACATAGGTTTTATTTTGGGGCCCCAGTTAGAAGATAAAGAGCACAGGATTCATAGACTAAAAAGATCATAAGCCATTGATAGGACTGATCCTCATGGTCACTGACAAAAAGGACTGGCTCTAGAGTCCACAGAACTCCTGCCAGCTGACAGGAGTCTGCACCAGCACTGACTCCACTGGTCCACATTCTGGAGTTCCGCTGCTTCCCCACACAACCATTCTGATGTAATGTGGAAACCTGCAGGCTTTCTGTACTGAGGAAAAAAAAAAAAACAAAAAACAAAAAAAAAACTACAGAGGATCAGTGTGTGAGCTATAGCCCAGTGATCTTTACCATATTAGAAATTAAAGCTGAGCCAGGCGTTAGTGGCGCATGTTCAATCCCATAATCCCAGCACTCAGCACTCGGGAGGCAAAGGCAGGCGGATCTCTGTGAATTCAAGGCCAGCCTGGTCTCCAGAGCGAGTGCCAGGATAGGCTCCAAAGCTACACGGAGAAACCCTGTCTTGAAAAACCAAAAAAAAAAAAGAAGAAAAGAAGAAGAAGAAGAAGAAGAGGAGGAGGAGGAGGAGGAAGAAGAAGAGGAGGAGGAGGAGAAATTAAAGCTGAAATCATTTAAGTATTCATTTTAAATAATTAAATTCATTGTGTGAAAACATAAGAAGCTTTTGTGAAAAATAACTCAATTTTCCAAGAAAAAGTAAAAAAAAGAGATATATTATTTCTACAAACCTTTTATGGCTGCTGGTGTAAATGAGGACAGACCCCTTATCTGTCTCTGTAGTAAGTCTGGCTTTACACTTTCAGTGTTTTTCTTTTTATCATTGGGATAGGGTCTTACATAGCTCAGGCTGTCTTCATGTTTGGTACAAGTCCAAGACCTTGAACTCCTTATCTTCATGTATATAAGCCCTCCCAAGTGAAGATATTACACATGTCCATCACCAAGCTCAGCTTCAGTCCTTTTGATGTCTTCTTTTGGTTGAAATATATGAAGAACATACAGCCTCATACAGATATGGGGGTAAAAAAGTATTTTAATATTTGCAGATATCTCTTGGTAGTCTGATTCTACTACATCAAAATTTGATGCAGGGTAAATTGTTATAAATTAGTTGTAGCTCTAGTAATTTAATATCATACTGGTGAATGCTTTTATATTAAAATACTTTCATATTAAAATTCTTTTAATTTTATCCATGTTTACTTAGTATTAATCAACAATAAAAATATTTAATTAATTTAATACTCTAATATATTAATTAATTTGATAAATTAATATATAAACTTGTTAGATAAGTTCATTGTCTATTTGAATAAAATAGTCTGTTTTAAAATAAATTAATTTATATTAAAATTCATTTAATTTTAATGTAAAATATTTTATATTAAAATTCACTAGTCTGTTTTTCATTGTAAATATATCCTTTACTCATGTGAAAAATCGTAACATCATTCACTGTATTTAGAAACTAGTGGCTCACTGAGGTGTACAGATGTTTCTTGTATTGACACACTTTATTATATAATATCAAGACAATAACATCTGTAAATATCATCACTTGTCATAGATGTCTAACAGGCATGACTGATCTGAGGCCCTTAGTAGCACCTGTGGCATCGTATAACTAACCATGAATAAGGCTCAACCCATTAGTAGATGACAGCATCATGTCACGTTGTCGATAGGGTGGATTTTTAGGACTGTATTCTCTCTAAAATGGCCTCAGCTGATTTAAGAATAAAAGTTCTGTGACTTTGATTTGACTTTAAAGGATAAATTAGGGATGGGATCTGGCTCAGGGGTTAAGCCCTTGCCTCCAAGTGTGAGACCTGAGGTTCAATCCCCAGGCCCCAGTACTGCATAAAGAATTAAGTGGGAGAGGGGAGCTTGAATTTTAACACTGGCAAGAAACCCTGTAGTCTGTTTTCCTTGAAGTGGCAAGTATACTTAATTCATTTTGAACAAAATGTTTACTAAACCCTAAGTCTAAATATTTGTCAGTTCTTTGAAGTAAAAATATGGTTTGATGCTGCCAAGTCTTTGGCATTTTATTCACCATTGTAACGGTAGGCACAGCAAAAGGACCGTTTCTAATATTACCATAACAGTTGTTTTCACTCCATAGACTCCTAAGGGCACCCAGGGATCTGTGAACCACATACTGAGAACCAAGCTGCTGGGGCTGAACCTGCCTCTGCCACTTGAAGCAGATGACTCTGAACAGCCTTGCTTGTCAATTCCTCAGATTCATTCTCTGTGAAATAGGGACAATCCTAATTACTTAACAATGTTATTATAAAACTGACTAGCTGAGTATCTGTAACTGTGTAGAGCACACCTGCTGCATACTCACAAATGTTAGCTTTGACTTCAAACCTTCAACGCAGCTGTGTATCCTAATAGAAAAGAAAATCTCCTTAACCCCTCCCCTTTTTACTCAAGCTCCTAATAATAACAAATATGATCAGTTGAATTTATTCTTTGTTATTTTGCAGTACTGGAGATTGAACCCAGGGCCTCACAAATAGCAGGCAAACATTCAACCACTGAGCTACATTCCATTCCCAGTTTATCCTTTAAAGTCAAACAGAAGTTACAGTGGCTACCCACACTAGGAATTTCCTATTCTTAAATGAAATTCAGTCATTTTAGGAAGAATATAGCAAATAAACAAATAAATAAATATTGCTCCCTACTCAGCAAGAGCTACAGATGAGTCAGGGTCCCTTACAGAAAATAAGATTAGCTCATATATGCCTTCACATATCCCTGGGATATATACATTTTATATGCTTAGTGTTCATGCTCACCCCATGCATGAATAGGATAGCCCATGAGCTGGCTAGTTAGTCATCTGAGAGGAGCTTCAATTGAGAAATTGCCCCAGTCAGATCAGCCTGTGGGCAAGCTTGTTGGGCATTTTTTTTTTTGATTAATGACTGGGGGGCAGGCCATTGTGGGCTGGGCCACCCCTGGGCTGGTGTCCTGGAGCAAAACAAGCAAGATACAAGAAGCAAGCCAGTAAACAGTATCCTTCCATGGTCTCTCTAAGTCACTGCCCTGCTTCAGTTTCTGCCTTGACTGCCCTCAGTTATGGGCTCTTATCTGGAAGTGTAAGATGAAATAAACCCGTTCCTCCTCAAGTTGCTTTTGGTCACAGTGTTTCATCACAGCAATCAAAACCAAACTAATATATTCCAGACAGCCATGTTTAATGTCAGGAAAGTTATGTAAATGAGCTCTTCCTGCCATGTAAGTGTGTGACAATGTCAGCTACTTGCTTACAAAATATGCTGTTTGCAGATCAAACCTCTTTGTCAGTGTTGGATTCTTCAGTTATTTGATTAGTGCAAAGTTCATTGTCATTTTGGTCTTCTTTTAAAGAAACAAGAATCCTGGGCGTTAGAAATCTTTAATTCTTACTGGACTGGACTGGACTGTCTGGATTGCCGAAAATGATTTTTAAAAATTTGGGTTTTTTTTCCTTGTAGAATTTTGGGAATGCTGGCAAATCTGGAACATCAAACAAAAAACCCGGTATGTGTAACAGTAACTTTGAAAACTGACTGCTGTTTGCTCTGTCGTAGTCTTGGATCCTCAGTTCTGTTTTCTTCTTTCAGAGATCGCTCAAGTAACTTCAGCGTATGCTGCTTCCGGTGCTGAGCAGCTCAGCCTTGCGCCAGGGCAGTTAATATTAATCTTAAAGAAAAACACAAGTGGGTGGTGGCAAGGAGAACTACAGGTAATGTTCTTTTCCAGGTAAAAAGTCAAGCTCATAAAAATGACAGTCACCCCCAGTTATAACACTTAGCGGTCCTAATGAACAGAGGCATGCAGATTAGATATGTTCTTGACTAAGCCCCTGAGTTTCCACCTTCTGATTCACTGTGAACCGACTAAATGGGAAACATGACCTTTTGAAATGCTGTAATGACTTCCTGATTATTGTCGAAGCTCCAGGGTGTACTTTAAGCAAGCTATACCTTTAACAGATGACTTGAACTTGCAAGGAGCTCTGGGATGATCTCTTTAAACTGTAAGTTTAAATATCAGAGAACTCTTAGCTTGGAAGTTCTCTAGAGACTTCCAAGGCTGATGTTTTCAGCAGTGTGTTCAGATGCATATTGTGGTGAATCTTCCAGTTGTTTAATGTTGACCTGGAAGGCCAATGATGAGTTCAGGGGTTCCATGACCAGTCCCCAAGACTGCTCTCAAATTTGGTAATTCACTAGAAGGATTCTTAGAGCTCACTGTGCTGTTACCTTCACTGTTTGTCATTATGAAGCTACAGATTCAAATCAGCCAATGGGTTAGATGCAAGGGGTTCCCAGAAGAGCAGGAGACAGCATCACCTCTTCCAGCACAGTTATTGCCAGCCAGAGAAGCCTGTGGGAGCCCTAGAGTTAGAGTTTTCAACTGGGGGTTTTCACATGGGTACGATTGATTGTTCATATGGTGAGCATAGGACTCCAGCCCTGTCATCAGAGTGGGCTGATACACATGCTACAGAGCACCAACCATAAGTCACAATGCTAGATTTGGTGTTGCCCAAGCCTTGCAGGTAAACTAAGACACTTAACAGTAGTGATATTCCAAGGATTTAGATTCTGTCTGAGGAGTCAAGTGCAAAGGCCAGTATATGGGCAAAGTTAACTTGTCATTATAGAAAGCCTAGATTTTTTTAGTTTTGAGTTGTAGTTCAATGGTTGTTTTTAATTTCATATTTTAATTATGCATTTCTTTTGCTAATTTTATAGGCCAGAGGGAAAAAGCGACAGAAGGGTTGGTTTCCTGCCAGCCACGTGAAACTTTTGGGTCCAAGCAGTGAGAGATCTACACCTGCCTTTCACATTGGTATGAAAATAGTCACCTTGTAGTTTGTCTAGAAGATGGGAGTATCTTAGCTAAGTCAGCTAGCTCTTTGAAAGACATGGAAAACTCTCCTTTCTGTCCTCTGCTTCCGAGCAGAGGGACTGCCAGTGGGAGTGTCTCCTGCAGAGTCAGTCCTGTTATACTTGAAATGGGAAAGTTCTGTTTGTCATTTTAAAGAGAAGTGGTTCACTTGGATTTGTACCTGGAGTTGCTTAGTTTTTGTTTCTGTGAGACAGACTTAGAAAGAAGCTTGGGGGAGAGAGCACATAAAGGAAATTTTTAGCCTAATTTTAGAATTTAATAATAATTGAAGTTCTAGAGACAGGGTTGATCCTTACAGGAATTCTTAACCTATTATTTTGCTGTTCTTTTGATAGTATGTCAAGTGATCGCTATGTATGACTATGTAGCGAATAATGAAGATGAGCTCAATTTCTCCAAGGGACAGCTGATTAATGTTATAAACAAAGATGATCCTGACTGGTGGCAAGGAGAAATCAACGGAGTGACTGGTCTCTTTCCTTCAAACTATGTTAAGATGACAACAGACTCAGACCCAAGCCAACAGTGTGAGTAACATCAAATTACTTACTTCTCACCTGGTATGAAATCTATTATGCTGTATTGCCTGCATTGCTGCTATTCTGGATCAGATCTTAAACTTAACACTCACCACAAATGTAATTAATATTTCCAATAAGAAAAACCAAAAGGTAACAGTTTACAGGTTTGAAAGTTGTCCTGCTTTCTCATAAATATTTGCTTTCTGCTAGCTTCAGACTTTAGATTAGCTTTTGTCTTTATAAAAATGTGTACTTTCTCGTGTGGGGTCTTTGGTGTGATGGCATCTATAAGGCAGTGTCCCTTCACCACCACTAACACTTTACAGCATCTAGTGTTCTTTATCAGATTAATAAAAAGTGGCTGGTACTACAGTTTCCCTATACTGTATTGCATCCTTTTAGTCTATAAATGTCATTAATTTTGGGATCCTCTGATTTATTTTCTATGTGCTTATATACCATCCAGTTTGGGAAAATTAAATAACCCATTTTAAGTGCTTGTAAAACTCCTCTCACTAGGTGATTCTGTCTCATACAGAGCTGTCTCATGCCACAAAGTATGTGTCAATCAAGACCAGTTTCTCAGTTGCCCCAGACACATACAAAGGAGAGAGACAGAGTCAGAGACAGAGAGAGACAGATACGGAGAGACAGAGAGAGAGAGAGAAAGGGAGAAGGAGGGAGAGGAAAAGAAAGGAAGCCATTACTCTGGAGAAATCTACTTCAAATATAAAAGCCTCCTAGAAAAGTAACAGCTTTTTAAAAGATATGCAGGTCTTATGTTTCCAGGGTTGCCATCACACTGTCTCTGTGCCTGAGGATAACCTTGAACTCCTAACTCTCCTGCTTCCAGTTTCTGATTCTGAGTACCTAGATTATAGGCCCGCAATACCATGTTCAAGTAAAACTCTCTCTTCCCTCTCCCTTCTCCCTCTTTCCTCTCTCTCTCCCTTCCCTCCAGTAGTAGTGGGGAGGGACTGGGGGCTGATCAAACCTAGAGCCTTATGAACTGTAGGAAGGTGCTCTACCACTGAGCCATGTCCCCAGTTTCTAATTCTTAAGAGAAACAGGATTTGAAATTTGTTTGGTAAACAAATTATACAGAAAGCATGAATTAGTTATCCAAGGACACACAGCAAATTGCACTGGTAATTTTTGGTAAGCCAGGCAGGGTATATTCCTAGAATGCCAACCAACATTCAGGAGGACCATAAGCTGGACTCCAGTTTAAAACCAGTTATTGTAGCTAGTAGCCGCTGTGTTATCACAGCCCTCCCTGAAATAATAAAAGGAAATTAGAGTATTTGAACAAATAAGAGGAGGGAAATCTTTCATTTATTATTGTTCTCACAATTTTAAAGAAATGAAGTTCTCATTTGCTTCAGTCAGGAAGTTTATTAATTTCATAAATATTCTTTATATGTTCACCACATACTTACAGGCATTAGAATCCAAAATTTGATGATAATACTTGCTCTAAAGTAGCTTTGGACTTCAGTTGGGAGCAGTCAGATAAATGCAACACTTGCCATCATGAATATTTATACAAATACATACCTGGGAAAGATCCCTAAGTCTGTGTGGGAAAGAAGACAGACCATTGCAGGATTCTCAGAGTTCATTTGGCTAGGACATTTGGCTAGGAGGAGAAGGAGTTACAGTTTGCTAGAAAGGCAAATGGGAATGGGGGGAGGTACCAGTTACTTACCTGTTTAGAGATGAGGACATAGAACAGTCAAGGGGCTGGATCAAGATAGGACAGTTTCAAAGTGCTCTTTGTTATAAAGTGACTCTCTATAGCTTATCTACTACCCTGCTTTGGGCTAAGATATCTGGAGTTTTGTAGTTTGGATATGTCTAAAAATAATGCTGCTTTCCTAAATGAATGGCGAAGGTTTGTCACCCAGCTGGGAATAAAGAGCTCTCGGGGGACAGTTTCCAAATATATCCTCTGAAAAGTTTGTTTCCCATAAAACAACTGTTTTTTAACTCACCTAGTAAACTGTGGAGTGTCTATTAGGTTTGCTCAAAATAGCTGTTTATTAGCAACTGGAGAGTCATAATTGCTTTTCAACAGTGACCAGAATTCATTGTCAGTAGCTATGACGTTCACTAAACGTAAGTTGATGTAAGCCTACAATTTCCATAGGATATGCTCTGGAAATGCTCCATGCTTATAGTCAGGAGTTCACTTGAGAATTTACTATAGCTACTCAGACATTGAGGCGTGAATCAATTATTAATAGTCTTGGAGACATTAGTGCTGGCTAAACTATAGATTACCATTTGTGTTTCTCTAGCCCTTGTAAACACTGTTTTCATTTTATTATACAATTGGGACTTTTAAAGATTGAGGATTTTAGTGGTTCAAATTTATTTAGTTGATGTTGCTTATGACTATTAGTCAGATTTTTTTCTCACCCACCTAATTTACATTATGTTCATTTTATTCCTCATTTTTCTTTTTTTAGGACCCAATGTTGTCTTCCAGTTGTGAAAGCACCCCAGAGACCCACTATCCAAGTTTGACTCTAGCGTGGAGGCAGGGCAGTCAGCCCTGATCAAATATCTCCTACACAATTCGTTTACTTCGTTTGAATGTTAGAGCCACCTGTGATTATTTCTTTGTGTTTCTAATTTACGGTTAAAATTTATTTGTAACAATTTCAAGGATAGTGGGTCTTTGTGTGGCTTTCCCTGCTGTTCACTCTGGCATCCTTTAGCATTTTTCTTCCTTTTTTAATTTGGCAATTGTAGGTCATTAGCATGCATATTCAGTTTGCCCTTACATGGTGGGAGTACAAACACACAAAGACCCACTATTTGCACAAACTGTTCTGTCTGGTTTGGAATGGGCTGCCATGCTTTTCCAATGCTGTTGCAATTGTATATTCATTATGGAATTCAGGTGATGTTTGCTTATGTTCTGCGATTATATTTGATCTAATCCTAATCACAAGAGCCCGTAATTGACTCAGTCTGTGATTTGTCCTCAAATAAGCACTGTTTATTACTTTCTAATATGCCAATATGAGTACCAATAGTTAGGTTTGTTTGAAGGCTGACAGTGGAAATAGCCTTTTCTATGTTTCTGTGTGATCTGAATAGGAGCAGTAACATTGGAGGAACTTTCCTTGTCTCACAGAAGATGAAAGTGGTGTGCTCTGGCCAGTGTGTGCAGAGTAGTGTATATCTAGTTTGTCTTGACTGCCCAAGGATGAGCACAGGACTCAGACAGCTCCTTTAGGGCCTTAGGTGCTCCAGGTTGCAGATCTGTGCTCCAGCATACAGTTACTGCTTTACTGATGACATGAACCTAGATTGCTTTCAGGAATGGAAAGTGTCCATCATTGACTCAGGTGAGAAACCTCCCCTGGTTTAGAGCACTTATATCTATAATGTATTCTAAAGTAGAAGTTATGTTATCTCTTGTAGTCAGGTGACTACTCACCCTAGTATACAAAATGACACTGTTGACATTCATAATGCATTTAGTGAAAATCATAAAGAACCCTTGAAGGGTTTGTGCCATACCTGAAGCAGGTATGCAGGCTCTAGCCAAGAATCCATGGTGGTAAGGAATGAGAGCTGGCATTCCTCTACACCCATGAGGCTTCTTTGTGGCTAAATATTGACATTGCTATCCACACTTTCCTGGCTAATATTCTTCTCCCACATTGGCTGCTTGGACATAGAATTTTACCTCTTCCCGCAAATGGAAAGCACTCTAAATGCAATAGACATTATTATAAACTGATATATATGAGAGCACTTAGCTGAAATGAAAAAGAATTTTAATACAGTATTGAACCATATTTGAAATCAATGAGCAGTTTATGCAATTTAAAATGTTTACAAATTGCAGTGCAATCTACTGTTATGAAATGTCAGATAAGTGTATATACAATCACAGAGTCTTATTCCTTATAGAGTTCTTTGAGAAAATGAAACATGCTTTTATACCTCTCACTTTAATTTAAAGGCATATTTTGTGCAATATTTATGTTAATGTGCCTATATATTATGAGTGAATTATTACAATTGTACATTGCCTAAATCATGACTTGAGAAAGAACCAACAGTTTAGTTGCAACTTCACAAAGCTCAAATATCTGTATTGGAAAAACTTCCCAGTGTTGGGCGATGTGTATGTGTGCTCCCTGGAGTGGGGATCTCTGTTAAAGTTTTTAGCCCACCTCCATTTTAGCACTTGCCATCATGACAATATTTTAAATGACATTCATAGGAAAGCAATAATATCAATTTGTAGATTGAGAAGAGAATTGCCTGCAGTCACTTAGAGACAGTACGAAGACTGATTCCAAACTGACTTTTCCACAGTATATAGATTACCTGATCTTGCTTTTTATCTCCTCAACGTTCTGCCTTTATCTCCTTGAGCTGAGTGTGTGGACAGCTGCTGTATAAACCAAGGTTAGAAATCTGAGCACTGCTAATTAACTGCATCGTTCCATAAAGCACTTTTGTCTTTATCATTTTTATTTTGGGGCTTTCTACTATGCTGATAAATTGTTCCATAACTAGAAGTAGATTACTAGAAATGGCACTCAGGTTGAGCTCAGCATCTATAATCAATCTGAAAAAAAAATCTTTCATCAGGTACCTGTGGCTTAAGTCACACACTGGCCCAGCATTCAAAGTAATTGTCAGTCTAGAAGATAAACTTACTGTGTTAACCAGATACTTCTTGGGTAGGTATTTTGTCATACATCCAAAAGAGAGCTGTAACAAGGAAATCATATGAAATATAATCATTTGAATCGTTCTTATAAGTGCATGCAATCTGTTGCAATACCTCATCCAGCCGTGTGTTTGCTCTCTTCCTGATTTAATACAAGGCAACTTTCTGTTGCTAAGAAGGAAAGAGTTTACTGGAGACATAACTTAAAAATTGGAATGAATTGGAACTTATAGGACACGCTTAGTTAATATCACACTGCACTGTGTAGCAGGAATTTCTAAAACATGTACTTGAACTTGACAGCAGTGAGAGGGGGGGAAAGGCTACAGCCCAAACTGTTATTTTAGAAAATTGAAAACTAAAAATTAACCCTATCAATTATATAGTTTCTCTGAATCTTTGAGTATTTTGAAATAATGCAACACTTAAAACAGTAAGTTTTAAAATACAATATGGAACTAGAGTTCAAAATAAAGAGAGTAAGGGGAGGACAGGCAGAGAAAGAAATGCCAAGTCCAGGCCAAAGCTTTATTTGCCAAGTTTTCTTAGGATGAATTTTACCAGTTATGAATTCTTGTAAATAACTGATGGAATACTGAGAACCCTTTGCCTAGAGTGGCATTATTACATGCTGCTGTGATGCTACTGTAATGTAATAAATTATTAAATTGTTGCAAAGTGATGTATTTGCCTTAAATTTTTATTTTGTGTGTCTTGAAAACTATAGTATTAAAGGTATTGAGATTGTGCAAATGCTGGGCACGCTTGGCATGAAATAATCTGTTTTTATTTTTACACAATTGTAATATAACTATGCAAGTGTGTTTATTAAAAGAACACAAACTCCATTACTTGTATTGTGTATTTCTTTTGAAGTATTCTTTTACAGCTTATTTTAATTGCTTAGCTATAAGTGTGATTAAATGTCTTTGGGATTTCTCTTTTCTCTTAATGTAATCTCAGGGTCCAGACTAGTGGTCAAGATTTATATAATTTGAGATAATGATACATGTCTCAAAAACAAAAGATACTTTTATTTTGTTATGCTATTACATAGAGAAGTAAGATAACCCATAATAGAGGATAATAGCAATACTTTTTCGTTGTTTGTTTTGTTTTGTTTTGTTTTTGAGACAGGGTTTCTCTGTGTAGCCCTGACTGTCTTCGAACTTTCTTTTTAGACTAGGCTAGCCTTGAACTCATAGAGATTCTCCTGCCTCTGCCTCCCAAGTGCTGGGATTAAAGGCATGTGCCACCACACCTGGTGAAATATTTTATTTACAGGTTTTTCTCCACAGTCTTTTTCTAAAAATATTGAAAGAGTCTTAGAAGACTTTTTAGTACAAAATAAGAGGCCAATAGAAGAACCTGCAGCAGTTCTTCATGTACAGGGCCTCAGAATTGAGCAGAGAGCTAAATTTGGTAACCAAGTTGGTAAAAATAAAAATAATGGATCCAAATGTAATTAAGCATAAACACCATCTTTCCCAAATCTTTTCTTTGCAAAGTTATCCAGCTAATATGTATTGAGTATTTATTTGCATGAGGCCAAGCAGAATATCAGGTGCAGGTGACAGCTAAATGAGAGTGAGGATGGCATTGTCATGGGTGGGGGCAGAAGTCTGAGCACAGTGCAGATTTTTTTCTTGCATATCAAGGAGAGCAGAAGAGGAATACCTACTTGACCCTAGATTGGTGGGTAGAGAAGACTTGATGGATGGTGGCAGCAGCTAGCAGACCCACAAGATAAGTAGGAGTAAGCCAGACTGAAGGCACGTAGGGGAGTCTACTACACAGGGTAAAGTGCTGGGGTGGGCAGAAGGTGTGATCAGGCACATTCAGCATTGCGGGGATGGAACTGTGAAGCCAGCAGTGAAAGCAGAGGCTCTGGAGACAGTTGGCTGCAACAACTCTCCAGGTTCACTATGCTGGAATGACCTGGAAGCAATAAAATACTCCCGAGTCCTGGCTTACATGGTCTGAAGTTTAGCCTGAGCCTGGGGGATGTTTTCAAGTGCAGCAGAGGTGATGAAAGCTCTGAGGCAACATGGGGAGAAGTTAGGCATTGATGAAATATAAGAGGAGGAGACTTATCAGCTAGTCCCACATTTGTATGTTAAGTGGCAGCGTGGGATAATAGAGTACTTGTGCAATATGTGGATCCAGAGTTGGGGGAAGAAGGTGAGTTTGGTTGAGTTGGTTTGGTTGGGTTGGGTTTTACTACAGAGCACATATGGGCTGTCCAGATATAATTGTCCATCTCTTCAGAAAGATATAACCCAGATGCATTGGATATGCATCAGTTGGGAATGGGCACCACCATGAACCAGGCACCACCAGGCATACTGGTGGCTTTAAGAACACCAGAAGTAGTTGAGGCTCCCTAGGGAGAGAGCTAAGGGCTGAGTAGTGAGAGAACCCATGACAACAGGCAGCAAGCAGATTTTATTAGACAAGAGTGCTGGCGTCACTACCATTGCTGGTACTAGGAAAAGAGAGAGAGAGAGAGAGAGAGAGAGAGAGAGAGAGAGAGAGAGAGAGAGAGAGAGAGAGAGAGAGAGAGGAAGAAGAAGAAGAAAAGAAAAGAAGAAGAAGAAGAAGAAGAAGAAGAAGAAGAAGAAGAAGAAGAAGAAGAAGAAGAAGAAGAAGAAAGAGAAGAAAAGAGGAAAGAAAGGGACTCATTGGATACTTTTCCAAGATCCATGAACAAAATAACTCATTGTTTCATCTTTACAGATGGGAAAACAAAGGGCTTAAGTCACAGTAAGGGACAAGTTGGTTTAGTGATCTGGCTTCTGAGTCCATGCTGTAAATCCCATATACTAATGTGTTAGTGCTTCCACAGTCTTATAATTGTGAGGTCTGGCAATACACATTGCTCATCCTGGTAAAGAGAGGAAAAATAGAAAGAGGCAAGGATGGAAGATAACAGCAAGAGCCTGTAGCCATAGTATCCAGGAAGAGAAGTCTGCATAGAATCACTTTGATTATGTGTATTCTTATACCTCTTTAAAATGTACAAATTAGTGGTTTCTAGTATATTTACAGTCATGCAGCCATTGCTATAACCAGTTATAAAATATTTTCATCACCTCAGGGAAAAAAACTTTTAAATTGTCACTCTCCTATCTTCCTATAACACACACACACACACACACACACACACACACACACACACACACACACACACACACACACACACACCGTACCACATGCACAGTCCCTAGGCCTAGGAAATCACTAATCCACTTTCTGTCTTCATATGTTTGCCTGTTCTGAACAAACATATAAGATGTGTAGGTTTCTATGATTGGCTTACTTCGTATAACATCTATGTTGTAGTATGTATTAATACCTTGTTCCTTTTTATGGCCAGGTTAAAATTGTATTGTTTGGCTATGCTGTGTTTTAGGTTTCCAGATCATGTAGCATGTTGTTTTTTAACAGCCACACTGTTGAACATCACTCCTGCTGGCAATGAAGGAGTCTCTGTGGATCCAGAATTGGCTATTGTGTTGTGTCTTGTGGCCAAGCTAATGTGCATATTGGTGTCTTGTTTTAGTATGCATTTCCCTGAAGATAGATGGCATATAGCAACCTTTTTTGTAAGATGGGCTCTGACTAAGTAGCCCTGGCTGGCTTTGAACTCACATTCACCAGCCTCTGCTTCCCGATTGCTGGGATCAAAGGTGTGTGTCACCGTGTCCTGGCTGTAGCATCTCTTCAAGCATTCATTTGCATCTGCATATCTTCTTTGGTGAGGTGTTAAGGTCTATGGCCCATTCTTTAAGTCAGGTGTTTTTAGCTGTGCGTTGGTGGCGCATGCCTTTAATCCCAGCACTGGGGAGGCAGAGGCAGGCGGATCTCTGTGAGTTCGAGGCCAGCCTGGTCTCCAAAGTGAGTGCCAGGATAGGCTCCAAAGCTACACAGAGAAACCCTGTCTCCAAAAAAAAAAAAAAAAGTCAGGTGTTTTTATTTATTGTTGGGTTAGTTGTACACTTTGGGTCTGTGTCAGATGTAGGTTTTGTAAATATTTTCTACCAGTCTGTAACTTGTCTTTCTCTTAACCCTGTCTTACATAAAATAAAACATTTAAATATTAGTGAAGTCCAGTTAATTTTTTCATGGATTATGCCTTTCGTGTCATATTTTGTCATCTCAGAGCTCAAGGTCACATAGATTTTTCTCTTCTGCGACTTGGGCATTTTGTGGCTCACATTTGGGACTTGAGTATTGTGTGTTCTGAGGTAATGTTGCTGAGGAATAGGCCTGTCTAGAGTCTTACACCTGTAGCTGTCACACATCCCACAGTCGCTATTGTGTTCTCTGTTATTGCCTGTGCTTCTCTGGCAGAAATCAATTAGCTGACTTCTAAGTCATTTTCCGGGTTTTCTTGGGTCTCAATGGTCAGTTCATCACTTTTGTCTTAAACAAGGACAAGAAATAATGAAATGTCCTTAAGAGACTTAATGCTCTTGTCAAAAGGCAACAATCACTCAGAGTCTGTTCACTTCAAAGCAAGTGAATAAACAGAACTTGTCTGTCACTCAGGATGACATTCAGCATTTAGGAGGCACTAGTCCACTGCATAGTGAGTTCTAGATATAATAGCTGAAATGTTTTGAACATTTTCTGTGCCGCACACAGTGAACCCAGCATTGGGGTTGACAGTTTGGAGCTCAAGTCCATCCTGACTCTGGAACTCATGTTCCTAGCCACCCCACCTGCTTTTCCTTCACCAGGGGCTGCTGTTCCTCCAAAACAAAAAAATAGAGCAATCACCAGTTAATCCAAGGTGAGGTGAGGTGAGGTGAGGGTGATAAAAGGAACAGCTTTGGGTGAGTTCAGGTTGGCCAAGTTACATCCCAGGGCCCTAGAAGAACCTGCCACTGGGATCTGAGTGTCACCAGTGGCTATCTGTCAGCCACTGTGAAACCAGAGTCAGGAGGTGCTAAAGAACAAGCATCTCCTAAACCCAGCAGTGTAGGGTGCTCTCCAGTTATGGAATCGTGGACACTGGAAATGTGAACTGTAAGAATATTCTGTGGGGGAGGTGAGAGGCATGTAGGCAGCTCAGTGATACTAAGAAAGAATAGATTTATGAAACGCCTCTGCCCGTGGACAGTGCTGTGTGACTGATGCAAAATGCTGCAACAAGTAGCCTCAAGGTTCTAATTGTGGTGTATAAAGGACCAATTATGTCTCTAAGACACAAAAAGTTAAAGGGAAGAAAAAGTCATGTTGGTTTTGTTTGCGGTGCCTGGCGATGTTTGACATTCAGAGTATTTATTCTAAGTTCTTTTTCCTTCAGAAGTCAATTCAGGGTCACACCAGGTCAGGTGTATAGTCTATACCCGGTATCCATGAGTGCCATGCCCTTATCATTGACTTTCCTTACCATGTAAGAAACCCAGTGGCTCTGAAGTCCTGCTCATCCACCCAGCTACCGAATCTCCATTCTCTCTTCAAGAGAGTTGCAGTTACATCAGTCAAGAGATGGGTCACATATTGTTAGACTAGAAACTTCTGGATTAGGTGCAAGGAAGGAGCTGCTCCCTCTTGTTCCATCTCTTTGTTTTGTGTGGTTTTTTGAGACAGGGTCTCTCTGTAGCTTTGGATTCTGTCCTGGCACTCACTCTGTAGACCAGACTGGCCTCGAACTCACAGAGATCCTCCTGTGTCTGCCTCCCAAGTGCTGGTATTAAAAGCATGCACCACCAGCACCCAGCCTTGTTCCATCTCTTGTCCAAGGACTGAGTCTAAAGAGCATGTCACTTCAGTCGGTGATGAAACAGGCAAGGTAGGAAGCACATAGATCCTAGCTGGAAGTAACTGCCAAGGACAGGGCCAGTGCCCTGGTCCATGGGGCGATGGACAGGTGTGAGGACTGCAGTTCAGATCCCCAACACCACTTAAGAACTACTCCAGTCACTCGGGAGGCAGAGACAGGGATTTCCCTGGAACGATCTGGCTATCGAGACTAAAATCTGCAGGCACCAGGTTCAGCAAAGACCCCCCACCTCAGTAAGTGAAGCGGACAGTTATCAAGGAAAATGCCCAAAGTCAACCTCTTTCTCCACACATCCTCACATGCACACACACACCCATACATGTGAACATGAAATCACAAACTACACATATATGCACACACACAAAGACAAAAGTTCTCTGTGGTCTTAGGCTTATGACCTTCCACAGAAAATTAAGAAATACAAACAAAATGATAAATGTAACCTTTTGCACATATCAACAAGGTAGCTTTGAGGACATTCTAGAATACTGTTATTATGTGGTAGCTTTCTGATGTTCTAAAACATTTCAGTACAATTGCATTTAAATAAATACATCATAAATACACCTGTGGCTTGATGTACAACTCAGAAGGCCTCAAGCTAGTGGAGTCCATGGCACATGCCTTTAATCAGAGCACTTGGGAGGTAAGGCAGAAGAATTGGACTTGGAGGTCAGCCTGAACAACACAGCTAGCCTATGTCTCAGAAAAAAATCAGTAAAAAGAAAGAACTTTTAAATTGTTTTAAAAGGGCTGGGGTATGGCTTGGTGGAAGAGCACTTGCCTAGCATGAATGAAGCTGCAGGTTTGATCCCCAGCAACACCAGCAAATAAATAAAAATTTGTTAAAAAATTATTTAAATTCCCCCCAAAAATATGTTTACCTATCACTTTATGGTAGAAACATACTACTTGATACATTGTTTGTTCTTAGTACGTATTTACCAAGTAGATAAAAAATAGTTTTATAAAATAGCGGTTTTCTGAAGTCCCAATAAGGGTTGGGGATAAAGGCCATCTGTGGAGAGTTGCACAGTTTAATCTTCTAGATTTACAGTTTGTCTCCCCACAGAGCTTCCACACAGTGCAGCTGACAACTGTTAGGTGATATTCAGGGGTCTTAGCAGAGCAGAGCTCACAGAGAACGGCGTTGTTCAGTGGCCTCGCTCTCCTCAGAGAGGACAAGGACTTTGCTGGTATTAATTACCTAATCTGAACAAGCACAGCCTGTATCAGCCAGCACAGCCTGGTCTTTGTCCTTCCCCTTTTGGGATCTTCCCAGATCTTTCTCATCTCCCTCCTAAGCATCTCTCTCTCGCTCTCTCTTGCTCCTTGTTTGCCCAGGGATTTAGAACAGTGCTTCACAACCATGGCAGTGGAACAGAGTTTTTGTTAACTGTGACTCATAATTTGTCTCCACATCTACCCACACTGGGAGGGGCTTTAATCCTGCTCACTCTTGTCTGTCCAGGAACTTTGATCTGTCGTCTCTTCTCCCCCTATTCTTCCTGTCCATCAGGGCCTGCAAGGACATTTTTGTCACTTTTTGTGACCTGTAGGTCTGGGTACATCTCCTCTCACATTTACCAATCCCTGAAGAAGTGTCACCTACTAGGGGGTCACGCACTTCGGGTAGAGCAGATTAGAAAACAGACAAAGCTACTGCCCTCTACCAGTTGAGGGGGAACTCAAACAAATGAGATTAATAAAGTATGCTGAATCTCAGGAAAATAAACTAGAAAGGAAAGTGAGTGTGGAGTGAAGGGTTTCGTTGTAAACAGGACCCTCAAACATGTCTCCAGATTGGTGATGTAAGAGAAAGACCTGAAGGGGGGGGGATATCTGGGGAAAGAACCATTCTAGGAAGAGGTGACAGCACATCAGAGGGCCTGCCATAGGGGTATGCCTGTGATGCTCAGGCAACAAGGGGTGCCAGTGGGCCTGGGACAGGGTGAACAGCAAGAGGGGGAAATGAGACCAGGGTGGTCAAGGAGATGGAGGGTAGATGAAATTCTTTGGGACTCTCTTAAAATAACTTTGGCTTTTGTGGGGGGCAAGAAAACCCCTTTAGAGGGTTTTAATAAAAGGAGGACATGATCTGATGTGTTTTAACAGGATTACTCAGCTAGATTAAAGTGAGCAGAAGGGACCAGAAGCAAGGAGTTCCACTAGGAACTTGCTCAGTGATCCAAGCACAAGATGATAGTGGCGTGGATCCAGATAGTAATGGAGGATGTGGTGCAAACTGGTCAAATGATGGATGCGTTTTTATGTTAGAGCCAGTGAGTGGACTGAATGTGGAGGGTAAGGAGGAAGAGCTACATCCAAAGATGCAATGTGAGCTGAGGAGATTTAGGTGACGGAAGAGAAGCCAATTAGGCAGTGGTGGTAGGAAGATGGCTTTTGGTGTTCTGTTGATGAGAGAGACCCTACACAGGCAAGAGTAAGAAGTTCAGACAGTATAAATGTGTGAGTGGTCAGACTGACACATCCTTAACCAGGTCACTGAGTCCACAGAGAAGAACCCTAAGGAAGGCCTGAAGCAGAGGACTGTCACCGTTAGGAGTCTGGATGGCTGCAGAGGAAGGAGGAGAGACCTAGAAAGGCTAGGCAAGGAGGTAGGAGGGTGTGAAGGGAGGCGCTGAGGAGAGGACAGAGGGAATAGGGTGTAGCTTGGCATGGGACTCTTGCTGGCCCTGGGTAGATCTCCAAAACCTGAAAAACAAAAGAGAAAAGGGAGTGATCACAAGAGTTAGTAGTGGGTCAGGCAAAATGCATCCCTGCTACTAAAGGGATAACCACCTGGGACACTAGGAAACTTCTTTAAGCAAAAGCATTTGGGGACAGTAAGGTGGCTCAACAGGTAAAGGCACACACAGTACAGTCCTGTTAACCTGAGTCCAAAGGAAGGAAACCAAATGCACAAAGCTGTCCTCTGTCCTCCACACATGCACCATGGCACATGTGCCCACTCACAAGCCATGCACATACAGACACAGTTATAATAAAGCCATGTGAAGGGCTGAAGAGATGGGTAAATGATAAGGCTCTTGCCACTCTAGCCTGATGACCCAAGTTTGATCCCTGGAGGCCACATAAAAGTGGAGGAAGAGAATGACTCCCCAGAACTGTCCCCTGCCAACAGACATGCCACAGTGCACATTGTCACATCATCAACACACTATTATGATAGTTTACCACTGTTCCTGTTGTGGGGGGGAGCTGTGTGTGTGTGAGTGCAGGTGCCTTTGGAGGTCAGAGAGACCACTGGGATCCCTGGAGTTACAGGCAGTGTGAGAAGCCTGATGCAGATACTGGGAGCCCAACTCAGGCTCTCTGCAAGAGCAGCAAGTGCTCTTGGCTCCTGAGCCATCTCTCTAGCCTCAAAAATAGTTTTTTAAAAGAAGCAATTGAAAGTAGTGTTAAATTCAGACATTTCTTGCTATGTTCAGCAAATGCTTCCCCACAGACACTGATATTTGTTGAAACGTGTATTCTCTTATATGTGTTCATGTCACACCTGTTAACTATTCAAACTGCTGATATTTTCATTGAAAAGTATCAACCTCACTACTGACATTATAGTTGCCTTCCTTTTTCTCTCTTTTTTATCTCTTTTTTTTAAAGGAGGTGTATTTATTTTCAGAAAAGTTCCCATCATTTTATTTCACACTTTGAGGCTGTTCTGTTTGTTGCGGATAAGTGCAGTATCATCGTGTCGTCCAGGTGTTTGCTGGCAGCATCTCCTGCAGATCCTTTGGGATTTGTTTTATCTTGTTTTGTTGGTTTATTTGGTTGGTTCTCATTTTCCAAAATAAGGTTTTGTGATTTCAAACTATCCTGAAACTCACTGTATGGCCAGGCTGACCTCCAGTGTTCCTGCCTTAGTCTGCGGAATGCCAGGATTACAGCTGTGAGCTGCCACACACAGCCTAGGGATGACTCTAGCTATAATATTAATGATGCAATCCATGAAAGAGATAACTCTTGTCATGACAATGCTGCCTGCCAGGCCTTTTATCCTCCTTGCCTCAGCTGCTGTGCAGGGTGTGCTGGCCTTGTCACTCTGTGTTCCATGCAGGGTATGCTGGCCTTTTCATTGTCATTCTGTGTCCCATGCAGTGTGTGCTGACCTTGTCATTCTGTGTCCTATGCAGAATGTGCTAGCCTTGTCATTCTGTGTTCTATGCAGTGTTTTCTGGCCTGTCATTGTCACTCTGTGTCCTATGCATTGTGTCCTGGCCTTGTCATTGTCATTCTGTGTCTTATGCAGTGTTTTCTGGCTTGTCCTTGTCATTCTGTGTCGTATGCAGGGTGTGCTAGCCTTGTCATTCTGTGTCCTATGCAGGGTGTGCTGGCCTGTCATTGTCATTCTGTGTCCTGTGCAGTGTTTTCTGGTCTGTCATTGTCACTCTGTGTCCTATGCATTGTGTCCTGGCCATTCTGTGTCCTATGCAGAATATGCTAGCCTTGTCATTATTCTGTGTCCTATGCAGTGTTTTCTGGCTTGTCCTTGTCATTCTGTGTCTTATGCAGGGTGTGCTAGCCTTGTCATTCTGTGTCCTATGCAGGGTGTGCTGGCCTTGTCATAAGTTCATGTTTTCTGTTTTCTCTTTCTGAGTTACTTTATTTTTTTTCTTTTTTTTTTCTTTTTTTCTTTTTTTCTTTTTGGTTGTGAGCCTAGCCTTTAACGGCTGAGCCATCTCTCCAGCCCCTGAGTTACTTTCTAAGCTGTGTATTTATATCTCACATTGCTTACTAATTCTTAGATGTGTTTAATTTGGTATTTTGTCCATTAATATACTGTTTTCATTATAGTATTTACTGTTTACTTTTTTCAAATATATGTATTTTTTGTGTATTGTGTAGAGTGTGTGGATGTGTGTTTATTATGTGTATTTACATGTGGGTGTGGAAACCAGAGGTCAGTGTCAGAGGTCAGGTGTCTTCTTCTATTGCTTTCCACCTTAGTTTTGAGGTAGGTCTCTCATTAAACTCAGAGCTCACTGATTGGCTAGATTGGTTGACTGTTGAGCTTGAGGGATTCATCTGCCTCTCCTCCCAGCACCTCCCTGGCCTGTCTCCTCCCCAGTATAGATGCATGCCACCATCCTGACTAATGTAGCACTGTGAATCCAAACTCAAGTGCGCATTTTAGCCTGGCTGTGCTGACTAAGCTGTCCCCCATACTTTCCAATGAGCCTATTCTTTTTGTGGGCTGTGTGTGAGTTTATTCTCTTCCTATATGTTTTCAGTTATGTGTATTTTACATCTCCTTTTGTTTTATTCTATCATCTTAGGTTCTTGGGATTTTCATCCTCACTTTTAAATTTATGGTGCATTTTCTCCTTGGAGTGTGTATGTGCTCTGTGTGTGTGTTTGTGTGTGTGTGTGTTATGTGTATATATATATGCAGTGTGTGTGGTTTGTGTGGTGTATGTGTGTGTATATGGTGTGTGTGGTATGTATGTATGTATGTATGTATGAATGAATGTGGTGTGTGTGGTGTGTATATATGTGGTGTATGTGTGTGTGGTGTGTATGTATGTGGGTGTGCTGTATGTATGTGGTGTGTGTGTGTGGTGTGTGTGTAGTATGTATGCATGCATGTATGTATGTATGTATGTATGTATGTGGTATGTGTGTAGTATGTGTGGTGTATGTGGTATGTGTGTATGTATGTGTTATGTGTGTAGTATATGTGGTGTGTGTGTGATTTTTTTTTATTTTGAGCTAACTCCTCTTGGTTTCCTGGTGATAAGAATGATCCTTCTAACAGATTGTCTATTTTCTTTGGCTGAGCACCCCCTGAAGTTATCTCCAGCCATCGGCCAATTTTTGTGTTAAATCATCCATTTCAGAATTCTTTTTCATTTGTTTTTCAAGACAGGTTTTCTAGGTGTAGCCCTAGCTGTCCTGAGACTCCCTCTGTAGATCAGGCTGGCCTGAGACTCACAGAGATCCACCTGCCTCTGCCTTCTAGGTGTTGGGATTAAAGGCGTGCGCCAGACTGCCAGCCCATTTCAGAATTCTTAAAATCTAAGTTTGGGTGATGTTTTAAGCCCAACATTTCCCTTCTCTTATCAGGGACAAAGAGGTTTCTTACCCTTGATCTGGTAGAAGGAATTATCCTGTCATTTTGGGTCCCCTGCCAGCCCTGCAGAATCCAGCTCTATCAAGAGCACATCCAAACATGGGCTGGTCCCTAGGGGTCAGAGCACTGTACCCAGTTAGTTATTAGGTGTGTTAGACACAGACTAGAGGGTACATGGGCATACTAACTTGATGGACCAAGGACAATATGAGCTAATTTATGTGACATATTAAAATACAGACTCAGGGGCCAGAAGTATAGCCCCATGGCAGAACATGCTGTCAACACCCACAGCTGCCACTGGATATTGATACAGACGAGTCACAAGAAGAAGCAAGTCTTTATGTTAGTGGGGTCAAGGATGGGGAAGGCTTTCCTCCCACAGTGGTAACCCTCCAGCTGCACCTTTATCTCAGAACCAGGCTGTAAATGAGGGAAGAAAGGCGAAACTCAGCAAAGCTGTGGGAAGAGTATACACCATGTTGTAAGGACAGAGCCTAGGCTCAGGGGTGGGGATGGGGGAGATGGCAAAGCCGTCAGTGCAGAGCTGGGAAGCAGGCTGGAGCCAGACCATGGCGACCCCAGAGCCATGCTGCTGAGGTTGATTCATTCTGCAATCAGTAGAAGCCATTTAACATTTTGTGAGGAAAGGAACATTAAAAAAAAAAAAAAAGGCAGCCCATATGTAATTTAAAATTTTCTAGCAGCCACATTTTAAGTCAAAATACATAAAATTCCAATACTATTTAATTCAGTATATCCAAAATATTCCAATACACAACAAGTTTGATTGGTTGTTTGGGTGGCTGATTAGTTGGTTAGTTGGTTGATAGGTTGGTTGGTTGCTGGTTGGTTGGCTAATTGATTGGCTAGTTTGCTGGCTGGTTGGTTGGCTAATTGGTTGGTTGGCTGGCTGGCTGGTTGGTTGATTGGTTGACTAGCTGACTGGCTGGTTGATTGGTTAGTTGGTTGATGGTTGGTTGGTTGGTTGGTTGGTTAGTTGGCTAATTGGTTGGTTGGCTGGCTAGCTGGCTGGTTGGTTGGTTGGTTGGTTGGTTGAATAGTTAGCTGATTGGCTGATTGGTTAACTGGTTGGTTGGTTGGTTGGTTGGTTAGTTGGTTGGTTGGATGGTAGGTAAGTTGACTCCTTGGTTGGTTTGTTGACCAGTTGTTTTTGAGAGTCTTACTGTATAGCCCAGGCTGGCCTCTAATTACAGTTCCTCCTTCCTCAGTCTTCTGAGTGTTGAAATCACAGGTATATTCCACCAGCATCTGAGCAATATAGTATTGTTGCAGTATTTTACATTTCATATTTAAATATGTCTTCAGAACCCAGTGTGTAGTTTATATCTGCAGTACATCTCTATTGGACAAGATATTTTGGAAGGGTTCAGTCACATGCCTCTCTGTTGAGTATAGGGACAGTCAGGTATCAAGGATGACAAAGTGTGTATATTCACTCCATGAAAACCCAAGTCCTCAGTTCATTCAGAGATTCCACTCTCCTTTCCCTGCGTTGTCAGGACCACTGTTGGCAACTCTGGGCTCCTCGAATTCCATGTGTCTATAGTGCAGTGCTTCTTAGAATCAAATAGGCTAATGTGCACTGTGGCTCAAGAAGAGCAATACATAGCCTTCAGTGTGGCCAGATTCCTGTGACCTTACAGGACAGGAATGCCATATCCTATTTTGGCATTTGCTGGTTTGGGAGAAGCAGAGAGCTTGGCAGCAGGCAGAGGGAGACATTCAGAAGGAGGCACCAGGAAGAGGAACATTACAAAGGCTGAGAAGGGACAGCAAGACTCTGAAGGGGCAGCACTTCCGAGGTAACAGAGCAGGGGCAGGTGGAAGAGGGCACTGAGCCCAGCAATATTGGGGTCCTTCTTGCCTTCACAGAGAGGTATACCCAGCTAGGGGAATGAAAGGGAGTCACAAGTGTAGACCTTCTTATGACTTTGGCAATGACATGAAAAAGAGGGATGCTGAGGGGGGAATGGGGCTGAAGGAAGTGTGCTGGTGTGTTGTCTTAACTAGTGAGTAGAAGGAACATGTAACCCTGCTTGTGGACTAAAAATGAAGCAGTGAAAACTGAATATAGTGGGGACCTGGGGGTGCATTGTGGAAGGGAAGACCAATTAAGGATGCTGTCTTATAGAGAGAACTGGGAGCAGTAATGAAATAAGGAAAGAGGGAGTAGAGAGATAAAGGGCAGAAGGTTTTGGGGGCACTGTGCCCTGATCCCATAGGTAAGAACATCTGAAGTGAGGGGTTGGAAACTGAACCAAGGACAGAAGTATAAGGGCCATTGGAATAAAATACAAAGGGTCAGCATGGCATAGTGATAAGAGTCATCCCCACGCTCATCCTAATGAAACATAAGTCATGTGTGTCCCAGCGGTAGAAATGGAAGCTGCTTGAGGCTCTTCCTGTGATTCTAAGCTGTTCTAGATAGACCAGTGTTGATGCATTTGAAGGAAATCACTGAGAATGTGTATGAGCAAAGTGGCTCATGATGCAATGGCACATAAAATGTGTCCAGGCTCAGGGCTTGGGATGTGGCTCAGTGGGCAAGCATTTGCCTAGTGTGTACAACAGTCTGCATATGAGCCCCGGCACCACACACTCACGCAGGTCCATTTAATGATTATGTCTTTACTGCAATGACTTACAGAAAAATCACGAGTACATTTAACTTTCAATAAAAGTAAATACAACCAAAAGTACTAAGGGGCTGATGAGGTGGCTCAGTGGGTCAAGGTGCCTGCCACCTGAGCTCACTCCCCAGTGGAAGGAAGACCAACTCTGAAAGTTGTCCTCTGACCTCCAATCTCAAGCCCAGGCACATGCCTACACCTACACACAATAAATACATTTACAATGTAATTTTAAAATTTTAAAGAAAAATAATAAACAATCATAGAGGTGGATTGCAGATGTTTCAAAAATCCCAAGCAAGGATCATGAATGGTTGAAGTTATAAAACACCAGGTAATGGGCTGTTGATGGCTTAGTAGTTAAAAACACTGGCTGTTCTTCCAGAACAACCTCCGGTAATCCAGCTCCAGGGGATCTGATGCCCTCTTCTGGCTTTGTGAGTTACAGGTGCTCACCTGGTGCACAGACACACATGCAGGCAAAACACCCATACACATAAAGTTAAATTGTTTTTTTAAAGAAGTACAGTCACCTCAGCAGAGGTTCTGGTTACTTCCAGCAGTCACCTGGACATCATCTCTGATGATGCTGTGAGCAGCCTGTTCACAGCTATCTGCCACACATCTGTCCTCCATGCCACACAGCCCAGTCAAACCAGCACCCAGCTGGCCTTCCCGTTTCACTGTGTGCCTGCTGCTCTCCAGTTCTCCCTGGCAGACAGGACAGAATTCAGTGCTCCAAAGTTGGCAGTTTGAGTATACAGTAGTGCTGTGATTTCTGGTTGGCTAGCACTCCATGTCACCTGCTAAACTTCATTAAAACTGTACATTAGCCCAAATCTATACCACACGCGCACACACACACACACACACACACGTTGTTGTTTTGTTTGTTTTTCAAGACAGGGTTTCTCTGTGTAACTTTGGAGCCTGTCCTGGAACTCACTCTGTAGACCAGGCTGGCCTCAAATTCACAGAGATCTGCCTGCCTCTGTCTCCCAAGTGCTGAGATTAAAGATATGTGCTACCATGCCTGGCCTGCAAATATATATATTTAATTCATAGTTCAGTGGTAGAGTGTTTGCCTAACATTTACAAGGTCCTAAGTTCAGCCTCTAGGTCTGAAGTGGAAAAAAGGTTAGAAAAGGTTAAAGCAATCTGGGCTATACCAGAGTTCCCTGATAGTGTTTGCCTAGTGTCTCCCCTAGCTGGCAGGAAAAGAAAAGAAAAAAAAAAAAAAAAAAGGCTGATCTTTGTTTGTTCTCCCTCTGGGGCCTTGTTCTCTTTTTCCATTGCTTTGGGGCTGCCCTGTGAGGGAACTCTACATCCTCCACTACTGTCTTCATTCCCAAGACCTGTGCTAGGGACAGCTCCCTACTGCTTCAGGTGAAGTGACTTCCTCACCTCATTGTCTTCTTCTAGCTCAGCTTTTGTTTAAAAGAGAAAAACAACAACAAAATAATGTATTTGTGTCTGTCCGTGAGTGCATGTATCTCTGTCTCTGTCTCTGTCTCTGTCTCTGTCTGTCTGTCTCTCTGTGTCTCTGTCTCTGTCTCTCTCTCTCTCTCTCTCTCTCTCTGTGTGTGTGTGTGTGTGTGGGTGTGGGTGTGGGTGTGTGTGTGGGTGTGGGTGTGTGTGTGTGTGTGTGTGTGTGTGTGTGTGTGTGTGTGTGTAGGACAACTTGTGGGAGTCAGTTTTCCCCTGTGAATCCAAGAGAGTAAACTCAGGTCATGGAGTTCATCAGCCACAGCCTTCACCTGCTGAGCCATCTCACCGACTCCAGCTTCTTTTCCGTGATTTTTAAAAACTTACTTTTACTGGATTACAAAGAATTATTTTCCATTATGGCTTGAAATCCTCTGCCTGTCACCTTATGTGGTAGCTTCCTGGATACCAGGCAGAGGGAAATTTCCTAGACCAATTAAATTTAGTAGATTTACTTAAGCAAATAAACACAAACTAAAAACAATTCCTGAACAGTAGTTACCAGAACAACTGAAAATTTAACCAGCAATGTTATCCAATAACACTTATCAAAAAAACAGAATGAGGTCTACAGAAAATATCTACAGCTGCCATTTGGTTATTAGGCTTTTAGAGATGGCTCAGTGGTTAAGACAGTGTATTCTTACAGAGGACCTGAGTTTGAATCCCAGCATCCATATTAGGCAGCTCACAACTAACTACCTGTGACTCAAGTTCCAGGGAACCTTATATCTCTCTGACCTCATTGCATACCTACACAGAAATAATAAAAATATTAAAATAATAATAATCATAAGTTAATTGACCACAGGGCCTCCTGTAACCAGCCAAAACCCAGTTAGTGTGATTAAACTCTACACTGATTTGATCTGTTAGCTGTCCCCATCCAACTACACAGCCTCCTACACATGTGGTTTTGCAATACCTGCCTGCTTCCACTGTTTGCCTGACGAGGGGATTCCTGGGGTAGTTCCCCCGTCACTGTGCACAGGCAAATCCACAGCTGTGATGTCAGGCTCCAATGTGCCTATAAAGGGATGCAGAGGGAAGGCAGTAGGCTCATCCTGCTGTGACCTGCTTGTGACTCATCTGAGTGACTATGTCTGCACCCTGTGGTGTATTCGATGCCACCACTTTCTTTCAGTGATTTGTTGAGATTTTTCTAACCTTAGAACTTTCCTTGCAAAACTCTAGAGACACATTTCTCAGGCCTTTTGTTGTTTTCCTAATAGTAATTCAAAGTGAGGTATGGTATTTTCTGTAAGTTTATAACTAAATGAATTTATTGCCAAAGCCTTTCACGGTACTGACCAGCACCATGTGCATGACAGACAGTATTTCTCTTGTAAATGTCGGGCCTAAGTTGATGATGACCCTGTGATGGCTCATGATCTGTAGTCTGGAAAACACCGATATCAAGTACTAATTTATTTCGTCATTTCAGCAATCTCCAAAAACTTCGAGATGGTGAGATTCTGGTCTCTTTGAAGGTCATTTCTAGAATCCTTAATTCTCTCCTTGTTGCTCAGAAATGAGGAGCCTGCTGTAACTTCACAGATGTCGTAAATTCACCTCAAGGAACACTGAGTGTCACCTGACGTCAGCTCTCTGCAAATGTGTGACACTCTTTTGGAAATGTCCTTTAGAATCATTTCGAAGCCAGCACATCCGCTGAGAAATGTCCATGTTCCATGAGGGACTGAAGTAGTGTTGTTAAGCTCTGCCCTGTCTCTGCAGGGTGTGCTGATCTCCAAGCCCTGGACACAATGCAGCCCACAGAGAGGAAGAGACAGGGCTACATCCATGAGCTCATTCAGACAGAGGAGCGGTACATGGACGATCTGCAGCTGGTCATCGAGGTGAGGCCTGTTGCTTACTGTCTCCTAGAAGACATGGGGGGTGGCTGTCTCCACCACTGTCATTGGAAAGCATTGTGAGCCATCTTTTGTTTTGCGACACTGGGGATGCAGCCCAGGGCCTCTCACATGTCACACACAGGTTTTACCATCAATTCCATTTAAGGACTCACAGACAGTGACAAAAACTGCCTCTGCTCACTGGTAAGGCAGAAAGCTAAAGGTTCCTGATGAAGGCATCAGCTCTTCCTCAGCTGAGCCCACTCAGTGGGGGCAGGGGGCAGGGGAACCTAGGAATGGCCTAGTTGAAAGTGCAAAGGGCAGTGCATAGGGAGAGTGTGAAGGCCTCCATGTGGGCTTGACTCCAGTTCTTACCTGTGTTTACACTGCCGTTTGGAAACCTGACATTTTCACTGGCTTCAATACCTCTACTTAGTTTATGTCAGCTTAGAAAACCAAACAGGCACAGTTGCAAAATGGTTTCCCAAATCATGTGATTTTTATCTGTATCTGTCCATGCGGCCAGTGGCACCTAAGCTGAGGACAGTGCCCTCCTGAGAGGAACACTTTACAATAGCTGTGTAAACACAAAAGGCAACGTTATACTTCTACCCTATTTCTGTTTCCATGGCTTTCGGTTGCCAGGAAATGTACCAAGGCCATCAGATGAGAAGAGCCGTTCAGTCAACAAACCACCTGGAGAATATGAGCACCCCCTTCTTCACCTCCATCCTCTCCCCCTCCCCCACCCCCGGGCAGACAGGTTGTCCCTGCCATGACCTGGATAGCAGAGTAGAGCAGGGGCCACATCTGTCTGCATCTGCCTGCAGGGCCTGCCCTCGGTCAACTGCAGCACCTATGCTCCCTGCACACATACACGGCCCTCTCGCCTCCCCTGGGAATGCCGCTTTCTTCACACCCATGCACTCCCTATAAACTCTTGTTTGTTCTTGAGACAAGGTCTCATGTAGTCCAAACTGGGTTTGAACTTGCTATGGAACCAAAGATGACCTCCTGCCTCTGTCTTCCAAGCACTGGGGTTACCAGTATCTGCCATCATACCCAATTTATGTGGTGCTGGGGACTGAACCCCAGATATCATGCCTGTTAGGCAGGCATCTTCCCAACTGAGTTAAACCCCTCACTGTCTGTTCTTCATCCCCCAGACTTAGCCTGGCCCTGGTCTGCCTTCAGACAGGTGTTGAATGCATGAGATACATTTTTCTGTACTTCCCTATACCTGGACACATGGCCTAGGAGAAAAAGCCCCTGCTCCCAACCAACCTCCCAGGAGTGTCAGCTCCCAAGGGGACTGTGAGTAGCACACATCTGTGGCAAGATGGGTGTCAGACAGGAGTCTCTCCCAGAAGCCTGTAGACACTGAACTGCTCAGTGAGACCCTGCTCCTCAAAAGCAGGGAGGAGAGAAGCCACCCCAAAAGTTGTGCTCTACACTGTACCACATGTGCCCCCCCAACTCTGTCTCTGTCTTTCTCCCCTCATATGCACACATGTACACAATAACCTTTTTAAAGGTCTAGCAGTCATAAATCTGCTTATTTAGAAGTACCCTGCCTTGCTGTCAGAGCATAGGAAGGCACACATGGCTGTGGACCTGCACTCAAGCTAAATTGCATCCATGTTTTGAATTTAGGTTTTCCAGAAACGGATGGCAGAGTCGGGCTTCCTCACTGAAGCAGAGATGGCCTTGATCTTTGTGAACTGGAAGGAGCTCATCATGTCCAACACAAAGCTGTTGAAGTGAGTGCAGGTGTCGCCTGACCTTGTCACTGTAGCCCTTCAGGGTCTGCTCAGTAAGGGGACTTTTGACTCTATTCTGCTCCCTTAGGCTTTGTATTCCACTAGTGTTTTAAGAAGTGCCCTGTAACCTAATTATGTAATTATTGAAAAGTAAAGGACTCTGATGCAAAACTGCTTTGATTAAGCAAGGACAGCTGTGTTGGTGTATGGTCCCCAAACAGGTACAGCATGTAGCTCCGCAGGAGGGGAGTGGCAGGCAGAAGAGGGCTGCAGCCACAGCCAGATGATGACAGCACAGTGCTCATGTGCAATTCCTGTCCTGGGGGAGCTTTCTATCCTTTACACAGAGTTCCAGGCCAGCTGGCCAGTTTAACCCTGGCTGCATCCTGCCCTTCCAGAGCTGCAGCCCACCATGAAGACACCAGTTCTTCACGCCAACCCCCAGTCACCATGGCTCCCAAGCCGTTTTTGCATGTGTCCTCAATGAGGGGAAACAAATTGAGTCTCTCAAAAGGAACTCTGTCAAGAACCTGGGGTGAATTGAAGACTCTTCTAAAGGCCTAGGAAGCACCTAAATGTGTAGAGTTCTGTACCTTTTTCTTCTTTGCTAGTGTTTCCCCCAGATTAGCTCAGCCAGCAGAGCTTTGGGCCATGCCACTGCCCCTTCCTCCCCAGTGTCCAAGGATGCTAGGTCCTGCACCGGGTGCCATCGCTATTGGTGTCTGTGGCATTCACCCTTTAATTGCCAAGGAAGGAGATTTGTGGAGAACGGAGTGACCATCAGTTACTTGCAGGGCCTTGCGGGTGCGGAAGAAGACTGGAGGTGAGAAGATGCCTGTTCAGATGGTCGGGGACATCCTGGCGGCAGAGCTGTCCCACATGCAGGCCTACATCCGGTTCTGCAGCTGTCAGCTCAATGGGGCAACCCTGCTACAGCAGAGGACAGACGAGGACACTGACTTCAAGGAATTTCTAAAGGTATTTGTTATGATAAATCTTTCTGCCAAAAGCCACCTGAGCCCCACCGCCACGTGTGAGCTTTACACCAGCCGCCCACCCGAGTTAGGCCCAAATGAATACACAGAAACTTGTATTAGGTTCAAAGCTGCTTGGCCAATGACTAGGATTTCTCATCTGTTAGCTTAGTCTTAATTATCATAAATCTATATATTTTATAAGACTTATCTTATCAGATGCCTTATTGGCATCCCTCCTTGCCGGTGGCTCACATTGTACTGCTGGAGCAGGAGTGGAGGGGAAAAGAGAGCCCTTCCTGTTTCTCCTTCGCTTAAATATGAGTCTCCTTGCTATGTCACTTCCTGTCTGGATCATCATTTCTCTATTACATTTCCCAGTAATAGAGTCCTAGTCCCGTCTACTTGCTGTCTCATTGGCCAAACAGTATTTTATTTAACAATCAATAAGATAAACAAACACAGTACATTCCCCATCAGGTATGTCCAGCCAGCACTCTCAGGGTCTCTGCCTCCTCCTAGCCTGCAGGCAGCAGCTCACCTCCCACTGGAATCTCGGCAGTTGAGAGGTGTGTCCCCATCAGTTCTCAAAGGCAGCAGCTTCCTGATTGCGCAGTATTGTTCCTGGTAGAGCTTGTTTTTTCTTGGCACTGCAACCATAATTTTACATCCTGGTTGTGTAACTACAATACTACTATTGTAGTAGTTTTGTTGTAGGTATTGTGTTGTTTTGTTTTGTTTTTTAACAACCTTATGTGTCAGCTGTTTTGTTTTTCCAAAGAAACATCCATAATACTACTTCTTTTTTAATAATTTGTGTATATGAGTGTTTGCCCACATGTATGTCTGTGAGCCACATGACATGCATGCCTGGAACCTTCAGAGGTCAGAAGAGGGCATGGATCCCCTGGAAGAGGAATTACAGGTGGCTGTGAGCTGCCATATGGGTTCTGGGAACCAAACCCAGGTCCTCTGCAAGAGCAACCAATGCTCTTAACCACTGAGCCTTCCCTCCAGCCCCATTATACTATCACTTCTTAATTTTACAAATTATATTTATTTAATAATCATCTTATTCCAGAAAGAAAATAAAAGAGCTTACTTAAATGTATAAAATACAACAAAATAAAATTTTAAATAATTAGGTAAGTCTCTTGTAAATGAAGGAAATGAAAGTAGGAGAAAAGGAGTTAACAGGAAGCCAGATAATACCTACACAGGTGTAACTGTGGCCCCGGTGTGCTGCACCAGCCGTGTGCACAGATGTCTGTGAAGCTCCCGGGAACCAATGAGAGGAGGAGGAAAGGATTGGTTCCATGCTGTGGTTGTAAAGTAAACATGAAGAGAAAAGCTGCAAATGTGATAACAATTGCAATTCTAATGTTTTCAAGTTCCATGGCCATGCAGCAGCTGACTTCACACACCTGCAATGCCATGTTTTTAAGCCAGGCATGCTGGTATATGCCTGTGATTCCTGCACTTGAGAGGCTGGGGCAAAAACACATAAATTCAAGGCCAGCCTGGGCTATATATAAAGAATCTGTTTTAAAATCAATGAACAGGCTGGAGAGGGGGCTCAGTGGTTAAGAACACTGGATACTCTTCCAGGAGACCCAAGTTCAGCTCCCAGAACCCACATGACAGCTCACAACTACTTGCAGTTCCATGGGACCTGACATCTTCTTCTGGCCTCTACAGTGACCCACATACATGTTGCTTATATACAGACACACACATTACAAATAAATACATAAATTTTGGGGTTGGTTTGGTTTGGTTTCTTGAGACAGGGTTTCTCTATGTAGACCAGGCTGGCCTCTAATTCAGAGATCTGCCTGCCTCTGCTAAATGCTGGTATTAAAGGTGTGCATCATCACCCGGCTAACATTTTTTTACATGTAAAACAACATCTAGGCTGGGCATTGGTGGCACGTGCCTTTAATCCCAGCACTCGGGAGGCTGAGGCAGGTGGATCTCTGTGAGTTCGAGGCCAGCCTGGTCTCCAGAGTGCCAGGATAGGCTCCAAAGCTACACAGAGAAACCCTGTCTCAAAAAAACCATAAAAAATAAAAATTAAAAAAAAATCTAGGGCTAGAGATATAACTCAACAGGAGGTGATTCCCTGATATGCACAAGGCCCTGGGTTCCATCCCTAGTACCTCAAAGAAAAAAATGAAATCAAAGCAAATTTTACCAATACATTGTATCTCAAAGTGTTACTTTTAAATTTTTGTCTTTTTCTTTCTTGACACTGGCTCAAACCCAGCCCCTTCCTCATTCATAGGCAAGAATTCTCCTCCTGAACTATAACCCCAACTTCCAAATATAAAGCATAAAGATATCATTGTAACAAAATAGGTAGGTACAGGTCTATCTAAAAACAAAAGGTCCTGCCCATGACTGCAGGAAATCACTCCCTAGTCATTAAAGGTGCTCTCCCTGGAGTGCTAGTGACCCCTTCAGGTGCTCACCCTGGAGTGCTAGTGACCTTCAGGTGCTCTCCCTGGAGTGCTAGTGACCTTCAGGTGCTCACCCTGGAGTGCTAGTGACCCCTTCAGGTGCTCACCCTGGAGTGCTAGTGACCCCTTCAGGTGCTCTCCCTGGAGTGCTGGTGACCTTCAGGTGCCCTCCCTGGAGTTCTAGTGACCTTCAGGTGCTCACCCTGGAGTGCTGGTGACCTTCAGGTGCTCTCCCTGGAGTGCTAGCAACCCCTTCAGGTGCTCACCCTGGAGTGCTAGCGACCCCTTCAGGTGCTCACCCTGGAGTGCTAGCGACCCCTTCAGGTGCTCACCCTGGAGTGCTAGCGACCCCTTCAGGTGCTCACCCTGGAGTGCTAGCGACCCCTTCAGGTGCTCACCCTGGAGTGCTAGCGACCCCTTCAGGTGCTCACCCTGGAGTGCTAGTGACCATCTGCAGCTGCTCTGCCAGCAGGCCACTGATACTGACATTCTGATGGAGACACCTAAAGCATGATCCCCCCTCAATGTGTCCTGGTGCCCAGAGGCACTAGATACCCAGAGAAGAGTCACAGAGAGGAGGAAGGGGTCCCAGGGGAAAGAGGCCACAGAGAAGCATGGCCTGGGTCTTGAGAAATGAATGTGAAAAGAACATGGAAAAAAAAAAAAAAAAAACAGCAGTAGAGACAGTGCTAGCAAAGGTTCATACATTCATTGCCTGGCACACAGTAAGTTCTCAGCAAGCAATTGGCGGTTGTTTCTGATGAAGCAGGCATGGTAGACATGTTGACACAGAGGAAATCAAGAGCTGTCCTCCAGACAGTTGGGAGGAAGTGACAACTCCTGGGTGTGAGTGTAACTCAGAGATGGAAGTAGGAAAGATGGCTCTTGTGAGGGAATTTGACCTCGTGTGGGGTGTGTTGAGACTGAGGTGCCTTTGGGACATCTATTGAGAAGTGTAATGTTGCTATGATAGAGCTCCAGAGAATGGCTGCTTACAGATCCTGGGCCTCAGCATGGGGCAGCAGCTACACTGAGAGACGATGAAGGAGAGAGAAGTCATGAAGAAAGCCAGGGGCGGGGGTATGGAAGCGGCCAGGTGAGAGCAGTTCTAGCAGTAAAAACTGCATGAGAAAGCTGAGAAGCAAGGCAGGGCAGGGCTGGACTCATGAGCTGAGAGATTCCTGTTGCTAACATGACATGTGTCATTTCCGATCCTGTCATTAAACAAGCCTGAAATCTAGACGGTGTCCCTGGCGGGAGTTTTGCCCAGTGTTTGCATTGTTTAATCTGGAGCATCTCTGTTTTGCAGAAGTTGGCATCAGACCCACGGTGTAAAGGAATGCCACTGTCCAGCTTTCTGCTGAAGCCCATGCAGAGGATCACTCGCTACCCCCTGCTCATCAGAAGTGTGAGTCCTGGGGTGGCTGTCTCAGGAGCAGGACCCTCCTGGCTGGACAGAAGCCAGACACCCAGGAAGCAGTGATCACTCTATCCCTTGCCCAAGGCACCTGTGTGTGTAGTCTAAAGGCCAGTGTCCTAAAGTGGGCAGGTATAAGCAGGCTAATGTCATCTGCCTCCCCCAGAACTGTCCTAGCATCCATGGTCACAGTATGCTGGTGGGGCAGGGTAAAGACCCTGTTCTAGCTATGGAGGCATCCTCAACCCACAGAGAACATGGACTGTGGTGCCAGCCTTTCTTCTTGAGGCAGAATGTTTTCTAAGGAGAATACAGGTTTTATAAAGCAACATAGTGAATTTTCTGCCATCTTGAGACATTGACTCAAAAAGCCAAAACCAACCAAAACAAAAAGATAATGGCTTAAAATTATCAGGGAGACCTAAGAAGGCAGCCGTGAGCCTGAAGCCTATTATCAAGACTCAGTCAGATCCGTAGCGTTCCTGTCACCCACTGGTCTATGTAGTTACCAGACCCTGATCCCACAAGGACTGTGGGGCTCTGCTTCCCAGGGCAGATGCCATTACCTCTGCTCTCATGGGGGTGGGGTATTCACATGAGGCTTCACTCATATAAGCAACAAGGCAGGGTGAACGGAGTCAGTAGATCCCTGGTGGGCAGGCTGACACAGTGTGACCTACATGACACTGCCTACTGTCCTCCAGATCCTAGAGAACACTCCACAGACTCATGTTGACCACTCCTCCCTGAAACTGGCCCTTGAACGAGCCGAGGAGCTGTGCTCCCAGGTGAACGAGGGAGTTCGGGAGAAAGAAAATTCAGACCGGCTGGAGTGGATCCAGGCACATGTGCAGTGCGAAGGCTTGGCAGAGGTAAGGCTGAGGCTGTGAGCCAAGCTGGATGAATCAGGCAGGTACTGGGTAGGGAATCTGCACCACACCTTCCCTCGTGTGGATCACCGTCCTGCCCTGCAGAACACCCCTTGGATTGCTTTCCTGCCTTGGGAAGAGCTGTGAAGTGGTGTCTTTGTTGTGAGTTCTTTGAATTTTACTGATAGAAACCAGTAGAATCGACTATTGATTTTTCACAGGGCCCAAAGGAATTCTAGAAAGTGATAAGTAGGAAGTTTTGTGTGTATTTGTTCTAGAAAGATGAATAATTTTAACTATATTGCCACCTAGAAAATCTTACCACAGTAACCTTGGGTGCTGGACACCAGCCTAGGGGCAGTGGGGTTATTTGCTCTCAGAGTTACAAAGTGCCATTTTGTTCTCTTTAAGCAACTTATTTTCAACTCCCTCACCAACTGCCTGGGTCCCCGGAAGCTTTTGCACAGCGGGAAGTTATATAAGACCAAGAGCAATAAAGAACTGCATGGGTTTCTCTTCAACGACTTCCTGCTGCTCACCTACATGGTCAGGCAGTTCGCGGCTTCCTCTGGCTCTGAGAAACTCTTCAACTCCAAGTCCAGTGCTCAGTTCAAAATGTATAAAACGGTGAGCTCCAACACCTGCTGTGCTCTGTTCTGACCTAAGCACACACAGAGCCTCCCACCTGGTCCTTCCCTGTCCTTGTGGCCTCGTCCCCTGCTTCAGGTGGCTCTCAGTGTCCTTTGCCACTTCCCAAGGGAAGGAAGCCTGTGTGCCAGACCTCAGCTATCTGCTGCTGTGACAAACAGGACACCACCATGCCACAACCAGCATTCATCTCTCTGTAACTCAAGACATCAAGCCAGGTGACAGTGTGCAGAGCCTGTCACATCAGCAGCACAGGTGCTCAGAGCTCCTGTCCCCAGCTCAGGGACACTGACTTGTCCTGGGTATATGCCTTTGCCAAACAGCCTTGCTTTTCTTCCTGGGTAAAAGACCCTGGGCACCAGGCCCCTCTCTGCTTCCATAGGCTCGTCAGGACTTTGAGAAGAACTCTGTAGAAACAGGTAGATGGAGTGTTGTGGTCCCATCTCACATTTTCTCACATATTTTGTCCCTGATTCTTTCAGCCCATCTTCCTGAATGAAGTGCTGGTGAAGCTGCCCACGGACCCTTCCAGCGACGAGCCTGTCTTCCACATTTCCCACATTGATCGGGTGTACACCCTCCGAACAGACAACATTAATGAAAGGTCAGCCCTGACCACGTGTGACCTGTCCTGAACAGGTCCCTGTGCCATAAGCCCAGGTCCACTCACAATGGAGTCCTGCTGACTCTTAACCCAGCCTCTCACGTGTCTGCACTCCAGCCCCACAGTAGGCCCTGGCTTAGTCACTGGTCACATGTCTACTAATGGTTACCTGCTTTCTGTCTCCTCATAAGCTCCCAAATGGTAGGTCTGAGCCTCAGTCCGCACTAAAATCTCCCTGGGGGGCTGCAGACTTGTGCTTGGCCAGATGGGCTGCCTTCCCTGCCATATGCCCACCAGCCATGCTTCCTTCCTGTGCAGCTTCCAGGGTAAGTGCCTCTGATGACAATCCCAGGGATGCTGTTGTCCCTCCCTCTGCACAGTTCTTTGGTAACTGCCCACCATGCTGAGCTGCCATCAGTGTGGTCCTGTCTTCTAGCTTGGGACTCCCAGTCCCTCACAGAGCCCCGTGTTGTCAAAAGCTTTCTTTAGCAAGTCTCGGCTCTCTTTAATTAGCAGTCCAGTCTATCACTTGGACTAAGATTAGGTGTATGACTGGAAACTTGCTAAACATACTTAAAGCCAAGGTTAGCAATGGTATGGGGCTGGGGGCCGGGCGTGAGCCCAGGTGGTGCCTGGCAGTCCTCATGGCTGCCATTCTGCTTTTCCTCCAGGACAGCCTGGGTCCAGAAGATCAAGGCTGCCTCAGAGCAGTACATTGACACTGAGAAGAAGAAACGGGAAAAGGCTTATCAAGGTACCTGCTGTGCTCTGGTGGGTAGGAACAGCTACCACAGTGTGTGGTGTGTGGGCAAACTGAGTCTAACCCTAGAAGCACCTACTACTGCCCTGCAGTGAGGGCTGGAGATGGATTCAGACGATGGCAGAAGAGTCTGGGTACCCCTCCCACTGCAGGTGTTGCAAACTTGACCAGCCTCACCCTGGCATGGCCTGTCTTGCCCCACTTGAGTCCTTTTGCAGGGTATGTCACTCTGTTCCTCTCCTCTAAGCCCCTGCCCCTACCATCCTGGCCTCTAGGACCCTGGGCCCAGTTGACACCTCCAGCACCTCAGCCCCACCACTCTCTGGCATACATCTTTCCCCCATTGCTATGTAGATGGCACTTTCAAGGACACTAGTAACTGTGCCATCCCTTGCTCCAGCTTCCTGTGCTTACACACACCTTCCCCGCCCTACCTCCTCATGTCCTGAGTTTCCTCTGCACAGCTTCATCTGACTTCTCAGCTCTCTTTCCTCCCCTCTTCCTGGGAATCTACCCTTCTCCTAGCATGGTGCCCCACAGACATCTCTCCCATGGGTTCATCCTCCTGCCAGGCTCAGCAGTGGTTTGTGGGTACTCTCCACAATCCCAACATTCCAGACAAGCCCCCTCCAGCAGCTCTTCTGCCCCCGCCTGAGGCCTATGTTCTTTGCATGGGCTCCGTCAGCCTCCTCTCTTGACAGGGCTACTCTCCCTTTCTGTGTGCCAGCCTCCTGCCTCAGCATCTTCCCCTTGGCCTCCCAAATTAAGAATCCCAAACTCAGGCTCATCCCCAGCATTGCCCATCACCCAGCCCCATTTCCCATTATCTCCCCCATTGCCATGTCACAGCCCACTGCCAGGCCCCTTAGGATTCTTCCCATTCTTTAAGGTCCAACTGAAACTCTGGCTCCTTCATGGCACCTCCTAGCAGCCCTGGCCAAGTCTGCACTATTCTTCAGACTTTGCTTCTGAAGTCACAACTGACTCCCAGAGATGAAGGATCTGTATGTCACACTAGTCCTCTGTTCATAGTACAGATCATCCGCCAGCTCAGTGTTCTAAAGGACCTTTGGAAAGCATCCTTGGCTCCCAGCCTCCATGCAAATGCCAGGCCCCATCTTCTGTCTCCCCTTAGCCTCTACCCAGTGGAAGCCTGCCTCCCTTCTTCCCTCCTCCCTTCCGATGCTCCCACTCAGGCCCCTGCTGCTCAAGCCGAAGCTCTTTATGTGTTTTTTTATTCAGGTTCTTCCCCCTATTTTGTTCTGTGCTCTTCAAGGTATGTATAAGTTGCCTTTTCCTAAATGGACACTATCTTAAAATCTTGCTACTGAAAAATCAATGATTGAATCATTTCATAAAACACAATGATCTCTTAATTTGTCAAAAGTGCAAATCGAGGGTTTTCCTGAGTTTCTTGTTGTCTGTGTAGATTGTTCTGCATTCTCTGTGGGTACAATCCTTTAGACATGGTTATTGCTGTGTGCTAGGCCCTGTGGTGTGCACAGTGGGGCCTGTAGAGACTATCAGGCCAGGCTCTGCTTTCAGGGAATGACATGCTCCATGGTAGAGACATGGGGACATGAGGGAGCAGGCCACTGCTTATAGACAAGGCTACACACCACTGAAGCTGGAGCAAAAGGCCCTGAAGGTTGGGGCCAGGCAGCTTGGGATACCTAGTAATAACCTGACAAAACAAACAAACAAAAACCCTGAAGGAGAAAAGGTGGGATGACCACACATGCCCAGAGACACCAAGCATCCTTTCTGCTTTCAGATCTTTTGTCTGCTTGGCTGAATCTCACATTTGCCAGCAGCATAAACACACGACTGACTCACTTCTATCACATTAAAATCGCTTTAGAACCTCTCTAAATAGATCAAACATGAAACAAAACTGCTCACCAACACAAAGTAATTGAAGTTTTGATGAGTGTTTCACACTTGTTATCTGATGTTTACCTTTTAACCTTGCCATTTAAAAACTCTGAGCCAGGTGTGATGGCACATACCTGTAGTCCCACCACTCTGGAGGCAGAGGCGGCAGGTCTCTCTGTAAGTCCAAAGCTAGCCTGGTCTATGTACCAAGATCCAGGCCCATCAGGGCGCCTCAGTGAGTCTCTGTCTCAAAATAAACAAAAGGGAGAAAACTGTTGAGTTGAACAGTCAGGTTGCTGAAACAGAAGGATTCAAGTTCAAGGCCAGCAACTTGGGCTAGAATTAAACCCTGTCTTTTGAAAACCTATAAGTTGAGCATATGGTCCTTCCTAAGACTCAGTTTTCCTTATTATAAAATGGAAACTACCTTTAAGGCAATTATGGAATTAAATATAATCCATGTAAAGCTCTAGCACATGCCTAACACAAAGTAACCAGTAAATGTTATTTGCCAGAAATACTGAACAAACAGCATGCATTTTAAAAATTAGTATTACTATTCATAGGCATTTATGTGGTTACTAAGCCTAGTAAGCAATCCATGTGACACAGTGGCTTCTCCTGGGCAGAGGAGAACAGTGAGGTACAGAATTTCAGGCCCAGCATGCTGTGGGGTGCCCCTCCATCAAGGCTGGTGGTACAGAGAGGAAAGGAGGCTGAGGTGACCGAGACTAGCCTGGATCTTGAAAGATGAGCAAAGATAGCCTGAAAGGCATCCCTAGCAGATGACACAGCCTGGGAGAAGCAACCAAATGCTAAACTGCTAACATTAGAGCAATACCAGATAATAATAGCATTAGTCTAGGGCTAGTGGTCAAATTCATTAGAATGACACAGTGAGGGCTGGAAGCTTTAGCCGCTGGCAGAACATGCCCTTAACATGGAGTTCCATCTCCAGGATCAGAGACAGAATGTGCGAGCACAGACCACAGCCCTACAGCATTGCTTCTTCACTGTGGTGCTGTCCACATTCTCAGAGAAATTAACACAACTCACTTCCTCTTTTGTAGCCCGTTCTCAAAAGACTTCAGGCATTGGGCGTCTGATGGTACATGTCATCGAAGCTACAGAGTTAAAAGCCTGCAAGCCAAATGGTAAATGTTGCTTTGTTCACATGTGGGAACACCCTGCCCCTTACTGGTACACCTCTTTTGAATATGGAATGATGGCTAATTTTTAAAAGGCAGTTTTTCTGATGTTGACGATAAGCTATTTATTGGACCAATATCACTCACTGATTCCCAATAAGAGCCAGCACCCCCCATCTTGATTGCTACTACATGAAAATACACAAAGCATGCCACATGGGCACCTTCCTGGGCTTATGGGGAACAGCCCTGCTGTTGGAACATACACTTGCTCCCCAGGATTATGGCATCATTGGGAACATGGGGCCATACAGCTACTAGACTCAAAGGTAAATGTGTCCCACCAGGCAGTGGCACTTCCTGCCATGGTTTCTGGTGAAGCATCCTGCAGACCCTGCCCTGGTATCCTCTTTACTTACCACACTGTATGTGTCCTTGGCTTGTCTCTGAGCAGGGAAGAGTAATCCATACTGTGAAATCAGCATGGGCTCCCAAAGCTATACCACCAGGACTCTACAAGATACACTAAATCCCAAGTGGAACTTCAATTGCCAGTTCTTCATCAAGGATCTTTACCAGGATGTGTTGTGTCTCACTATGTTTGACAGGGACCAGTTTTCTCCAGATGGTAAGTATGACTTGGCAGAGGCCTAAGGTGTTCTCAGTTTTCTGGGATCTGGAGGCTGTGCCCAGGGTCCTATGCTGTGCTGTACCCCATGTCAGCTGCAGGAAATGACACAGGCCATGCCAGCTCACTTTGGCAGGAGGTGGGTGTCTTGGGGAGGCTCTACCTGCACTCATAAGGGAAACACTAGTGAGCAATGGATGGTCAAACACTCTCAGGTGCCTGTCGTAGTACATCTGTCCACCGATCAGTATCAAAGATCCATGAGCAAACGAGCTACTCAGTCAGTCTGAAAGTTTGAATCCTGTGTCAGACTCTCCTGATTGACAAGTTTTTTAAATCTTAGAAGGTACAAAGATATTTGGTCCTCATACAGTGTTTACTCCCCAGACTTCCTGGGTCGTACTGAAGTTCCAGTGGCAAAAATTCGAACAGAACAGGAAAGCAAAGGCCCTACGACCCGCCGACTGCTGCTGCACGAAGTCCCCACTGGAGAAGTTTGGGTCCGCTTTGACCTGCAACTTTTTGAACAAAAAACTCTCCTCTGAGGGCCTGGAGAAGCCAGCACCAGAGGAGCTGCCCACAAGGCTGGGTCTAAAGAATGAAAGACTATCTTCTCCTGGGGCCGAGGAGCATCACATGGCTTCATCCATCACAAAGCCACTCGCTGGGACTGTATGTTATTGCACACTAAATTGCTAGCAATCTATGCAAACATGATCTCTCCTATAAACAGACGCCACAGCACAGTGCCTTGTATTAGTGTTAACATGTTCGGCTGTGTTAGATGCCAGGGTTTCCATTGTCAGGGCTATAAAAGTATTATGTGGAAATGAGGCATCAGACCACCAGATGTTACCACTTGGCGAATGTGTCCACTGTGGAGTTGGTGATGTTGGAACCATTCCACACATGTGACCTCTGCTGGGTCACAGCACTCAGGAGGTGAAGGGCTGGGATGAAGTGCTGCAGCCTGGGGCTTGTGCAGCCTGATACTGAAATAGCATCCACTTGTGCACTGAATAAACAGAAACTTGATTGTTTTATTCTGATTAGATTTTATCCTTCTCTGCTCAGACAATACAGTTTGAAATATAAGGAGGGAAGCTTGATGTACTTTAACTATACTGTGAACTCTAATAATGTGGGAATATTTTTCAACTTTAATTTTCTGAAGTATAAATTATTTATGTAAATTCCTTGTTTTGCATATTTCATAGAACATGCATCTTTAAGCTTTAATCATTGCCAACATGTACAGAAAGAGAATAAAAGTATAAGTTTATGAATGTAACTTCTCTCAAAGCTTGGCTCTGTGTGTGAAAGGCTTTTAACAATTACCTTCAGAAGTTGCTTATAGTGAAGCCTGAAGGATGGGTTGGAGCAGGGCCAGATCTTAACTCTATTACTAGCTTGCCCAGAGCCTTTTGTGCAGCATCTCTGTCAGGTCTCTGAGGCTTGATTTCACTGATGACTATTGTGGGTGGGTGAACTGCCCCGGAGCTATGCTTAAACTGACAGGGGTGGCCTCAAGGAAGAGTGAAGTGCAAAGGTCAGGACTGTCTGCAAATCTATTGCCCTGCAGCTCCAGTAGCCCCAGCACTTCCTGTCCCCTGTACTGTCACAGCCATAACCACACTGCTTATTTGGCTTTTGAATACTGAAATATTTCACTAAGTTTTTTAACACAAACTCCTCCAGTGAAGATAACAGAGTCAAGTTCACCCTTTGAAAGAATCACTTGAACTGCTGAAGTCTCAGATCTTCTTCCTAACAGCTAGAGTATTGAGAAGGGCTCAGGGCGATCCATTCTCCCCATTTTTGTTTAAATAGAGTCACTTGGAAAAACACAGTTCCCTGTATTGAAATGTTAAACACATCCCTTACTGACTCCGGATACTGAGCCCACACACCCAGTAGTTAAAACAGAAAAGAGCTGTTACTTGGTGCACAAAATCGAAGTACCCAGCATCCTGCTTGTCTACAGGAAGCTTCGAAGGAGCAGGCACAGCCTGCTGGGCAAGCCCACTGCTAGCTGGCTCTCCCGGAAGTCAGGAAGAGTTGCTACGGACAGCCCATGTGTGGTGCATGCAGTCTGGCAAGCATAAAGCTGAGGCTGCTTGTTGCTATAGCTACACACAGCCATGCTCGTCCCAGGACTGTGGCCGCTTTAATCCTCACCAGAGTGATTGTCCCTAGCTCTCAGCAGTCAGGACACCTTGGTCAGAGTTGGGACCCAGGAACCCTTGGAATCTGAGTCATGTGACTTTGATGACTAGAGATGTTACAGCCAGCAAGTTGTCTTCTTTACCTAGTGACCCAGAACTGCCCCTGAGGAAGTCAAGTTGTCTTCCCCACTGAAATGTGAGCCCAAGTCTTCACACAAGTAGAAGTCTCCCCTTGATAAGAAGACCCCTTCTGTGCCCCCACACACACACACACACCACAGTGGCAGAGCATCCTAGGGGATCCTGGTTCTTATCAATTTGACCCCCACTGCTATGCCTGACTATCTGTGAGGAAAGTGCACCCTAGTGTGTGAGCAGGACTGAACTTGAATAAAGCCCTGATATCTTTGACACAGGACTGGCCCCAAGCCAGGCACAGAGCCCCACTGAGCACCAAGTACAAGGGAGATGATAAAGGGGTCTTGCTGTCAAGTGTTTCAGTGAAATGAGAACACCACACAGTTCCTAGTTCACAGCCAGAGCTTAAAAAATAACTACTGTAGTTCTTACAACCACTTCCTACCTAGGGAGAGACTGCTGTTCTCAGTGTTTTAAGTATGTGTGCGGTGTGAAGGCAGGTATGACTATAACTACTGAAGCCCGGACCTGGCTGACCCCTTCAGGGAGGCCAGATGCTTCCCCAGGAGCTCTGCAGTCATCAACCTTCTTCCCACAGCTGGTGGCCCCTGCGAATGGCGGCTATCTGCTGCTGCCTAGGAGCGTGGTCTTGGAGGTTGGGTCCCTAAAACCTGTTCACAAAAGAAAAGGACAGATTAAGCAGGCTCCCACGAGAGGAAGGACCCAAACCCAAGCCCTCTATCCTTTCACACCAGCTCCCGACCAATCTGCTTGCCGCCCTTCGCCCTTCTCTGTTGGTTTCTGCAGTTCTCAGATGAGCCTTTCCATGCCTTCAACTCCACCTACCTTTGTGCTATGACAGAAGTGACTGTCCCCAAAGCACTCCCCTCTATGTGTTCAGACCCCCCAAGGATGCCTTTCCTCAGCACCTCTGCACCCTACAGTTAGGGACAGCCATGTGACCAGGTCCTAGCCCAGAAAATGTAAGAGGAAGAGACAAGTGCTGCCTTTAGTCCTGTCCCACATGAAAACTGTTAGCAGGTTAGGGCAGTGATGACATTAGGAATTTCTGTTTTGTATTTATTGAGACAGAGTCGTTTTAGACCTAATTCTGCAAGCCTTTCTCAAATCAAGTACTTCCACAAAATGAACTACATAAGCAAATCTCACATAGGTAAGATTTGAACATCATTGAGTGAGACTCAGAGCCCAGTCACTCCTGGTTCTATCACAGAGGTCCATGCTCTTGGGTGTGCCAGCCGTGTTAGGGATAGACACATTTGTGTGCTTTCCAACGATGGGGAGTAAGCCCAAGATTCTGTGCAAACATCAAGATACACCTCCAACCTGACATAAAATCTATTATTTTCAGCTGGACAGTGATGCTGTCTGCCTTTAATCCCAGCACTCGAAAGGCAGAGGCAGGCAGATCACAAGTGAGTTCAAGGTCAGCCTGGTCTACAGAGTGAGTTCCAGGACAGTCAGAACTATATAGTGAGTCTCTCAAAATATATATAAAGTGTGTGCGCGCATATGCATGCATGCATACCTGATTGATAATTGGGAGGAATGCTGTGTTCTTGGCATGGCTGTAGCCCTCATAAGCTCACAGTAACTGTGGTACTTAAGGCCAATGCAGCCAGAATTCTGGCATTGATTGGGGGGTGGTCTCCAGTCCTCAGGCCTTACTGAGGAGCTATTGGCAGTTTATAACTGCTGAGGGAGGGAGAAGCTTTGTCTTTGCTTTAATGTGTTGTCCATGTTAGGTTCCACACACATTGTGGATGGGCCCGCAACCATACACATACAGGCATCACTAATTGCTCTTAGTGGGTTATCAAGAAGGAGGAGGACAAGACGATAATAACGACATGAACTGGGGGAAGGGGCTGTGTTGAGAGCCCTTTAGAGGGAGTTGGGAGAAATCGGGGTATATATGATGCTTCATTGTATGTATGTATAGAATTCTCAACAATAAAGAAAGGCTATAACAACTTCTGAGTTTTCAAGCTGGAAAGACCCGTTTGGCTCTCCACAAGTGGCGGAGCAAAGGAGCATGCACATGCCATGTGCGGCAGTCACAGGGGCTCTAAGCTCTGTGACTTGTAAATGGAGTTCTTAATTGGTCTAAGTAATGAAAACCTGAAGTCAAATATAGAGGGAAATGCTGAGAGATCAGAGAGAAGGAGCAAGCCACAGCACACCTTACCTCCTAAGCATCTCAGTAGACAAGAGAGCGATTTCCTGTTTCTCCCGCTTATATCCTGTTTCTGCCCAGTTACCTCACTTCCTGTCTGTCTGTACAGACCTCCAGACCTCTATGCTTAGCTAGGGGCAAGCTCCATTCTCTGAGCCCCAGACAGGCTTTATTTGTACAAGCAAGATATCACCACAGTGACTAAGTCTCAAAGGGGGACAGGAGGGAGACAGAGGCTAGGAGCCCATAAATCCTTAGGCCTTTATGCAAAAATCTGTGCTGGGAAAATTCCCTTTAAGTATGTAAAATCTCATTTTACACACTCCCATCTCGTTTTCTTATGTTTTCATTTTTAAAATTTCCCATTATAACTGAACTCAGAACAATTTTTGTTGCTGATGGTGGTAATGTTTTGATATGGTCTTGCTGTGTGACCAGGCTGTCCTCAAATTCTTTTTAATTTTAAAAAATGTTACTATATGTGCATGGGTGTTTTGCCAGCTTGTATGTCTGTGCACTACATGCAGTAACCACGGAGGCCAAAAGACGGCATCAGATCCCTTGGAACTGGAATGTGGTTAGTCCCTGTGTAGGTGCTGTAGACCAGGGGCAGAAGGGATGTATCAGCTGTTAAGAGCCCTGGCTGCTCTTACAGAGGGCCCCTGGTCTACAGTTTTTTTCTCTCCTGCCCTCACCTCTCAAGTGCTAGACTTACAGGTGTGCACCTCCATACTGGACTAAGAACAAAATGTCTGATCCTGTGTCAATCTGGTTTCAGTGAATAGTAAACGGAGGAAAACTGTCAGGAACGAAGGTTCAGGAAAGAGGAAGCTGAAGTGACTGGTGAATCGGCTCTGGCCAGTCTTCTTGGCCCTCACCTTGTAAAGACAGGTCTGCACTTGTATTCAGGGACCTGCATACACTGTGTTTCTGAGTCCCTTCCCTGCTCCGCACCCATTAGATCACTAAGCATCTCCCTGCAGAGTGACCACTGCCAGCCGCCTCTACCTTTTCACTTCTCTGCAGGGATGGACTTTGCCAGGCTTGGCTCTCGCACTGGGTCTCGCTGCACTGTGCAGTGGGTATTGCAAACATCGTCCACCCAGCCCCACTCCCAGACCGCAGCTTACTGGACCCTTCTTCTCAGCCTCCTTGTTCTCCTGGCTGAGCTTCCAGAAATGGAACTGCCTTTCGGAAGCAAGCTGGCTTAGGTTGGGGGTCTCTTCTTCCTGGGACAGATGTGACTTTGATGCACAGACAAGTTTTTCAGAACTGAGAAGAAAGAAGGGGGAAAAAAATCTCAACTCAGCACGAACAATTCTACCATTCAAAAGTTGTCGAATGAACTCGATATTCCTTTTGTGAAAAGGAAGGGCTGGCTAGACATCGCCACTGCCTGTCCACCTGCTCGGTTTGGGATAATGTTCCCTAAAGGTCCATAAGGGAAAGTTTGGGCCTCAAAAGTAGTGGTATTGGGAGTGCCTCGGGCCTTTAAAGGATGAAGTTAGAGTCTGGGGATGAAAGGGACTGTGGAACCCTGGTCTCTTCCTTCCTCTATCTCCCCAGTTCCTGAGCTGTCTATCCTACAGAAGCTCCTGCCATGTTGTTGCCACCCTAACAAAACTGAGGATACTTGATTGCAAACTTTATCCTTCCAAACTAGGAGCTAAATAAATAAGCCTTTCCTAAGCCAAAAGCCTCAAATGAAGCAGGCTAACACAACTGTCAGGTGAGTCATGGGACCTTTCTGGGATGGAACAGAAGGGCCACCAGGAGGCCAGTGAGCTGCACATCTACTTGGCAGCACATGAACAGAACCGAAAAAGAATACGCGAAGCAACTTCTCCAGAAGAGATGCTGAGAACCATGAAGTCTCAGAGAAGGACGGGGGCCATAGTGGTCCCTCACACAGCCTGGTGTTCTTACTGGTTATATAATATAAGGGGTTTGCAATGTTCTAGCCCTCTCCCCTTTTTCACTCTGCTTTTTGCAATCAACGGCCCCCTAGCATATTGCTCTCTTCCATTCTTCCCGTCATTAAACAGGGCACCTGCTGGACATGTCCTCACAGAGAGTCACTGCCATTGCTGCTCATTCCTACAAAGGAAACAGGCCTTCTCTTTCTTCATCCCTCATTTATCGAATAAACTAATCATCCCTCCCAGCCATTGGGAGGTGTTATACCTGCCTGGGTTAGAAAACCAGGCAACAGGGGGACAAAACACACAGCAGCCTGGCAGATCAGGGAATTGTACACAGTTGGTTTAACCCAGACATTTTTGTGGCTACTATATATTTCTTTGCTTTAAGAAAAAGGGATTCTTCTAGCCTTTTAGCCAGGCTGGTAGCAGCAGTCAGGCAGTAAACAACTGGACTCTACTGAGAGGGTTGTGGGAAACTACTGGCAAGCTTTTCCATCTGGGAAGTGATCATTCAAGCTGTTGGGTGGAAAGGGCCAGACTAAAAGAAGGCTAATAGAGCTGTGGCTGGACATGGAGCTGAAAGGGAGGATGAAGAGGGAAGAACAAGACAAGGCCTCTTACTCACTGACAAGTTATATAACTGTTTGTGTTAAAATAAAAAAGGTCTTAAAAGTGAAAGAAACTTGCTGGGCAGTGGTGGTGCCTGCCTTTGATCCCAGCATTTGGTAGGCAGAGACAGGTTGATCTCTGTGAGTTTGAGGCCAGCCTGGTCTACAAAACAAGTTCCAGGACAGTTAGGGCTGTTACACGGAGAAATACTGTCTCAAAAAGCCAAAAAACAAAACAAAAACAAAGTGAAAACAAACAAAACAAAAACAAACAAAAAAGGTGAAAGAAACTAACAGGAATAGAACACAACACAAATAGATGTGAACAACTGAAGCAGCATTAATTTTTCCAGGGATTCAGACAAAAATCAGTCCTAACTGAGAACTACTTTAAGAGGAATAAAATAAGAACCAAATTATCTGGGTGGTACTGGCACACATCTTTAATCCCAGCTCTTGGAAGGCAGAGGCAGGTGGATCTCTGTGAGTTCGAGGCCAGCCTGGTCTACAGAGTAAGTTCCAGGACTGCCAGGGCTACACAGAGAAACCCCGTCTTGAAAAACCAATGTACATGTATGTGTGCATGTATGTTTGTATATTGTATATGCACACACACACACACACACACACACACACACACACACACACACACATATATATTCTAAATCTACCACCCAGGTTCAATAACCACCAACAGTTTCCATACCCTTCCCTCACATATGCTTCCTTTTTGTTCTCTCTTCTGGGAGAATCCCCAGAGCTCACGCTAGCCGACTTATCTGGTCACTCTGTACCTGCATGTGCCAGGCTGGGAAGAGGCTCTCTGCCTCTCTTTGAGAACAATGGCATGGGAAGTGAGCATGAACTGGGGTGATCTGCTGAAGAGGGAAGCCTTCCCGGTTCCTTTAGGTTCTTTTTGTGTGTCATTCTGTTTCCCTACAGGAAGACACAGGAGCAAAATCAGACTCTTTAAAAATGACTCCTGCCCTCTTGGGGGTGGGGATGTTTGACACTTAGCTGTGTCTACCATGACACAGCCTCTGGCTGCAAAGCACCTGTGCCCTGTTGGTAACTGGTTCCTTTTGCTTCTCGGAGCTCTTGCTGTCTTCGAAATAGACACTCACACAATGGAGAAGCTTTTGTCTACAGGAGAAAAAGAGAATCTTGAGGTCTCCACTGCTGTTTACAGTAAGCTATTCAAAGCTGGCCCTAAGTACAGCAGGAGTCCTTACTCCGCCAAAGCCAAGGTCAAGACTCACGAATGATGTCAGCCCACAGTGCCATGGGAGAACCTGCCACCCGTGGGGATGTCTCACCGACTGTAAATGCTGATAAGAGAAAGAAGGGAGCCTACCTACATGGAAGAGACACCTTCTATTTGTAGTTTACTAAACAGCCAATGATATTTGCTCAGCTATTCCATGCTACACCAAGGCCAAGTTCTGTTCTCATGGGTTTCTCAGTCCAGAACAGACAAATCACACATGTGACAACTCAGTTATGAGAGGCACCAGCTCATGCTTTTAGGAGCACAGACACTGCTCCTAACCAGTCCTGGGAGGAAAAGTCTTCCTTGGGACACTGCCCACTGCTCTCAAAATGGTGAGAGGCATGAGGCTGAGGAGCATAAGCCTATGTCAGGTGTGTGAGGCACTGAGGCTGGCCGTTAGAAGGGGATTTCCTCCCCTAACCATAAGCCTTAGAAAGAGAGCCTCTTTTGCTTTTCTCTACTTCTTCTGCAGACCTGAGAGATCACATTCTGATTTCAACCCACTTAGATTACATCTTGAGTTCCAGCTCTTAGGACATTTAGGAATTGATACACATTTGTATTGATTAATACACATTTTCTGCAACCCTGTTCATAAGTATACTTGATGATGTCCAGTGTACCTAACGTTCTATCTGAATTCTTCTATATATCTAGCATATACCTGGGGTTGAGAGACCCAGGAAACCAAAAAACAAAGATCGCATAGGACACCCAAAGTCAGCAGACTTCAGTTTCTTACTGCAAAGAAGAAGGACATAAATTTCTGAAGAGGTTCCTGACCTCAAAGTGAAAGTGTCGTCAAAGTTAAGACACTGCAGTGTTGCTGTTCTGTAAGACACAACAAGGAAAAGAGCTGTCTGTTTCTAAGCTTAATGGTTCCTGGTTGTATCGCCATGCAGTCCCCTTCTCCCTCATCCACTTCCTGCCACAGAGTCTAGAATTCTCTTTCCTGGCCCTGCTCAGAACTCAGACTCGCCATTTGTCCCAGTCCTGGTAAGGAGAACTGAAAGGTCAGCCTAGGGAATGCTGGAGACTCTGCTTCACGATGAAAGGAGTGGGTACAGAGTCCCCTGCAGTTTCCCCTCCCTCCTCTATCTCCATACAGACCTTACACCTGGAGCTGTGAGCAGCAGTAGGAAGACATGACAATGATGGAATGACCTGGACACATTAGGACAACAGGAGAAAAGAAAATAATGACATCATAGTTAAGTAAAGAAGTAATGAAATCCAGTACCGGTTTATTTGGGTGCTTTAGGCAGTATTCCTATTACCCTAGGCTTTTTCCAGGTCTGTATGAAATTACTTTCTCTATAATTCTCTGCTGGAGAGGCTGTGCCACATTTTCTATGTATTATCTCTTTTCTTCTTTCCTTAAAAAAAAAGCCTGGTGCTGAAAATACTTATCCATTCTCTGACAAAGTAATATAAACAAGACAAATTTCAAAATTTTCCACTTTTATCATTTTCTTAGTGAGAGAGAAAACACCCATTCCTATGCTCTCCATTCACACTGCCCAGTCCTCACACCAAATAAGTATAACACAGAATAAACTTCAGAGAGAGAACTTGAGAACACTGACAAGAAATGCATAATGAAAATTCTAAATCATCCTGGGCCTTCGAATCAAACTGTTATCCAACTCAAGAACTCAATTAAGCCTTTCCTAACCCACCAGACTCTTATTTCTTTTTAAAATGTCATCCAGTCATGCATGCTATGTCTAGGCTTCACCATCCCAAGATCTGTGCCTGAGCTAGAAGAGCAAAGACACTGGATTTGCTTTGATGCTGTTCTCTGCCTATGAAAGGAGGTTAACCCCATGGCTACTTCTAATACTCAATGAGAATTTACGGGTAAGGAATTTAGTTACTGCCTAGCCCACTGATCTCTTACAGTGACCTCAACAAACATTTTCAGAGAGAGAACAAATGTCTATTTACTTTGTAAATTCAAATCACAATAAAAATGTCAATGTGTTGTTATAATACTATCTTTCCGAGGGAAATTAACTCCTTTAAAGCTTGCTAACCCCATAGTGATTATTAGTAACTTAATTGGTCATCACCCTTTAAATACTAATTAATTTCTGTTGATTTTTATATAGCTCAATACAGTGTGGGAAAATAGAAAAAAAGAGGCAAGTTTTATTAGAAAATAATTTCCATTTAGTACAAGTCAAGGGGGGGAATAGTTAAAACAATCCCTGGGATTCCTTAGGGCAGATCTGGATAAAATGTGGGAAGTTTTAGTGATCCCTAGGGAGCGGCACCATCTCAGATCTACATAGCTTAAAGGTGTAAATCAGGAGCACCTCACCCTGCCTGCCAATGAGTCTCTATGAGTGTAAAACTCATGTGTTAGTTTGTGTTTCCAGTTGATGGGGTCACAGGGTGGTGGTAGAAACTTTAGAAGGCAGGCTGGGTAAAGGAAGTGAGGTTACCCAGAGCACACCTTTGAAGAAAATATTGACACTCTGGCCCTTTCTTTCCCTCTCATTTTGCTTCCCAAACGCCAGAAGGCAAGCAGCAATGTCTGCGTCCTGCCATTACGCTCTGCTTGACCACAGACTCAAGTGATGGGTGAAGTGACTGTGGGTAGAGTCCCTGACTCTCTGACCCAACACACATCTTTGCTCTCATAAGCTTTTTTGTCTTCACAGCAGCAGGGCATGACAACATCAACTCTTGCTCCTCCAGAACACAGTACAAAGCCACTTACCTTTACAATGTAGTTTTCTCTGAACAATATTGCATGCACAGCTTCATCGATGTCTTCTCTAGCTAAAACCTTAAAACAAAATGGAATGGTAGGTCAAAAATTCTGAAGGAACAATTGGAATGACAAGTCCCAGGGCAATATTCCAGTATCAGTAGTGCAAATCTAACGCCTGTATCTCACAGCATAGTCTTCACTCTGTAGAATAGGAAACTGTTCACAAACACAAAAGTAGTAAACTCACACTTTGCAACTTTTCTTGCCACCATCGCAAATGGGGGCAAGATAAATTCTCAAGACCTTTCTTTATAATGAAGCAAACCAAAGAATTCTATAAACCTGGAGCTCCATGAGCAAAATCATTACCAGACATGGAAGGGCAAGCTCTGGCCTGAGTCATTTACCTCCCCGGGTTACCCACCCGGCAGCCAGCTGGTGCCGTCCTTCCTTCAGATAGCAGATTTGAACCCAGGCACTCCCACTCACAGAATACTTCTGCATATCTAATCTAAGCCAAGAACAATGCTCTAATACTGGAAATATATGCTTGATTAAGGCCAAACTGATCATAAACTTGAGAGATTTTGTGTCTCATGGAAAGATAACATCTCAAAAATAAAACCTTAAGTCCTCCCAATCAAGTGACCCTCTGTCAGTCTTGACAGTGAACCCACAATCTATCACTTGGCTCCAAATAAAATTATCTTGCTTCTTATGAAAAGAGAGGGAGGGAAGGAAAATATAGGGAGAAAAGGCCATGCTATGTTACCTCCATTAAAGAAACTGACTCCGGCTCTGACCATTCCTTTAGTTTCTCCACACTGAAATGCTCATCACAGTTCGAAGTTTTGGTGGCAGCCATAAATAATAGAATCCCTGAGCAAGAAAAACTGAGGAACTTAAGTGTATCAATGTCGAAAAAGCAGGGCCTTATGGACTTGGAACTTGGTTAGACGCCCCTCTTTCTTGTGTCCTAGAGACCCAGGTGTGCTTCACTGCGCTTCCCGAGTGTAGATGTCAATTCCCCTTCCAATGCTGTCCTGGGGAAAGCAGGTATCAACACCGGTGGCATAGCCACAGGCTTAGAGTGATGGCCCTCAGCAGGCAGGGATGGCTGCCTCAGGCTACAGGCTTCCTCTCAGATGGATGCTCCTGGGCTTATGGCACCTTTCGTGGGGAATTGTGGCCACCTCAGGCCTCAGATGGAAGCTCCTGCGCATGTGGCTAGTCACCTCAGGTCCACAGGCCTCCCCTCCCCTCAGGTGAACGCTCCTGTGCTGGTCTGGTGGCTGCTCACCACAGACCCACTGGCTTCCCAGGCTAGCTCAGAGCTGGTTGCTACCCTGGGCACAATGCAGCCTCCCTCAATCAGTTCCGGTGGGTGGTGTCTCCGCTCCACAAGGCCACGCCGTCTGGCAAGCCTGCGACACCAACGTCCCTGGAAAGAGAAAGGCGTGCTCACAGAAAATTAGAACACTGTCTTTAAACCTAGCCTCTCCACCTTGCCTTTTGGAGGCGTTTCTCCTCAGTTATGGATGTGTGGGGATGTCAAAGTGAAGGACTTTAGAATTAACAAAGAAATAACTTAGAAGAAAAACAATCCTCTCACCCTAAGAACAGGGAGACCTGACTTAAAAACCTAACCAAGGTCACAATGACCCGAGCCCCTGGAATTTCTTAGCTGGCAGAAATAACTCCCTTACAAGGCCACAAGACAACCTAACTGAATACCAAGAATTCCTAGAGGGCCACCCTGCCCTAGGGTCATGAAGATAAGAACAGACTATCCCACTGAGTCAGGAGACCATCCAGCCCCAAAGATAAGAGATCTCCAAAGGATCTGTGACTCTGGTCACATACCCAAACCCCTAAAAGCCTATGGTTTTTTCTCCTATTAAAAAAAGCCTGCTTTAGAGGAACAAGGCTTTTTCCTTTGTCTGTCGGACTGGGAGGCCCGTTTGCACAAACGTCCCATAATAAACTTACCTCTTGTTTTTGCATCAGCTGGACTGGACATTGAGTGATTTTGGGGGGGATCGTCTGATTTGTAGAGACTCCTCGGTCCGAGGGTCTTTCATTTGGAGATCCCACCGAGATCATGGCACCCCCCAGACTCAATTTCACAGCCAGTTGGAGGTAAGACAGTCTATGTATTTGTGTGTATGTGTCTCCGTGTCTCTGTGTCTTGTACAGAGGTGTTCCGAGGAGTTTTGCTTCGGCCCAGACGAGAGTCTGAGGGCCATTTGGAGGAGGGAGAAGAGACGAAGTCTCATTTCTCTGGGGAGGCGGCCGGCCCCGGACTTTGCTTCCCTCCCGCTTTGTGCTGGTTTGGCGCCACCTGTCTACCGCGGTTCGTCCTGTCTGTTGTATTTTGTTCTGTTGTGCTTGTCATTTGTGTCAATCTCTGCTTCTCCCCATGGGTCAGCAACTAACTACCCCCTTAAATTTGACTTTAGGTCACTGGCAGGATGTTTTGAACCAAGCACGCAAGGAATCAGTAGAGATCCGGAAGAAAAAGTGGCGGACTCTCGGAATGGCCTGCTCTCAATACAGGCTGGCCGAGAGACGGTACCTTTGACCTCACTACTATCTTACAGGTCAAGACTCATGTTTTCCAGCCAGGACCTTGGGGCTACCCTGACCAAGTACCCTATATTGTCACCTGGGAGAGAGCCTGAGCCGTGATCCTCCTCCCTGGGTCAGGCCCTTCCTCCCACCCCGTCTTTCGGGCTCCTGCCCGACACCTCTGCCTTCACCTGTTCACTTATCCCTACTCCTTCTGCACCCCCTTTGACTTCTTCCCTGCTCCCCTTGACAGAGCCCCGATTTCCCAACCCTAGGCCCAAAGCCCCTGCCGTCTTGCCCGATACACAGGAGGATCTCCTCCTCCTGGACTCCCCTCCTCCTTACCCTAATGCCGAGCAGGCAGCATCCCAGCTCCCAGCACCTGACCAGAGCCCCCCACCACTGAACTCTACTACCGGAGAGCCTGGGGACCCGTCGCCACCGTCCACCCGACTTCGATCGCCAAGAGACAGAACACTGGAGGGGCCTGACAGCTCTGGAATCTCCCAGGCCTTTCCCCTCCGGTCGATGGGGGAGGGGTGTTACCAATACTCGTCTTTCTCCTCTGCGGACCTTTATAATTGGAAGGCACATAACCCCCCCTTTTCACAGGACCCCCAGGCCTTGACAGGTCTTATTGAATCTATCCTCATCACCCACCAGCCCACCTGGGATGACTGCCAACAGTTGCTGCAGACTCTCCTCACAACCGAGGAGAGACAACAGGTACTCCTAGAGGCCCGGAAGAACGTCCCGGGGCCAGATGGCAGACCCACCCAGCTCCCAAATGAAATAGATGAAGTCTTTCCCTTGACCAGACCGACAGACTGGAACATCAACACAGCAGCTGGTAAGGAGCGTCACCGTCTTTATCGCCAGACTCTGTTGGCGGGTCTCAAAGGGGCAGGAAGGCGCCCCACAAATTTGGCCAAGGTACGTGTGGTAGTTCAGGGCTTGGAAGAAACCGCCGCAGGGTTTCTAGAGCGTTTGATGGAAGCCTACAGAATGTATACCCCCTTTGACCCCCAGGCTCAGGATAGGGAAGCAGATATAATCATGTCATTCATTGGACAATCGGCGCCCGACATACGTACAAAACTACAGCGCCTTGAGGGGCTACAGGGGTACACCCTTCGAGACTTAGTAAAGGAAGCAGAAAAGATTTTCAATAAGAGAGAGACTCCCGAAGAAAAGGAAGAAAGATTACGAAAGTTGCAGGAGGACAGGGAAAATGTAAGAGACAAAAAGTGAAACCAAGAGCTGGCTAAAATTTTGGCCACTGTAGTTCAGAGATCAGAACATAGGCCAGGTCAGACAGGGAACCTGGGAGACAAAAGGAAAACAAGAGTGGAGAGAGACCAGTGTGCTTATTGCAAGGAAAAAGGACATTGGGTCAAACATTGCCCGAAGAATCCAAAGCAGAAGCCCACCCCCATTCTCTCTCTGGAAAAGGGAGATTAGGACAGTCAGGTGCCTCCCCCTGAGCCCCGTGTAACTCTTAACGTTGGGGCGGGGAGAGGGGGGGGCAACCCGTAACTTTCTTGGTAGACACAGGAGCTCAGCACTCAGTCCTGACTCAGACCCAGGGACCCCTGAGCACCCAGACTGCCTGGGTCCAGGGTGCCACTGGAGGATGGACAACTGAACGTAAGGTCCACCTGAGCACTGGACACATGACTCACTCCTTCTTGCTGGTGCCCGAATGTCCTTACCCCTTATTAGGGAGAGACCTCTTCTCTAAAGTGGGAGCCCACATTCACTTACATCAGAAGGGGGCCACCATCACAGGAGAGGGGGGACAACCCCTCCAGGTATTGACCTTAAGGCTCGAGGATGAATATAGACTTCTAGAGGATCCCTCACCCCCCTCGCCAACCATGGAGTCTAGCTGGTTAGAAAAATATCCCCAAGCCTGGGCAGAAACAGCAGGCATGGGGTTGGCTAAAAAATAGCCTCCTTTAATTATCAACCTCAAGCCCTCAGCCAATCCAGCGGCCATTAAACAATATCCTTTGAGCCAAGAGGCCCGGGAAGGAATCAGGCCACATATTAATAGACTATTACAACAAGGCATCCTTAGGCCCTGTCACAGCCCTTGGAATACCCCCCTTCTCCCCATAAAGAAACCAGGTACGGGAGAGTACCGGCCCGTTGAAGACCTGCAGGAGGTCAACCGGAGAACTGAGGACATCCATCCGACGGTGCCCAATCCTTATAACTTGCTGAGCATGTTGCCTCCGAGCCACATCTGGTACACGGTGCTAGATCTTAAGGATGCATTCTTTTGCTCAGACTGAGTCCCCAGAGCCAGCCCATGTTCGCGTTTGAATGGAAGGACCCGGAGACTGGGTTTTCTGGCCAGCTCACTTGGACACGGCTCCCCCAGGGGTTCAAAAACTCACCAACTCTCTTCGATGAGGCCCTACACCAAGACCTAGCAGACTTCTGGATCCATAACCCTAACCTGATCCTGCTTCAATACGTAGATGACCTCCTCCTGGCAGCGGAATCTGAACAAGACTGCCTCCAAGGTACCGGGGCCTTACTGCAAAAGCTGGGGGAATTGGGGTACAGAGCTTCAGCAAAGAAAGCCCAACTTTGCAGGGAACAGGTCACCTACTTAGGATACCGGCTCCAGGGTGGCCAGAGATGGCTAAAGCCGTAAGCAAGCTGTAGCCCTGATTCCACCACCCAAGAGCTCCCGGGAAGTTCGGGAATTCCTGGGCAGCGCAGGGTTCTGCCGATCCCGGGTTTCTCGGAGCTGGCAGCCCTACTGTATCCTCTGACTAAGGCTAACACCCCTTTTACATGGACAGAGGAGCATCAGAAGGCCTTTGATGGCATCAAAAAGGCCTTATTGTCTGCCCCTGCACTAAGCCTCCCCAACATAAACAAGCCTTTCACCCTTTATGTGGACGAAAAGGCTGGGATGGCAAAAGGGGTCTTAACACAACAGCTCGGACCCTGGAAGAGACCTGTAGCATACTTCTCTAAGAAATTGGACAATGTGGCCATGGGCTGGCCCCCCTGCCTCCAGATGGTGGCTGCTGTGGCGGTTCTGACCAAGGACGCAGACAGATTGACTCTGGGTCAGCAGCTCACGGTGATAGCCCCCCATGCGATTGAGGCAGTGGTCCGACAACCCCCCCATCCATGGCTTTCGAATGCACGAATGACACATTACCAGGCTCTGCTCCTCAACCCAGACAGACTGCGATTCGGGGCAGCAACATCTTTAAACCCGGCCACCCTCCTTCCGGATGCGGATGCAGAAACTGCTCTGCCCCATGACTGCCGCCTGATCCTGGCCGAGACCTTCGGAGCCCGAGAAGACTTGATGGATCAACCGCTACCAGGAGCTGAGCACACCTGGACGGACGGGAGCAGTTTTCTGCAAGACGGTATACGAAAGGCATGGGCGGCGGTGGTGGACGGGCAGACTACAATATGGGCCAGTGCCTTGCCGCCAGGAACCTCAGCCCAGAGAGCAGAGCTGATTGCCCTGACCCAAGCACTCAAAATGGCTGAAGGTCGTAGAGTCAATATCTATACAGACAGCCGCTATGCCTTCGCTACAGCCCATGTACATGGAGAAATTTATCGGAGACGGGGACTTTTGACTTCAGCAGGAAAAGACATTAAAAATAAGACTGAGATCCTAGAGCTCTTGCAGGCTCTTTCTCTGCCACGAAGATTGAGCATTATACACTGCCCCGGACACCAGAAGGGAAATGACCCAGTGGCTAGAGGGAACCGAATGGCCAATGAAGAGGCCAGAAAAGCAGCCTTGGGGCCACAAGTCCTCTCCCTAAAGACCTCTGATCCAACCTCATGCCAAGGATTCGAATACACGGACAGCGACTGTAGGGAGCCGTTCCTGCATTCTCCATTACAATGATGGTGCCTGCAGACACCAAATGTAAATTACTTCACAGGCGCTGGGTAATTTCCATTCCTTTGATCTCTGCCTATCCCGTGGCTCATTTGGCCTGAGGAGCTGAAGCCATTCATAGGGTAACATGTCCCAGGCGGCTGCTTGCCAGCCTTTATTAAGGGAAGGGATTCTTGGTTCAGGGTCTCCGCTCTGGTAAGCTTATGCTCTCCTCTCTCAAGACGCATTAAAGCTTTTCTGCAGAAGGATCCGAGTGTCCTGTGCATGTATTTCTTGCCAGCGAGAACATATAGCGCGCGGGACAAGCGACTTAGAAACAGTTCAGAGTCTGGGGGCCAACTATGATCAGGAGGCAAACGTCTGGCACTACCAAGGAAAAATTCTGTTGCCACAGGGAGCCGCTAAGGAACTTTTGTCACAACTACATCGATGGACCCACCTCAGGCATAAAAAGCTAAAAACCCTTCTACAACGGGAAGAACAAACCTACTATATCCACAACCTCAATGCTCTCATCCAACAGATCACTAGCACCTGTACCCCCTGTGCAAAGGTGAATACAGGACGGCTCAAGTTGCCTGAGGGAACCAGGGTGAGAGGAGAACGGCCAGGGACCAACTAGGAAGTTGATTTCACCGAAATCAGACCCGGTAGCTTTGGGAACAGGTACCTCCTGGTTTTTATAGACACCTTTTCAGGATGGACTGAGGCTTTTCCTACTAAGCATGAGACCGCCCAGGTGGTGGTCAAGAAGATTCTTGAAGAGATCTTCCCGAGGTTCGGACTGCCTAAGGTAATAGGGTCCGAGATAACGGACCTGCCCTTGTCTCCCAGGTAAGTCAGTTGGTGGCCAAAACATTGGGGATCAATTGGAAATTACATTGTGCATATCGCCCCCAAAGTTCAGGTCAGGTAGAACGGGCAAACCGAACAATTAAAGAGACCCTGACCAAATTAGCCTTAGAGACTGGCGCTAAAGACTGGGTGCAGCTCCTGCCCATGGCCCTATTTAGGGTTCGAAATACCCCCTCGGTGCATGGGCTCACACCTTTTGAGATTTTGTTCGGAGGACCCCCACCCATTATGGATGTGCTCCCTGCTGATCCTAACCATTCCGTTGATTCCCCATCCCTCCAGGCTCGACTACGCGCACTCCAGATTATTCAAAACCAGATCTGGAAACCATTGGCTGCAGTGTACCAGGCCGAAAACCCTGCTATACCTCACCCATTCCAGATTGGGGACTCCGTATACATCAGACGCCATCAGTCTAAGACTCTTGAGCCTCACTGGAAGGGCCCCTACACCGTGCTTCTGACCACCCCCACGGCACTAAAGGTGGATGGGATCGCAGCATGGGTCCACGCCTCACATGCCAAGAAGGCCAACACCAGTGAGAATTGGGTGACGAACGAGACCCCAAAATGGAAGCTACAGCGCACTCAAAACCCACTCAAGATAAGACTTTTACTCGATGTTTGATTATTTCACTATGCTCGATGCTTTTCCATTTCTCAGCCCTAGTTAAAGGAGCCCCACATGACCCCCAGCAGCTAACTTGGCAGGTGATATCCCAGACAGAGGAGGTCGTCTAGTCAGTCACTAGCCTCCAGCCCCCCGGTACTTGGTGGCCTACACTCACCCCCGATTTTTGCCATCTAGCCGCAGGTCTAGAAACCTGGGATATCCCGACTATAGGGGCAAATGAGATGACAACCTACATGGGTAGAGGAAACCGCCGATTGGGCTGTAGTAATAGGATAACACAGTGCGAGCTAGCCAGACTTGATTTCTATGTGTGTCCCCGGGAGGGGCAGCCCTGGGGCTCTGGGTGTGGGGGTTATACTGAGTATTTCTGTGCTAAGTGGGGTTGTGAAACTACCGGGGATGCTTATTGGAAACCCAGCTCCTCCTGGGATCTGATAACTGTCAAGCGGAACTACTCGCAACCCCTCCAATATAGTCCCCACAGTTTTGGGAACTGGGAGCGAACTTGAAAGGAGCTCTTTGCCTCCCTCTAAGAATTAACTTCACTGACCGAGGGAAGCCAACCTATACGGCCTGGCTAACCGGAAAAACTTGGGGTTTAAGATGGCACATGACAGGAACAGATAGAGGAGTCATATTCAAGGTCCGGTTGCTGATACAGAGCCCTACTCCACGGGCGATAGGGCCTAACCCAGTCCTTAGAAACCTAGGAACCCCAAAGCTCCCCCAACCTAAAGCTCTGGCTCGGGTCATTACCCCGGTTCCAACCGCCACCAGCCCCTCCCTCGCCACTGCCTCCCAGGTAGAAAATATTCCATCTACTAGACAGCGAATTTTTAATCTGGTCAGGGGAGCCTTCTCTGCCCTTAACCAAACCAGGCCAGATATGACTAACCCTTGCTGGCTATGCCTTGCTTCTGCACCCCCCTACTATGAGGGCATAGCCACCCTAGGGACATTTAATAGCACCACTGATTCATCTCAGTGTGATTGGGGAGCACACCATAAACTAACTCTTACTCAAGTCTCAGGAATGGGTACCTTCCTAGGCCCTGTTCCCCAGTCTCACCAAGACCTTTGTAACCATACCCTCCCGCAGCCTACGAAACCCACCTACCTGATACCTAGTCCAGGCCTATGGTGGGCCTGCAATACTGGGCTCACCCCTTGTATACATACAGGAGCCCTCAACCAAACCAAAGACTTCTGTGTGCGGGTCCAACTGATGCCCCGTGTATTGTACCATCCAGCGGGCTATCTGGAGGACATGTATGGTTCTCATCAGACCCGATATCAAAGGGAACCAGTGTCCATAACACTAGCTGTTCTGTTAGGGATTGGGGTCACCACAGGGATTGGTACAGGGACCGCGGCCCTGGTCCAAGGACCCCAACAGTACAGCGAGCTCAAAAATGCCATGACGGCAGATTTAAAGGAATTAGAAAAGTCAATAACCAGGCTGGAGGAATCACTGGCCTCCCTGGCAGAGGTAGCCCTCCAAAACCGAGACCTATTGTTTCTAAAAGAAGGAGGACTCTGCATTACCCTCAGAGAGGAATGCTGCTTCTATGTAAACCACTCAGGAGTAATTAGAGACTCCATGACAAAACTCAGAGAGAGATTAGCTAAAAGGCCGAGGCTCAACAAGGATGGTTCGAAGGATGGTTCAATAGGACCCCATGGTTGACTACCCTAATTTCCACCCTGGTAGGACCCCTGTTCATTCTCCTCTTACTCCTGACACTTGGCCCTTGTCTCCTCACTAGGCTCCTACAGTTTATACGTGAAAGGTTATCTATCACTCAAGCCCTCGTCCTAACTCAACAGTACCACGCTGTGCCAAGCGCTGAGGTCCCTGATGTTTCTTCTAACCTGAATCTGTAAGTTTTTTTTAGGACTCAAGAACGCAGCTAAGTATCAGCTGCTGACTACAACCTGCTCCTAAGGACCGTGAGGCCCAGACAGGCTCAGACTATAAACCAGTCGTGCTGCTGCGGACACTTCTGACTCTTCAACAGTTTGACAACCAGCTTGCTTCTCCACTGCCTAAATCCCCTTTTCTTTTGACTAACATTTCATTTTTTAGACCCCTAACAACGCCCCAAAGTCAGCAGGAAGTAGTATGAGACAGACGCCGTCCATTTACCTGGTCGAAATGCTATATAAAATTGTCCACTAATAACCCAAGAATGGGTTACCTAAAAAAAAAGGGGGGGGAATGAAGGACTTTAGAATTAACAAAGAAATAACTTAGAAGAAAAACAATCCTCTCACCCTAAGAACAGGGAGACCTGACTTAAAAACCTAACCAAGGTCACAATGACCCGAGCCCCTGGAATTTCTTAGCTGGCAGAAATAATTCCCTTACAAGGCCACAAGACAACCTAACTGAATACCAAGAATTCCTAGAGGGCCACCCTGCCCTAGGGTCATGAAGATAAGAACAGACTATCCCACTGAGTCAGGAGACCATCCAGCCCCAAAGATAAGAGATCTCCAAAGGATCTGTGACTCTGGTCACATACCCAAACCCCTAAAAGCCTATGGTTTTTCTCCTATTAAAAAAAGCCTGCTTTAGAGGAACAAGGCATTTTCCTTTGTCTGTCGGACTGGGAGGCCCGTTTGCACAAACGTCCCATAATAAACTTACCTCTTGTTTTTGCATCAGCTGGACTGGACATTGAGTGTTTTTTGAGGGGATCGTCTGATTTGTAGAGACTCCTCGGTCCGAGGGTCTTTCAAGAGTACCCGGTTGAAACGTATAATGTTAGTAGTTTTATATGAAAAATAAAAAATTATAAATACAAATGTAGTGTTTAATGTGTTGTGATAGCAAATCAATAAACACATGATGAATATTAAATACTGTGAAAATATTCAATATAACTATCTGAAACATTTCATATTTCATCTTAAGCCTATGTACCCAGTCTGACCTGGAACTTGGAATCATCCCACGTTGGCTTCCAGAGGGAAGGATTACAGGCACACACCACAGCGTGATTGAGGCTCTTTCTGAGGACTTGTGAAGTGTTTGGAATTGCCGTTCCCATGCAAGGACAGGAAAAGGAGTGCACTCTCTACCACCTGGAAAGGCGATTGTTGAAAATATATCTAGGAATTGTTTCCACATTCAGTTGTGGCTGAAAAGTAGGTGTGGCATAGATGTGAAGTTTTCGTTATTGAAATTGGATGAGGGTCTCTTTTACAATTATCTCTATTTGTATATACTCTTCTGAAATTTCCCACAACATAATGCTTTAAGTTTTTTTTTTTTTTTTAAATTGAGTTTTCTCCAGGAACTATGTGTAGATTGGTGGCAAAATTCTAAGAGCCTAGATAACTATACCCTAGAATAAGACAGATAATAAATATGGGATGCAACAGCACAGTTGCTACCTTAAAACTCAATTTCAATGGTGCCTGGGCAGAAAGAACACCTTAGTCACAAACCAAATGAATTGAGACAGGCATTCAGTAAGACAGCTCTCTTTATTGGCCCCTTCATGAATATTTTAACTTCAGAGGAAAATACACTTTGGGGGGGAATGCCACCATGCCTGTTTGCTTGTTTGGGGTTTTTGTATTGTCATTTCTTAATCATCACAGACACTGAACGCTAAATTAAAGGAAGTTTATTGCACAGAGAGAGTGATTCTTCAATGTCTTCCTTGGCCCCTCAGAAGGATCCCTGCCAGCAGGGAACTCATTTAAAGCAGTCTTCCTTTGTGGGTCCTTGCACAGATCAGCAATCAGGATATATTGTTGTCAAAACCTTTTGAAAGTGACAAAAGAAAAGAGTTGAGTGTGCCATAGGGATAAAGGGCTTAGAGAACCAGAAAGTTCCTTGGCTATGGGAGCTGATCCCCTTGGAGCCTCTCTAGCAAGAGTTGTTGCCTCTCACAGAATCCAGCCTCAGTCCTCTTGTCACTCCCTCTCAGATCATCTTATGACTTCAAATCACACAATATCAGATGACAAAAATATGCATGTCCAGTATAGTATCTCCTCTGACCTCTAGGCAACAATCACCTGCCTACTTCACAGCTCCTCTAGGGGTTGAGTTAAAAGATAATTGTTGCTAAATACAGCTGAATATTACTAAAAATACACTTGATTTTAGTCTTGGTATCTTTTAGGAAGTAAATGTTACGTTCTAAATGCGTGAAGGTAAGTCTTACAGGGTTTACAAAAGAATCAAGAATGTGTGTGAGTGGTGTGTGTGTGTGTGTGTGTGTGTGTGTGTGTGTGTGTGTGTGTGTGTGTGTGTGTGTGTGTCTTCCTTTAATCTTAGTACTCCAGATGCTGACAGAGATCTGTGAATTTGAGGCCAGCCTGGTCTATACAGCAAGTTCCAGGCTAGGAAGAGCAACACAGTCACTTAGTTATGCTAACTACAGAAGTGAAGCCTTTGTAATCAGAAGCACCTAGCTCTGAAACTACATAGGGTCAACTACCTTGAACAGACTGTGCTCACTGCTTCCTTACTTGTTCATCTGTTTCCTTTTTTGAGAAAGAGACTGCTGGAGACTGAATCCTGCACATGCTAGATAAGTGCTGTCCATTGGGCTACATCTCTAGCCCTAGAGCACCAGGCTACATCCCTACCCTCAACATGTTTAATGAACAGCTAGAGGAAAGGCTAACTTACTTGAAAACCATACCCTATAAATGTGTGTTGTAATGGTAAAAGGCATCTTTCATTTAGCCCCAGAAAACATTATCTTTATTTCTGCACTTCTTCCTTCATCTCTCTGTGGTCATGAGTAGGACCAGCATCCATCGAGGCCCCTCAGGACAAAAACCTCAACAACACAGTTGTCTTTGGTTTCTTGCTTTTACTCATTTCTCATATCAAATACTAATTCGCTCTATCAGCTTGCTCACTCCTCAAGTCCCATGACCACACAGCTATTACTAGACCTCAGGTCATTATGCTTCAGACCCAGTGCCCTGACCTACCAGCTAGACTGTTCGGCTTGTGTATAACTGGCTACAAAGCAGTTTATGTTATTTTGTTAGGGGTAGTGGTCCACACCTGTAATCCTAGCATGCAGAAGGTGGAGGCAAAAGGATAAAGAATTTAAGACTACTGTTAGCTATATAGAGAGTTCAAGACCAGTCTAGGCTACATGTAATCATGAAACCCTGTCTCTAAGAAACTAGACAACAACCAATTTAAAAAATAAAGGAAAACAAAATACAAAAGGATCATATTATTTTTAATCAGATTATGAGAAGCTGCCTTTTTCTACACCTGTGTGGAGAAATCTCTATCCCCACACTGTTTTCTCACACAGGGTCTTGCTATGTAGCCCAGGCTGTACCCAAAATTAAGATCTTCCTGCTTCAGCGTCCCAAGTACTGGGAATGCAGTTTTGTATGTATGAGACCTTATTTTTAACTCAGTACAGTATCTACCAAACTAGTCTCAATCTAAAACTCTCATAACTTTAGTACAGTTGCAAACCTTCTCCCTCAGCCCCATTTTTGTACTTGCTTTTTCTGTGCTATTTGTTCCTTTAAACAATAAACACCAAAGAAAAGTTCCCTTACCCTGACATGGTGTTGAGGCCTTGGCACTAACTCAAACAATCTGAAATGATGGATGGGAAGGCAACACAACTAAGCATCTTAAACAAAAGGAGAACAAAATCATAAATAACAGACTTACTTGTGACTGACCGTCTTTTCTCCTGGGATTCCAGAAAATTAGGCTCCCTTTTCAATTGATTCAAATCTAAACTACTGGTACGAAAATTCGTCTTCACTTTGACCCTTTAATAGGAAAACATGTGTCAGGATGCTGCAAAGCAGTGCTCATTTGCATTTATGCACAAATTACTGTTAGGAACTAACTGCTATAAATATGGCCCAAAATACCATTACTTGACAGTGTGCCTTCTCAGTGATATTAGTTGTTTAAGAGTTTCTGAAACCATGATAGAGACTGATATGCTGTTCACTAAGAACCAAGATTAGGCAGGAAAGGTTGAAACCCTCCCTCTATTTCTTGGGAGTTTATACCTTAAAGTAAAAAGAAGTCATAAAGCCAGATGTGGTAGAACAGGCCTGTATTCTCAGCCATTGGGAGGCAGAAGCAAGAAGACAGCCACAGTATGGCAGCCATAGAAGATGAATACATTTTATGACAGGGTTTCTCTGTGGCTTTGGAGGCTGTCCTGGAACTAGCTCTTGTACACCAGGCTGGTCTCAAACTCACAGAGATCCTCGGCCTCCCGAGTGCTGGGATTGAAGGCGTGTGCCACCACCACCCAGCTTGATGACAGCTCTTAACCACCAGGCTGGAGCCCAGGCTCACTGTTAGAAAGCTTGCCCAACAGGCACAAAGCACTGCATTTAGCATATCTGCTCCAACTTAGAATTTCCTCTGACTTTGTTTTCAGCCCTCCAAGTCATGAAACTGTATAAATCTTTTCTTTTATCACATCAATCTCTATTTTTATTTTATCCTTCTGCCATCATCCTGAGGCCCTCGCACAGCATAGCTTCCTAGTTAAAAAACAAACAAACAAAAACAAAAAACTCAGGGCTAGCAACATGGCTAAACTGTAAAATCTGCTTTTCACAATGACCTGTGCTTGGTTCCCAGCACATACTCTGACAGCTAACTCACAATCACCTGTAACTCCAGCACCCAGACACCCAGCACTCTCTTCTGGACTCTGTAGACATCTGCACTCATGTTCACATACCAACACACAGATTGGCACATATATACATAAATTCAAAATGAAAATGTCTTTAAGAAAAACAACAAAAGAAACTCCTTAAGGATCTGAAGAGTTGGTGCAGCTGTTAAGAGCCATGGCTGTTCTTCCAGAGGACATAGGTTCTATTCCCATCACCACACAGGCAGCTCAGAGCTGCCTGAACTCCAGTTCCGGGGGATCTGACACCTTTTTCTGGCTTCTGTGAGCTGCACACGAATGACATACTTTGTTTTTTAAGGTCTGTAGAGTGCTAAAGGCAACAACTATAATACCCAAACTTAGATCAACTTCTAATAAACCAATTCTCCCAATACTAATGGGTGGCAGAAAAGGCATGTCTGTTTCTACAGAGAAGTACGGCATCAGAAAAATATAAAATTAAGGTCAGTTGTGGTGGTGCATGCCTTTATATCTAGCACTTAGGCAACAGAGGCAGGAGGAGCTCTAGAGATTCATTTGAAGCTAACCTGATGCACATGGGGAGTTCTAGGCCAGTCCGGGGTACAGTGGGAACCTGTCTCAAAAAAAAAAAATGGCTCCCTCTATTATAATATCTCTTATCTTGCTCTCCTCTATTCTTCCATTATAGGTTTAAAAGAAATCTGGCACTAGAGAGATTTCCAGAGATCTACAAGGATGACACCAACTGGCAATCTAAGCAATAGTTGAGAGGCTACCTTAAATGCCCTTCCCCGATAATGAGATTGATGACTAACTTACATGTCATCCTAGAGCCTTGAGGCAGTGGTTGATAGAAGCAGAGGCAGACACCCACAGCTAAACACTGAACTGAACTCCTGGGACCCAGTTGCAGAGAGGGAGGAGTGATGAGCAATGAGGTCAAGATCAGGCTGGTGAAACTCACAGAAATAGCTGACCTGAACAAGGGGGAGCTCAGTGACCCCAGACTGATGACTAAGAGGCCATCATGGGACTGATCCAGACCCCCTGAACATGGGTGTCGGTGAGGAGGCCTTGGCAATCTATGGGGCCTTGGGTAGTAGACCAGTATTTATCCCTGGCACACAAATGGACTTTGGGAGCCCATTCCACATGGAGGGATGCTCTCTCAGTCTGGACACATGGGGGAGGGCCTAGGTCCTGCCTGGGATGATAGGACAGACTTTGGAGATCCCCCATGGAGGGCCTCACCCTCCCTGGGGAGCAAATTGAAAGTATTATACAGTGAAGAAAAAAAAAACACACACACACACACAAAGAACAGTGACTGTTCTTCAAGAAGACCCAGGTTCAGGGTATCCAAAACCCTCTTCTGACCCCTACAAGCACCAGGCAAACATATCATATATAAATAGACATGCGGCAAAACACCTTACACATAAAAATAAATGAGTCTTTTTAAATTATAAGGCATGTAAAAAATAGACAAAATAAAATGCCTAGTCAAAACATAAAGCAATTAACAGAACCAGACTGAACTAAACTCAGAAATGATCCTAATATTGGATCTATCAATTGGAAATTTAAAGTGACTATGATTAGTATGGCTTTTGAAAAAATCTGGTTGAAAAAGTAGACAATTATCACTAAAAGATGAAGAATATCAGAAAAGGTGAAAATATGAAAAGTCAAATAGGAATGCTAAAAATCACGATATCACAGTTGGTGTGTTTGATGGGCCTATCAGTCAGTAGATAGCATACAACAAGGGCTTGTGAATTTACAGACAGCTCAACAGGAGTCATTGAACCAAAACACACAAAGTAAAGCCAACCATTATCAAGTCTTACAGAACTGTGGACATTATACATGATCACATATACACATAATCTCAAAAATTAGAAGAAGACAAATGGTACATGAGAAATGTCTGAAGTAATAATGGTCTAAGTTTTCTCCCAAACTAATGAAATATATATAACAATAAAAATGAAAATATCAGAGGACTCTTAAGAGGAAAATAAGCTTAGATACCTCATAGTCCACCTGATGAAAACCAAAATTGGGGAATTTTGATAGTATTCAAGAAAAATATCACACACAGATAAACATTTTAAAATAATTAATTAAAGATGTCACTGTCTCAAGAAAGAGTTTTCAAGTCCAAGAAGCTCATAACTTCTATTACATCAATTATTACCTGCTCTTTTTACAAAATTCACTTTCTATATATCTCATGGACACTTTAAGCCATTCATTTGGAGTCATACATTGCCTTGAATTAGAAATACTCGGGAACCTGGAATGCAATTGGGCCTTCTCGATCTCTTTAAATTCTTTCATTGTATAGATTTTGCCTGCAAGAAAATTAGTGACCTAGATCAGCATGCTCAAATGTAACTGCACTGCTCCAAGGGAAGGAAATCACGTAAGAATTAAGTACCAGTCTCACACTGAAGAAGAGTTCTCTTTTCATCATCCTTGTCATATTGTGCTTTTTTCAAAGGATCACGAAATGGTGGCATGATAACCTACAAGAGAAGCACTTTTTTGAGGACTGGGATGCAGGTCTGAGTATTAACATTCAGTCCATCCTAAGCATACATATGTTAACAATTTGGGACCTATGAACATACACCGGCTCTATGTAACACATTACAAAGAGATGGGGATATTCTGACACTTTTCTTATGAGGTCATATAGCCAAGAGGAAAGGTTAGCTCTATGTGTAAGGGGTCATGCATGAGTACATGTTAATGTGGATGTACATATGTATGTGCATGTATATATGTAGGTGGGTGCATGTATGTATGTGTATGCATATGGATGTATGTGTCTGTGGAGTGCAGAGGTTGATGTCAGCTGACTCTGTCAGTCATTTTCCACCTTATTTTTTTGTGACAGGGTCTCTCACTGAAACAGAAGCTTACTTCTTTTTGATGAGACTGGCTGGCCAGTGAGCTCCAGGGATCCATGTGTTACCATCTGTCATCTGTCTCTTTGTCAAAACAGATCTATTCTCTGACATCTGCCTTTCACAGGGTGTTAGGGAATGAAACTGGGGTCCTGTACTTGTGCGAGCAGGCTTTATACTAACTAAACTATCTACCCAGTCCAAAGCAAGGTTAGCTTATATTTCAAAGTTTGGGTTCAGTCTTCAAAACTCTCCTGTCACTATCACATATATATCTCTAAATTTAAATTTTCACTTTCCTTTAATTAATGGAAATATATATCCATATGTTCATCTTACTCTAACACCCACAATTAACAACATAATAATTATATAAAACTAACTACATGTATTCAAAATGCAGATTGTCTATGAAACTTCAAAGTACAAAATGTCTTTTGTTGGCCAACATTACTAAAATTAAAATTCAACACAAGACCACAGCATTCAGAAACTGTCACAGTCATGGCCTAGCCTGCTCCTATGAAATTCTACCACACCTGAATAGGTTACCTATGTGTCTTCTTGGCAATGGTTAGATTTGTTTTCTTGGGTAATTTTAACATGAACATGTCTATCCAGATCTAATTGTGAACAGACTGCCCTTTACAGTTTCACTTTTACACAAGGAGTGTTACTTACAGGACGAACAAGCATTAACTTGCTGTGAAGAGACAAAAATAGTGCTATCATCTCATTATTTGTATGTGACTTTTTGACAAATGAAAACAAAGTTTTAAACTCTAAAGAGAGTAACAACCATCTAAAGTTTAATTAACAACTACATCACATTTCCCTATCTGCGGTGATGTATTATTTATGATTTATTAACGCTTGCCTGAGGGTACAGAAAACAAAGCTAGCCACAAGCCATAGAGCCAGGCAATGATGATATATACCTTTATTCCCAGCAGCCATACTAGCTAGCTATAGAGCCAGGCAGTAGTGGCACATACCTTTAATCCCAGGAATTAAGACACAAGCAAATGGATCTGTTAATTCAAGGCCGCACTGAGATATATGAAATTGATTTTAAAAAAAAAGAAAAGAAAAGAAAAGAAAGAAAGAACGAAAGAAAAGAAATTGATCCAGTCCCAAAGAGAAACAGCTCACACAAAGGTGATCTCAGCAGTTGGGAATCACACACCTTTATCCCCAGGATTTGAGAGGTATAAAAGAAAGAGGCAGAAGTCTGGGATTGCAGTCCGAGGCTTAGTGGAGACAGGATTGCAGTCTGAGATTTGTGGGGAGATTTATTCTCCAGCCACACTGAGGACAGGACAGCCCTTTCAGTCTGAGGTAGAGGTAAGAGCTAGTGGCTGGTTGCTTTGTTTTTCTGATCTTAAGCTTGAAGCCCGAACCCCAGTATCTGTCTCTGGGTTTTTATTATTCGTGTTACACCAAATTTCTAATGAATTTTTACATTTTGGCATACATAGTAGTGACTGAAGTTTTTAACTTGTAGACCACAGAACCTAAATGAAAATATGCAACCTAATAATTCTTAAAAATCACTTTAAAACTTGTTATCATGCTCACTTTGGTAGCACATATACTAAAAGTAAAACAATACAGAAAATATTAGCATGGCCCTGTGTAAGGCAGACAAAGTCATGTAGCATTTTATATGTCTGTTGGGTCTGATTGAGACTGGGACTCATATAGGCCAGGCTGGCCTGGAATGCAAGTGTGTGTGATGGGGAATGTACTTCTTTGTATGTTTATCTTATTGATTGCTGAATAAAATACTGTTTGGCCAATGGCAAGCAAGGACTAGGAGTCAAAGAGGATTCTGGGAAATGTAGTAGAGAAGTGATGATCCAGGCAGGAAATGACATGGCAAGGAGACTCATATCTAAGCGAGGAAACAGGAAGTATGCCCTTTTCCCCTCCACTCCTGCTCCAGCAGCACGATGTGATCCACTGGCCAGGAGGGACACCAACAAGGTGTCTGATAAGTCTTATATATATATTTATGATAATTAACACTAAGCTAACAGATGAGAAGTCCTAGTCATTGGCCAAGCAGCATTGAACCTAATACAAGTCTCTCTGTATATTCATTTGGGCCTAACTCAGGCAGGCGGCTGGCGAAAAGCATACATGTGGCGGTGGGGCTCAGGCAGCTTTTGGCGGAAAGATTTATCGTAATATGTGTGTTACCATGCCAAGATCTTCATTCCATATTTTAAAGAAACAAATCCTAATGACTTGTTGATAGCTCCAAAGAACAATTCCTACTCAGTCGGAGAAGCTAGAATTACAGTCAAGTACAACCACACATATATAAAAAAATTAATAAATTAGTGTTACTAAGATTACCTGAATGCAACCATATTTTTTCTTAGACAGTGCCAGATTTGATGCTGCAGACAGAGGCCAATGGATCTCTGTGAGTTGAAGGTCAGCCTGGTCTATACAGGAAGCTCCAGGACAGCTAGGGCTATACAGAGAAACCCTATCTTGGGAAAAAAATTCACTTTCCCTCCAACTGCCAGGACATAATGGCCCCTTGTGTCCTCACTGTATGACTGTAGACCCTGCTTCTTGCGTGGTCCAGCTCATCCGTGTTGCACACTAGTGACCAGAACCATGCTTTAAGGGTCTGCCTGAAATCTCCTGGCCTCCTCTGCTCTAAAATGCCTCCCCTAGAAGCCTCATTCACTCATCTCCATCTGTGCTAGTCAGTTGTCTTGTCAACTTGACACAAGCAGGGTCATTTGGGAAGAGGGAACCTTAGTTGAGAGAATGCTTCTTTTTCTCCCTTCTGCTTACATATTACTAATGCCCTCTGAAGTCCTGCTGCTCTGTGGTCTGACACACCTGGCTCTTGTTCTGGCTACTTAGGCACATGCTGTCACTCTAAGGCTACACAACTGATTCCTGTGTCTTTTTACCCTCACCAGTGTCTAATGTCCTTAATGCCTTTAGGTTGCATACCCGTATACAGGAATAGATAAAATAACTTCCCAGTCACAAATCATCTGCAGAGATAAGCATCATAAAATCTTTAAGAAGAGCAATACTCAGTCTGTGGAAAAATGACAGCATAGCAAGGTGTAGTAAATGACTGGAAACTCATTTATGCTCTGCAGCTCACAGATGGATGACTCTGACAAATAACCTGTCTGTGCTGTACTGCCTCTTTAAGAGACAGCAGGGCTCGCATTGTAGCTCAGTGGTAGAATAAATGCTTAATATATAGAAAGAAAAGCAAACATTTGATTAACACCAACTAGTTTTAAATAGAAAGAAGTCCAGAAAGATATATAAAAATGTTAAAGAGTCGGGCTGGAGAATGGTTCAGCAGTTAAGAGCACTGCCTGCTGCTCTTCCAAAGGTCCTGAGTTCAATTCCCAGCAACCACATGGTGGCTCACAACCATCTGTAATGAGATTTGGTGCCGAACACTGTACACATAATAAATAAATCTTTAAAAAAAAAAAAAAAGAATGCTGCACTACAAAAATGACGAAAGATTTAAAAAAAAAATGTTAGAGAGTCAGTTTGGGGTAGTGGAATTTTTAAAATTTTTTATACTATTAATTTAAAATCAGTTTTCTCATTTATTATAAAACATCTCAGACTGTATGTGGTAGCCCCATCTTTAATCCCAGCACTAGAGACGCAGAGGCAGGTGGATTTCTGTGAGACCAGCCAGGTCTACATAGTGAGTTCTAGGACAGCCAATGCTACATAGAAGACTCTGCTCAAAAAACAAACAAAACAAAAGAATGTATTACTTCTGTAACAAAATTTAAAGTCTTTGAAAATGTTTAAATATTTCCTATTACTCAATTATTATACAACATTTTCATATTTTCTGAGATTAACTTAATTTGGCCTTTGGTTATTTATTCCTTTCTAAAATATGAGATAGGAAAACACTCTAGCAATGTCACTGAACTTTAAGGGCTCACTCAAGGACAAGCAGCACGTATGTTAAGGCTGCTCAGAACAACCAGACACATACCACCACAGTTAAGAAAACTGCCTACCTTCAGAAAATTGGGGTCCTTCTTGTCCATATAAAAAGGATCATACTCTTTTGGATCATAATGCTCTATAAATGCAGTTTTCTATAAAAAGGAAATAAAACCGCACATAGAAAGAAGTACATAATTAATTTTGAGGATATCAGAACTCAAAAGTTCAACAGTTTGTAACCCCTGCCCTCAGTCATAAGGGACAAACCTGAGGCATTAAGTTACAGTCCCAGCTCCACATGTCTCCAGCCTTACGCTTCAGAACACCAGTGCATCAATGCCACACTTCATGCACAATATGGCTCAGTGAGTAAAGGCCCTACCACCAGACTGACATCTCAGTGCAATGCCCAGAACTAACATGGTGGGAAGAGAACTCTGACTTCTCTGAGAGCTCATAACACACACATACATGCACACATATATGAATACATACAATTTAATGTTTTAAAACAATATATTGTCTATATCAAGAGTATAGATTGTACATAAGTAGAAGAGGAAGAGGCATGACTAGATGACTAAACAGCAAATGGACAAAGAGAACCATAAATTTTAAATACTGCAATAGTATAAAATAACCTCTTAGTACCTTCTTATTTACATGCCTCAAAAAGTTTTCTAATTCTTGTCGTCTCCTCTTTTTAATCTTCTTATGTGAACAAACTTTTTCTGTAATTTTTTTCTGTAGAGGATCTGCCACATGCTCAACCCATTTTTTATACAACATCTCTTTTCTTCTTGCATGTAAGAAGTCGTGATGATACAAATACTTATCTAGTTCCTAGTAATCAGTGACAGAAAGACAAAAATATTATCCTGAAGCTTTTATGTCCTAAAATTTTGTAAAAGTTAAAATTTCATAAGCTTAAATTATTCTTAATAACCCACCACTGGGGGCTGCAGTGATGACTCAGTGAGTTCAATTCCCAACAACCATACAACATGCAGAGCACTCATACCAAGGAGGAGTAAAAGAATAACCCATCGTTCAATCTTTTAGTCCTTTATTTGGCACACACTGTCAAAAACAAGGATGCATGGACAATGGAGGCAACATGCTCACACTTCTGAAAATCAAATACACTCAGCCAGTGAGGTACCTCAGCAGGTGAAGAAGCTTGTCACTCAAGCCTGGCAACCTGAGTGTGACCCCCAGAACCTATATAAAGTTGAAGAAGAGATCCAATTCCATAAAGTTGTCCTCTGATTTCCATGTGTGTGTCATGGCATGGTTGCTCACACACATATCATATATACACACATTATATACAATAAAAATAATTAGAAGTTTTATTTAAGCCCAGCAGTGGTGGTGCACACCTTTCGGATCTCTGAGTTCAAGGACAGCCTGGACTATAAAATGAGTTCCAGGACAGCCAAAGACACACAGAGAAACCCTGTCTCAAAAAACAAATAAACAAAAAGTTTTATTTTCGTAAAATAAATAAAAAATACCACACAGTGGGAGGAGAGAGAATATAGCAACATATAAGTGAAGTCATACTAGAAATATTATTCTATGAGTGTGCATCTGTGGTATGTATATATGTGTGTGTGGGCAGGTGCACTCACCTGTACAGTCTTGAAGGAAGTTCCCCAAGGCACAGGAGACTGGCAGTCATTAAAACACTCTCAGAGATGTGTTCCATTTAATCCCAATTGCTAATGAGTGTTTTTAAATCTATTTTCTATACTATCAAAAACTTTGAGTGTTAAGTAGATACTACAATGAAAATGAAAAAAAAATATCTAAGATGCATTTTGTAGGCAATTCTTACCTTCATTACATAATTTTCTCTATATAATATTGATTGAACAGCTGCATCAATATCTTCTTTAGCTAAAGCCTAAAAGAACAGAATTAGTCCAAAAGTCAAATCTTGAAAAATCACTAGCATTATCTGTGCTTATTATGTATGTGAAAGGCATATCCCTGAAGCATTCTCTGTAAATCCAATTTTTCTGTATCACTAAGTGCTTTTTCAAAGACTATTTTGATCTTTCTGCTCTAGGTTACAGCTCATTGTAGAGTAAGAAATAATTCATCTCACAGGCATTTTGAGTCCCAGGACAGTCAAATGACTTGCCCAGAGTCATGTTATAGTTAGAACCAGCTTTTCCCACATCTGGTAAGATGGTTTTACCTTTCTGGTTAAGACAGACATGCACAGGCCTCAATCTGACAGACTAATATCTCTGTGCATCTAATTTAAGACTATGAGTATAGCACCACCTTAGGCAAACCTATACCTAGAAAAAAAGCCACCAAATAAAACAACACAAGGTCTAAAAAAGGGCTGCATTCCATTTTCTGTTCCTATTCTTACTCTTTTATAATAAATTTGGCTATAGACTTGTTTTTGAAAAAAAAAAAAAAAACTTTTTTTTTTTTTTTTTTTTTTGGTTTTTTGGTTTTTCGACACAGGGTGAAAGACCCGAGCTAACATGGGGTTAGCTCTTAAAAAATAAAGCCTCATGCAGTTTGCAGCAAGCTTTTTCTGGTGAATGGGGTGACTGCGGTCGTGGGCTGAGACCACGGAGGCCTGAGTTTTCCGGGGGTCTAACAGCATTTTAAGAAGCTCTCCATCCAGCACTCGGGAGGCAGAGGCAGGCAGATCTCTCTGAGAGTTGGAGGCCAGCCTGGTCTACAGAGCGAGTTCCAGGGCTACACAGAAAACCCTGTTTCTAAAAACAAAACAACAAAAAGAAGCTCTCCAATGAAGAGCAAAGGGATTAGAGTAGAAAAGAAAAAAGCTCAAACTTAGTATAAGGCACCACCTCTCTAAGCAAGGACCTCAAAAGCCATACAATTATACCTCCATAAAAGAAAGCGACTGTGGTTCCAGCCATTCTTTGGAGCTCTTGCGCCTGTGAAGAGTGCCAGGTACCGGATCATCTTGGTTTCCATTTTTCATTGTGGTCACCAACTAACAGAGTCCCTAGAAAAGCTAAAATAGCATTTATTTTACAATTAAAATCCACAGCAATTCTCTCTTGTTTAATAATCAACACTCAAGACCTTGGGCACCTCTGGAATGAGTCTTCCGTAACTGACCCTCGATGTTTCCCTTCCAGTTGCCAGGAAACAGGGCTCTTTTGGAACCCTCATGGCTACAAGGTGCTATTCAAGCCGTGCAGTCGTCCGACTAGCCTACAGGGATCTAATTCCCCGCAGTTTCCTAAATTTGATAAGCCATGAATGTTACAGAGTTGTGATTTTCAAGCTACTGAGGCATAAATGAGCTCTTGCAGGAGGCGAATCTTGGACAAAATTCGGGCCTTCAAGCTCCAAGAGGCCCAAAGCCCTCCCAGGGTCTTCAGGTGAGTAAGAGGGAAGGGGACTTCTGAGTCTGCGCCCTCGGTGGCTCTGTGGCATCAGGCCCGCTCACCAGGGAGTGGGACCCGCCAGGCCCGCTCCCCCCCCCCGCCCCCCTTCGCCCGCCTCTGATGCAGACTGCGTACGCGGGGCCACCAGGCCTTGCAGCCTTCGACCAGGCCCTTCAGCTCCCTCTGGCGGTACGCAGGGCTTTCGGCTCTCCAGCAACAAGAGACCGTGGCTTCAGAACGCGCGAATATTCGGGGCTCTGTCTCCTGGACGCGGTCCCACATGCACCTCCGCCACAAGCAGGGGGGAAAGGAGCGACAAACACGCGCGCGAACCTTGTCGAGCGGCACCGAGGAGTGCGGCCCATAAGCCTGGGTGGGTGCCGTCTCGCTCTAACAGGCAGCTGCCACAGCCAATCAGTTTTCGCCCATGTCCCAAGGCTCCGCCCACATGAGAACAGGTGCTCGTCTCTCTCTAACAGGCAGCTGCCACGGCCAATCAGCTTTCGTCCGTGTACCCAGGTTCCACTCATGCCCGCCCCTGGAGAAGCTTTGACTCCCCAGTAACCCTGGTACCCGATATTTAGCTCCCATCACCCAAGACTTCAGATTAAGTTAGGCTGCCTGCCCGCCCTCAGACATTTCTCAGAAGGGAGCGGCACGAGAGGGACGTCCCCCTGCTAGGTCCCTGTGGTGAAGGAGCGTTCGTGGCGGTTGACTCTATGAGAGCCGTCCAAGATGGCTGCCCTGGGCGGGAAATGTAGTTCTACAGGGCCTCCAAGGTGGTGGTAGAGTTAGGGTCTCTTGACCAGTGTGTCTCCAGCGTTGATGCTGGTCGAGGAGGAGGAATGAAAGGATTATCTTATTTAACTCGGTTGTTCTCCGTGGTCGGTGGTTTTGAGGTTCTTTGGATAGCTGGTTGCCTTTTTTTGTTTTTACTTTATTTTACTTTTATTTATTTACTTGTTCATTTTTGCGGGTCCTCGGATTGAATGGAGGGCTTTGCGTTTCCCGCTCTACCACTGAGATTCATCCGCATAGCTTTTTAAAAAAAAAAATTTTAAAGACAGACTCTCTCTCTGACCTTGAACTTGTGACCTTCCTGCCCCTAGAGTACTTGAGATGATAAGCATGGACTTGTGTTTTTAAGTCCCAGGTAATTCTCATGTAAGTCATTACATAGCTAAAATTGTTGAGGCTCTGATTTTTTTTTTCAAACTCTGCTTAATAAGTCAAGTCTGTGAACTCTGATTTTCCTATAGTCCCCCCTCCCCCCCGCCCTTGGGTATTGGTGAACAGTGGATGGATGGTAGACCACTATTTTCACTCTTCCGATGTTTTAAAGGACACACGCTGATACTAAAACTGAAGTATCAGAGGCACTTGTATGCTTACGTGTGAAGACCAGCTACAGTTCCTGGTTCAGAGCTGAGGAATCAGCATGAGTCACCTGCAGAACTTACTGTTAGATACCCTACTGGGGACGAAGCATGTGGACGGTGCAGCCCTCATCAAACTCCATGAAAGGAGCCTATGTGTGGCATCACCCGGATTTAGTGTAAGAGGAAAAAAAGTAACTTTTTAGGTTAACATACAAAATTTTGGTTTCTATCATGTCCTCTTCATATAATGTGTTGTGAGTGAACTATGTAAAAAATATGAACATGCTTCAACAATGTCAGAATTTATTGAGTAATAATAAATTCACAAGGTACAACAGTTTCTATGCCATCAACTTGATAGATATGCCTGCTTTCCTTGGTAACCATGACGGAGATGAACACAGGTTGTTTTAGTCCCATCTTTATACTAATATCAACTCTTGGATCACACAGTAATATGTGTGTATACATATACTTATAACCATTTATAGGTATGTATGTATGGTTGGTTGGTTCCAAAATGGCAACAAATTAAGAGACCACAGCAGAATTCAAGAGTGTTCCTAAGTCCCAAAAAGCAGGAAAGTTGGTAGAACTGTCAGTAGATATTTGATAATAGATATTCTTAAATTAACAAAACCAGAGCTTCAAGAAAGAATCTGAAGAATCTTTGCGTACTCATTAGGCTCCTTCATATCAAAAGTTTGAGAGTAAAGCTGCAAAGTTGAGACCAGTTCCAGGAGGAAAAGGGCAGGATTGGGTCCAGATTGGTAGACAGATGGATGAGGTAGGTCCAGGTTGGTAGGAACCAATGCCATCTCAGTACTAGGTGTGTATTCTTTATTCTTTTTGGAGTCCAGGTGAGAGAGTCATTGGTCTGTTGTAGATGGTATTGCTTGGGCCTTGTTTTTCTGATAGGATTTTAATATGTCCATATGCCTCTACTGACTCAGTTTACCCTCATAAATTTATAGGGGAGCACTGTAGGGGACACTGTAGCCGGCCCCTAAGTAGGCGTGGCTACAGCTTCCCCTTCCCACTATAGAGCACTCTTTCTACTCCCAAGAATAAGTCGTTTTTCAGTCTGTGTTGTGTAGTTTGGTGATTGTTTTGTGTTTTTTATGTTCTATCATTTTGTCTTAGCGATTGTTTCCTTCGATGTACATAAACTTTTAATTTCAGGTGGTCCCATTTGCCAATTCCTGAGGTTCTTTCTTGTGCTATTGGAATCCCTTTCAGAAAATCCTTTCCTGGGGCTATGACTTTTAAACAAAAAGACCTTTATTTTTTATAAAAAGCCAAAGGAAGTGCTTTAAGATTCTAGACCACATAGTCTGTCACAATCAGTAATTCTGCAGCTGGAAGAGCAGCCATAGATAATACCTAAAATAATAGGTATGGCTATCCTCTAGTGCAACTTTATGAACAATGGAACTTTGATTTCATGTAATGGTGACATGTCACAAAGTGCTGTTCCTTTTTCCAGTCATTTTTAAAAAGTGAAAACCATTCCTAGCCTTCAGGCCATTTAAAAAGGTAGTCAACCAAATATGACTAGCCAGTGGCCTTGCTTTTCTGACCTGGCTTATTTAACCTCTGTAGGTAATGCCAAATGATGTTCGAACACTTGTGAATGGATTTGCCAAAAACCCACTGATAACCCGAAGGGAAGGGCTTTATTTCAGGGAGAAGGATTACAAATGTGTCCGGGCAGATGACTATTCTCTTTATGCTAAGAATGTAAGTATTCAAGATTTGAAGACATGTAGGTAAAAACCTTAAGAGTTTTACTTCAATTTTCTTTACCCCTCCTGATGCTCTCTGCAATACAGCATAAGGTCATCACTGCCTTCCATCGTTCAGAGAGCAATCTAGTGCCAAGAAGGCAGATCTGAAAATACTCAGAAGGGCTGGGGATGGACCTCAGGAGTAGAGAACTTACCTAGAATGTGCAAAGCTCTGGGTTTGGTCTCCAGTGCTGAAATGAAGTAAAGAATAAAAAGCACTTTTTGTCCAAAAGTACTCTCATCCAGATATCCTGGCTGTTGTAAATATTTCCTCTGGAGTCTGTCATCTGAGCTACCTCTTCCTGATACAGTTCATCCTTCATAGTGCCATGACCTGCTTGCCTTGGGTCCTGAAACTCTGACTGGGGCAGTGAGGAAATGAAGAAAGGACACATACAATAAAGCTGGGTCAGTAGGGGTGTTTAAATACATTCCAAAGTTCATACCCCCGTTAGGCATAAGAATGTTAAATCAGACACAGAGGTAGGCAAGGGATGGTTATTAGGGCTGGACCCCCCCCCCAACATTCCAACCTCCCCACAGTCAGTGTATGGTATGTTTCTTCCCAGGAACTTCTCTTCACAACACACACAGTATTAGTGTAAAAAGCTGAAGCCTTTCAGAAAACTCTACTGAATTTCTCAAAAGAGTGGAAGATTAAAATACAAATGCACAAATAAAAGAAGTCAGGGTATAGGTTTTTGTTTTTTTGTTTTTTGTTTTTTTTTTAATGTGTGTAGGGTAACTACTGGCCTTGTGGTTCAGACCCAAGGCAGAGTGTTCTATTTTCTTCTTCATCTAGGAGAACACTGGTGTGATTGTTGTGAAGACACATCTGTATCTTCTGGTAGCCACTTACACTGCAGGCATGTATCCTAGTGTCTGTGTGGAAGCCACAGAGAAGTTGGGTAAGTCTGCTTCCCACTGAGGTTTGAGACCCTACTCAAATCAGCTGAGGGAGAAAGGAGGAATTTATTGGAGAATCCAGGGGTGGCTCACATAAACACAAAGTGCTGAGCAAAGGGGAGCCATGGGAAATGTGGGTACCACGGATGGGAGCACTACTGGGTGTCTGTCTTGTTTCTTCTTTGTTCTGGTCCATTGCAAGTCAACTGCTTCCTTCCCTGGCCCAGTAGCATGGTGAGGCCATGATTTGTGTCATATGGTTTACCCGTATTCCCACCTCCATGTCTGTAAGCTATGCAAAAGAGATGAGTAGGGAACAGAGAGGAAGTAGGCTAAAAAGCAGACAAGTGTTGGGGACCTGCCCTGTAGAGAGGAGAAGCTGCTAGTAGAGAACCAGCCATCTTGGTGTTACTGCAGCCCCTTCCCTGGTTTACAAATATGGAAAAATAAAAATAAGGTTTAATAGAGAACTAAAGTGAGGGTTGGGCATAGTAAATTTTTGTGTTTTGTGTTTTATTTTACATCTATTTTGAGTCTCTAATAATCTCATAATTGCTTAAAACAGTACTTTGAAATAGTAGGGGCTTCTAGCAAGAAAAGCAGCCATTCATTTATTCATTGTTGCAGCAAATAACTGTGATGCCCAATCATTCATGTGCCCTGCACTGTCTCAGATCAAAACCGAGTAAGACATACATGCCCTCTGCCTCTCGTGACTCTGTAGATGCCATCCTACCTGGCAGAAATGCATTCCTGTTCTATCTATCACCCTCACATCTGGTTAGTACATTCCTCATCATCACTGAGAGGCCAAGTCCCACCTGATTGATGTCTCTTCCACTGTGCTTTATATTTTATGCACATCGCCATTGTTATTCCCATTAGAGCTCTTTGTTAAGATGGATTAGGAACCCGGAAGGTGGCAAAACCGTTGTAATCAGTCCTCCTAGCTCATATCTAGCACAGTACCTGATTTTGAGTAGGAAATTACTGTATGTTTGATAAACAGAGATGTGAATGACTTCCACCTATCATTCCAGGACAGCTCAAATGAATATGTGAGAAATTAAGTTCCAGAAATGGAGGGTCAGTTTCAGCAGAGTAGGAGCTGGAACCAGACAGAGACCTATAATTTGAGCTAATATATCTCATTAAAGTATCCATAATAAAAGTAGGAAGACAGACAGGCCACTAGGCTTCCAATAAAATAGATTCTATCCTATTGGCTCAGAACCAAGGCTAATTCCATAGAGAAGACCAGAGAGTTCCCGACTTCATTATAGAGATTCTCTGACCATTTATTTATTTATTTACTTATTCATTCATTCATTCATTCATTCATTCATTTATTCAAGACTACAAAAGACTCCAAAGGATAATACAACTGACACTATACCAGTTAGAACTCATTGTTGTAAGAAGGAGCCAGCTATGATAGAAGTGTCATCATAGACGAAGGGAAGGGCTGGACTGCAACCCATCAACTGCCTGTTGTCACTGACTTAATTGTGCTTCCTTCATCACTCTGAGGATTTTTCTCTTCTCTTCTCTCTCTCTCTCTCTCTCTCTCTCTCTCTCTCTCTCTCTCTCTCTCTCTTTCTGATACAGGGTTTCACTGTGTACCCCAGACTGGGCTTAACTTGCAATCTTCCTGCTTTAGCCCACTAAATTCTGGGATTACAGGCATGTGCTATTAGGGCCCAAAATTGTGTTTTTCTCTATCAAAAAATTATGTGATTATTGTAGAAAATTTGAGAAATAAAGAATCATGGTGATTAAATGTTTTAATCCTCTGGGTATTTAATTTATTTAATCCTAGCACTTAAGAGGAGTGGGCAGATCTCCGTGAGTTCAAGGCCAGACTAATCTATATAACTAATTTCAAGCCAGCCAGAGTTACATGGTGAGACCCTGTTTCAAAATTTTTTGACTGTATCAGATTTCTTTTATTTAACATGTACATGGTGTATCAAGTCCCATCATTTAACTGTCAATATATGTACTTATTTTTAATTAATCTTTATTTAAATTAAAAACTATCTTATTTTACATACCAATCCCAGTTCCCTCTCCTTCCCATCCTCCTATCCCCTTCACCAACCCCTTATCCCACTCCCCATCCACTCCTCAGGGAGGGTGAGGTCTCCCATGAGGGAAATCGTCAAAGCAATTTTTTTTTTTTTTTTGGTTTTTCGAGACAGGTTTCTCTGTGGCTTTGGAGGCTGTCCTGGAACTAGCTCTTGTAGACCGGGCTGGTCTTGAACTCACAGAGATCTGCCTGCCTCTGCCTCCCAAGTGCTGGGACTAAAGGCATACGCCACCACCGCCCAACAAAAGCTTGTCAGCTGAACAGGGACTTGAACCCTGGACCCTCAGATTAAAAGTCTGATGCTCTACCAGCTGAACTGTCCAGGCTCTTCTATTGACCATACAGTCCTGGTCTCCTACCATTTCCATCTGTCATAGGTGCAGTAAAGCAGTGGTTCTCAACTGTGGGTCAAGACTCCTTTGGAGGTAAAACAACCCTTCAAAGGGGCCACCTAAGACCATGAGAAGACACAAATATTTACAGTATGATTATAGTCATTAAGTAGCAATGAATTTAATTTTATGATTGGAAGTCAGCACAACATGAGGAACTGTATTAAAGGGTCACAGAATTAGGAAGTTTAGAATCACTGCAGCAGAGGAAGGCAACCCGAGTGATAACCAGCAGTCAGTTTAAGAAAACAAGTAGAATTTTTGATTAGTGAAACAGCTTTCAATTTTTTTTTGTTTTGTTTTTCGAGACAGGGTTTCTCTGTGTAGCTTTGGAGGCTATCCTGGCACTCTCTCTGGAGACCAGGCTGGCCTCAAACTCACAGAGACCCGCTTGCCTCTGCCTCCCAAGTGCTGGGATTAAAGGCGTGCACCACCAACACCCGGCCAAATTTCTCTTATTAATAGATTGCCTTTTTTTTTTTTTAAATGAAGGACTGGGCAGCAGGTTCTACTGTTCCCTGAGCCCTCCCCCACTCATTTTTTCCTTGACAGTTATGTGTACCTTCGTTGTCTCTGCATGGAGAACTAATCACTCTTCAGAGAAGCTCAAATATTCCTATCACTATGAAATAGAATTGCATACATCTCTCTTTTCTAGTAGAACGACCTCCACAAGGACAAAAATTGTGTTTTAACTATCCCATCATCCTTGTAATATGGTACAGTGCTAGCACATGGTAGTCACCCAACACTGCTTATTGAAAAATGAACGAACTACATTGTAATGGAAGTTCACTACTCCTAAATTATTAACGTGCATGCTGTGTGTTTCTTTCAGGAGAGTATCTAAGAAAAAAAGGAAATTAATTCATCAGCCAACTAGAGAAGACAACTTTATTATTTTGAAAGAAAATACAGATCATTAAGAAAAAGTATTTTGTGATTGGAAAACAGAGTGGAAGATTAAGACTAAGAGAAGACTTTTCCTTATTTCAAGAAGTCATCATCTATAACTTGAAGGACATTAAAACAAAGACTGAGCTAAGGGAAGATTTTTTCTTATTTCAAGAAGTCATCATTTATAACTGGAAGGATTTGACCAGCTCTTTTCTTTAAGCATTGATCACTAACTTGAAACCTGAGTGCATTAATGGTTTTTCACAGGACAGGTCTGTTGGGAGTCTCAGCTCCAAGTCCCCATACATCTTGCCAGATATTCCAAGAATATAGGCCCTAACCACACTGAAGTTAGAGGACAGCTGTGGGAGACATCCTCTTCCACTATGTGGGTAGTGAGAATGGAACTCGGGTCATATGGGCTGGTGGCAAATAAGCCCACTGAACCGTCTCACCAGTGACACTAACCACTCTACACCTAGGCCATGTCAGGGTCATGCCATCTTTAAAAATTAAAGTAATTCTCTCTGGGGAAAATTTAAAAACTCACTAAGTGCTTTCCATCAAAGAAGTAGAGTTCCTGAGTTCAGTGCCCCTTTATTAAAATATAGATGACATTGCATTGTGACAGTTGCCTTGTTCTTACCACTCATATGGGACTTGTGGGGAAGGCAGCCAATGTAAAGGTCACCCAGTAATGGACCACTAATCTGAGTATTGGACGGACACTTCCTGTCTATCTTCAGGCATCCAATCCTGTTCAGCATTATGAAGGCCTTCTCAAAACTCAGGAGATTTCTGACCACCTCTCTCACTGCCTCTGAATCTACATCTTAGTAAGGCAGAATGGCTACTTGAATTATCTTTATGAGAAAGTGTTCTTCTGTTGGCCACCTGCTACATGATGATCAGGACAATAAGAGAGAACCTATTTTGATAATTTAGGGTTCTGCCACAGCCACTCCTGGAAAGGAAGCATCTTCCTTTCCCTGACAGTAGTCCAAGGCTAGGCTGGTCAGTGAGCCCTTTGATACACTCTTCAGTACAACCTCCAATGAACCCTTCCATGCACCCTTCAGTGGACCCTTCAGTGCACCCTCCAGTGCACCCTTCATTACACACTTCGTGCATTGCTTCTAGGAAGGAAATGGCTTGGATCTTTGGCCAAGAGAAAGTCTGGGAAACACAAACTTAACTCTGCTTTGGCCAGACTTAATTGCCATTATTCCTAAGGATAATGATTATTTATGTGAATACACTGTTTTTCAGGTCCCTCTACAGTGTACTTTACAAGGACCAAGAGGGGCATGTAGCAGGTCTCTAAATATTGTAAGAAACCCTTAATCTCACATATGACCCTTCTAAACAAAATGTCTAGATGCAAACAAACTAGTTGGGAATGGGTTTGAGAGTGAGTCATTGTGACGGGATACAGAGGCCCTGACACTCAGAGAGGTAACCTTAGACTTCAGGGGCTGGGGAAGTAGTGGAGCTCTTTATTTTTGTCTACTATATTCTGTGTCACAATCGGCAAGGTAGTTGCTTGGTCTAACTTTCTAGTACCAGAACTGTAGCATAAACAGTCCAAGGAGAGCCTGACTTGATTGGAAAATGGACATATCTGGGTCTTAGATTGCAGCTGAGCCTAAGTCATTCTGTAAAGAGGAAGTTCGGTCTCCTATAATGAGAGCTGGAACAGCTTCCATGTCCCCTAAGCTGAGGAAAAGAATACCCAAACTGCCACTCTGTAGCTTTGCATTTTAAAGGGTGAAAAGGACAAGAGGTTGGGTTGCCTCCCTTCAGTCCCACCCCTTGGACTGCTCAGAGTTCAGGCAGTCCTTCCAGTAGCAACTGAGGGCGGTCCCTTGGCTCTGGGGTGCGGCCACCAGCACCCAAGGAGCCAAGACGAGCAGTACCTGCTGAACCAGCTCAGTTAAGTTATCTCCATTGCCTGAACGGGCCTGTCTACAGGACCTGGGATTTCAACCCAGAAACAGTGTAATCTGTTGCAGCTCTTTAGTATTTCTAGGCCTGGACGGTGATTAAAACCTTGTCTTCCAGGACCAAGAGCTGGTGTAGGGATTGCAAGGTCCTAGGAGACAGGATCCAGGATCTTGCAGTGGGTGCTGCACAGGAGGGTCCTATTCGAACCCTTCCGAGCCTGGGTTTTCTGCCTGCCTGCCTGCTCAGTGTTCTCAGACAGCATGCTGGCAGTGCATTTTGACCAGCCAGGTGGACCAGAAAACCTCTACCTGAAGGAGGTGGCCAAGCCGAGCCCAGGAGAGGGTGAAGTCCTCCTGAAGGTGGCAGCCAGCGCCTTGAACAGGGCCGACTTACTCCAGGTACCCAGGGGTTCCAACAGTCAGTACAGGGTGGACTCCAGGGCTCATCCTCTGTCCTCAGTGAACTGACCAGACAGAGAAAGCAGGGATTGGGGTGTTGCCTGAAGCACCCATTAGAACAGCTGTGCTGGGGGTTCTGAGACCCAAAGCCAAGTAGCCACTTTGTTTCTCTAAGTGAGGGGCTGTGCTGAGGGTGTAACTCATTGATAGAGCCTTTGCCTACCATGCTTCAGAACCTGGGTGAGCCTCCGCAAGAAAACAAAAACAAGGGTGTTTGCAAAGCAAGAATCTGCTATGTGTTCCCTCATTATCCCTCCTGGCATCCTGGAAATGGTCACGGAAGTACCATTTGTTGACAAGGAGAGGTGTGGGTACACCTGCCCCTAAAAAATTCCTCAGACAAGTCTATATTTTACAGATAAAGTCACTAAGAAAGACCTAGAACAAGGTCAGACATGGTCCTTTCAGATTCCCACCCCGGATTTCATAAATGGCTTATCTAAACTGCTGTGCCCACGAAACCCAAATTGGAACAAACTGATTGTTAGTTCAACTTAGGTTAAGATTTTCTCTCTCAGGCCTTGAATTTAACCCATTCAAAACCTGGTTAGCCTGTCATCCCCCACACTTTTTTTTAACAGACTCTTTTGAAAATAGGCTGACTTCCAGGTAGCATAGGAACAGCTAAGGAAGCAAACTGTACATTGATGTGGACTGATTAATAAGTTATAACTAAATAACTCCCTATAAGTAACCCAAAGAAACTGACTAGCTCAGAAAAAAAACACAGTCCAACCACAAGATGGAGTGCTGACAGGCATCTTTATTTATTTATTTATTTATTGTTTTAATCTTTCACTTTAAAAATTGTTTTAATAGCCAGGCGGTGTTGGCACACGCCTTTAATCACAGCACTCAGGAGGCAAAGGCAGGCGGATCTCTGTGAGTTCAAGGCCAGCCTGGTCTACAGAGTGAGTTCCAGGACAGGCTCCAAAACTACACAGAGAAATGCTGTCTCAAAAAAAACTTGTTTTAATATTTTTAATAATGAGCCGGGCGGTTGTGGTGCACGCCTTTAATTCCAGCACTTGGGAGGCAGAGGCAATTGGATCTCTATGAGTTCCAGACCAGCCTGGTCCACAAGAGCTAGTTCCAGGACGGCCTCCAAAGTCACAGAGAAACCCTGTCTCGAAAAACCAAAAATAAATAAATAAATAAATAAATAAATAAATTTTAATGACATTAAAATTAATAATAAAATAAGAAATTAAAAATAAAATAATATAAAAAATTGTTTTAACCCTTCATAGCCCAAGATGGTCTCAAACTCAAGACCTTCCCAACTCAGTCTCTGAATTTTGACATTATTTGTAAATGTGCAACACCAAGGCAGCCTACAATTTAAGAATGATCCCATCACTGTAGAGGCTGAGGTGGGAGGATTGCCTCAAGTTTGAGGCATCCTGGGCTACAAAGAAAGACCTCTTGTGTTTGGGGGTGGGGGGTCGTTAAACCAACAACTATAAAAATGGAATGAAGTAAGGCCAGGGGCATGACTCTGTGGTAGAATATTTGCCCAACATGCTCAAGGTCCTCAGTACCACACAAACAAACAAACGAAATGAAGCAGATGTATGCCAGGAAGGAAGGGAGGGCATAGTACAGTTGGCAGCTTGCCTGCCTAGCCTGCATAGCTCTGGGTTTGTCTCCAGCACTTACATCCTCCAGCACAGCACTTGTCACAGCTGAGCTGGTGGAATCAATTAGAAATGTACATCAGAGGTTGAGACAATGACTCTGCTGGTGAACTGCTTGTGGAACAAACATGAAGACCTGAGTTTGGACCACCAGCACAATAATTAAAAATCAGGTGTGTGGACTGGAGAGATGGCTCAAAGGTTAAGAGCACTGGCTGCTCTTCCAGAGGACTGGGGTTTGATTCCCAGCACTCACATGGCAGCTCACAATGTCTGTAACTCCAGTTCCAGGGAATCTGGCATCCTCACACAGACATACATGCAGGTAAAACACAAATTCACATAAAATAAAAATACATAAATCTTTTTTTCCAACCTTTTAAAATTTGAATTAGGAACAGGATTGTTTTACATGACAATCCCATTTCCCTTTTCCCACCCATCCTCCCCTACCCGCCCCCCCAAATACATAAATCTTAAAACAAACAAATAACAAAAAAAATCAAAACAGGTATGTGTCTGTCATCCCAGAGACAAGAGATTCCCCCAGAGATAGGAGAATCTCTGGGGCTTGCTGGCCAGCCAGTCTAGTTGAACAAGTAACTCTGGGTTCAGTGAGAGACCCTATGTCAAAATATAAGGTGGAGAGCAATTGAGGAAGACACTCAATATTGACCTCTGGATTCCTTATGCATGCCACACACACATATGCATATATGCACGTACACTAACAGAAAGAAATGAGCATCAGAATCAACTAGTGAACTTTTTAAAATTAACATGTCAGGGCCAGGCAATTGTAGTTTGAAATGCTTCTTATGCAAAACTCCAGTTGTCTTATGGTCTAAAGCCTTTGTGACCTGTAGCCTTTTATTTACATAAACCAAGCCATCTCCCTCTCCTTTATCCTTACTTACAAACCTTTAATCCCAGCACTTGGGAGGCAGAGGCAGGTGGATCTCTGTGAGTTTGAGGCCACCTTGATCTACATAGTAAATTCCAGGACAGCCAGGGCTACACAGAGAAACCCTGTCTCGAAAAACCAATACATAAATAAATAACAAGACAAAACAAAAAACCAAACCAAACTTGGTCCTGATTTTTTTTCTCTGAAAAAAAGAAGAGCTATTGTAGAGGGGCCAAGGATGGTGACACACAGGTTTCTGATCACGTCCCTACTTAATGTGCCTCTCTTTCTGCAGAGACTGGGCCAGTATGCCCCACCTCCAGGGGCCAGTAGCATTTTGGGACTTGAAGCATCAGGACATGTGGCTGAGCTGGGCCCTGGCTGCCAGGGACACTGGAAGATAGGGGATTTGGCCATGGCTTTGCTGCCTGGTGGAGGCCAAGCTCAGTATGTCAGTGTCCCTGAAGATCTCCTTATGCCTATCCCAGAAGGATTGACCCTGTCTCAAGCTGCAGCCATCCCAGAGGCCTGGATTACTGCATTTCAGCTCTTACACCTTGTAGGTGAGGATGCCTGATGCTCACTTCACACAGCATGGTTCACTCCTCAAACCCTAGCAGTCCTCCAGGATACCCTCTCCAAACCCCAGCAGTCCTCTGGGACACCCAGCACCCAACACCATACCTTGTTGGGTGACCGCTAACAATGTCAGACCCTCAAACCATGTTAAAATGGCTTGATATTGGGGGGTGGGGTAGTGAGAACCATGGTTAGCAGACAGAAGGACTATGGATATCTTAACAAAAGACCCAGGAGTAATCTGCACCTCAAATCATGTGGACTTCTGTTTGGAGTCCAGTACAATAGAAGAGGCAGACTTGATGTGAGCATGGGTGGCCACAGACAGCTTTTAGGAACAAAATTACTTGAGTTGTGGTAGCAAAAGATGCATCAAGGCAGGCCAAGAAAGTGTCAAGGTGAGGATATCTGCTCCACTCAGAGATGAGGGATGGTTGTTGTCATTTGTAAAAGATGAGGCTGGTTAGATTGAAGGCCATGAATGCCAGACTGTTTGGATTCAGTGCAAAGTCAAAAAGTTGCTTCCAGTTCTGAGAAAAAAAAAAGATGATGATAAAGAAAGCTCCTTTTGGGGTGGAGGAGTCTCGTGTCTATGTGTGATGCTTGGACCAGTGAGATCAGCTAAAAAAAAGCCAGATTCACTGAAAAAGGACTGGCTTCAAGTGATGACAGTGGGAAGTTGGGGTTATTCTTGCTTTAAAAAGTATGTATGTAGGTATATGCATTGGGGTGTTATTTCATATTTCAAATAGAGATAATGGATATGGCTACCAATAGTTTTGTAACTAAAGCCCATTTCCCACTTGCTCAGAAGCAGTAAGGGGAAAAAAAGAAAAAGAAGGAAAAGAGAGGGGGACAGAGTCAGAAAGACAGAGAGAGAACTGTCAATGTGTCCTTTAGAAACCAGGATATTTGGCATTGGGTCCAAGAGTCAGGTAGTACAGGCTATTCCTGTAGTTGGACAGAGGGACAACAGTTTCTATACTTTTCATCACAGGCAATGTTCAGGTTGGAGACTATGTGCTGATCCATGCAGGATCAAGTGGTGTGGGCACAGCTGCCATCCAGCTGGCTCGGAAGGCTGGTGCTATTCCGCTGGTTACAGCTGGCTCCCAGCATAAGCTTCAAATGGCAGAAAAGCTTGGGGCTGCTGCTGGATTCAATTACAGAGAAGATTTTTCTGAATCAACACTGAGGTTCACTAATGGTGAGTCACTCCTTCTACAACTCAGCAGATGTGGGGGGAAAAAAGAAAGAAAGATTAAATGAAATATTGGTCTCCATGGTTGCCAGTATTCTGGGTCAGCCTAGACTTTGCTGTAAAGGCTATAGCTGTCCTGGCCAAACTGGTGTATTATGATGTTTGATAGAGACTAGCAGCCAGCACTGGGGTCTAAGATAGATTCTTTCTTCCTTTAAAAAAAAAAAAAAAAGGCCAGGTGTTGGTGGCACATGCCTTTAATCCCAGCACTTGGGAGGCAGAGGCAGGCGGATCTCTGTGAGTTCAAGGCCAGCCTGGTCTCCAGAGCGAGTGCCAGGATAGGCTCCAAAGCTACACAGAGAAACCCTGTCTCAAAAAACCAAAAAAAAAAAAAAAAAAAAAAAAAAAAAAAAAAAAAAAAAGATTTATTTATTATGTATACAGTGTTCTATCTGCATGTATTTCTTCAGGCCAGAAGGGGGCACCAGATCTCATTACAGATGGTTGTGAGCCATTATGTGGTTGCTGGGGATTGAACTTGGGACCTCTGGAAGGCTAACTAGTGTTTTTAACCACTCAGCCATCTCTCTAGCCCAAGATAGATCATTTCAATGTTGTCTATGTCCACACAGGGCAAGAACTCCACCTCTAACCCACAATGTGCACTTTTGCAAGTAACATGGTTCATACATGCCTAGAAACTACATAGTCACACAGAGTTGACATGAGATTATCCAGGGTCCATTCTTCCCACATAACCACTCTATAGTGAGTTAACAGGAAGCCTGCAGCACAGACTAATCTAGAGATGGTCAGAGTAGGGCTGGGATAAGCAGGTGTGTATGTGTGTGTGTGTGTGTTCAATAACAAGTCTGGATTTTTTTGAAGACAGGGTTTCTTGTATTCAGGCTGGGCTCAAACTCAATGCAGCTGAAAGTGACCTTGAACTTCTGATTCTCCCTTCTCTATCTTCTGAGTGCTGGGATTGCAGATATATACCACCTTGCTTGGTTTATATGATTCTGGGGACCAAACAAGGGCTTTATGCATGTTGGGTAGACTACCAATTGAGCTACATCTTAGCTCAAATCTGGCTTTTTTTTATTCATTATTTTCTATTTTCCTTGTGGGTAGAAAAGGAGAGGCGAGAACGAAGTTAACAAGCTGTGACTTTGATAATCCAGTGCAGACCCCCTTAGATGTGGACGATCCTCTGCTCTGCAGCCTGGAATAGGCTTCCTCTTTCCTACTCCTACTCATGCCTGGATGCCAGTGGGACAGTATTGTTAGGGGGGTGAGGTGAGATAACAGGTCCTGGAGTAGTTGTCTTCCTCCTGCTATGTCCAGGTGGGGACCGGGGACTCATAAAAGAGGCACTATATTATACATGCTGTTATAGAGTGCTATTGTGTAATTCCATTTACAACAATATTTCTACAGCCAATATTTTTAGTTGCAACTGTACTTGCCATCTGCACTTGTACTGCTTTGTTATTTTGAGTCAAGGTCTCACTATGTACCCCAGGTTAGCCTCCAGCCTCGAACATGAGATTCTCCTGTCTCAGCCGCCAAGTGCTGGGATTACAGCATGCACCACCACACCTACATTATATTTCACTCACATAACCACAAATACACCATGAAATCTTATTTGTACCCATTTTTTGTGTCTAACATTATTATCAATCTTTCCCCTTTGGAAGGTGTTGGAGTTGATCTTATTCTAGACTGCATAGGTGGATCCTATTGGGAGAAGAATGTCAACTGCCTTGCTCTTGACGGTCGCTGGGTTCTCTATGGTTTAATAGGAGGAGCTGACGTTAGTGGGCCCCTGTTTTCAAAACTACTCTTTAAACGAGGGAGTCTGATCACTAGTTTGCTGCGATCTAGGGATAATAAGGTGAGTAATGAGTGAAAAACAAAGTATGACTGTCACCCAGAACTCTGCTTTTGTACGTACCCAGTCATAGCTCTCAGGAGCCTATAAAGAAACTGCCATCTTGTGGACAGATGTGTTCAAGATTAGTCAACAAAAGTCTCTGGCATATTCTGATTATATATATATATATATATATATATATATATATATATGTATATATATTACATATATAAAAATATATATTACATATATACATATACGTATACATACACATACATACATACATACATACAGCTTTCTATCAGATTCAAAACACCAGCATCGGCTATAGTAATAAGTCTTCAAATAGGTTTTTGTGTTCAGGGTAGACCTCTTCTCAGTGTGCTAAGAAAGCCTATTAGGGGCTGGCGTTGGTGGCACACGGCTTTAATCCCAGCACTCAGGAGGCAGAGGCAGGCGGATCTCTGTGACTTCAAGGCCAGCCTGGTCTACAGAGCGAATTCCAGTACAGACTCCAAAGCTACACTGAGAAACCCTGTCTTTAAAAAAAAAAAAAAAGGGAAAAATGAAAGCCTATTAGGTAAATAAGCTTGTACCTTCAACAAATTTATGTTCCTAAGGTCTTCTGTAGCATTCTAGCAAGCACCAGCTTTGGGAAGGTTATTCCATCAGTTTTGCACCAAGGGGAAGATAAAGCTTAAGTATTCCTTTTGTATTGACACTATATAAATCTGTCAGTTACACTAGTATTTTACTGCAGCCTTCAATCTCACCTGGTAGATTGAGGATACACATTTGAAAGCATGCTGTTTCGTACAGGAAGTGAAGGGGTGTGCTGTTTCAGATATTCAGACATCATTAAGGCCAAGTAGGATGGGGAATGGCCGGGTAAGGCCTCTCTTCAGGTTGATGTTCTTTTCCTTAGTACAAACAAACTCTGGTGAAAACTTTCACGGAGCAGATTCTGCCCTACTTCTCCAAGGACAGCCCCCAACGTCTGCTGCCAGTTCTGGACAGAGTCTACCAGGCGACTGATATTCAAGCGGCCCACGAGTACATGGAGGCTAACAAGAACGTGGGCAAAATCGTCTTGGAGCTGCCCCAGTGAAGGAAGACTCCAGAGCAAACTTGGGGTCGGTTCTACTCCCAGGTCCGCCCCTGTAAAGCTGGTCTAACGAAATAAAACAAAAAGAGCGTATGTGAAAGGAGGTGTGCTCTCTGTCGGCGACCCAGTACGTGGACAAGGATGAGGTGGGAGTCAGGACCATCATCAGGTGATGGGGGACCCGAGACCCAGAGCCCCCGACCAGTGTTGTGGTTACAGCTCAGATTCCGAACCCTGTAGGATGCGCTAAACGTGCAGAAAGCTACTCCCACCTCCGCAGCGCTAAGCCGCTACCCTGTGGATCTAGGTCCTCACGTGGACCCCGCCCCTCAGTCCTCAAGCCCCTCCCCCCTCCAGCAGGAACACCTCCCTCCCTGTAGTCTTCGCTCCGCCCTTTCCTGCCGGTATCCGGAAGCGTCTTGGAGCTCGCCTTCTCGCTTTCCGGTCTGAGGACGCTCTCCCGGTAGTTTGTTCTTGAGTATCTTTTCGAGGACGTCAACACGTCTTAGTTTGAGACGCTGCCTTTCCGGCGGTGCTGTGACAGCTTGCGGCTCTACCTGGCTGTTGATACTCTGTATCTGACGCTGTGTCGCCCTCGCAGGCGACCGACCTTTAGAGATACTCGGAGGAATCCTGCGGTAACCTCCCACAGCCCGCCAAGATGGCGATGCAAGCGGCCAAGAGGGCGAATGTGAGTACCCGCTTTCTGCGCGGGAGGGGAACGATCTCGTTGCTTGGCTGTCTCAGCGTAGATGGGAGGATCCTTGTCCTTCGCCCATAGGCGGGGTAGCCCGTTTCCTATTCGGTCAGAAGAGATTGTATCCTGGCTTTGTGCTCAGGGGTGTGTTCCTTGAGCGACTTTTCGCCCCCACCTCCCTTGAGAGCCCCCTGGTATCATCGACAGTGTAAGGTCTGCAGTTTCTGCTTCTTGTCCTCAACCTAGGACCAGGCGTTAGGATCTTCTGAGTCTAAAAAGTCGATAGCACAGACTCACTCAGTAACTATGTGATTCACTGCCCGCTGGAGCCTGGGGTTTTTCTCGTATGTAGAACTTTGGGAGTTATCTGTTAATATGTTTAAGCACCTGCCATGTATCTTGTTTTACAAATGGAAAACAATTCATCAGATGTATTTATTTAACATCTACTGTGTGCCACACGCCAGTGTTAAGTGTTAGGGACACAACTGTGAATTAATGTCATTCTTATTACCGGGTGGTGGCGCACGCCTTTAATCCCAACACTTGCGAGGCAGAGGCAGGAGGATCTCGGTGAGTTCGATGCCATCCTGGTCTACAAAGCAAGTTCCAGAACAGCTATGACTATATATAGAGAGAGGGGGGGTTAAGTAGAGAGAGCTAGAAAGTGCAGGGGAGCCAGACACCTTGTCCTTTCTTCAAGGTGTCTCTCTAATATCTAGCCCACTGTGCACATTAAAAAGGCATTTAGTAACTATCTGATGAGTAAGTGAAGAGGACTCCAGTGTTTTGTTTTGTGTGGAGATTGGGAGGACTAGAAGCTAGTGGGAAGGGAAATCCCATAAGAACAAGAGAGAGAAGTTATTGACACAAGTTCTTAAGACAGAAAGCTTGAGTGGGATTTTACCGTCTTTCTTTTCTTTCCTGGGAGACTTAAGGATCTGTGAATGAAGTGGGAAATACTTGTTAAAAACCTCAGTTTTACTTCCTACCTATAGCCTCCCCTGTGTGGTGCTCTGTTGTTTTCCCAAGAGCATGCCACTTTGAGTAGTATTGGATTATAGTTGTTATTCTTATTTTGCATCATGGAGTTCTTTTCAGTGGTAGCATTGCTCTCCTACAACATAATGATACATATTCCTCATCTTAGATTCGACTCCCACCTGAAGTAAATCGGATTTTGTATATAAGGAATTTGCCATACAAAATCACAGCAGAAGAAATGTATGATATATTTGGGAAATATGGACCTATTCGTCAAATCAGAGTGTAAGTCTTACTGGGACTTGAAATGTCTCTTTCAGAAAATGCTTGCCTAATCTATAATCTCCGAGTTGTCGCTGGCACCAAGGGCTGGGCTGTGTGATGTAGTGATGCGTCTGTTTCACAGTGAGATTACCAAGCTATTGAGTAAAAGTACCTTTCTAGTGCCGTGTAATATTTAGTGATAAAATCTTCTAACCCTGAACTGAACCATAAACTATCTCTACAGTACCTGAACCTGTGCCATTTAAGGGCACAATATTTCTTTTTAGGAAGCACCTTTGAAGTAGGCCTGTGGGTTTGAGCCCAAAGCCCTATACATTCGAGGTGGGCACTATACCTCTGAGCTATAACCCCAACCCCACTTACATTTTTATAAGTTTTCTGAAGTATCAAATGAATAGGGCTGGGGATACAGCTGAGTAGTAGAGCATGCAACACCTTGAGTTCATTCGGCAATACCATAAGAAAATAAATGAATAAAGTAGTATTATGGCCAGGATTACTGTGTGATGGCATTATAAAGCTTACTGATAATACTTAGTTCAGAGATCATTAAATCAAAGTTAAATTAAAGAATGTTGCTGAAGATGCCACAAAAGAACCAGTCGTGGTGGAAGACACCTGTAATGGGAGCCACTTTGGAGTCTGAGGCAGAAAGATTGCAAGTTTGAGGCCAGTCTGGGCAGTTCAGTGTGGTAAATTAAAAGTGGTTGGGGATATAGCTTGGTGGTTGAGTGTAACCCAAGCACAAACAGGAAGGACCACAGTAGCTTGGGGCCTCTGCTTCTAAGCTGTTTGTCACAGCCCCTGTCATACTGTTCCTTCTCATCTTGTTCTCAGCCTCAGGGAGGACTTTTCAGAGAGAGTTTCCCCAAGCATCCCAGTTAAAGTAGCTCCCCTCACTAATCTCTGTCTTGGCTCTCCTTTCCTTAGATGGCTCCACTCACGTGGTCTGTGATTCATACTTTTATGTAATGTCTTTGAGCCCTAGCTCCTTGAAGGAAAGGGTGATGCTTACCTTTTCACTGTTAGTTCTCCTGCCCGTCTTAGGGAGAATTCAGTGTGGCCAGCCTGGATCTTAACTGCCGAGTGAGAAAGAGCTGTTTTTCTGTTCCCTCTCTTGCTTACTTGGTACCAAATACTGTGCTGACCAGTTTAGCCAGTACTGATTTTCTTTTCTGTATGAGTATTTCAAGACAGGGTTTCTCTGTATGGGCCTGGCTGGCCTTGAACTCAGAGACTTGTCTGCTTCTGCTTCCCAAATGCTGATTTTCTAGAATGGGACTTTAAAACCTAGCTGAGCTTCACACACCAAGACAACCGATGGCTCTACCTGATGTGTAGTAGACATTTGGTACTTTGTATTCTTTAAAGCCTTTTAATATTGTTAGCTTTTCTATTAAAATCACATATAAGGGGCTGGGGAAAATGACTGTGGCTAAGAGTGTTTCCTGCTTTTCCAGAGGGTCCAAGTTCTGTTCCCAACACCCACATTACGTAGCTCCCAACTGCCTGTAACTCCGGCTCCACAGGGATCTGACATCCACTTCTGGCCTCCCAAGTGCACCTGCATGTAAACATCTGCACACAGACACCTACATATACACATAAATCTTTATTCATTTATTTATTTATTTATTTATTTATTTATTTATTTTTGGTTTTTCGAGACTGGGTTTCTCTATATGCAGCTTTGGAGCCTATCCTGGCACTCTTTCTGGAGACCAGGCTGGCTTCAAACTCACAGAGATCCGCCTGCCTATGCCTCCTGAGTGCTGGGATTAAAGGCGTGCGCCACCAACGCCCGGCATTTTTTAAAGAAATACATATAATATAGGACAAATGATACTGAGATCACTGTGTGATGTAAAGTAGCTGAAGCTAGAAAGGCTAAATTGCATGATAAGGTTTTTCATTCCTTTTTACCAACAAGGCCTAGATGGGAGTCTGGTGTGAGAGTGGGGGTAAGGGTTATAGATTTGTTTTGTTTTGAGATCTGGTCTCACTGTGTCCCACAGCTATGTACAGCAAATGATGCTGACAGGTGGATCTCTGAGTTGGAGGCCAGCCTGGTCTACAGAGTGACTTCCAGTACAGCCAGGGCAACACAAGAGAAACTGTCTTGAAAAGCCAAAAAAAAAAAAAAAAAAAAAAAAAATACAGGCTCATTTAGCATATCTATTCATAATGTTTGTTCCCTCTGGTATTTTTCAGGTTCGTTTCAAATTACTTAAATAAAACCTATTTCTGTATATTGTCTCCAAACTGTAGAGCTCAGAGGTAGAATACTTGGCATAGAGAGCTTGAATATATAGTTTGTATTTTTAAAAATACTGTGCCCACCTAGGAGATGGTGGCAGACGCCTTTAATGCCAGCACTTAGTACCAAAACAAACAACCAAGTTACAGGTTCAGAAAGACTGAAAATTGTCGATTCTTGGATAAATGTGTCTTCTAACTGTCCTGCAGAGGAAATACACCTGAGACCAGAGGAACAGCCTATGTGGTCTATGAAGACATCTTTGATGCTAAGAATGCATGTGACCATCTATCAGGATTCAACGTGTGTAACCGATACCTGGTGGTTTTGTATTATAATGCTAACCGGGTGAGTACAGCACACTCAGAGCAGCACTGGCTCTGGGAAGTGTGTGGTGGGTTGTCTCTGGGCTAGTGCTACTGATGAACTCCATTAGCTGCAGTCAGTACCCATTAACTGTGGTGCTTGTCACACTTGCAGGCATTCCAGAAGATGGACACCAAGAAGAAGGAGGAGCAGCTGAAGCTTCTCAAGGAAAAGTATGGCATCAACACAGATCCCCCAAAATGAGCTGGGGGATTTCACTCTGAATACATCCATTCATGGTCCCTGTTAACCTTGTTTCTTTTTAATACTGAATATTTCTCATCTGAGACCCAAAATGACTTGTTTGAAACTTTTCTAATCTTTAGAATATATTATGTTAGTAAACTTGTAGCTTTTGTAAAACCTGTTAGTGTTTTCTCTTTTTTGGGGGGGTTCTGTGTAATAGCCTAGCTGTCCTGGAACTAATTAACTCTGTAGACCAGGCTGACCTTGAACTCAGAGACCATCTGCCTCTACCTCCCAGTTGCCGGGATTAAAGGCCTGTGCCACCACTTCCCAGCCAGTTTCTCTTAAACTTCCCATTCCTGTTTAATACCAGAAAAAAAACAAAAACAAAACAGGAAAACTACGTGCAGGATTGTAGGTGAGCCTAGGGACTGAGGACCTTGAACACAATGGCTTTTGGGGAGTTTTGTTGTTGTTTGTTTATATTTTATTTGTTGCATATATGTGTGGTCAAGTGTGCTCGTTTGTAGCAACTAGAATGACTGGTAGAAGTTACTTCTCTTCTTCCACCACATGGGTCTTGGAGATTAAACTTAGGCTTGCTAGCAAATGCCTTCAGCAACCCGTAAGCCATCAAAGGGACTTGTAGACTTGTCTTTTTTGTTCTGATTTTGTTTTTTTGAGACAGGGTCTCTCTGTGTAAACCAGGCTGGTTTCCAAATCACAGAGATCTGCCTGATCTACCTCCCAAGTGCTGGGAATAAAGGTGTGCACCACCACACCCAGCCCAGACTTGTCATTTTTAACTAGTAACAACCCATGAGGTAACATGAGGACACCAAAGCTCATGAAAAGCTAGTATAGTTCACAGCTGTAATCCCAGCACCTGAGAAACTGAGGCAAGAGGATCACCATGAGTTTGAGACCTTCCTAGGCTGTGTAGTAAATCCTGGGCCAGTGTCAGCCTGGGTTACAGAGTAAGACCCTGTGTTAAAAAGACAAAGGCAGAGACATAAGAGGGCTGGTACAAGAGCTATAAAGAAATCAGGCACCTGTCAGTGTGGTAGCCCTTGTCCTGACAACAGAGGTCTGTCATGGAGGTGATGATTTAGAGGGCAGCATGTTAAAAATTTGAGAGCAAGCTATTTAGGCAGTGATGCCAAAATTGAACTTACATAGATTTTCTTGTCATTATTAACTATATATTTTTGGAGTTAGGTCACAATATGGCTTTGCCATAAATAAAATGCTTAATCTTAGAGGAGTTTTCATGACTTGGGAAGAGCAATAATTATCACATTCATTGTGACTTGGCAGTTTGGGGAAAGATAGCTATAAATTTTCTTTTTATACTTCAGGCACATGCCAAATTGAGAAGTGTGGACTGATTGTTTTGTAAACCTAGAACCTAGAGTCACTTTGAAGGCTACATAGACTGACTAGTATTGGCAGAGATATCCTACTTTTTTTTTTTTTTTTTTTGAGACAGGGTTTCTCTGTAGGTTTTGGAGACTGTCCTTGAACTCTCTTTGAAGACCAGGCTGGCCTCGAACTTACAGAGATCTGTCTGCTTCTGCCTCTGCCTCTCGGATGCTGGGACTAAAGGCATGTGCCACCACTGCCCAGCAAAGATATCCTATTTTAATTACATTTAAAGTCTGTCATTACATTTAAGAAAATAGGCCACTTTCTAGTTTTTGTACTGTCTTCAAAGCTCACTCAGGAATGATTTATTATATCTGAGTGGGTTTTGAAAGCACTGTAAAAGAAGGAAAGGCCTTTTGTTATTATTATTATTATTATTATTTTTTTTTTTTTTTTTTTTTGAGACAAGGTCTCTCTGGGTAACAGCCATGGCTGTTCCGGAACCCACTATGTAGACCATGCTGTCCTCAAACTCAGAGACCTGCTTGCCTCTACCTCCTGAGTGCTGGGATTAAATGTATATACCACCACAGCCAGTGAAAAGCCATTTCTATTTTTAAGATAATTTATTATTTTTAAGCCAGGCGTTGGTGGCACACACCTTTAATCCCAGCACTCAAGAGGCAGAGGCAGGCGGATCTCTGAGTTCGAGGCCAGCCTGGTCTCCAGAGTGAGTGCCAGGATAGGCTCCAAAGCTACACAGAGAAACCCTGTCTCCAAAAACCAAAAGAAAAAAGAAAAAAATTCCTTTCTAAAAAGGCCATGGCTGGGGGCTGGAGAGATGCCTCAAAAGTTAAGAGTACTGACTGCTCTTCCAGAGGTCCTGAGCTCAATTCCTAGCAACTACATGGTAGCTCATAACCATCTGTAATGAGATTTGGTGCCCTCTTCTGGCATGCAGGGATACATGGAGGCAAAATGTTGTATACATAATAAATAAACCTTTAAAAAAAAAAAAGGCCACAGCTGTAATATTATGAGTGCCTTTATGATTTCCTTAATTCCATATGCATGCTGTGGCTTAGATGTCTGCAGATGTAAAAGGTGCTCTGAAAGAGCTCTTTGTTGGGGAAAACTGAAAGGAGACTGACTAGAGAGTGATGTCTCAAAGTGGCAGGCCAGCTCAACACTAATGGTGCCAGTACCTAGGACAATTACTTCTATTAGCACTTATGAACAGTGTCCTTTGGATTATGGACCTGTTAACTGAATTTCATGACCCAAAATTAAGAGGTTTAAAACTAGGGCTAGGGATAGAGCTTAGTGAGAGAGGGCTTTCTGAGCCAACCAGTTGCTGGGTTTGACCCCAGCACTACAGAAAACAAATTCCCTTCTGATTGTCTGGAACTCTAATTTAGTTACAAGAACTCAGACAAGAGTGGGACAGACACTGAGCCACTATGCAGGAGGTAAGTTGTTAAATCTAAGGCTCTCATTGATGATCGTCTTCTGTACCAGGCACCTAAAGTTCAGTTTTTTGTTGTTGTCCTTTTGTTTGTTTGTTTGGTTGGTTGGTTGGTTGGTTATGGTTTTTCGAGGCAAGGTTTCTTTGTGTAGCCTTAGCTGTCCGGGAACTCACTCTGTAGACCATGCTGGCCTCTACCTCCGGAGTGCTGGGACTAAAGCCATGCACCACCACTGCCCTCCTGTTCTATAACAATTTGGGAGGCTCATTGAGAAGCAGTTTGAAAACAACTGACAGGATTGTATAACTAGTCTGCCGCTTTCCAATCTCTAGTGGCTCTTTCAAGACACTGTCTGAATTCTGGCATGTGTCATATTGCCACATCATCTTCCAAAGACTTGAGAAAGCAGTCATTTCTCAGCTTACCTGTAAAGCCTTTATATCCCTCAGGTGCTAGCCAATGGGTGTTTGCATTTTTTTAGGGTTTCTTAGTAGCTGTCCTTACAGCCTCTTGCCACCCAGGCTACACTACCATGGACAGATCTTTTGTATGAGCCTATGACATAGTCTTTGGTGTCATTTTTGCTCATCCTCTTGGTGTCAACAGCAGAAAGCATGGGTATGTCTTCTATACAGGCTGAGTTCTGAGGAATTATAGGTGTTGGAGTCATCAAGGAAGCAAGACATTCCAGAGGTGACACCCCAGAGTGGAATGGGGACAGCATCCTTTGGCCACTGTGGTCCCACAGACTGAATGAGTAAAAGCAAGGCAGCCCCTTTTCCATTCATGGTTGTGTTGCACCACTTTTTCATGACCCCCTCAGCTTTAGCAGAGGAATTATCCATGACTTCCTGGAGATAAGAGTTAAAGAAAGTAGCCCAGATGGTGGCCCTGGATCCTATATATAGGATGCTACATGATGTTTTTCAGTGGATCTTTAATCCCATCACTTGGGAGACAGAGGCAGACAGGTCTCTCTGAGTTTGAGTTTAAGGCCAGCCTGTACAGTGAGATCCTGTCTCAAATAAAAAGAGATAGGTAGATAAGTAAACAAACAAGCTGGACGTTGGTGGTGCATGTCTTTTATCCCAGCATTCAGGAGGCAGAGACAGGCAGATATTTGTATATTCCAGGCCAGCCTGGTCTACAGAGTGAGTTCTAGGACAGACTCCAAAGCTACAGAGAAATCCTGTCTCAAAAAAACAAAACAACAATAAAAACTAATAAACAAGATGGATGGCTCCTGAGGATTAACAGTTAGGTTGTCCCCTGGCCTCCATATACACCTGCACACGTGCAGGCACACACACACATTCTACTACATTGTTCTCAGAAGTAACTCTTCAAGGTGAGCAAGAGCAGATCTAGATGTAACTAAGTGGTGCCTATAAAAACAAGCCTCAGAACCACACATTCTCTTCCAAAGTAACTTCCCAGAATGAGTCTAAGGTTTCAAGCCTTTAACATATTTAACATTTGCTCAGATGCACAGTTTGTGTCAGGTGAGGGAAGCTCATCCCTCAGTCTCTGCAAACAGATGAAGTTATGGGATCACCTTAGGAGATCAGATCCCATGTGGGATTGCTAGGATGCTGGGTTACACAGAAGACTCCGAGCTGGTGAGTTTAGTAGGGTAATAGCTAATTTGTAAAGTTGCTTAGAGGATTTGTGACCATTTTATTTTAAAAGGAAAGCTAGACCTGGGTGGTATACACCTGTAAATCCCAGTAGTCAGGAGGCTGAAGGAGTTCTAGGTCAGCCTGGGCTCCGAGACCCTGTCTCAAAACAAAATAAGACCAAAAGAATATGGAACAAAGTCCAGCATGAACAGTTAGGTGAGCAAACTACTAGGAAGCTTCCTTTGTCACCAAGGGCGGTTGGCTTTAAAGAACTTCCCACAACACAATGGACAGGAAGATGCCAAGCATGGAGCATTTATTTTACATAGTATTTCCAAAGAGGGCACTGCTGAAAGTGGGCAGCCAACAGAAGATAAGAAAGTGACAGCAAAGGTAACTGGCTCAAGTCCCTCCATGGAACCGTGAACAGCGCATGTCTGAGCACCTTGTATGTCTGGCTTAAGTACAGGTAAGGCAATATAGATTGTGCAAACAAGATCTGTGTCCTCTGATCAGGAATGGCTAGTACATGCAACACACAAAATGGATCTTTCCTCAAGCAAAGACATATGGGAATAATTAAAGTGGCGGACACATACAGAGCAAGTCGGGCGGAAAGAATGGACAATGTCGAGGGGCAGTGAGGTCAGCACACTGATCAAGAGCCCTGTGTAGGAGGAGCCATCCCAGTGGCAGAGCAGGCTAGGACAGAGAGCAGGAGCCATCTCCAGCCACCTCGAGTTCCTTCCTGCCTTCACTCTAAGTTGAGCAGCTCCACGTCAAAGATGAGGGTAGCATTGGGAGGGATGACACCAGGGTGGCCAGTAGCTCCATATGCCACATCAGGAGTGCAGGTCAGCTTCACCCTCTGCCCCAAGCTCATCTAGCAGGGATGGGGGCAGATGGGGAGAGGAGAAAGAGGACCCAGCTTGATTTAAAAGAAAAAGGTAAGGTGACTATGGCATTTTTCCCAAACCATATTTATGGTAATTCCAGATCTGAGATTAGTTTTACACATGGTTCACTAAAGTTAGGCTAACAGCATAACATGCAGATTCTACCTCAAAGTAGACTTGACTACGGGGCAATTAGCAGCCACAAAGTAGTCTCAGATTCATTCAAACATCGGACATTGCTGGTTATCCAGCTAGTGCATGGCCTGAACACTGTGTCTGCTCATAATTGTTTCTGGTCCTCTTCTGAAGTAGCCAAAGAGGAATGTATAAACAGCACCAAACACACTTGTAACGGGATCAGTAAAGATTCAGTGACTAACAGCCACAGCAAGGCAGCAAAGGCAAAGCTCCAGGAGTGAGACATCCTATGACTTCCCTACCAAATTGAGGGAGAGTAAGTTGACTTGTTAGTATTGCATTGGTGTTAATGTTCTAGGTTAACATTTGAAGAAGCTGGTGAAAATTATATAGGAGCTCTGCTATTTCTGCAATATTTTTATGTCTAAAATAGCTTCAAAAAATGTTTAGAAGCAAAAACCAAAGCACTGCTTGGCTTGCCCATCTCTAGCTCTTTTGCTGTCTTACCAAAGCTTGTTGACCTTTTCAGCCCACTCAAGCAAGTCTAGGAGAGATGCTTGGGATGAGACACAGATGTGCCAGCCACAGAAGAGGTGAAAGGCAGAACCAGGAGTGAGCACTAGGTGGCGTTGCTGCACCCTGGCAGTACAGTCATGGCAGTGTGCGGTCTGTACTGCAGTGTGTGGGGACGTGGAGGACTCAAATCCACCAGTCCTTAAAACCCCTTTAGTGAGCATCCTCTGCTTCCTTTAAACCCTTAGTTGGAATCCTTAGCCTACCTGGGCAGCGCCTTCTTCAAAACCTTTGATGACTTCCTGTTTGCCAATTCTGAACTTGAAAGGTTTGTTTCTGTCTCTGGATGAATCAAATTTCTTGCCATTTTGGAGCATTCCTAGCAGAGTGAGAAGAGGGTAGAAAAGAGTGAACTAACAACTGGCCTCAGCATGTCTAATGGAATTCCTCTTCTGAAGGAACCCTCATCAGCAGGACACCTGGACCCATCACTGCCTCACCTCCACATGCAGCCTGTCAACAAGTCCTGTATCTCTTTGGAATCCACCTACCTTTTCAATTTCTGCTGCTGCCACCACTCTGTGGTCTCCCCAGTCACCACCAGGTCTTACCTGTAGACAGGAACAGCCTCCCAAACGGTGTTTCTACTCCTCACCAATCTTCCACTTGTTACATCTACAGATTTTTTTCCCCTTCTAAACACAATTCTGGTCATATTTACTTCCCTGCTTAGAACACAACAGCTCCCAGAGCAGAATTCAAAAGCCTGAGACTGATGATGCCTGCCTTCAAGTTCTCTCTCTCTCCCCCACACTTCTCCTCTCCCTCACTATTCAAAGCACACCATTCTCAAGTTCCTCTACACTTTTTAACTTTCCATGCAACATCCTTGGGCACTCTAGTCTCAGGTTCAGTCCTTTCCTAAGGTTGTCAGAACTTCCTGAGAATGTAAAGCCAAACATCAGACTATATCACATCATCCCCTACGCCAGTGAAAGTACAAGGTGATTTGGGCACACTGGTAGCTTATAGCTCACGTCCAAACAGTAGTTTTATCCGGGAACACCCCAGTGCAGTCTCTGGCAATTTATATCATCCTTTACCTTCTCGCTGCAACTGCCCAGTCATCCCTGACATCCATATGCTGTGACTGCCCATCAGCCCAAGCACCGGGAGCTGCTGTAGTACTTCCAGTGCTTATCGGTACTCTTGCTCAAAGACCATAGTTTCTTCTTAAAATTTTCATCTTATTTCACATGCCTAGATGTTTGCCTTCATGTATGCCTGGGTAACATATAAGTGCCTGGTACCCTTGGAGGCCAGAAAATGGCTTCAGATACCCAGGAACTAGAGTTACAGATGGCTGTGAGCTACCATGTAAGTGCTAGGAATTGAACCCAGGTCCTCTGGAAGAGCAGCCAGTGCTCTTAACCACTGGACCATCTCTCCAGCCCCACTTGACTATCTGAATACCATGATGTTCCAAGATTTCTACAGATCATTTGGGACCATAGGAAGACCTGGCCTGCTAAGTCCAGAAACTGAATTCTTACTGTTTTCAGATTTTGTTTTGTTCCAACGGGGTCTTTCCTATTCTGTAACCAGGCTGGCCTGGAGCTCAGTATGTAGCCCTGGTTGGCCTTGGAACTTCTAGGAGTTTCCAAGTGCTGAATCTCAGGTGTAAATCACCACACCAAGCTGAGACCAGGTTTTTACTTCAATCTGGCACTGAGTCTGTGTGCTATCGGGGAAATGGGCCTTATATTTTCCATACATAACACAGGAGGCCTTGACAGCTTACAAGTGTCTGAGCAGCTACAGTTTTACTTCTGAATTCCTACAACTCAAATGTGTACTAGAGAGTCCTATTTACCTACCTTCTGGATAGGTTGGGCTCCTGCCCCAAGTTCTAAATGTGGTGAAGGAGAAACCCTTCTGGCTACCCAGAGATGCACACAGATGGATGCCACAGAGCTCACACAAAAATACATGCAGATACACAGTTGGTAAGATATTCAAATTCACAGAGAAATTTATGCATATTCACATGCACTTACACACAGACACTCAGGAGAAAAGCCCTGATGGCCAAGCAGATGCTAAGAAAATATTTAGATCGACAGACCTGCATATATTCACACAGACATGCACTTGGACAAATACATACTTGAATATGTGCATGTGCAGAGTCCATTTATAGACTAGCTTTCCCATTTCTCCAGTGCCTTTGTGTTTCCTAAGGCTGAATCCACTTGGAACCATGTCACAGTTATCTGTTGCTGTGAGCTCAGCCAAAGCCACATAATCCAGACACAGACCATGTAAATATGTTTACTTCTTTTACAAAGATGCCATTGTAATACATCAAATAGAGGATGACTTTTTCGATTAGCATTGCTGGATCCAATCTATATCCACATGGGGGTAAATCTGAACTTCAGCCTCTACCACCTCCCCATACAAAAACCAATTCCAGATGAATCATAGACCTAAATATGAAAGATAATAAAACCTCAGGCTTGGGATGCAGTATAGTGGTGGAGTACTTCACTGTATGTACAAAAATCTAGTTTCTATTCTTAACACCATGAAATACTACTACTCATAGCTTCTACAAAGTAGTTGGGCACGATGGTGCACACTTGTAAATCCAACCCTCAGGTGGAATCAGGAGAATCAGGAGTTCAAGGCCAGCCTTGAGGCCAACCAGAGTCACATGGGATCTCGTCTCAAGTTAAAAAAATAAAAAGAAATAAAAAAGAAAAACAAACACTACCACCAACAGCATTTTTACAAGGTGATAAACATGAATAAATGCTATCTTCATAAGATAGTGAAAGATTTCTTGAGGTGAACACAGAAAGATAGGTAGCCATCAGGAGAAGACTGATAAGTATGACATGAAAATTAAGAGCTTCTACTCAAAAGATAACTATTGAAAGATTAACATCAGGGCTGGAGAGATGGCTCAGGGATTAAGAGCATTGGCTGCTCTTGCAGAGGTCTTGGGTTCAACTCCCAGCACTCACACAGCAGTTCACAACAGTCTGTGATTTCAGTTTTCAGAGGATTCAATGTCCTCTTCCGGGCCTCTGCAGGGACCAAACACAAACTCACCATGTAGCCAAGGTTCACCTTGAACTTTTGATCCTCTTGTCCCCACCTCCCAAGTGTGGCTATTATAGGTGTGAGCCACCAGGGCCAGCTTATATTTCATTTTTTGTAAAGTTTGCCAGAAGTTTCATACATGCGGTCTCCTACTGTGTTTGATAATACGGTTTCTCCTAAAGCAGAGCCATTTGTAGCTGATGTGTTTAATGCACACTGCCTACTCTGTGTATATACTTTGCAAAAAGATGTTTGGTTTCATTAGCTTGATCAACAACAGTCTGTCCACAACATGTAGAACAGACAAATCAATTACCCTGGTCAGAGGCTCCAGAGGCCCCAGGGTAATTAAGCCACATCACCAGGAGATAAAGCAGTCTGGGTGTGCTGACATCAGTGACTGGAGATACAACAGCCACATCATCTGCTAGAGCCAGTCTGGTGCTTCACACTGGCCTAGAGAACTGCTAAAAATGGCCCCATCTGAATATGTCCCAGGAATTAAGCTGGCCTTGCTGTATGCTAAATGGCTGTCACCCATAGAGTTTGCCACATTAGGAATGGAGTCACAAGGCAGAGTCCTCACACCTCTTAGAGCAAACACCTGCCAGTAATCCTCCTGCCAGCAGTCCTAAAGAACTCAACTAGAACTAGGTGGGGGTTGGGGGGAACACTTGTTGCTTTTCGAAAGCATCCAAGTCCAGTTCCCAGCACTCACATGGTGGATCACAAACATCCATAACTCCAGTTCCATGGGCTCTAACACCTTCTTCCCTTCAGGGTTACCAGGCAAACACACACACACACACACACACACACACAACACACACACACACACACACACATTAATGCAGTCAAAACACCCATACACATTAAATAAAATAAATAAATACAGAATGCCCCTTGGTCCATGGGCCTTCAAACACACAGCATCCAAAAAGAGACAGCAGAGATATGGCACCTTCCTCTGGATTCTCCCAGCACCTGGAGACAGCATTTCCACCACCCCTATCCCTCTCACTGCAGTGGAACGGGGAGGGGTGGACAAAAGAAGAAACACAGGACAAAAAGGGGGATTTTTAAGGGTGCTCAGATCTTTCAGAATAAGTTTGAAACATCAGACAGGAGCAGGAAGGCCAGAATACAATAAAACTGGAGGTGTTTGAATTTACCGGAGGCTGGCACCATAGACCATCTTGATGGGAAAAGTAAAATTGGTCATAGGAAACTGCCTTGGGCTTTGAGGATGATCTAGGGGCAAAACCCCTGGAGAGAAGCTTATAGGATAACCCTGCCTTGGGAGAGGCAGGCTTGGACCAGGGCTGAGGGAATGAGACATACCTGTGTAGTGCACCACACATATCTGACCCTTCTTGGGGAATGTCCTTCCTGGTGGGAGATAGGAAGGCAGATAAAGATTAGGGAATTAGGAAAACTCACCTGACACATCCAAGTTTGATTTTGACCCTGACTAGCTCACTTTTCCCTAGTTACCACAGAGCTGCCTGTCTCTGTGCCTTGGATGAGCCAGGAGTAATAATGTCTCCTTTCTGATTTGTATTTGAACTTTATGTTATTGGTCCAATTTACTAGTTTAAAAAAAAAAAAAGCCCATCACTTTTTACTGCTCAGTTGACTTTTCTCTATTCTACAAGCTTTCATGAACAGCCTCCTTCACGCCAGACCTCAAGTAGATTCCAGAGACAGAGCAATATGTGAACCCATGAAGAAGAGAAGTAGAAACATAAATCCCCAACTGCTTCAGAGTCATGAGTGTCATCAAGGATGAATAAATGCAATTATTCACAAATAATCGATAATGACCAGACTGGTGTCTCATGCCAGAGTTACAGCAGAGAACAATAAAGACAGGTTCCCTGGTCTTCTGGGATTTACATTCTTTCTTTTGTGTGTGTGTGTGTGTGTGTGTGTGTGTGTGTGTGTGTGTGTGTGTGTTGCATGCATTTGTGTACACAGGTGTACATGCCCATGAACTTGCATACAAGATGCCAGAGAAAGATGTTGAGTGCCTTCCTCAATCCCCCTCAAACTTATTTCTTTGAGAGAGAGCCAATCGCTGAACCAGAAGCTATGCCATGGAGCTCCCAGGATCTGCCTGTCTCTCCTCCCAGTGCTGGAGTTTCAGGTATTTGCAGTTACATCCAGCTTTTTTAGTGATGGAGATTCAAACTCAAGTCTTCATGTTTGCATAGCTAGAGCTCTTACCCATTGGGCCATCTCCCCAGTTTGCATTCTAAAAGAGGGAGACAAGCAATGCTCATATAAATAATTGTAGACAGTTATAAGACCTCTAAAGAAAATTAACAAACTGATGAATCTCAGAGAGACATGGTGAGCCAGCAATTTCAGAAAGGGTGTTCCAGGAAGGCATTTTGGAGAAGGTGACGTTTGCGCTGGTACTTTAGAAAGGAGTCAACTCAAAGACCATGCAGCAGGAAGGGATTGCTGTATTTTCAGAACAGAAGGGAACAGAGTGAGAGGGAGGAGAGGAATGTGAAAGAGGCGTGCCACACAGCTTGCAGAAATGGGTTTAATACTAAGTGCAATAGGAAACCACTGAAGGGTTTAAAAGCATGAGAATGACCTAATCCAAATTAAGATTTTATAAGATCCCTCTGGCTGCTGCAAGTGGGATGGGTGGTTAGACATCTGTTGTGATAATCTAGACAAGAAATCAATGATGGCATGAATTAAGGTAGTGGCAGCAGAGAAGAGAAGCAGGGCTGACAAGGACATGCGAATGGATGGGATCCACCACCTGCCTCACCACCAGATTAGGGAAAAGGAGAACTCAAGAACGATGCTTGAATTTAGGGTTTGGGTAATTGGAAGGTGGCAGAGCTGTTTTGGGAGATGAGAAAACTGGAAAGGAACAGATTTGTGCGGGTGGCAATCTTGAGCTGCCTATTAGACATGCAAGTTTTTACTGCAAGAAGGTAGAGGCAGAGCTGACACTGAATAAACAAATGGAGTGGAACAGAAAGCCCCAAGGCTGTATTATGATAGTGGACTGTAAGAGCCTACCAAAGGGAGCAAAGGGGACGAGAAAAAGCATCATGGGAAATAGTTCAATCAGATGTTAAAGGATGAGTAGGGATCTGTTTGGATATGTAAAGGGATCTGGGAAACAGAATGACTTGTAAGAGCTGTTCAAAAGCCTGGAATCCATTGTTGGGATGTAGCTCAACATACAGCAGTTGCCTAGCATGCCACAAGGCCTTGGGTTCTACCCAAAGCAGAGAAAGCCTTAGGGTCCTAGAGTCCAGTCACAGGGGAACCCACTGGTTTCACCCTGTTACCCTGGGGTCCAGCACACAGCACATGTTCCGTAAATATTTGCTAAATGGGGTGTGTGTTTAACAAGCTGCAGGTGGCTTGGTGAAGTTGGTTGTGGGTGCAGGGATTGTAGTGAAAGAGAATCTGCCAGTGTGGATGAGTGTGGATCACTATCCCCCTATCTATCACCAAAGGGGAAGACTGCTTGCAGAAGTAGGGGGAAGCATCTCTCAATAATTTTCTGCCTGTGGGAGGGGCCTGTTAAGATCTACATTTGGAAAGGAGATAGGTGAGAAAATGAGGAGAGTGAGGAGTAGAAGTCAAATGGAAGACAGGGAGATGAGAATGAAGACGGGGAGATGGCTGTGTGGGCAACAAGGCTTGGGAAAGGCCCCTTGATTTAGCACTGCAGTTCTTTGCATGGACAGAGAAACCCGTACCCAAGGAGTGAGCTGGGTAGTCGCTGGTATTTCGAAACCAAGAAGCCCTTCAATTTTGGGGAGGAGCATGGCAATATCTACCAGCAAGTTTGCTTGTTAAACACTGTAGACCTGGGGTGTGGCTTTGGGGTCTGGATTACAATTTGCTTAAGGAAGAAATGGCTACTCCCTGAATATCTACACCCAGTTTTCTAAGTAGTTGAAAAATCTCGCTGCTGGTTCTCTTGACAGCAGACAGGGAACCAAGAGAAAGACTTGTGGGGTGAACAAAGTTAGGGAACATGAGTTCTGTTTTGGGCTTGCTGACTGAGGCACCCTGGACTGTCCAGAGGGTCAAGCAGCAGGTCCGAGGGCTGCGTTTTGAAATTTTACTCTGGAGGACATGGTAATGGGCAGATGACCAGGAAGCCTGAGTGGGACCGGAGGATGAAATAAGCAAAAGCAGCCAAAGGAGTGGCAGGCTCCCAAATTGGCTCACTCTACAGCTTACCGCTGCCCAGCCCCGGGGGCCGCCAGACAAGAGAACTAGAGGGTGGGGCGCGTTAGCAGGGACTTCCTGTGCAGCAGAGACCCCCGACGCGGGTTCATCCTTGGTGTCGGACAGGGAAAAGCGAGATGCAATTCGAACCTGGTAAGTCAGCAACAGCGATAATGCAGAGGTTGAAGCTAAGTCGGCATAAACTGCAGCCTTGGACAGTGGCCGGACGCAGACCCCTGGCCCCAAGGTGGCCGCCTTCACTCCCCAAGGTGAGCGGGCGCAGAAGGGGGTGGTGGAGAATTGTCCCCAAGAATCGGGGTGGGGGTCTCTTCCTGAAGCGCGCATCTCTCCCCCACTTCCCCACCCCGTTTCAGGTCCCCGGAGTCACCTCGGAATCAGACCTCTGCCCGCGGACTCCGCCCCGGGACCCCTCCTCCTCCCCGGCCCCGCTGCCCGGTACCGTCTCCCGGGGAGATGGTCTCGATCTCCACGCCCATCGCGGTCCCACAGGCCCCGCCTCCAGGGGGGTCCTCGCGGTTGCCCCGACCCCGGCTCGGCTCAGGCCCGACCCCGCAGGCGCTCCGGCTCGCCTTCTTGCCGCCACTGCAGAGCCGGAGGAGGTGCGGCTGGAGTCAGGACCTGCGCGGGGAGGGGCCGCCGAGAAGGGGGCGACGGGGTGGAGCCGCGCGACAAGGTGGGGTCGGCCGGGGCGGGGCCCGGGGGAAGCGACCCTGACGTGGCTGCTCCGGAGCCTGGCCAGACTAACCACCATTAAGCCCCCTGGCCGAGGGAGGAGGGTGGTGAACGAGGCGTGCCGGCACTAGCGCATCCACACATCCATCCATCCATCCATCCATCCATCCATCCATCCATCCATCCATCCATCCATCCATCCATCGGTTCAATGCATATTTATTTAGCACCCACTCGGTGCAAAGCTCCAGGGAGTCCACTCAGTCCTACAGACTAGGAGGGAAAACCAGTAATTAACACTTTAAATACATGTGCTCAGTGCCATGGGGTTTAGAGTACAACGGAAGCATCCGAGACTGATAACTAACCCTGGCTAGGCTTCCCGAGTCTACAGGAGTAGAACAGAGGGAGGGACAGAAACCAATAATTGATGATTTTACCCCAAACACCTTACACCCATATTCAATATACCTCAAAGTTCTGAGTCAGGTATTATTGGGGTCTCACTTTTCAAGGCAAAGGATTGCTCCCTGGGGATTCCAAATTGAATTAAAGCAGAATCGCTGTGCTGCGGGTCCTAGCTGAGGATATAGCTACAGCTTGGAGCAGGAATGAATGAATTCCTTTACCTCTATCCAAAACTGACAGGAATCTAGAAAGATACTTTTGTCCTTTCTGGTTCCTCTACCTCGGTGGTGCTGGAAATTGAACTCAGGGAAGTCAGGGCCTCTTCACACACGCTAAACAAAAAGAGGCTACATCCACAGTTCCTAGGAGGTAGCGTTTTCTTGAAGGCTGGAGGACACTTTCAGAACGTCCCCTCACCCTTTCTGCAAAAATCGGCCTGTTGCTTCTGACAAGAGACGACTGGGAAGTGAATATGGGAAAAAGACCTATCCAAAGGCCCAGAATTAGAACCTGAGGCGTTTCCCTACTCCACTCTTCCACGTGGCTAGGTCGCAGAAAGAGGACTGAAGTTGACGCTCAGGAAAGATGGTTTACCTTACAGTGCAGATCAGGACTTGAAAAACCCCGCGGGCGTGGCTTAGAGTCTTAAGGGCTGCAGAAGCTTGAGACCTCCAACCCTATTGGCTATGGCCTCGAGCAGGTACTTTCTGATTAGGGGTACAACAGATCTGCGACTTGGGCAGGCCTAGGAAGCGGCTTCGGGTGAATGGGTGCTATTTACATTTTGGGAGCGATATTTTACGCGATTTTAAAAGGGAAGTCTCTGACTCCCCGCTCCCAAACTAAGACCAATTGACCCATGTTGACCCTAGGACTTCAATTTCTTCTTAACAACCTCTTCTAACAGAATGGATGAGACGTGCGAGGGAGAAGGGGTTGAAGCGCTTAAGACTGAGTGCGAAGATTTACGGGCGGTGGTTTTCTCGGGAACTACAACTCCCAGAAACCCTTGCGGCAAAACTCTCGCTTACTGGCTAGCGGAAGGACCCGCTGCTAACGTGACGCACCCAATAGCCAATAGACTAGAGGCATTGCCGAGGCCCGAGGGCCGTGGCTTCCGTTAGTTGCCCGGGACTTCTGATCCCCCGTGCTGTGATGTGAACCGACCTCGCGATTTTTATGTGTGGGGCGGGGAGGCAGAGAGACCAAGGTATTTCGTGTCTTTTGCGGCCACGCCTGGTGGTTGTAGGGAGGCTGGGGCTGGGCGAGGAGATGGGGGGCACGTAAGGCCCAGGGATGCAGGCGTGGGGATGAATGAGTTGAGGAGTACGTGGCGGATGGTGTGTGAGGGACAGTAGGTTGAGGACCAGGCTGTTATGGGTTTTTAACAAGTGAATGTATCCCTTGGGACTCATGAATGGTACTTCTGGTAATTTAGCCTAATTTGTAATAGGGTAAAGTCGTCTACGAACTTTGAGGTGCCTCAGCAACTCGAACTGAGAAGTTCTGTCACAAATCACAGTAGCTGAGTTTTTTTGGTTAATTGCAGAAGGCTCTGTAACCGGTTAGTCAGATAAGCTGTAGCCAAAACGTTGTCTCTGTCTTACTTCTCTGTCTTACATCCTTTTGGGGAGGCAGAGGGTTTCTTGTTGTTGCTGTTACTGTTTTGTTTTGGTCTAGTTTGGTCTTGTTGAGATTGGGTATCGTTTTGCTTGCCTGTGCTAGCCTGAAACTCACTGTCCAGACTGACCTTGGACTCGAGGCAGTGTGTGTTGCCCCAGCGTTTGTGCACTTGCTTTGGGACATGGTTGAAAGTCATAGGATAACTTCTGTGAATTGGTTCTCTCCTGCCGCTCTGTGGGATCCAGGGATTGAACTCAGGTATCTATCAGGCTTGTGCACAAACCCTTATTTATCTGCTAAGCCGTCTTGCTAGCTTTCTGAGTTTTTTGTTTTTTTTTTTTTTTTTCAATAACGAGAATTTTTTTGTTTTGTTTTGTTTTGTTTTGTTTTTCGAGACAGGGTTTCTCTAACAGCTCTGGCTGTCCTGGAACTCATTTTGTAGACCCGGCTGGCCTGGAACTCACAGAGATCCACCTGCCTCTGCCTCCTGAGTCCTGGGATTAAAGGCGTGGGCCACCACCGCCTGGGGATGGGACAGCTTTTATGTGTTGGTTTATCCTGGCACTTTGTGGAAGGCCGGGATTGGACTCAGGTCATCAGGCTTTTGAGGCAAACACTTTTACCTACTAAGCCATCTTGCTGACTGTTTGTTCACTCCATTATTCTGGCATTCAGACTCTTTCATGCCCGGCTCCCTTTGGGGGACAAGATCTCACTATGTGCCTCACTAAAGGAGGCTCACACCTTTAATCTCAGCACTCGGGAGGCGGAGGCAGGAGGATCTCTGTGCGTTGGAGACCATCCTGGTCTACAAGAGCTAGTTCCAGACAGCCTCCAAAGCAACAGAGAAACCCTGTGTCGAAAAACAAAAAACAAACAAAAAAAAATTAAAAAAAAAAAAAACCTCACTATGTAACTCTAGCTGGCCTGGAAATCACCATGTAAACCAAGCTAGCCTCAAACTCCCAGAGATCTGACTGCCTTTCCCTCCTTTAGACAAAGAGACCAAGTTAAATATATATATGTAGCAAATAATACAAGCCCTTAATGTATTGTTAATACCCTTTCAAAGAACTTCATTATTCTTAATTTTGGGGGAGGGTGTTAGGGATTGAACTGAGGGTTGAGCATTCAAGGTTGAAACTCTACCAATGACTCACATACTCAGGTCCAGAGTATGTTTTTATATGCTGAAGATGTGTGTCAAATCATCAAGTTGCTGAATAGAAGAGAAAATGGAAATTAGATAATAGACTTTTTGTTTGTTTGTTTTGTTTTTCTCGAGACAGGGTTTCTCTGTTGTTTTGGAGGCTGTCCTAGAACTGGCTCTGTAAAACAGGCTGGCCTCGAACTCACAGAGATCCGCCTGCCTCTGCCTATAGAGTGCTGGGACCAAAGGCATGCACCTCCACCACCTGGCTTAGATAATAAAAGTAACTTTTAGTTTTTAATTACACATATTCTAACTTGAAAGTACCACAAATAGCTGGATATGGTACTCACACCTTTAATCCCAGCACTTAGAAGGTTGAGGTAGGAGGATCACCAAGAGTTTGGGGCCAGCCTGGACTACATAGTGAGTTCCAGGTGAGCGTGGGCTTCAGAGTGAGACTCTGAAAAGAAGTCAAGTAATGCTGGGCAGTGGTGGAGCACACCTTTAATCCCAGCACTCAGGAGGCAGAGACAGGTGGATCTTTGTGAGTTCAAGGCCAGCCTGAACTACAAAGCTACACAGAGAAACCCTGTGTCAAGAAACAAAAACAAAACAAAAAAGTAGTCAAGTAAAAGATAGTGACTGGCAAAGTGACTTGGTGGGTAAAGGTGCTACCAAGCCTGAAGATCTGAGTTTGATCCCCAGAGCCCATATAGTAGAGGTGAAAAAAATGGACTCGCCAAGTTGTCCAGTGACCTCTGTACACTTGAGCATGTGCACACATACGTAAACTGAGATCAATAAAAGGAGTTTTTTAAAAAATTAAAAGACGGGCCATGGTTGTGCACACTTTTAATCCCAAGCACTGGGCATGCAGAGGCAGGCAGCTCTCTGTTAGTCTGAGGCCAGCCTGATCTACAGAGCAAGTTCCAGGACAGCCAAGGCTGTGCAGAGGCCTGTCTTAATGCCATCCACCCCCAAAAGAGAACTGAAAAGGGATCCTGAAGAGAATGTTCAGTGGTTTACAGCACTTGTTGCTCTTACAGAGGACCTGGGTTTGGTTCCAGTATCCATGTGATGTTTGCAACCATCTGTAGCTCCAGTTCCGAGGTATCTGATATCATTTGACCTCCCCAAGCACTAGGTACACACATGGTGTATCTGTGTAGGCAAATGCTCAGACACATAAAATGAATATATCTATAAAATTAAAAATAAAGAGAAAGTAAGAAAAGAGCTAAAAATACCAGGATAAACTCTAAATCTAAATTCAGTGTGTGTGTGTGTGTGTGTGTGTGTGTGTGTGTGTGTGTGTGTGTGTGTGTGTGTGTGTTGAGTCAGGGTCTTAATGTTATAGGCTGGTCTGTAACTCAGTGTAAACCTGGGATTAAAGGTGTGCACCACCTTATTGGGCAATTTTGCTGTAATTTTAACAGTTCCAAATTAATTATTCTTTGTGTCATGCCTGGGTTTTAAGCTATGGCCTCACACATACTAAACATATGCTCTGTCATTGAGCTATGTCTCCAGCTCAATATCTTCTAATATACATTACATATTCAGATTTCTCCAGTTCTAAAAATACTCCTTTCTTTTTATCCCTCCCCCCAAATACTCCTTTCTTGATAGAAAGTTTTATTTCATGGTGCTGCTCACTCTGCTTACTTGGGCATAATAATCTCTTAATTTACAAGTTGCTCTCCTGTGTCCCAACAGAATTAACCTGTTAAAGGTCCCAATCTAACTTCCAAATTTGCTTGATTTTTCTTTCGGGATGTAGCTCCACCCCCCCTTTGAGCCAGGGTTCCACTCTACAAAACTAGCTGTCCTGGAATCACTATGTGGACCAGGTTGGTCTTAAACTCACCTAAATCCTCCTGCCTCAGCCTCCTGAGTGCTGGCATTAACTGCATGAAACACATGCCCTTTTGTAACTTTCCTTCTTTATGGTTTCAGATAGCCTTTATCAGAAAGGATGGAGTTGGGAAATGGAAAACTCCTTAGGACCGGACTGAACTCATTGAATCAGGCTGTGCATCCAACCCACGGCCTGGCCTGGACTGATGGCAGACGGGTAGTCTTGACTGATTTACAGCTTCGTAAAGGAGAGGCCAAGTTTGGGGACTCCCAAGTCATTGGGAAATTTGAATATGTCTGTGGGGTTTCCTGGGCTCCACTCAGCACAGCTCACATACCCACTCTGCTTGCCATCCAGCATAAGAAGCATGTTGCTGTGTGGCAACTGTGTCCCAGCATTTCGGGATCCAGCAAATGGCTGCTGTCTCAGACCTCTGAAATCAGAGAGTCACTCCCTATCCTGCCTCAGGGCTGTGTGTGGCACCCAAAAGATGCCATCCTTACTGTGTTGACGGCACAGGATGCTTCCATTTTTCCTAATGTTCACCGAGATGGTTCCAGAGTAAAAGTAGACATCAATACCAAGGGCCGAATTTACTGTGCATGTTGGAGCCTGGATGGCCAGAGGCTGGTACTGGCCATAGACAGCAGCCTTCATTCGTATATGTGGGACAGTTCTCACAAGTCTCTTCTCAGCTGCTCCTTCTGCCCAGTGTTTCAAGTGAACCGCTCTATCCGCTCCATCACAGCCACTGTGGACTCACATGTCGCCATAACCACTGAGCTCCCACTCCATAAGCTTTGCAGCTTAAATGCATCGGAAGCCTTTGATGATCCAACTAATGGGAACCATGCTGGTGTAGGAACTCTTCCTGGGGGTGAAACGCCCCCTGGAGAACTGAATTCTGGAGTGACGGTTTCTCCCTCTTCAGATCCTCTGGATCTGACTCACATACATTTCAACCAATGTCAAGCCAGGGAGGGCTCTCTTATCTGTGTAAGTAAAAAGGACTACTTGACAGGAACTGGTCAGGATTCTTCACATTTGGTCCTGGTAACCTTTAAGAAAGCAATCACCATGACAAAAAAGGTCGCCATTCCGGGGATTCTGGTTCCTGATTTAATAGCATTTAACCTGAAAGCACAGCTAGTGGCCGTGGCTTCCAATACGTGTAACATCATTCTTATCTATTCAGTCCTTCCGTCTTCTATGCCAAACATTCAGCAAATTCAGTTAGAGAGTAACGAAAGACCAAAAGGCATATGTTTCTTGACAGACAAATTATTATTAATTTCTGTAGGGAAACCAAAGCCCACCGAGACAGCATTCCTTCCTTCCTCAGAGTCTGATCAGTACTCTGTTCGCCTGGTATTTAGAGAAATAACGTTGGCAAGAGAAACTTCTGGAATGCCTACTGAAAGTCAGGGTGCTTACTCTGCCTTCAACGTCCTGTTGAATAGAGCAAACAGAGAAAAGTTCCTTGAGAGCCTTTCCCCAGGGTGGAGTCCCCTGAGCCAAGGATTCTTGCTAACAGATGACGCCAGTACTCTGAGTGGGAGGTCCAGAAGAGCCCTTATTCAAGAGATTAGAAGTCCCTTGTCCCCTCCATCCAGTGCCTCCATTGTACAGGAAACCCCTCACGGGCCCTCCTGGCTTCAGCCAGCATTACCTACACCTAGCGGGACACCAGACCACACCAGCACCCCAGAACCGAATTTACTCCAAAGGGAGAACTCACAACAAGAAAAGGAAACTTGCCCACTCTCCAGGGAGCTGGACATCTTATCCAGGCACCTGGTTGGGATACATGAGTGTCTTCTTGAACTCAGGGATTTTCTATTCAAGGAGAAGCGGTGCTCCCCAATGTATCCACTCTCTCAGGATCCCTCCTTTGTTCACCTCATTTACCAGGTAACATCTCCTTCGAGGAACTTCCACTGTGTGGGGAGAGCTTGAGTCCAGTAAGGAGGGGGCTCTGAGAAAAGCTCAGCCACCTGTACAACCTACATCCCAGGCAAGCTGCACACCTTGGTTGGATGCTAGCCTTGCAGAAGTGCACACACCAGGTTTAGCATGATTTTATCATATCCTTGGTGTGGAAATTAATGACTGCACTCAGGTGACTTATATTTAGGAAAAAAAATAGGTTTAAGTATGTCATTTCATTGTGAAAACCTCTTCCCTATGTGTGTGTGTGTGTGTGTGTGTGTGTGTGTGTGTGTGTGTGTGTGTGATATGATGATGATGATTTAAAATGTTTTGAATGGCCGGGCAGTGGTGGCGCACGCCTTTAGACCCATCCACCAGAGGCAGGTGGATTGCTCTGAGTTTGAGCCTGGTCTACAAGAGCTAGTTCCAGGACAGCCACCAAAGTGACAGAGAAACTCTGTCTCTAAAAACCAAAGAAAAAAAGTTTTGAATGCATCCGTACACATGCACATGCAACTACATCTCCATGTTTCCGGGGAGGGGTTATGATTATTGTTTGTATTTTTGAGATGGATTTTCTGTATATTTTCTCTGGCTGTTCTGGAATTCATTCTGTAGGCCAAGCTGGCCTTGAACTCAGTTCCACCTGCCTCTGTCTCTCGAGTGCTGGGATTAAGGTGTATGCCACCACCGCATGGCTCATCTCCATGTTTTTTTATCATGGACACTTCTTTTCATGTTGCATTTAGCTCTGCTCCACCCTGTCCATCACTTACTTTCACCAGCAGCCTAATGTGGATACTCCCACACTTGCCTCTACACATATAAAACACAGATCCCTGTGTACATAGACACATACAGTGATTTGTCCTTGTTTGACAGCATTGGAGTCATGGGATGCACTGTACCTCAATCTGAGTATGCATATTTAGTCAGCTTTGATTTCAGTTGGGTACCTCAAATAATGCTATTTGTTAATTTGGTTTGATACCTTTGTTTTTGCTGAATTAGTTCCCAGAAGTGAAGTACAAATTTGAAGAGTGTATCTCTACCGTTTTTCCGTTTGCTTGTTTGGTTTTTTTTTTTTTTTTTCTTCTGAGACAGGGTTTCTCTGTGTAACTTTGGAACCTATCCTGGCACTCTCTCTGGAGACCAGGCTGGCCTCGAACTCACAGAGATCCGCTGCCTCTGCCTCCCGAGTGCTGGGATTAAAGGCGTGTGCCACCGATGCCTGGCTTTGTTTGTTTTTTTTTAAGATAGGGTCCCCTGTAGCTCAGACTAGCTTCTCAAGGATGACCTTGAACTTCTTATGTGTGGCGTGGCGTATGTATGTTCATGTGAGCTGTGTGCATGTGCCGGTGGAGGCCATGTACATGTGTGTCTGGAGGCGGGAAGCTGACATCACGTGTCTTCTTAGGTTGCTTTCCACCATATGTTTTGAGATCAGGTTTCTCAGTGAGTTCTAAGAATCACCAGCCAGCATGTACCCTGCTCTTTTATTTACATGTGTGCTGGGAATTCAAACTCAGGTTCTCGTGCCTTTGCAGGTGATACTTTGCAGGAGACTCAGCCATCTCCACAGACTATGACCTTGAACTTCTTATCTTCTGCCTTCACTTCTGAAGGGCTGAGATTACAGCTGTTCACCGCCACACCTGGTTTTACGCTGTGCTAGGGAACCAGCTCTGGGCCTTGTGTGTGCTGAGGAGAGTTGTCCAGTTGATACCATTGGTTTTGGCATTTATTTACATAGCACGTGTATTGGAAAAAGTGGTTAGAAGCAGAACAGGTAGTGGTTAAGAGCATGAACTAGGCTGGACATGGTAGCATGCATATACCTTAAGTCCCAGGAAGACAGAGGATCTGGCCTGGAACAGAGCAAGTTCCAGGACGGCCAGGCTACATATTGAGACTGTCTCAAAACAACAGCAACAAAAAAAAAGTCTTAAAAACAAAGAAAGAAAAGGCATGCCCTCCTCTTATAGAGGACTAGAGTTATTCCTAGCACCTGTAACTCTAGTTCCAGGGGATAATGCCCTCTTCCAACCTCTTCTGGTACTAGGTGACATATATGGTACTAGGCATATATGCAGCAAAACATACACACATAAAAATGAATCTTAAACAAAAAGGAAAAAAAGAAAATTAAAAATGATTAAACAATTAGACTAAACAGATTGAGTATCCTCAATCCAAATATCTGAAGTCTGAAATGCCCTAAATTTCAAAACTCTGCCATGTAAGTGTAAAATTCCATACCTTTGTTCATGTGATTGGACATAGCCCAAATCCAGTTACACACCAGGCTTCATGGCTGTAGCTGTAATCCCAACACCCGGGAGGTGGAAATAGAGAATGGGCGGTTTAGTGTCACATCATGAACTTGCTGACAGCTGGGCTACATGAGACCCTACCTCATAAACAAACAATACAAATGAAATAACAATTTTGTTTAAGCTACCTGCAGAGCTAGGTGTGGCTGTGCATGACTATAATTCCCGTGCTCTGAAGGCCTTGAGGCACTGGGGAAACGAAGCCAACCAGGTACACAATGATTCTACATCACAAGGGAGATGAGAATACTGTGCTTAGAAAGCTGGGTACAAGCCGGGTGTTGGTGGCGCACGCCTTTAATCCCAGCACTGGGTAGGCAGAGGCACTCAGATTTCTGTGAGTTCGAGGCCAGCCTGGTCTCTAAAGCGAGTGCCAGGATAGGCTCCAAAGCTACACAGAGAAACCCTGTCTCGGGGAAAAAAGAAAGAAAGAAAGAAAGAAAGAAAGAAAGAAAGAAAGAAAGAAAGAAAGAAAGAAAGAAGGCTAGAGAGATGGCTCAGCGGTTAAGAGCACTGACTGTTCTTCCAGAGGTCCTGAGTTCGATTCCTGGCAACACCATGGTGGCTCACAACCACCTTGAATGAGATCTGGTACCTTCTGCTGGCATGCGGGCAGAAGACTGTATACATAATAAATAAATAAAAATCTTTAAAAAAAAAAAAAAGAAGAAAAGAAAGAAAGCTGGGTACATTCCTCACTCCTGCATGTAGTTCCATCTACTGAGGAGGTTGTGGAACTGGGACCCAGAAGTTTGGGGCCAGGAGCATGAATTGAACTAGACCCTATCACAAAACAAACAAAAATTCTACTTTTTATTAAGGTGCACATGAAACATAAATGACTTCATGTTTAGATAGATATCTTATTACACATACTTCTGTCCTCGAGCATTTCAGATAAGGGATAATCAACCTGTGTAGTGACATTCCATATGGTCAAGGTCATCACGGTGTGAGTCTGAAACTCAAACAAAATAGTGATGTTAATGTTAACAGCAAAATGCGTTAGACACATGACTGCTTTATGCTTTTTTCATTAGTGTATATTAATTATACAAAATAATGTTTCATTATTACTTATTTTAAGCCTTCCTCGAACCCTCCCCCCATTCCCTGATCCCCATTATCTTTCCTGTGACAATCCCCTTCTACTTAACATGTCTCCCTCCTCTCGATTCCATATATGAGAGAAAGTGCAGTACTTGTCCGTGTCTGACCCATTCCACAAACCTGCTGTCCAGTTCCATTGTTAACACTGTTCTCCAAGTACACGTTCCAAATAATAGTCCTGAGTAATGCATCGGCAATAACTTTCATCTATTATTTTGTGTGTTTGTATAGAATGTGCATGTGTGAGGTATGCATACATGTTCCATGGCATGCATGTAGAAATCAGAGGACAACTTTCAAGAATCAGAAGCCAGGTGTGGTAGGTAGTACACACCTGTGGTCCTAGCACTGAGGAGGCAGAGACAGGTTTACCTCTGTGAGTTCAAGTCCAACCTGATCTACAGAGTGAGTTCCAGGACTGACAGAATTATATAGTGAGACTTTGTCTTAAAAAAAAAAAAAAAAAAAAAAAAAAAAGCCTGTTCTCTCCTTCCACCTTTGGTTCTAGGAATCGGACGTGGGTTATCATGACCTAAGTAACAAGTGCTTTTTCCCACTGAGCCATGTTACTGGCCTAGTATTTTAGTAATGAAACTTTTGCTGTGATAGAACACCATATCCAAAGCAAACTGGGAAAGAAAGGGTTTTGTTTTTTGTTTTTTGTTTTTTTTTTTTTTCAGCATCCAAATTTTTATTGAGGAAGTGGGTTTCTAGAGGGGTTGTGGGCCTGGGGCCCGGAAAGGGTTTATTTTGCCCACAGTTCCACATCACTGCTCATCATCAGAAGCAGTCAAGTCAGGAACCTGGAAGCAGGAGCTGATGGAGAGTGCTCCTTACTGGCTTGCTGTCTTGGCTTGATCAACCTGCTTTCTTATAGAACCCAAGACCACCAGCCCAGGGATGACATCACCTACAATGACCCTCCTCTGTCACTCACTCACTCACTCACTAAGAAAATACCTTATAGGCTTGGCATTTTCTCAGTGAGGTTCCCTCCTCTCTGATGACTCTAGCTTGTGCCAAGTTGACATAGAACTGGTTGCAAGCCTGGCCCTAGAAGTAATACTTACATTCATGATTATGCTTTTCGGTTTATACTGTGTCTTAAGGTAGAACTGTAACAATTTAAAGGTATTTTTCTCTAGGTATATTTTAAATCACTTCTAAAATGACTTCACTCTTTCATGACTAAAAAAAGGTTTGTGTTGCCAGGCGTTGGTGGTGCACACCTTTAATCCCAGCACTTGGAAGGCAGAGGCAGGCGGATCTCTGTGAGTTCGAGACCAGCCTGGTCTCCAGAGCAAGTGCCAGGATTGGCTCCAAAACTACACAGAGAAACCCTGTCTCGAAAAATCAAGGGAAAAAAAAAGTTTGTGTTTTGAGACAGGATCTCACTGTGTAACCCTGCTGTCCTCAACTTGTTTTGAAGATCAGACTAACCTCAAACTCATAGAGCTTTGCGTTAAAGACTCTATGTTGTCTTTAAGAATGTCATTGCATTGCTTGGACCATCAGTTAACCATTTTTTACTTCTGCTTGAAGAAACCTCCTTCTGTGGGTCCTGAGGAAAAAAGAGCCGTGCTTCTTTGTGATGGCAAACTAAGGCTCAGCACAGTTCAGCAGATGTTTGGCCTCTACCTCGTCGAAATGCTTCTCGGTATGTTAGAGTCAGAGCATCCTCTCCTTCTCCCATCCAAATGATCCTGTCCGAACATTCAGTAATTCACAAAACAGTTAATAAATATGACACATTGCCTACCTACCATATACCCAGACCTGTTAGAGAAACTACAGCCCATTGAAATGAGTCCTTTCCTAAAGGAACTTATGCCAAACTGGGAAAATGCACATCTTTTAAAAAGTAGAAATGAAATGGAAAAAAAGAGGTAGAGCTGGGTTGTTACTGGATTGTAACAGTGTGCCTGTTGCAATCAAATGCAGCTGTTGAGAAGCACTGCAGTGTTGTGTGAAAGAAATGGGGAGCTGGGAAGGACAGGCTACACTAAAGCTCTGCCTGAGGCCTTAGTTATCACTTGTGGAACGTGGTTATTTATTTATTTATTTGGTTTTTCAAGACAGGGTTTCTCTGTGTAGCTTTGGAGCCTATCCTGGCACTCACTCTGGAGACCAGAATAAAAAATTCCTTGGTAGAGTGAATCTTCTTCATGAAGTTTCTGGAGAAACTAGTGAACATCCTAATATGTATATATGATGTACACTCACAAGTTTGTATGCATGCACAGCACCATATGATAAATGTCAGGCCTCGGGCAGGGGAGATGGCTCAGTAGTTAAGAGCACCACCTGCTCTTCCAGAGGACCTGGGTTCAATTCTCAGTACCCACATGGCAGCTCACAGCTGTCTGTAACTCCTGTAACTGTCGCAGAGGATCCATGGTCCTCATACAGACATACATGCAGGCAAAATGCCAAATGTACATAAAATAAAAATAATAAATTATAAATGTCAGTCCTGAGGAAAGCTGTGTTCTTAGCTTAGAATGACCCCACTTGAGGTGACTGTCTTTGATGAGCTGCCATGTGACCTGACCCTAAGTACAACTCTATTCTTTGACCTCCGTATTTTCTGAAAAGTGTTAGAGGTGTAGGATGAGGTTTAATATCAACCTCTGTTTTTCACTTTTAAAATGTTAGCCCCAACGTGGTAGTGTGCACCTGTGGTCCCAGCATTCGGGGCTGAGTCCTGATTACTAGTGTAAGGCCAGCCTTGGGCTACACGGTGCTAGAGCTGCAGAGCCAGACTTAACAATAGTAGCAAGGTATGTTTGCAGTTATGTGTTTATCCTTCTAGAATTGCATGGTCGGCTAAGTTGTGGTTTATTTACTTTGTAGCTTCCCACTGGATACTCCTCTCCGCCGATAGTCAAGGTTTCATCCCATTAACTTTCACAGCCTCCCAGACTGTAGTGGTAAGAGACGGCAGCCTGTCCAAGCCAGAGGTGGCTAGGGACTCTGTTTCTCACCATCCGGATCCCATTCCTCCACCTGGAGTCATTGAAGACCTTGCCACCCAGAGTGTAGATACAGCTGGTGGTTTCAACATCATGACCTGATGGCTGTTTTGCAGAGAGCATGCTCCAACAACTTCCCTGTGGCTGTGTGCTGCTGGGCAGCAGGGCAAGTGGTTGCTTGTGTATTCATGACTGTATCATGTGGAGGATAGAATTCCAAGAACAAAACAATACTGTGTTGCCATGTGGATTGTACTTTGTGATTTCTCCAAGGCCTTGCTTTCTTCAGCCAGAAGCTGTGTTAAAACGCTGCCTTAGAGTGTGTCACAGGCTACATTGGCATAGTGGTTGGCCTTTTTCCTGCTTTAAAGATGCAGGTGAAGAGGGCGGCTGGGTAGCCTGTGCCTTTTCATCTATTCCCCGGGCAGCAGGAAACCGGTGCAAAGGAACTCTGATACCTCTCTTCACCCTTAGGACTGCCTGGATCAGGAGGAAGTTCAGAGGATGGCCTCTCTCCCCAGATTTAAAACCACCCCTTGTGATTCCAAAAATAATTCTACCTGACTGAAATCCAGATACTGCAAAAAAAGTGCTCTCAGCAAATTTTAAATAAAATTTCAAGATTTGACCACCTCTGGCCTCTGCCTGAATGTGTGCTGCTGCCCTCCTGGTGAGACCCAAGCCTTTGCCACTCATGAGATGTGTTGGTTTATTTTCCAGTTTGAGGACTACAGACATTTCTTTTGTTTGTTTGTTTTTAAAGTAAGGGCTCAGGCCTTCCTTCAGAATGTAAGGCTCTGGCTTCCACTGAGCTCTGTGCCTCCACCCCACCCAGCTTGTCACTTTAACTTTGGCAATTCTCTTTTCACTCCCTAAGAGACCATTGTAGATCAGAAAGTGTTTCAAAACGTTGAAAATTTCACAAAATTTAAAGGAGTTCTAAAGCGTGTCAGTTGGTGTGTACTGATAAGCTACCATCTCAGATTGGCGGCAAGAGCCTTGATCCCCTCAGCCGGACAAGTGGCTGCTTCAGGCAGTACCCCCAACTCCGGTGTTAGTCTCTGCAGGCCAGCAGGTTGATCAGGGTTGGAAGTGCTGCACATTTGCAGATACATTGTTTCAACCATCGAGGCTCCATTAACACATTACCTCCCCCCCCCTTTGCCTTTAAAATTACCCGGAGAGAACTATCTTGTGCCTTTGGGGACTCCTGTCTGTCTGTTGCAGTTCATGATGATGGAACTGGGCTAGGAGAGGGCAAAGGCCTATTTTGTGGTTCAGATGCATTAGACAACTGCTGGGATAATGGACGGGAAGGCCACTTGTCTGTAATCAGTGGCCTGGAGAGTGGTGGCCGAGGGGAGTCTGGGGCCTGGCTCCATCTGCACAGGAAGTGTCTGTGGTGTGATGAAATCACTGCTATTACCAATCCTAAAGAGAGGGACTAAGGGAACCTGAGTAAGATCAAAGTGAATGCCTCAAGATGTACTTTATAATCACCATTTCTCAGGGCGGAATACTCAGAACAAGTTCAGTGAACTCTCAAAAAGCGATTGAGACTGTATGGAATGTTTTGATGGTACAGTCTTTGAGGATCACTGTTGTAGAGAAGTGGTCTGTATTCACATATGCACAGTTGTCATCTTTGTATTTCTTCCTGTGGTGGACACAGTGCAGAATGTAAATTGTTTCTGTATAACAAATCTGATTCCAACGAATGACAACTCTCACACAGATATTTCCTTGGTCACTGCTGTTAAGACAATCATTGGAACAATAGAAGCCAGTCCAGTTCTTGCTGGCTTTAGAGAAGCTTGTTGATTTTTTTCTGGGAATCAAACTCAGAGTCTTATGCTTAGAAGCAGTGGTGTTCTTCTGACTGAGCCATTGCTCCTGCCCCTCCACCTTTGTTTCCTGAGACTGTCTCTCTCACTGAATGGGGAGCTCACCATTTTGGCTAGACTTGCAGGCCTTTGGGCTCTTGAATCTTCTGTTTTCCTCCCCACCCCACCCAAGCACTGGGGTCACAGATGAGCACTGTCATGCTGTCCCAGGTTTTTACCTGGATGCTAAGAGTCTGAGTCCTAACGCTTACACAGACGCCCGTTACCACTAAGTCATCTCCCAGCCTGTACCCAGTATTATTGCTAAGATGTATCCTCTTATGTGTGTGTTATTTTTACTGTGGACTTGGCACAATTTACAGCATGGCTGGCAGGGGCGTTTGGTTGTTTTCTGACTTTATTTTTGAAATTATGAAAAAAATAATTTCAAAAATTATTTTTGAAATATTGCTTTGGATACTTTTTGTTATTGTTATTGTTTTTGTTTTTGGATACTTTTGTAAATATCTCCATATGCAAATATTTGAGAAGTCTCTTTGTGGTCTTTTCCCCAGAAATGGCTCTTACTGTGACACTGTTGGGTTACAACAAATTATTTTGAGGCCAGGCTTTATAATGCTTTCTTCTTTTTTTGCTCAAGATTGATGTAGGTCCTAGTATTTTCCTGTGCTTCCATATGAATATAAGGGTTGTTTTGTTTTCTGTAAAGAATGTTGGGCTAGGATATAGTTCAGAGGCTGTATATATTCATTGCTCATCTAGTTATAACTAAGGCTTTATATTCAATCCTTACCTGGAAAACAAACAAACAAAATAACACACACACACACACACACACACACAATCTGTCAAGCAGGGCATATGTCTGGGATCTCAGTATTTAGTAAGCTAAGCCAACACTGGTGAATTTGAAGCCAACTTGAACTATATGGCAAAGTCCTGTTTCATACATAGAAAGAACGATATTTGCTGGAGGATTTTGGCAGATATCTCTTTCAGGAAGAAGTTTCTTTTTTGTTCTTGGTCTTCTAAGTACTTCTATTATGGATGCATTTAGTTTTTATTAAACGTCTCTTCTATGGCGGGAAGGTGATGAGTTCTGTTTGGATGCATGATGTTGGGAATGCCTGAAAAGCACTGGGTTGGGTGATTCAGTCTGGGGCTCTGGAGCTCAGAAGAGAGCACTGGGTTTGGGGTGGAGTCTGCAGCAGCATATGGGTGGCAGTGGTAAATGAGGTCACACTGTCCTGGGAAGGAAGAGAAGGTTAAGGAGCTTTGAAGCAGAAGTAAAGAGGGAAGTCTGGTCAGAGCTGGTCAGAGCCAAGGAAGATTAAAGTTCTGAAGTGCAGTGTTCAGCATTAGTTAACTTGAATTGAGGGCTTCCTCAATGTAGTAGTCGATTGTCTTGTTACTATGCTAAAATACCCTGATAAAAGACACTTAAGGAAGGAAGGGTTGGTCAGGCAAGGTAGTGCACCCCTTTAATTCCAGCACTCAGGAACAGAGGCAGGCAGATGTCTGTGTGTTCAAGGCCAGCCGGGTCTGCAGAGTGAGTTCCTGGACAGCTGGGGCTGCAGAGAAACCCTGTCTCGGACAAAAAAAAAAAAAAAAAAAAAAAGGAGGAAGGGTTTATTCTGGCTCAGGGACCCAGAGTTGGATAGTCATGGCAACAGGAGCTTGAACAGCCAATCACTTTGCATCCGAAGTCAGGAGGCACAAGAGCTCTCCTCTCTCCTGTTCCTTCAGCTTGGGACCCCAGGTATCACCTACAGAGAGAAGGTCTTCCCACCTGAGTTAACCTAGTCACAATAATTATCTCCCATATAATTCTAAAACCTACCAAGTTGGCAATCAGTATTAACCATATAGTCTGGAGCTTTGTCAGGCATTATTGATTTGATTGACATATCCATCCTGAGGTGTACATAAGGTATTTGTTCAAACAAGAAATGACTATTCAGTCAGCTGAGAGAGAAGGATTGCTTGAGCCCAGGAGTTGAGCTAGCTTGCGCAACACACCTCTATTCTAAACTAAGGATTTTTAAAACAGTTTTGCCAGATGTGGTGATCCATACCTGTAACCCTGGCACTTGATAGGTAGAGGCAGCAGGATCAGTTCGGGGCCTGCCAGAACAACATGAAACCTTATCTTACAAGCAAACACAAGTTAAAGAGCTTATTTCCTGCAGGGTGAGTAAACTGTGACTGTGGAAAGCTGGCCATCCCATGCTGGATTCCCCTGAGGGGAAGCCACTGAGTTTGGCTCTTACCCCAGCCATGTATTACATAGACTGGGGTACCACTGCCCTCAACCTACAACAAAACAACTTGCTTCTCTTATTGCTCTTCCCACCTCTTACCATTCCTATCTCCTCCTTACCTGCCACTCCTGAATCCATGAAACTTGGCTTTAGCCTCCATAGTAGACAGTGCAGTATGACAGAACCATCTCCAGCACACAGAAGGGGAGAAAGGAGTTTGTACATTGTTTTTACAACCCACCATAAGTGCTTGTCTTATTTGTTGTTTCTAAAGATTGCTTTCCTTCCTTCCTTCTTTCTTTTCCTTCCTTTTTTTCTTAATTTGGTATTTCAAGAAAGGGTTTCTCTATGTAGTCCTGGCTGTCCTAGAACTCACTGTGTAGACCAGGCTGGCCTGGAACCTGTAGATCCATCTGCTTCTGTCTCCCAAGTGCTGGAATCAAAGCTGTGTACCATTACTACCCAGCTAAAGATTTCTTTTATGCATATGTGTTTATGCCTTAGTGTACATGTGCACCACATGAATGCATGTGCCAGCAGTGACCAGCAGAGGGTATCTGAGCCTCTAGGTGGTTATAAGCTGCCTAGTGTGGGTGCTCAGAACCAAATCTTGACCCTGTGCAAGAGCAGCAAATGCTCTTAACCACTGAGCCATCTCTCTAGCCCTTTATTTGTTACTTTGTTGTTGTTTAAGACAAGTTCTCATGTAGCCCAGGTTGGCCTCAAACTCATTATGTAGCTGAGTCTGGCCTTGAACTCTTGATTCTCCTGTTTCTACCTCCCTGGTGCCAGGATCACCTGTGTGCATCACCACACTTGGATAAATCTGTTTTCGGAAAAAAAAATATAAACCCCAGTGAGTCTTTCTTCCCCCAAAGACACAGTCCTTAGAAAACTGAAGCTCCTATTACATGCTGCTATAACATAAAATTTCAGAAAACATATTTGTATTTATTTGTAAAAGTGACTGGCCTCTGATGGTTTTGTGTCATCCTCCGACTACTGATGGAAGCAGTGACCTCCACTCATGTGAACAGAGCAAAATGCTGGACAAACACCTGTGTACCAGGGTGGGTCTGCTTAGCCTGCAAAATGTCATGTGCCCTCAGTTTGTCCATTCACACTATATGTCCCAGCTTTTCTGCGATCTCAGCAGGTGTCCACTGGAGACTCTGTGTAAACCAGGTCTTTGTCTGTTTTCCTATGTGTGGAGCTCAGCTGTCTAGCAAAAGGAGTGTACAGACTGGAGCTTCATGATGCCAGAAATAGTTTTGAAGGATGCTTTCAGAGTCTGAGGTTTCTTGAAGGCGGAGTAGGCTGGCTACCAGTCTGAAATGTCCAGGGCCAACAGGTAGGGAGGTGTTGAGTAGGGTCCCTGGAGCCTGTGCCAGCACCTTCAGGGGATGTCACTAAAATCTCCATTTGCAAGAGGAAATGCTGTGTGCTAAATTGGTAGGGTATGCTCCGGGGTTGGACAGAGTTCCAGAAAATGCAGGCTTCTGCTTTTCCGGCTTCACAGAAGTCCCCTTCACATTCAGGCAAGGCTGTAGCTAGTTCTCCTGAGGGAAGAGAAGAAGCCAAGGAGAAAGGGAGAGGTGAGATGAGGGTCTCCACCCTGTCACAGAGTGCCACAGAAGCTTCAGTGTTCCAGCAACTCTCCACTCATGGGCCCACCAAAGCCACAGCCCAGTTCCTCCCTGTCACATCAGGCAAGTCCCCAGCCTCTAGGCATTGTTAGAGTGGACAGCATGATCTCTGGGCCCTTTTCCTAAAGGCTGATGTTATCAGCTGTGAGAAGTGAGGGGCTGCTGGTAATAGCACCATGTGTGTCTTGTGTAGAGATGGACACCAACTTGTGTATTCATAAGTAGGAACATCTGTGGGCCAGATGTGTGTTGATGTGGAAGCACACACTTCCCAATAGGAGCCTATTTGGCCTTGGGCCCTATGCGGAGCTCCTGAGATAGGGTTAATGTAATATATCCCTAGAAGCAAGATTCCTGCACTCTCCTAGGGAAGCCGGTACACACACCCCCATGTAGTGGATGCATGGTAGGGGAACGACAAGCCCAGGCAGCCTCTCAGCAGCCATGAGGGCAGAGAGCAGGAAGCTCCCAGGCTTAGGCACTGGGGCAATGATTCCACTGCCAGAGATCCAGAAGGAGGAGTGTAGGGAGGAGAGGATGAGGTCACCTGAAGGCTTCCTGCACCTACCTGGCTAACGTGCTGCTGGGACAGTGAGTATAGCTGTGTAATCAGTGATGTGCCTGGATGTGGGACTTGACGGAAGTACAGGGCGGAAGGTAACCTGGGTCACCAGGTGTGAGGTGTTCTAGGTCACACAAGTAGAGGGGTGCAAGGGAGATCTAGGGACCTCCCACATCCCCCGTCTACCAGGTTGTCCACAAGAGAAGACTGAAGACTAGAGATAGAAGGAAATCTAGGAGCCAAGTGTCACTGAAGCTAAGGCAAGCAGCCTGAAATCCAATGGCTTGGCTGGTGTTAGCTGTTAGGTACCAGGGTGTGTGTGTGTGTGTGTGTGTGTGTGTGTGTGTGTGTGTGTCTGGTAACCCTGTCCATGTGTGCCCGTGCATAAGCACTGCCCACCTCCGAAGGCTTTGCTGGGAGGAGGTGTCCGGGCTTGGCATCTTGGGAGTAGGGCCAACCATGAGGATGCACAGACCAATAAGGATCATACAGGTGGGCACAGCACCAATGAGGACCTTGAGGGTGACCACCACTTCTTCTGCTTGCTGGCAGGCCCCTGCCTCATACCCTGCGAACCTGGAGAAACACCACCCCTTCTTTCCATCAGCTCTACTGAGCTGAACTCCTTGGGTGCAGAAGTCACAGACATGTCACCCCCAACCTCTCCTGAAAACTGACTTCTAGCCAGATTATGTGATGGGCCAGAGAGGAGTTTGGAGCCCCTTAGTCCTGATGATGGGGTCCCCCACTCTCCATAGAGTGGAGCATGCACTCCAGACTCTTGGGTGACCTTTAGGGCAGGGGTTCTGCTTCCTCTTCCCACCCCCCTAGTCTTTTGTGTTTGTGGTATACCCCAGCCCTAGGACTGACTCCAAACTGAGGGTGGAGATGCCCAGGGCGCCTGCCCCTGAGAGCTTGGTGAAGAAGACGTAGGATGAGTAGAAGATGGTCTCCACGCCAGGGCCATACTGGTGCTGCAACTGGAAGTCATCCACCACATCTGGCAACATGGACCTACAGGCAGGTGCATGGAGTCAGCCCTCTGCAAGCTCTCAGGAGGGCAGAGACTAGGTTGAAGACCTCTGCTTAGAACCAACCCCACAGCGTCCAATGGGATGTCTGCTTCCCTGTTCTGTTGTTGACTGCTTTTTAGGAAAGCTCCAAGGAAGGAACCAGTGACCCCACACAGGGAGTAGGACAGCAGGAGGAAGAGAGGACTCCCTTGTGGGAGGATATGAGGTTCCCAATCCCTCATCCCTTCATCCAGCCTACCAGGGTAGCAGCAGGGACACAGCAATGCTCACACCAGAGACAAACGCCACAACATAGGCCACAGGCGCTGAGGGCACAGCAGCCAGTAAGATAGAAAAGGGAACCATCACCTGGGGAGAAAGACCTGTGAGTTGATCCTCCACTATTTCCCTGGCTTGTTTCCTCGTTTACAGGCTCAGCCTTTATTATGCATGATAAGCCCTGCATCTGGTCCTGTGCTAGGCCCAGCAGACCCAAGGGAACCCAGATCTAAACCCTGCTGAGCTCAGGTTCTGTGGTTACTTCCTTAGCCACCCCCAACCTTGCTTTTTGCTTCACTCACACAGATCCCAAACGCGGATGTCCTCTTCCCAAACCGCTGGAGAACCCACTCCCACAGTGGGGTGCTCAGCACAGCTGAGATCTGTGAGCAGACAGCATCATCCCACCAGGCCCTGAGGTCCACACCTTCCCCCCAGACCTCAGAGCCCTTGCTTTTAGGCAGGACACCCAACCTCAGACTGTTTGGTTTGAACCAGTAGCTATTAACATTGAGTCTGACTCCCCAAGCACCACCCTCTGGAATGAGAATGAAACCAAATGTGGCCATTAGAACTCTGGCCAGAGGGGTTCTCCTTCAGGACCCAAGAGTCCATCTCCTTGGTCCCCTTACCAGGATGGTTAGCACCAAGTTCTGGACATGATCTTGGAGCCGGGAGGCATGTGTACAGAACAGGACCAGGTAGCTTTGTTCCACCTGAGGAGATGAATAGGAAATGGTCATATGCAGGAATTGGCAGGAATTCAGAAGTCACATGTAAGGGGAAGGTCTCCAGTAAGGCTTATTCACTGAGTCCTTGGACTCGAAGGATTCCCCGTCACCATAGATATGAGCACCATCCCCGTTTGCATAGTTAAGATCAGGTGGGCCGGGCGTTGGTGGCGCACGCCTTTAATCCCAGCACTCGGGAGGCAGAAGCAGGCAGATCTCTGTGAGTTTGAGGCCAGCCTGGTCTCCAGAGCAAGTGCCAGGATAGGCTCCAAAGCTACACAGAGAAACCCTGTCTCAAAAAACAAACAAACAAAAAGAAAACAAAAAACAAAACCAAAAAAAAAAGATCAGGTGGACTCGACTAGACTTCAGGTAATAGGAGAGGATGTCCTCCCAGACATCATCAACTCCCTGGGAACCCCAATCACACCAGCCACACCCAGGTTTTTCCTCCCAGTACCTCTTTCAACCATGTGTCATTCCCCCATAAAACTGAAACTTAAGCCGGGCGTTGGTGGCTCACGCCTTTAATCCCAGCACTCGGGAGGCAGAGGCAGGTGGATCTCTGTGAGTTCGAGGCCACCCTGGTCTCCAGAGCGAGTGCCAGGATAGGCTCCAAAGCTACACAGAGAAATCCTGTCTCGAAAAACCAATAATAATAATAATAATAATAATAATAATAATAATAATAACAATAAACCAAAAAAAAAAACAAAACTGAAACCTAAGCTGGGCACGATGATGGATGCTTGTAACCGCAGCACTTGTATGGAGTCAAGAGAATCAAGCTGATGACCAGAATAAGCTACATAGCAAGTTCCAGGCCCACCTGTGCTACCTAAGACCCTATTTCAAATGCCTGTTTACAATTAGCACAGCCAGGGCAAATCAAAGATCACTTTGCCAGCGATACCTGGACGGCAGCTGAGATGAACAAGAAGGAGACCACCAGATTCAAGTAGGGTGGGTGCCGGGAAGTGACAGCTAGCCCCGTGAAGAAGCTCAGGCCTGTACCTGAGGCTGGGGCAGAAGTGTCTGAAAAACAGGAAGGTGATACCTGGACCAGCAGAGTTCAAAAACTCACCCCAGGAGGAGTCCTGCTCCCAGCTTCTGCCTCTCATGCCCTCACTGCACCCCCATACCTGGCCGCTCCTTTACTCCTAGGCACAGCAAACCACCACACACAGGGTAAGTCAAGGCAACCACAGCAGCTGCAATGCAGTAGAGGCGAGCCTGTGTGGGGCAGGATAGAATTGTACTGAGGGTAATGTTTGCAGCCCATGGAGGAAAGCAGAGGTACCTCTATGCCAGTGGAAAGATCATCATCCCAAGCCCAAAGACGCTGGCTTCTGTTCCTCCAGTTTGCTCAGAGTTAGGCCTAAGAGCCGGGTACAGGCCATCTTATCTGATGACTCTTTGCCACCCCTATGGAAGGGAACATCCGTGCTACCAGAGGTCAGCGTGCTTAATGTCCCATCTTAGTCAGCAAGTAGGCACTGCTGCTAACTTCTGTGTCCTAGATCCTGAGGTTACAATGATAAGTGAGTGGCCCCTCATCCACAGTAAGGCTGGGCAGTGGGTAGGGGTGTACAAATCCATGGGCAGTTAATAGTGTGATGGATGGTGACCCAGATGAAATACAGAGAAAATAAAAATGCAGGTAAAGAGATGCATGGGGGTGACAGCCAATGAGGACAGAGGGCACTTCTGGGAAGGGAAGGAATGGAGTACAGAATGGCTTTCCCAGACGAGCTCCATGCCTTGAAAGAGCACTGTGCTCTGCTTTCGTTGTCCTGAAATTGTTGGTAATTTTGTATGTGAATTTTTTTTTTTTTTTTTTTTGAGGCAAGGTCTTTGTGTTGCCCACACTGACCTAAAATTCACTATGTAGCCAAGGACGATCTTGCACTTGGAATCTTCCTGCCTCCATCTCCTGGGTGCTGGGATTACAGCTGAGAGCCATCATTTGGCTTAGAAGGTGCTGAAGGGCTTCAAATTTGCTAGGCAAATACTACCAACTGAGCTGTAACCCGATCTCTGCATTTTCTATTGTTGTTGTTCTTGTCTGTTAGCGGTTTGTTACTCCCCCCACCCCCACCCCAAGAATCACACACAGAGTGTTTTGGATTTTTCTAGACCGGTTTCATAAAGCTCAGGCTGGCTTTAAACTGACTGTATAACCAAAGCTAGCTCCTCCTGTTTCCATCTCCCATGTGCATCACCATGCACTATGCCTCTCTTGTGTTTTTGCTGTTGCTATTTGGTTGGTTTTGGCCATGCCTGGTGATTGAATCTGTTTAGTACCTCATGCATGCTCTCTCTCTCTCTCTCTCTCTCTCTCTCTCTCTCTCTCTCTCTCTCTCTTCCTCCTTTTCTTCCTTCCTCTGTTCCTTCTTTCGTTCCTATGTTCCTTCCTGTTCCCTGTTCTCTTCCCTTCCTTCTTTCCTTCCTTCTCTTTTCTTCCCTCCTGACAGGCTCAGTGGAGAACCTGATAGGCATTGGGGCTTGTGAGTTCAGTTAGAGAGGTAGGGAAAGGATGGGCATTTTGACCCAAGAGGGAGAAACAACAGAAGAATATTCCTGAAGGAAGGAGCTGACCCCACGAAGGGGGTCCTGGATACCTCAGACACTTACTACATCTGGGGAGACAGCAGTACTCCCAGAAAGCCCAGGATCCTCACACCTCCGAGACCCATGGGCACTGGATACAATGAGCCCATGGACAGTGGCTCCCATCAATGTCCCTGCCATCTCCATGGTCATCCCTGGAGACAGAGCATTTACAAGGTGACATGGAAGGATCTGAAGGACAACAGCCTCCAGCCCGAACACAGAACTGTACTCACGGTATGCAGTGGCAGAGTCTCGCTCCCTAGGGCTGGGGGTGAGTATCATAGTGAGGGCCGTGTAGGGTACCTGGAAGAACTGGGATGGCCCCTCCGAGCTTAGGATGGCCTCCACCATCCACGCTGTTACTCCAGGTCTGTGTCTCCTTCCCCTGCCACTTAGCTATACAAAAGCCAGCAGCCACCCTGTCCCATCCAGGTTCCTAAAAGGCCAAATCATCTAACTCTCAAAGCTAAGGGCTCTGAAGCAAGGCCTGAGCAGCGAGTCCAGACCTGCAACAGCCTTACTCTAAATAGAAATCATATCTGACAGTGGGGCTCACTAGAAGCAGGCCTAGGAGGGCTCGGAGGGGAGGTCACACACTTACCGTAGCCAGGGCCTGGAACAGGCAATAGAAGGTGATATACCAGAGCCCACGAAGGCTGATGAACGGGGGCAGGAACCACAGGAAGAAGTAGGCCAGTGCAATTAAGGGCATGCAGCCCAGCGCCCTGTAGAAGCGCAGCTGAGGTACTGTGCCTCCAACATGGAAGCACCAAGGACCCAGCAGGGACAACCTCACCCTGTCTCTGTCCCAGAAGGGTCACTCTGGAGCTGGGACTCTCAGGGGGTCACGGAGACAGGGGGAAGCAATGATAACAAAAGGAGGGACATTCACTATTGGGACTCTGGCCAGGGCCCCCTGTATTCAGAACACTGGAGAACTGGGGGTTCACTTAGTGATAGAGCATTTGGCTAGTACCTGGAAGGCATTAAGTTGGAGCACGGGCACGTTTCATTCCCCTAGAGCCTTCCAGCCTAGTCCCACCACATGAGCCACAGACAGAGCTGGAAGCCCTGGAAGCTTGTTCAGTCCTGGGCCCAATGATGAGGGACAGACAATCCCTCGCCATGTCCCTGCTCTAGCTCATCTGCACTGTACAGGCCTGCCTCCTAACCATCCACAGGTATCAACTAATAAATAGGCCGTGACAGTGACACACAGCCAAGGGGACAGCATGGTCCAAGCACCAAGGAATTCTCACCAAGGCATTAGCCGTCCAGCTCTTGCCCTTCTGCTCTTGTTGATGAAGAAGCCAGCCACAGGGTCTGCAATTGCCCCAGACACCTTCCCTCCGAACAAGGCAAGTGACACCTGGGCAGCCGGAATCTGAAACCATCAAGAGGCTACAGCCAGGGACCCAGAAAATCAGAGGCTACCGTCAGGCTTGCATGCCTGTGGGAAGGGAGATCTGGGGAACTCATCTGGGGCTAGAGCCAAGGTAGAAATCATGTTCCTGCCCAGGACATGATTCCAGAAAGCTCTGAGGGACATCAGAGCCAGTGAGGAGAAAGCTAATGCTGACAGATGTACAGAGGCACTCTGTAACTATTTATTTGTTTGTCTTTTGTTTTTGAGATAGGGCAGTGGTTCTCAACCTCTGGGTTGAGATCCCACGGGTGGGGGGAATTACATGTCCAATATTTACATTATGATTCATAAATGTAGCAAAATTACAGTTATGAAATAGCACCAAAGTAATTTTATGGTGGGGGGGGGTCCCCATAAATGAGGAACTGTATTAAAAGGTTGCAGCATTAGGAAGATTGAGAACCAATGAGATAGTTTCTTGTCTCAAGCTCAGTATGTAGTCAAGGATGACCTTGAACTCCCAACCCCATCTCTACTATTGGGATTCTAGGATTGTACCACCACACCCATTTCATGCATGCTAGGTGTGGTGGTTTGAATGTAATTGGCCCCATAATGTGGCGATATCTTTCACAAATAAAGCCTGTCTGGGGATTAGAGAATGGAGCTTGCCACTAGCTAGCCAAAGAGGTCTACAGATAGACAGGAAGTGACATAGCTGGGTAGAAACAGGATATAAGCAGGGAAAGACAGGAAATTGCTCTCTTCTCTGTTAAGACACTTAGGAGGTAATTTGTGCTGTGGCTTGCTCCTTCTTTCACAGGGAAGGGCACTATTGGGAGGTGTGGCTTTGTTGGAGGAAGTGTGTCACTGTGGGGGTAGGCTTTGAGGTTTCCTATACTCAGGATACTGCCCAGCAAGTCAGTTGACTTCATATTGCTTGCAAAATAGGACACTGGGTTATTTCTCCAGCACCATGCCTGCCTGTATCATGCTCCCTGCCATAATGGGCTGAACCTCTAAACTATAAGCTAGGCCCCACAGTTAAATGTCTCCTTTATAAGACTTGCTGTGGCCGGGCAGTGGTGGCACAAGTCTTTAATCCCAGCACTTGGGAAGCAGAAGCAGGAGGATCTTCATGAGTTTGAGGCCAGCCTGGTCTACAAAGTGAGTTACAGGACAATCAGGACTGTTACATGGAGAAATCTGTTTCGAAAAACAAACAAACAAAACAAAACAAAACAAAAAGACTTGCTGTGGCTAGGGGAGGGAGGGGAAACTGTGGTTGGTATGTAAAATGAATAAAATAAAAAAAAAGAGTTGCCATGGTCACGGTGTCTCTTCAGAGCAATAGTAAACCTAAGACTACAGAAATGCTCTACCTGTTGATCCATCCCCATCTTGTTTTGCGACAGGATCTCATGTAGCCAAGGCTGGCCTCAAACTCCTGATTCTCCTGTCACTGCCTCTCTACTGGAATGCTGGGATTACAAGTGTCTGTCACCACACCTGGCTATTTTGTCATTTTCCTAGTACAAGCAGAATGTGATGATTATTTCTGAAGAGATTTCCCTCCATGGTATTTTTAATGTTGTCATCAAAGTTGGGTCAAAGGGCTTCTACCAAAACTAAAGAGGCAGCATGGGTGGAGAGGAGGTAGAACGACCAGGGTCCCTGGGCTGCTGCCCATGCTTACCTGGGCCACATCAAGTAGGAAGATCTGCAGGTAGAAGGCTGAGGCGCTGGAGGCAACCTGGTTGGGGACCCCACCAATGCCATAGCACACCTTCGTACAGACTGAGAGGCGATTGGCTCTGTTTTCCTGGGAGAGACACAGGAACTAACCCCTATTCCTAGAGGCACAAAATAGCTCCCCATGCCCAAGTAACTTTTGTAAAAATCCTGTATTTCCTGATGGCTTGAGGACTCCTCAGCAATCTCTGCCTCATTTTGACCCCAGATTACCCTATGGGGAAGTGAGAGAGAATAAAAAAAAAAAAAAACAAAACAGAATTCTAAACCACGACCTCTAAACCATCATTCCAGGGGGAAGTTCTTCTTTGCATTCTGCCCCAATGCTTCCTGTCACAGCTGCTTTCTGCACTGAGTCAGTAATCGGAGGGAGCTGTGGGTCCCTGTATGATCTTGAATCAATCCATTTATGTTTCTAGGCTGTGTTTTCCTCATCTATCAGGTTCGATCACCCTGCCAAGTTCACAAGGTTGTTGTGATGACTGAACAAAACAGTGACTCTGAGAATCGATTGTTCAATGTTTGGATTTATTTGATATTTACTTGTGGGGGGCGGGGGTGTGCATGTTCCACAGCACACATGTGGAGGTCACAATGTATTCTCTCTTTCTACCATGGGGACCCTCGGTATCAAACTCAGGTCATCAGGCTTGGTGGCAGGTACCTTTACCCGCTCAGCTGTCCAATGTTTGTGACTTTTGCAAGCCATTTGTTGAGCCTCTGGCCTCAGCTGTGATGGGATTGTGTACACCATAGATAACCAGCAAACCCCACTTACACCCTTTTTTTGGAAAGACTGTTTATCAACTGGGTAGTATCACAAAATAGTCTAAGAGCCTGGAACATGGAATACCACAGTCCCTCAGCTATCCAGCCAAGTCATAAACATTTGATTGCCATCTCACAGCCCCAAGTGGTCTAAATGCAGCTCCTTCCCGTTATCCCACTGTGGAAACCAGCTCCAAACCCCATTCGCCACATGGCTTTAAATAACACTGATATCTGCTCAGTGGCTCAGACCACAACCTTGGTCATCCTTGGTTCCTCTGTTTTCCAATTCCCCTGCCACACTTAGGCTGCTAGTCCACTCCCCCTGCAGCGGCCAGTACCCTTTGAATAACATAAATCAGACTAAGTCTGCTCTCTGCTTAAAACCAATAACTTGTCAGTCTTTACGGTCTAATCAAACCCAAGTCCTCGAAATGGCCTTCACGAGCCCACTCTGCTCCCACTCCCTCACTTGAAATAGCTTTCTTGGTGGAGTTTCCTATTGTTCAAAACCTTTGAGATTGTTGCTTCCTCTGGTCTTTGTATTTCTTTTTGTTTTCTCTAGAAGGTTCTTCTGTGTCTTTCAAGAGTTGATTGCTTGCCATTCAGGTGCTTAAATATTCCTTCCTCAGAGGCATTCCCTGACAACTCAGGTCCTGAATTGCCCAGACTGCCTGGTAAACTCTCAGCTATTCCTACTTTATTCCATCACCATATAAACTGAGAGCATAAACTTTCTCAGTCGCTCTGGTGCCTCTAGTACCTAGGCATACAGTAGGTGCTAATATGTTTTTAAAACAATCAATGGCCTGGAGGACACTGTAAAGTGCTCTATGTTCAAATAATGCTAGGAATCATTTTTTCATCTTTTGCCTGGGGACAGAAGCAAGATGGAAAGGAGCTAGGACTCCGAGCAGTATCTTGTAGGCACCACAGGCAGGCTGCATGGAAGGGAAGGTCTTCCCAGATAAGGTTTATCACACCCTTCACACATGCTTCCTACCCCAGGAGAAAAACCACTCTCAAGGCTGGGTGCATTCTTTTTCTGACATTGGTGTGGACATTATTGCAACTTCCAGAAAAGCTTAATTGGCAGAATGCAGTGTGAGTGGATTCCCATCCCATAATGAGTCTCGTTCCCCCCCAAATGGGCCTATGGAGGTTTTAGATAAGGGAGGGCCAACCAAACAAATTCCAGCAGAAACTGAGGTGGTACAGTCTTGCAGTCTTTGGAATGATCATTTGATCGCCTTACCCCATCAGTCCATGGAATCTGCATTTTACGAACTGACAAGCTGGCTGTGTGACCTAGGTAAGGGACTGAGCCTTGTGGAGCCTCAGCTTTTTGACAAGCAAAATTCAGATATACACACCTCATAGTACTAGGATAATTAAACAGTGAGGCTTCATGGCAGTCTGGGTTCTCTCTCTGCCGGTAATATCACCCAAGTTCCCTGAATTTTCCTGGAAAATGAGAGTTCCCTGAGGGTCCTCTACCCCATCCCTGCCCCAGTATAGGAAGGAGTCTTACCATGCTAGACAAACCCTCTGCTACTGGCTTACATACATCTCTACTCATCCACTTTTCTGATTGTTAAGATTATTAAGGTCTTACTATGCTTCCCAGAAGCTCCAGGAATATTCCTGCCTCAGGCTCCCTAGCCAGGATCTGGGTCTACAGGCATGCTAAGGACCAGAGGTCTCCCGGTTGAGGGATGTCTTTCTTTTGCCTGATAATAAACAGTGAATCAAGATAGAGGATGGATGATATAGTCTATTGCAGCCATAGAGTATGGCACAGCCCGAGGCTCTTAATGCTTCTCTGGCATTGGCCTCAGCCTCAGTCCCCCCTCTACCCATAGAGAAGGTAGAGGGCTTAAGAACACCTTGGGTTCCCACCTGCCCCCTCCCCATACTTCCAAAGCCCCTCCTTGCCTGTCAGCAGTATTTCAGAGGGAGGCTAAGTCCACAAGAGACGCCTGGAGTTTGTGGAAGGAGGCAGAACCCTTACTAACATCTACCAGCGCTGAAGAGGCTTCCGGGAAAACCTGCAGTGGCCTGGGATCAAGACACTAGAGACCTGGTCCTTCCTGTCTAATTGTTACTTCATGTCAGGTCTCCGGGGTATCCCAGTGGCACCAAACTTTGTACTCTGCCCAACAACTGGATGAAGGGCTGTGGCAGGTGCCTCTCTACCCTGCCCATGGGAGCGCCATGCAGACCCGCTTCCCTCTCGCCCTCCTGGCGCTCACCGAGCCTGGCTCCTGGGTGTGAGGCTCTGCGACCCGGGCCGCCTGGGTGGGTTCCTGAGGCAATGACATCTCAGGGCTGCTCCTCTGACTGCGAAGCTCTGGGCTCTGTTGTGCTTGGGGTGGGTCCAGCCGAGTGGGCGCGGCCCTGGGCGTGCAGGCAGCCGGCCCCTTGGGGCCCCAGCAGTCCTTTGCGGTGGTCTGCCCAGCTTGGGGATACCCAGGACCTCCAAGCTTCCGGTTGTCTTCTCCAAGGAGGAGCTCGCCTATCGTCATACACCTAGGAAAAGCTGGCAAGTCCTCGGGGACCGGCGATTTTCTTTTCTTGGCAGACGTGACGTGTTGTAGATAGAAACCCTCGGCTAACCCCACCCCCCACCCCTTGGGTGAAAGCCAGCAAATAAATTTAGCCTTTAAATGAAGCAATACACTCTACTTGTTCAGACTAAAATTATAGCTGAGTGGGCTTTTCAGCCCGAACAACACATTTCCCAGGCTTTCCTATAATAGGTAACTGGTAGGTTTGTCTATACAACTAAGTCCGGGCCTGAGTGAAGTGTGGTAGGTGCAATATCCCAGGAAGTGCTTTAAAAGGGAAAGGGCCGCACTGCATAAAACTCCTGTCAAAATAGTGTAACCAGCCCGCCTTGTATTACCAGACTACTGAAACAATGAACCCCAGAAATCAGTCAGAGCCTCCTCCGGCAACAATACAACAAAACCAAGCAACTCCTGGGAGAAAGGCCCTGGGCAGCCTGAAGAAACTTGTTAGAGAAGGATCTCTACTTGTCTTTCTGAGTCCACCTTGGCCCGACTGAGGAGTTCTACTCCCTCTTGGACTTTGGAGGTCATCGGATCTTTTGGTTACTGTCCTCAACGTGCTCATACTGAATTTTCACCATGCATTTGACTGAGTTAGTGTATTGAGAATGGACGGCTCAACCTGGTTTGTTGGGGACACAGGCTGTGACCTTAAGCCCAGCAACAATAGGTGCAATGTACATATTAGACAACTGTACCTTAGGACACAAGCACAAGTTGCACAAACTTTGTGTTGCAAATAGTCACACGTGGCAAGATAATCATATTCTCCCAAGTGTGGGAGATAATATTCACAAATTATAAAGTACTTATATTGGGATATACAAATAGCTCTTAATAACAGAAAAAAATCTCATTTTAAAATTCATAATGTGATACTCTAAAGATACACAGATGAACTATAAGGACATAAAAACATCCTCGTGCTGGCTATGGCTGTGCATGTCTTTCTTAGAGACAATTTCCCTGTGTAGCCTTGGCTGTCCTGGAACTTGAATTGTGGACCAGGCTGGCCTCAAACTCAGAGATCCGTCTGCCTCTGCCTCGAGTGCTGGGATGAAAGGTGTGCGTTACCACACTCAAGAGTTCTTTTTTTTTTTTTTTTTTGGTTTTTCTGTGGCTTTGGAGGCTGTCCTGGAACTAGCTCTTGTAGACCAGGCTGGCCTCGAACTCACAGAGATCTGCCTGCCTCTTGCCCCCATGTGCTGGGATTAAAGACGTGCGCCACCAACGCCCGGCAAGAGTTCCTTTTCAAGGAGATGCAAATTTCCAAAATTATATCCTGGTTGAATACTATAGTTGAATAGACTTAAAAAATCATTGACTTTTTTTTGTGCCTGGCAGCACAGCTATCTTGAGAACCCATGTCAACTTAATCTGAGATTATCTTTGGAATTGGCGTTTTATAACTTTCTATAGTGAGTATGAATTATGAGTATGAATTGTCTGTGCCAAAACAACTTAAAACAAATGACAAAGAGCAAAATATAAATGTAATGAGTAAGTCATTTCTGAGATTCTAGTGTGATGAACAACTTTTTAGAAAAGCAGTTTGTTCTTTGGCAAAGAAGAACAAAGGAATATATTAATAAACCTCCATGCTATGTCTTAAGAACAAATACAATCGTTGGGCTGGTACTAAAATATCACTTTTTCACATTTCTGAACATGAAATGAAAATAACACTGGTTAAAGAAAAGGCATCTAACAAATAATCATTGATTCTCAAACCGAATGACAAATAATGACAAAAGCATTCACATGTAACTGTTTTATAACAAATGTAAATTATTAACAGATCCTTTCAATGAACAGCACTTTACCTTAGAATAGTTCATTTAACCATTAGCAAAATATCACATCAAAAATATATTAATGTTGTTTGTAGTTTACTCTTTGGCTCTTTTGCGGGGCCTGCCACCCAGCTCCCAAATAAACCACACAGAGGCTTATTTTTTCTTATGAATGCCTGGCCTTAGCTTGGTTTGTTTCTAGCTAGTTTTTCTTAAATTATCCAGACTACCTTTTGCCTCTGGGCCTTTTCTTTTTCTTCTGTATATCTTACTTTCACTCTTACTCCTGGATGGCTGGCTGGCCCCTGACATCATCCTCTCTCCTTGTTCTATCTTGCCCCTTTCTCATTTCTCCTCCTATCTATTCTCTCTGCCTGCCAGCCCTGCCTATTCCTTCTCCTGCCTTGCTATTGGCTGTTCAGCTCTTTATTAGACCATCAGGTGTTTTAGACAGGCAAAGAATCACAGCTTCACAGAGTTACACAATTGCAGCATTAACAAAAGCAACACATCTTTACATCCTTAAACAAATGTTCCAGAGCATAAACAAATGTAACACACCTTAAAATAATATTCTACAACATATTAAGGCACTAAAATAAATACACATACTGCACTGTCAATGTTTGGAAACATGAAGTATACCAGATATGTACTTCTGTATGTCCACCTTATCTGCAAGATAACTGACTGGTGACAGATTTGAAGCAATGACTTGGGTCAAACTGCTCCCACTCCTAAAATGTTCACTTATTTCAAGTTTTACTTCCCTTGGCATTTATTTTTCCAAAGTCAACCTGTGGTAAGGACTCTAGACACTTCACAACTTTTAAATTTCAAGTAAAAAGCTTTATCAGATGATTATCTTTAAGAACATTGTTGATACTAACAGTTTTCACAGTTTAAAAAAACATGAGTTATTGCTGATAACTGTTCTTCCTATTGGAACCTCTCCCTGACATGTACTCTACAAGACACACAAGAAATCCTGTTAATTAGAAACTGAGAAATCCACAAAGGAGGCTTTTTTGTTTTGTTGTTGTTGTTGTTTTTTTTTTTTTTTGGGGGGGGGTAGATACATGAGAAATGTAGAAACATTCACAAATTTATAACATGACAAAATAGATTCTAGTTGAGAGGTGGCAAACAAATGGCTAATTACAAAACTAGCTGAAAATAAGTTCCTAGTTTTGGGGGAGAAATTTGGAAGAGAATGAACTGTGGTTCTTGGAGAATTCTTGGTTTGCAGTATGGCGGTGCTCTTCAATGACTCAACATACCTCATCCTCTACAATGATGGTGACAGCCTACATACAGTACATAGTGTGATAGCACGGAGTCCTACCTCACCATGAGCTCCCACCCTAACTCCTTGAAGAAGATCACTTTCCTCACGTATTTCTGCCCATTACATGAGTGATCACCTGCTGAAGGCAGGGGCCAGCATCACACCCCGGGGGAAATGATGAGCTGGCCAGCATTCCCTATCTGCAAACAAGGCTCTGCACATGTAGGGCCATCATTCCGCACCTCAGCAATAGCAGTGTACAGATTTTCTTCCAGAACCACACCAAACTTATCCTGTGCCTCCAATGGCAGCAGTGACCTACATCGACAAGACGGACTTCTGCACATACTGCCTAAGCCTTCTGGAGGAATATGGCTGCTGCAAGGAACTGGCTAGCTGGCTACGCTCTGCCTGCACCATGGTAGACAAGCTGTTGAGCTCGAAACTGTCTGCAACTGCCTCAAGACCTCTTCCTAGGCCTCTCTCTGTCCTTTGGACTGGTGCCCCTGGCCTTGGGGGCTGGGTGTGGAACAAATTCCCCCTTGAAGGGGCTGCCATGTATGCTATTTTTTTTATATGCTTACATATGTTAATGATTCCCTGCCCTCAAGCCCAATGTATGAATTTTATGTTTTTCTCTTGAATTTGGTACTCCCTTTCCTCGTTTTTTAATATATTATCTTTATATACATTAAATAAATATGCATCCTTTTAAAAAAAGGATTAAAATACACACACACACACACACACACACACACACACACACACACATATATATATATATATATATATATATATATATATATTGGCTGGGGACTGACTGAACCTAAAGTCTCATAACTACTTGGCAAATACTCTACTATTGAACTACATCCCCAGCCCATAAAATTACATATAAAAGGTATAGAAAAGTATGTAGGCACCCAATACTGACATTGTACTAAGCTACACGATTTTATTCCTAAAATATTATATATCTTGGATACTATTGCCAAATTAATATTTGAATATCTCTTGCCATCATAGAGTGAAATCTGAGAAGGCTTAGGCAACATAATAATTACATTGGTGTTTTTAACAAGTCATGTACAATATTTTAAGTGTTGCTATTTAAAACTGAGATAGCTAACATTTATATTAATAATCTGCTGTTTGGAAATAATGTTTCAATGCTAATGCTGTGGATATTTTGCTACTTTAGAACACATTAAGATTAATGATACAGCTATTTAATATATATTGGTTAACTATAATAAGTATTTGAAAATACTTTTTTTCTGAGTGGCCTTTGAGAAATGTACATTAACTGGTTTCCAGCTATACATTATTCTCTAACTTGTGATTATTTAAGCCCCTCATAAGGAATTAAGCAGCACTCAAACCTCAAGCTCAATCAAACTGTCTTCTGTCTCCCACTTCTGCATGTCCACTTCCAACCATCATTTCCCTGTCTCTCAAAAATCAAAACTGTTAGAGTTTTCTAAAAGGCTCCGAAGTTATCTGGAGTCTCTGAATGATCACAGCATTCTGCAAATCTGCTTCTTCCAATGTGAGTGTCTCATCCAGAAGTCTGAGGAAAGGAAAAGCTGTTGCCAGGGCAAACGGGGGGCTTCTCTGAGATCCTTGGTATTTTTCAATGAAGTCTTTGATGTGGCTCACCCTGCAAAATACCACAAACTATTAATTTATGAAAACCTGAAGTAGCTAATTTAAGGTAGCATCAACTTGTATAGATATTTGGATTTTTTTTTTTTTTTTTTTTGAGACAGGGTTTCTCTGTGTAGCTTTGGAGCCTATCCTGGCACTCGCTCTGTAGACCAGGCTGGCCTCGAACTCACATAGATCTGCCTGCCTCTGCCTCCTGAATGCTGGGATCAAAGGCATGCAAGGCGGCCTGGTCTACAAGAGCTAGTTTCAGGACAGCCTCCAAAGCCATAGAGAAACCCTGTCTCGAAAACCCAAAATAAATAAATAAATAAAAATAAAAGATATATCCCTGAAAAACACAGAACAAGCATTCCAATTGGTAAAAGGAAAGTCTAAAGTTTGGTATGATGGGTGGTACACGACTACAATCCAATCATTCAGAAGGTTGGGTGGGACAGGAAGACTTCCATTAGTCTGAGGCCAGCCTGAATTACACAATGGGATGTAAGATAAGACCCTGTTCTCAAAAAAGGCCGGGTGGTGACGACACACATGCCTTTAATTCCAGCACTTGGGAGGCAGAGCCCAACCTGGTCTACAATTCAAGTTCCAGGACAGCCAGGGCTACACAGAGAAACCCTGTCTTGGAAAACCCAACCCAACCCAAATCAAACAAAAAAACAAATCCTATATGGACATGGTGGTACAAGCCTGTATTCCTAGCACAAGGGTGGCTAAGGCAGTATTGTGAGCTGAAAGTCACCCTAAATTATAGAAAATTCCAGGTCAACCTGGGATACAAACAAGCAAATGGCCCATGCAAGCTGACTAACCATCCACTTAATAAACACTGTAAGCCAGCTAAAAATTTTACACTAGAGATCTTAGCCTACTAATGGTGAGGAAGACATGCTTTAATCCCCTATGAGGTACATTATTCAGAAAAATACAAGAATTTTGCCTCAGGGGGACATAGCTTAAGATATACAGAGCAGGGTGGGTGTGGAGTTCAAAACTGAGCATGGAAAAAGAGTGAGACCCCAGCTCATAAAAACACAGATGTAGGGAGGAAAGAAAATGCCTCAAGCAAGCAAACACACTAAGAGATTAAAAGGTAAAATAGACACATTTCTAATTGGTGATTTTAGTATAATCCTCTTGTAACTGATAAAGTGAAAGTGCTAGGTAGTATCATGAAGGAAGCCCTGGGTTAAATCCTGAGCATTGGCTGTGTATGTGGGGAAGCAATAATTAAAAGAAAACAACAACAATGTGGATCTGGCATAAAGATAAACAGATCAGGGGCTGGAGAGATGGCTACTATTTCAGAGGACCTGAGTTCAAGTCCCAGGACCCACATGGCAGCTCAAAACTATCAGTAATTTCAGTTCCAGGGGATTGGACACCTTCATATCAACACACATAAAATAAAGTTAAAAAAAACATAAAAACAAACCAACCAAGAAAACCTGGGCAACCAACAGATCACCTGGGCAGTGGTGGTACACGCCTTTGATCCCAGCTCTTGGGAGGTACCTGGTCTACAACGAGAGTTCTAGGACAGCCAGGATTATTACACAGAGAAACCCTGTCTCAAAAAATTAACAAACAAACAACAACAACAAACACATAATGGAGAGTCCAGAGCAGCTGCAAGCATCTGATTTAAAATGGACACCATGGCAGGGGAGAGAAGACAGAGAGACCGTCTTCTGTACAAACAGAACATGGCCAGTAGAGTATAATACTGAGTAACACAAGAGCACTCTTACTCAAAGGAGACTAACTGCATCTTGTGCCTCTACCTCTGCTACAAGAACAGGGCCAGCTCCTTTGTTGGTTTAAGAAAGTGGGAGACAGAAGAACAGACCCAGAGTCAGTGACCTGGAAATGAGCCCAGCTGAGATCCACAAAGCCATACCAGAAAACACAAGACAAAGATTGTACAATTATAGCGAACTTGTTATGTAACTTTTTTTTTTTTTTTTTTTTTGAAATAGGGTCTCACTGTGTAGCCTTGGCTGGCCTGGCCTGAAACTCACTATGTAGACCAGGTTGGCCTAACTCAGAGATCTACTGCCTCTGCCTCCCAAGCCCCAGCACGAAGGTCTATACCACCACACCCTGCCCTGTTCTATAACTTTTTAAAACTCAGTATCATGTTTTGTGGGATTTTGTGACTGTACTGTGCAGCAGGGGGACTGACACATCTGTATAAATAAATTTAAACTTGGATTGTTGCCAATGGATAAAATGGATAAACAATTATTTATGTATGGTAGAATATGACAGACAAAAATTGGTCTGGGCTGTAGTTTACTGGTAGGGCATATATGCCTAATGGATATGAGGTACTCGGCAATGAAATAATAGAGAGAATGAACTTACTTCAGTATGGAAGCCCCAGTCAACATGATACTGGCTTTTTTTTTTTTTTTTTTAAAGATTTTATTTATTCATTTATTATGCATACAGTCTTCTGCCTGCATGCCAGCAGAGGGCACCAGATCTCATTCAGGGTGGTTGTGAGCCACCATGTGGTTGCTGGGAATTGAACTCAGGACCTCTGGAAGAACAGTCAGTGCTCTTAACTGCTGAACCATCTCTCCAGCTCCATGATACTGGCTTTAAAAACTCCAAAACAAAGCAAAAAATACCTCTGACTAAACATAGTTGAGTCTAAGAATCCTATGTTGATTGACACATTAAACTTGGGAGAGCTATTTTAAAAAGCCTTCATTAGTTCTCAAAAATCAGTGTTATCTAAACTTAAAAGAAGAGACAAAATTTAAAATTGGAAAACAAATCAGTCAAGCACAGAATCAGGACTGACCTGTGAGAAACATTAAATCTTTGGACAGTCCTTTCCCCATTGGCCAACCAGATCTGGATCCTGGTGATGGGCTCCAAGTTGTTCAGTGGAACAGCAGACAAAGTACTTTTATTTTCAACTTCAATACTCTTTGCTTTAGAAATGACTTTTGGTGTAGCACTAAGAAAATGTGAATAATAAAGTCAGACACATGTTTTCTCATTATAAAAATTTTACATTCAGTTTCTAGGAAGAGTTTTTTAAGTCACAACTCCTCTCTTTGTAATAAACATGTTAGTTATGTTCATAACATATATACTCTAGGAGTTAAATAAAATTATGCATACCCAATTAATCTGTAAACTTACAGAATGACATGTAAATTAGCATTACCTGGGGTACAGGATGAGTCTCTAAAAGAATTATTTTCTCTGTAGAGTTTAGCCCTTGATTAATCAAGGGGAAAAAAGCAAAGTATTTTAAAAGGTATACCTACAAGTTTCCATATGTAAAGCTGAAAATGTATACACCTTCCTACTAGTAATAAATGAAAATAAGGGTCTGGGTATGTACTCAGTTGTTAGAATGCTTCTTAGCATACGCAAATTCTCGGTCCAATCTGCAATACCCCATAAAACCAATCATATGGCAAACATTATAATCACAGCACTAGAGGGGTGGAGGCAGAAGGATCAGAAGTTCAAAGCCATCCTTGGTCATATGAAGACCCTGCCTAAAACAAGCTAACCAAAACCAAATCAGCATTAAAAAAAAAAAAAAAAATCTCATTTGGGAGCTTGGGATTTATTTCAGTTTTAACTATTTGCCTTACATGTTTTATGGGCCCTAGGTTAGAGCCCCAGCATCAGGAAAAAAAAAAAAAAAAAAAAAGAAAATCACTTCCAACAGCAGAAATACTAAGTTCTATATGGTTAGAATAATGAGAAAACGTCTGTCACAATAACCATACTTACCTTCCTAGTCTGTGACCCTGTCCTGAGAAGGGCTGGAATACAGGCTTTGTAGACATACATACTTCATTTTTTTTATCTTCAACTTTAACATCCACCTCTTCTTTATCAAAAATTCCCTGTAGTTCTGAAGGTAATTCCCTTTGAAAGAAAAGAAAACGATAAAGTTCCTGTTTTCCCACAAATAGGCTTTGGGAGCCCATTCCCTATGGAGGGATACTATTGCAGGCCAGATACAGCAAGGAGGGCCTACACTCTCCCCCAAACAATATGACAGACTTTGAAGGTCCTTGGTAGAGGGCTTCACTATCCCTGGGGAGAAGTGGGGAGGCCTGTGGGGTGTGGGGTGTGGGTGGGGAACATGGGAGGAGGGGAGGACGAGGGAATGGGGAATGGATATGTAAATATGAGTAGTTAAAAAAAAAAAAAAAGAAGTTCCTATTTTCCCTTTTTCTGAGATACATATTCCATATGCCAAAAGAACTACATGATTTGTAGAAGTATAATGTATGGATTAAGGAGGTAGTTTAGCTGGCTGGGCACTTGGCTAGCATGTGCAGGTCTTTAGCAGCATATAAGCAAGCCATGGTGGTACACACTACAATCCCAGCACTTGGGACATGGAAGCAGGATGATCAGAAGTTCAAGGTTCTCCTTGACTACAAAGCAAGTTGGAGGTCAGCCTAGACTACAACAGACCCTTGTAAAAATATATAGGGCTGGTAAAGGTACTTGTTACCAAGCCTAATAAGAGTTTCATCTCTGGAACCCATATGGTAGAAGGAGAGAACAAACCCCTGCCAAGTGTCTTCTGACTTCCAATATGGACACTGTAGCACACAGGGGTGTCTTATATGTATAAATAAATAGATACATGTCCAGTTTTATAGCATTACCTAGAATAGTATTAAATTCATAATACTTGATTACACACTGCTACTTTTTTGTTGTTGTTTTGTTTTTCTTTCCAGACAGGGTTTCTCTGTGTAGCTTTGGAGCCTGTCCTGGAACTAGTAGACCAGGCTAGCCTCGAACTCAGAGATCTGCCTACCTCTGCCTCCCACGTGCTGGGATTAAAGGTGTGCGCCACCACTGCAACATGATGCTAATTTAAAAAGTTTTATTGTGTGTGTGCACGTATATGTACTTATTTGTATGGCATTAAGGAATAAGTGGCAAGACTTTGATGGATCAGAATTCAAATTCCTAAACTTCAAAATTATAGCTGTATCCTGGGCTTATTGGTGCATGCCCATAATTCCACTTGAGGCCAGTCTGGTCTACATAGTACACTCCAGGTTAGCCAATATTGTATTTTGAGACCCAGTACCAATAAAACAAAAAAATTAGTTATGGCTCTCTAAGGAAAATGTCAATTTAAAAAAAATAAAAAAGGCACTACAAGCCAGGCATGGTGGACCACATCTTTCATCCCAGCACTAGGGAGGCAGAGGCAAAAGGATCTCTGTGAGCTCAAGGCCAGCCTGATTTACAGTACCAGGATAGCAGGGACTGTCACACAGAGAAACTGTGTCTCAAAAAAAAGTAAAACAACAACAAAAGGGGTTTGGGGTGGGCATGGTCTTTAATCCCAGTTCTGAGAAAACAAGATGGCAGTGTACTGTTGAGTCTAAGGCTAGCCTGGAGGGAGAGTGAGAGGGGAGGGATAGGGGATGGGGAGAAAGATAAAGATCAATGATTCTTTCATAAGAAACTAGCCTGAAGTACCCTTCTACTATATATATATATATATCCTGCTTACCCCTTTTTGATGGAGTTCAGAAACTGCTGACTTGCACCATCAGAGTAACTTCTAAAGTCATCATTGACTGTGAATCCATTTTTCCACAATTTTATATTTATATCTACCTAAAAGGCAGTAAAGGCAGGCATGAATTGTAAGAAAGGTTGATCCTGAGCTCACTAAATAGCTTAGACTGGCCTTGAACTCCAGATCCTCCTACCTGAGTTCACAGGCTTTCACTAGCACACCCAGCTAATGAATGACTTTATAATAACATATTAGTCATTTAGAAAATAGTGGTTCCTGAAGCCTTGAAAATCTAAATGCTAATGTATTTCCTTATCTGATAGACATTATAGCTATTAAAATAACACTAACATCAAGAGGAAATTCTGTAAGTTTGAAAAGCTGTCAAATGCATGAAAGAGATTTCTTCAAATTCCTATTCTGGTTAAAAGTTGACTAAGTAAAATCTTTGCATTTGTAACAAATACAGTTTTAAGTTGTCTCCCTTGAAGTACCAGGCTCACTTAATTTTTCTGTGGAAATGCCTGCCAAAATAGCCAAGTCTAATGGGTGTGTGTATGCTGCATGTAGAGGCCAGAACTTGAAGTCCGTGTCTTCTTTAATTGTTATTTTATCCCATCCCAATAAAGGGCTAGGGAGTTGGCTGAGCAGTTAATAGCACTGGCTGCTCTTTCAGAAGACCCAGGTCCAATTCCCAACACTCTCATGGCAGCTCACAACTGTCTGTAACTCCAGTTCCAGGGGATCTGACACCTTCATACCAATATATATAAAGTTAAATAAATTATTAAAAAAAAAGACCACTAGGCAGTTAGGAGTACTCGTTGTTGGTTTGGTTCCTAGGACCTGCTCCACTAAACATCTGTAACTCTGTCTAGTTCCAGGAGAACTGGCTCTCTCTGTTGGCAGCCAGCACACATGTGGTAGATATACATATACATACCTTCAGACAAAACATTCAAACACATAAAATAAATAAATGTGCTCCGAGCCGGGTGTTGGTGGCACACACCTTTAATCCCAGCACTTGGGAGGCAGAGGCAGGCAGGCGGATCTCTGTGAGTTCGAGGCCAGCCTGGTCTCCAGAGCGAGTGCCAGGATAGGCTCCAATGCTACAGAGAAACCCTGTCTTGAAAAACCATAAATAAATAAATGAATATATAAATGTGTTCCATTTCCAGGTTTTGTTTACTTTTTAAACTATAATTCATCAATGTTTATAATTGGTACTATCATGACTGAAATATCTCTGACTGAACCTGGAGTTCACCAATTCAGCTAGATTGGCTAGCCACCCAGCACAGGGATGGTCTGTCTCTCTGCATCTCCAGCCCTGGGAATGAGTCTTTTGGTTTTTTATGTATGTGGCAGCTGGGAGTCCCAATCTAGCTCCTCACATTTAAAGTGCCTGCCACGTAAACCTTGCATCCTGAATATTCCAGCCTTGACTTAATTATGTGGCTGAGGACAACTTCAGACTTCCAGTTCTCCTGACTCTCCATCTCCTGAGTGTCGGGATTACAGATTCATATCAGCATGCCCAGTTTACAAAATGCTGGGTTGAATGCAGAGCTTTGTGTCTGCTATGTAAGCATTCTCTCAGTTGAGCTACCTCCTCAGCTCCATCACAGACATTCTTAACTAGAAGCATCATTTATTTGGTTTGTAAATTCAAGTAAGTAATATAACAGTTTATAACTTGGTTTTGCTGGTTTTGCTTCCTGCTCAGATGCCAACAACTTTACTCACTGTTGCTTTTCTGACACCTGTGCAAATTCAACATAATGAAAATGGTAAATAATAGCTTTACTATTACAAAAGTAGTTTTGACTTCAGGGATCCTCCTAGAGGTCACTAAGTAACATTTACCTGTTTCTTCTGTTCAGTGGGGGACAAGCATTTGGCCCCAACCTTCTCTGCTTCCTCAAAAAGGCTGTCAACAAAATATTCACAGTCCCTTTGTTGATTATCATTGAGGGATTGATTGTCAGGAGGTCCTGTTTCACAAACCCTAAAAGTAAAATAAAGCAAAATAAAATAAAAATCAAGTGCTTAACCTCTAAGTTAATGAAGACGTAATCCTGGGGAAGTCATTAAACATGTTTTAATATAGACCAGTTCTATACACAATTGGGGAAGGCTAACTTTTTGCTTTGAAGGGATATCTATCTGTTCAAAGATGTGTTTGATTAAATAAAATTAACCTTCTAGCAGGAGGCTGAGTCAGCAAGTAGCTGACAGGAAGTGGTAAGGAGAAATCACATGTAGCAAGGGTTTTTAAGTGGGGGCAGAGAGACTATGCCAGCAAAGGAGGTTAGCTCCTTGCTATTCAGCCTCTCTGGGCCAGCAGAATTCAACCTCAAACCTTGAATTGTGAGTTCTTTAGATGAGATAAAGTTTCCCTAAATAGCTTTGAAAGAGTAGGTGACTGAGAGAACAGAATCCTCTCAGGCAGCAGCCCTTGCAGGAAAGCCATTGCTTACTGGGTAGCCACTGTAGACAATAAAAAAACATAGTCACAGGTATCTTTTGTATTTTAGGGTTTATCAGGGCCCTTGACATTTATCCATACAGTATGAAGGCACAAATGATAACAAAGCAGAGTGAAATGAATACGAAAATGACATAATAAATCCACTACTTTGGAACTTAAAAAATTAATTTAAGAGCCCCCAAACTAGATGTTCATTATTGCATTATGTGTATGAGTATGTGTGTAGGTGTACATGTGTAGAAGCACTGTGGAGGTTGGAGAACAACTTGTGGGAATTATGGGAATTTGTTTACTCTTTCCACCATGGGTCCTGGGGATCAAACTCAGGTTGTAAGTTCGACAACAACGGAGCTATTACACTTGCCCCAGAATTTTAAAAATAATTTTTAAAGACATCAGAAGGGGGCTAGAAAGATGATTCCTATACATGGCGGCTCACAACTATGGTAACTGTAGTTCCAGAAGATCTGATGCTGTATTCTAGCCTCTTAAGACAATATTCCTATACAGATAATTAAATCTTTGAAAAACACATTTTGTTTTTCGAGACAGGGTTTCTCTGTGGCTTGGAGGCTGTCCTGAAACTAGCTCTTGTAGACCAGGCTGGTCTTGAACTCAGAGATCCACCTGCCTCTGCCTCCTGAGTGCTGGGATTAAAGGTGTGCATCACCAACACCTGGCTTGCACACTGCTTATTCTTAATTATAAAAGCCCGGTTTGGCTTGGCTTGTTTCTAGTCAGCTTTTCTTAAATTATTATCCCATATACCTATTGTCTTTTGTTTTTTTCCTTTTCTTCTGTAAATCTTAATCTCACACTTACTCCATGGGGTGGCTGGGTGGTTGGCCCCTGAAGTCCTCTTCTTTGTTCTGTCTTGTTCCTTCTTCCCAGATTTCTCCTCCTATTTATTCTCTCTGCCTGCCAGCCCTGCCTATCTTTTCTCCTACCTCACTATTGGCTGTTCAGCTCTTTATTAGACCATCAAGTGTTTTGAACACTGGAAGTAACACAGCTTCACAGAGTTAAACAAATGCAACATAAAGGAATGCAACACATCATTGCATCATTGAAACAAATGTTTCAGAGCATTAACAAATGTAACACCTTAAAAAATAATATTCTGGCCAGACATTGGTGGTGCATGCCTTTAATCCCAGAACAGCACTCCGGAGGCAGAGGCAGTTGGATCTCTGTGAGTTTGAGGCCAGCCTGGTCTCTAGAGTGAATGCCAGGATAGGCTCCAAAGCTATACAGAGAAACCCTGTCTCAAAAAACCAAAATAATTTATTAATAATAATAATAATCTGCAACAACATGATCTCCTATGTCCCAGACTGGCCACAAATTTTCTAAGTGGCCTATGATGGTCTTGAACTACTGCCTCCATCTACCAAGTGCTAGCATTATAAGCAGGGGACACATCCTGGATTTATATGGTGCTAGGGACTGAACCCAGGGCCTATCACACCAGGCAAAAACCCTACCAACTAAGGCATATGCCCAGTCAAAGTACATTATTTTGAAGGGTTCAAAATAACCTTTTTATTACATCTATCCCCCCCCCACACACACACACAGATGCATTCACCAAAGCTGACCTCAGTAGGCCCAGGCTACCATGGTGGCCCATGCCTTTAATCCCAGCACTCCGCAGGCAGAGGCAAGAGGATCTTTCTGAGTTGAAGGCCAGCATGGTCTACAGAGTGAGTTCCAGGACAGCCAGGGTTACATAGAAAAACCCTCTCTCAAAAAAATTAAGACCAGGGGCTGGAGAGATGGCTCAGAGGTTAAGAGCACTGACTGCTCTTCCAGGGGTCCTGAGTTCAATTCCCAGCAACCACATGGTGGCTCACAACCATCCTTTATGAGCTCTCGTGCCCTCTTCTGGTGTGCAAACATACATGGAAGCAGAATGCTGTATAATAAATAAAATCTTAAAAAAATAATAATAATAATAAAAAAAAATTAAGACCAAAACGGGAAAGAAAAAAATGTATTTAGGGCTCAGTAAATTGGCTTAGGTGGTAAAACTACTTATTGTGTTTAATCCCAAGATCCCCCATAATCATGGAAGGAAAGAACTGATTCCACAAAGTTGACCTCTGACCACACACAAATATGGAATGTAGGTGGGCGGGCGCGCGCGCGCGCGCGCACGCGCACACACACACACACACACACACACACACACACACACACACACACACACACACACACACTATAAGATTAATGAGTTTTATCCATATAGTAGTTTTTTTTTTTTTTTTTTTTTTTGGTGTTTTGAGGCAGGGCTTCCATGTATTGCTTTGAAGGCTGTCCTGGAATTTGCTCTGTAGACCAAGCTGGCCTCGAGCTCACAGAGATCAGCCTCCCAAGTGCACCACCAATGCCCGGCCAAAAAGCAGTTTTTAAACTACAATCATAGCCTGGCGTGGTGGTGGAAGCCTGTATTTCCAGCTACTTAGCAGACTGGGGGAGCTTTGTAAATTCAATGAATCTGTGGGCAACAGAGTGAGTTTAAGTCCAACCTGGGCAATTTAGTGATGCCCCATCACAAAAAGAGCTGGGAATGTAGCTCAATGTTAGGATGCTTGCTTTGACTATGTGAGGCCCTAGGTTCAATCCCTACAAAGGAAGGAAGGATCTTTTTTTTTTTTTTTTTTTTTTTTTTGAGACAGGGTTTCTCTGTGGCTTTGGAGGCCGTCCTGGAACTAGCTCTTGTAGACCAGGTTGGTCTCAAACTCACAGAGATCTGCCTGCCTCTGCCTCCCGAGTGCTGGGATTAAAGGCGTGGGACACCACAGACCCGCTGCAAAACATCATTTTTTTTTTTTTTTTTTTTTTTTCTCAGACAGGGTTTCTCTGTGTAGCTTTCGAGCCTATCCTGGCACTCGCTCTGGAGACCAGGCCGGCCTCGAACTCACAGAGATCCACCTGTCTCTGCGTCCCGAGTGCTGGGATTAAAGGCGTGCGCCACCAACGCCTGGCGAAAGGAATGATCTTAAAGAGAAAAGTAATCATGGTAATGAGAAGGGCTCTAAGAAATAGTTAAAGGAACAAACTTTTACTACAACCTATTCAATATAGGTGGCTATGGCTTAAAACTACAACAAACCATCCTCAGATATATTACTATTACCAATTTGCAGAAGTGATCATATATAATTAAAAGCTGCTTTACTATTTCTGCCAGTGAGATGCAAACAAGAACAACAAACAAACAAAAAAACAAAGAAAATAACAAAGGCATCAAACTCATTGCTTGGCTTACCATTCTTCTTTTATACTGTCAAGGTTATCTACTTCTTTCATTCTCTTTCTGCTACTGAAATAGTAAAGAGAAACAAAAGTTAAAGTTCTCAATGGTATCAAAAAATTTACTGTTATGTATTAACATTCTTTAACATGTAAGTTAGCATGTAACCAGTGTTAATATTCAGGCAACTGTACTGATCTGCCCTTGGGGTCCTGACAGGGTATGTCCTCAGGTGCAGCCACTAAGAGCACCTCCTGTGCACATTCACTACTTTCCCTTATAACAAGCGGGCCTTGCCCAACCACTTCCCATCTCTCTCCTCTTTCTCCCACTGCTCCTGGCCTCTATCCTGTTCCTAGAGGCCGGTCTCTCTTCTCCCCTCCCTTTTCCATTCCCTCCCCCCAATAAAAAAACTCTCCTCTCCACAAGAGCTCTATGGCATGATGGCATTTCTCCCCCCACCTTTTTTTTTTTTGTAGACCAGGCTGGCCTCAAACTCAGAGATCTGCCTGCCTCTGCTTCCTGAGTGCTGGTATTAAAGTCCTGTGTCACAACCTCCTGCCCTCTCCTGCCATTTTTTTTAAACAACCACCATAAAGGGTTTGAACAACTGACCAAATTCACCATAGTCATTTTCATCTAAAATAAAATAAAAGACACACAGCAGTGTGTGGTGGCACATGCCTGCAATCCCAGGACCTGGGAAGCACAGGCAGGATGAGTTCAAGGCCCTCTTCAGCTATGTCGGTATGAGTTTGGGCCTGAGAAAGATCCTGTTTAAAAAAAAAAAAAAAAGTCTTTAACCTTTCCACCGGGAAGACAGAGGCAGACCAATCTGTTCTTGGCCAGCTGGGGCCTCGTAGTGAGGCCAGTCTCAAAACAAAATAAAAAGATGAGGGGCTGGAGAGATGACTCAGTAGTTAAGAGATATTATTCTTGCAGAGAACCAAGGTTAGATTCCCAGCACCCACAGGGCAGCTCACAACCACTGGTAACTCCATTTGGATTTACACCTGTACTGGGTGGTTGTGTGTGTCAACTTGACACAAGCTATAGAGTCATTGAGGAAGGAGCTTCAGCTGAGGAAATGCCTCCTTGAGATCCAGCTGTAAGACATTTTCTCTTTTAGTGATCAGTGGGGGAAAAGCCCAGCCCATGATGGGTGGTGTCACCCCTGGGTTGCTGGTCCTGGGATCTACCAGGTAGACTGAGCAAGCTAGGGGAAGCAAGCCAGTATGCAGCACCCCTCCATGGCCTCTGCATCAGCTCCAGAAACCTGCCCCGTTTGAATTCCTGTCCCGACTTCCTTGAGTGATGAACAGCAATACTGAAGTGTAAGTCAAATAAATAAACCCTTTCCTCCCCAACTTGTTTGTCATCACAGCAATAGAAACCCTAAGACACCTCTGACTTATGAGGGCATGTGGCAAATACATGGTGTATAGACATTCTTGTGAATAAAACACTCTGTTCACACTAAGAAAAAAGAAAAAGATTCCACAAAGATACCAATAGTAATATTTTAAATGGTTTTTCTTTTGGCTTTGAGTCCCCACTGTGCTTTGCAGAGGGTCTTTTTCTGTGTCTCTTATGTGTTTCCTCATCCCCCAATAAACACCTTTCTTCAACTGCTAAAGTTAATAAAGTTGTTTTTTCTTTTAGGTGAGTGTACGCGTGCAAGTGTTCATGTAGTATACACTCATGAGGGTGGTAGTATACACTCATGAGGGTGGCATGTAAGGTGTCTTCCTGGATGCTTTCCCACCATGTTTGTGTATATGTGCAGGTATGTGTGGGAGCATGTGGAAGTCAGAGGGCAATTTCAGGTGTTTCCTCCCCAGATACTACCCCCTTATTTCTTCAGGGGAGTGCCTCCCTGGAACCTGGGGCTCACTGATTCACCTACTCTGACAAGCCAGTAAACTCCAGAGATCCACCCATCTTTGCATCTGCATTGTTGAGATTATAGGCACCCACCATAACTTTTATGTGGAAGTTGGTGATCCAAATTCAGATCCTCAGCTCCCTCAAGGAATGTACTTTATTGACTACAGTTTCTAAAGGTTTTTCTTTGGTTTGTTTTTCTGAGACAAGGTCTCAGTATGTAGCCCTGGATAACCTAGAATGTTCCAAAGATGCTCATCCCCATGCAGCTCCTCATTCAAACCAGCTTCTACACCGCTATCAGAAGGGCGGAGTCAGAGAAGTCTACAGACAGTGGCAGAGGAATCAGGACTCGTACAAAAATGAGGTAATAAGCAATGAGCCATGTGATAGAACTTAGGTAAAAAATATGGGTTCATTTATGTTGTAAAAGGTAGTTAGTAACAAGCATAAGCTATTGGCCGAGCATTTATAATTAATAAAAGTCTCAGTATAAGTTCTGTCAGGACAGAAACTTCTGTCTACATCTGATTTTTGGACTTCCCTGTAAAAACAAACCCTCAACAATCCCAACTGCTATTAGAATAAGTTCCAAATCCTTTGGGCAATATTATGGAGAACTAATACTAGATATTTGATGAAATAATTATACATAATTAAAAATTACTTTATTGGGTCAGGCATTGATGATTCACACCTTTAATCCCAGCACTTGGGAGGCGGAAGCAGGCAGATTTCTGTGAGTTCGAGACCAGCTTGGTCTACAAGAGCTAGTTCCTGGACAGTCTCCAAAGGCACCAAGAAACAACCCTGTCCTAAAAAACCAGAAAAAAAAAAAAAAACCTATAATTATTGTCCTCATCTCCTTAGTACTTAGTCCTTTTGTTTCTTTATGAGACAGGGTCTTACTATATAGATTGAGCTGACCTCTGTTGTGCCTTCTATGTGTTGGGTTAAAGGTGTTCACCACAAAGCCCAGTTGTACATAATTTTTAAAAAGTGGGCTGGGTGATGGTGGCCCATGCCTTTAATCCCAATGCAGGATTAAAGGCAGAGGCAGCCCTGGTCTACAGATTTAGTTCTAGGACAGCCAAAGCCACACAAAGAAACCCTGTTTTGAAAAAATAAAAAACAAGAATCTGAATAAAATTTTGAATCTGAATAAAATATTAACTAAGGCATTAACAAATTCTCCCAAACATTGTAGAATGCTGTACTCTAATCATAACAGCCATTACAATTTATTTTTTATTTCTTTTTGGTTTTTCGAGACAGGGTTTCTCTGTGACTTTGGAGGCTGTCCTGGAACTACCTCTTGTAGACCAGGCTGGTCTTGAACTCACAGAGATCCGCCTGCCTCTGCCTCCCGAGTGCTGGGATTAAAGGCGTGCGCCACCACCTCCTGGTGCAAAAAAAACCCGGCGCCATTACCATTTTTATCAGAGAGCTGTGACTACTTGCAAGAGGCCTTCAAGATCAGGACTGTTGGCATTCCATCATAGAACAAGAGGGTGGGAAATGTTCCCCCTCCTCCATTTCCTAGCCAGTTAAATATAATGCTGCTCAAGCTATACTTGGTGGGCTTCTGAGGTACTAGAATATATGGAGTGTGGAACATTAGATGAAGAGAGAGGTAATGGGGGTGTTTGGTTGGTATTTCTTGCTTGCCTTTGCATGATCCAGAAAATTCTGTCTCTCCATACCCCGCTGGTTCAGAGAGTCTCCAAACAAAGAAAAGGCAGCAAAATCCCAGTCCATATTCTTGGTGGAACCGCAGCTTCCTCTACCTGAAGTTGCTAGCCGCCCATGTTCCTGTCTAAAGGGCTCAACTTTTGACCATTCTTGGGCACAAACCCAGCTAATAGCAGACATGTCATTACCCCTTGCCCACAATTTATAAGTCTCCTTGCTTTTGTGGGGGTGGCTTCTCAGCCCTCGGATCTCTGGGACTGGAGAACCTGCCTGGGAGTTGCTTTGCTCAAATAAACCTGTTGTTATACTTTTTCAATTCTTCTTGATCTGGTTTACTTCATAGGTGGAGAGTACTATTTTGGGTGCAAAAACTTAATCGGGGAACTCCATCTAGGCAGCTCTGAGGAGGTCATCATCTATGTTAGGGTAAGACTTCAGTGATTAAGCTGCTTTGGCGTCACCCATACTCCTATAAGTCAGTCCAATGAATTCACTAGTGTGCCACGTGAAGCTGAACTTGAGTGGAATCCAACTCTGGTCTGTCAATGGTGCCCTACCTGGGGTGAGTGGACACTTGTGTATTCCTCCCCAGCAAAGGTCATTTAACTTAAGTATGCAAGCAGGAAACTTACTCAAGCTTATGAAAAAACTTGGCTTGCCAGAGTGGTGGTGGTGCACACACACCCTTAATCCCAGCAGAGGCAGGTGGATCTCTGAGTTTGAGGGCAGCCGGGACTAGAGTTCCAGGAGACAGCCAGGGTTACACAGAGAAACCCTGTCTTGAAAAAAACCAAAAAACCCATCTGGGTTTGATCTCCAAACAGTGGGTAATAAAGGTAATGCTCAAAGAGTCTGGAGAGATAGCTCACTGAGAACAATGGCTGCTCTTCCAGAGTACCTGGGTTCAATCCCTAGTACCCACATGGTGGCTCACAACCATCTGTATCTCTAGCTCTACAAGGATCTTACACTCACTTCTGGTTTCCACAGGCACCAGGCACAAAAATGGTGCACGGATATGCATTTAGACAAAACACTTGTGCACATGAAGCAAATACCATTTTTTCTTAAGAGTAAATGCTCAAGTAGTAACAGCCATCTACAATATTCTTCCACTTAGTACTATGTAATCAACCTCTCCAGTCTACCTGAACTCAATTCTGACTTTCACATTTCACAATTACCTACCACTAACATCAGTGTTACCACACCAGTATTCCCTGCATTAACATCAACACAACTCAGATGACTCACACCTGTAATACCAGCACTTAGGAGGCTTGAGCAGGAAAAATGCCTGCGTTTTAGGCCACAATGGAATACTTAGAAAGCTCGAGGCCAGCCATGGCTACATATATCCTGTCCCTAGGGGGGAAAGGTGGCTATAGTGATGCCAACACTTGCAAGACAGAAGCTGACAGATATCCGAGTTCCCGGCCAGCCAAGACTCACTAGTGAGATTTTGAACTCGAAATCCACATGCCTCTTGCCTCCCCTGTGCTGGGATAAAGGGCATGTACCACCACTGCAGGCAGGGGTAAGAAAACTGTTTTAACAACAACAATACAGATCATCAGTCCCCCTTTTTTCATTTCAAATTACATACAAAAGAACCAACACTGGAGGCCACTCTAACGATCATCTTTGCAGACAAGTAATAAACTTGTGTTACTACGAGTAAAAAAGGAGTGTGTGTGGTGTGTATGGGGGGGGGGCGGGGGACGACGCAAGAGAACTAAAAAATAAAAATCAATTAGGAAAACAGAGAACATCAGATTTCCAGAATATCAAAGTGAGCTAGGCAAGGCGGTTGAAGTCAATTACGAAATGTCCAGCGAACAAGTCCTGTATTTCTGGAGTGCGCTCTGGGCAGCGTTAGTTCGCCTTTGGAAATGGGAACGTCTCGACAATATCTAACTCCAAGTTTCTGTTCGCCTTCAGAGAGAGAGAGAGAGAGAGAAGCACAAAGTGCTTCCATCGGGTTGGCGAGACTCTCAGAGCGGGGGAGCCGCAGGTCCGCACTCACCTGGGCCGGGGTGGGGCCGGGGTGGAGACCTCTGGCCGCCAGCGTCCTTCCCCGGCCGCAGTCGTGAGGTCCGGAAGCCCCGGGTGCCGACTCACTGCGGCAGGCGACGAGCCCGGAACGCCTACGGGGAAACGCCTGCCCGACCGGCTCAGCCGGCTGAACGCGGCGCGGAGCCCGGAGACTCACCTAGGGCGCGGGCCCGCGGCTCAGTCCTCGGTCCAAGAGAGTCTGCAAGCGCCGCCGCCCGGCCGGAGCCCCTCAGGCCGGGAGACTCTCTTTAGCGACGAGCGGCCGGGCCGCGGAGATACCGTCCTCCTCCCTCCGTCTGCCCGACGCGCCCCGAGGACCGCTCCGCGCGGCTCCGAGGAGCGCGCCCGGCTGACGGGAGCACGCAGCGGACGGCTCCAAGGAGCGCGCTTGGGTGACGGGAGCACGCCCGGGTGACGGGAGCGCGCCGGGGGCGGGGCTTCCTGTGGCTGGTCTGCTCAGGCCTCGGCTTGGCGCGCACTAATGGCGGCGGTCTCTTCCCTGCCGCCCGCCCCGCTGCTTGTTGCCTCCTTAGGAGGCACGGAAAATGCCAGGAGCTAGGTGGGCGTTCACCTGAGAAAATCCAGCGTCGACCTATTTCTTTCTGTGCCTTTTCCCTTCCTCGGAGAGATTTCCCTGCTTCCTTGTCAGTGAACTTCACCCGAGCCCTATTATCCGAAGAGTGACAGTTAAAGAAACTCCCTCGCTCTTTGCGTTCTTGAAAGGGCTTACCACAAAGACCACTCTTCCCTGTAGGATTTATTTATTTGTGTATTTATATTTATTTGTTTGTTTTGTTTTTCGAGGCAGGGTTTTTCTGTGTGGCTCTGGCTGTCCTGGAACTCGCTGTTCACCAGGCTGGCCTCGAACTCACAGAGATCCTCCTGCCTCTGCCTCAGGAGTCGACTTCCTATAGGATTTAGATAAGACTCCGAGATGCCTCCCTGTTTATTCAAGACACGGTCAAGGCGTATAGATTCCCGATCTCTATAAATGATTAGCAGAACTGCTTGTAATCACTATGTCGTCAAAAACCAACTGCCCTGACATCACTACACTTCAGTGAAGCATGTTTGGCTCCCGATTCCCAAACTTAGGCGCACCGTCAGCTTGAGCCAGGAAGCACCTCTTTCTCTCTCTCTTACACACACACACACACACACACACACACACACACACACACACACACACCACTTTTTTTTTTTTTGCTACTCCAGAAAGTATGTTGACCTTGAAATAAACAAAACTCTTAAGTCCTGTTTGGTCCAATGTCTACTGTTGGTTGGTCCCACTTTCTTTCACCCAGGTCTTTCTGGCTTTATTTATTCTTCCCTATAGAAGAAAAGAGCCCCCCCCCAAAAAAAAAAAGAAAGAAAAGGAAAGCCCTTATCTGTCTAGGAACAGGTTGCAGATCTCTTAGATTTCCCTGTATACAATAGTCTCTTTTTCGAAACAGGGTCTTAACCATGTGTCCTGGAACTCACCATGTAGACCAGTCTGGAGGCACCTGCCTCAATTTCTTGAGTGCTAGGATTAAAGGTGTGTGCCACTACACGGCTACAACAGTCTCTTAAATCAAAATCTAGAGCTGTGGTTGGAGACAGAATCATAGCTCTTTACATTCTAGACAAGGTGTGTCTCTACCACTAAACTATGCTCCCGCCTATCTTAGATTTGGTTTTTATCTGACATTAGCAAGTCCACCCTAAGGCAATAGTATTCCTCATTGCATTGGGTCATCCCTTCCCTACCCACTGCAATAATCTTTCTATGTAGAATCTAGATTTACCTAAACTGGGATTTGCTTTTTATTTGACAGTTGTTAGTGCCTGGAGTCAGCTTGAGATTGGGCCTCCCCTACCAACCATTCCCCACCCAGGTAAAAGCAATTTGGGATTCTTTTGAAGACCTACTGAGTGGCGCTTCAGAGATCCTGTGGTGAGTTTAGCTCTCAAACTGTGTTCCTGCTCTCCTGTCTGTTGAGATACTTTTGCTGCCAGCAGTGAAAGATGCATGTCCACATAATGTGTAATATATATATATATATATATATATATATATATATATATATATATATTATTATTTATGTGTAGTGTGTGTGTGTGTGTGTGTGTGTGTGTGTGTGTGTGTGTAGTTAGCCTAGTGCATTTTCTATGGCAACCTCTACTTAGATACAGCCAATTTTTATGTTTGTGTGTGTGCTGTATTTTTTTAGATTTTTTAAAAAAATTTATGTGGCTGGGCGGTGGTGGTGCATGCCTGTAATCCCAGTACTTGCTCCCAAGAGGCAGGTGAATCACTGAGTTTAAGGCCAGGCTGGTATAAAGAGTGAATTCCAGGACAACCAGGGCTGTTACACAGAGAAACTCTGTCTCAAAAAACCAAAACCAAAACCAAACAAAATCTTAAGTGTATGTCTTTGGGTGTTTGCCTGCTTATGTGTCTATATACTGCATCTCAAGACTTTCCTGTCTCAGTCTGTCACATTTTTTTTTTTTTTGATCCTTCTATAAGGCTCCTCTAATAATTTGTCTTTTTGTCCTTAGTTATAGGTTTTGTTCTAATATCATTTGAAAAGATTCTTTCCCATGTCAAAAGTCAATTTACCAGCCAGGTGTGGGGGCATGTGCTTGTATGGCTAGCACTGGGGAGGATGTAGAACAATTTAAATTTTTTTTTTTTTTTTTTTTTTTTTTTTTTTTTTTTTTTTGAGACTGGGTTTCTCTGTGGCTTTGGAGGCTGTTCTGGCACTAGCTCTTGTAGACCAGGCTGGTCTCCAACACACAGAGATCTGCCTGCCTCTGCCTCCCGAGTGCTGGGATTAAAGGCGTGTCCCACCAATGCCCGGCTAGAACAATTTTAATTTAAGGTCAGTCTGGTCTCCATATTGAGATGCTGTCTTAACCAACAAAATAAACTGACCGTAGCTCTATAGGTATATTTCTTATTTTTTTTCTTTCTGTTTTAGACAGGGTTCCACTTAGCAAAAGCTGGCCTTGATGTTGGTTTAGTTCTCCTGCCTCTATGTCCTGAGTACTGGCATTCTAGGTCCTCCCACACTAGGTTTATGGAGTGCTCTCCATCAAACCTAGGTACTCCAGCACTCAGGCATATCTAGGAAGGCTGATGTGTTTTTCCCAACTACTAGGTGATGTTTAAAACAGGTCAGGCTTTCCTCGTAATCAGGACTGATCTTAGATTCCTTATTCTTACTGCTTCCACCTTCCATGATTAGAGGCCTGCAGGCATGTGCCATTGGTTATGGTTTGTAGGTTTTGAATCCAGAAAATTCGAGTCCATCAGCTTTGTTCTTCTGTTAGGATTGTTTTTGCTGCTAAGGGTCCTCTGCAAATCCATGCAAATTTTAAGACCAGATTGTCTATTTCTTTTAAAAATCTTTCTGTCCAGTGTACAATTTTGCCAGTACCATTTATTTCAGAAAACTTTATTTTCTTGTTGAATAGTTTTGGGGCAAATTTCAGTTTGTCATTAGATATAATCTTTTTGTTAAACTGCTGGGTTTGTTTTGTTGGTGTTTTGTTTTGTTTAAGAATTTTGCCTTAAGCTGGGTGGTGTCAGAAGCACACGCCTTTAATCCTATCACTCAGGAGACAAGAGGCAGTCAGACCTCTGTGAGTTCAAAGTCAACCTGGTCTACAGAGCAATTTCTGTAGACAGCCACTGCTACACAGAGAAACCTGTTCTCAGAAGACAAAAATCAAACAACAACTAGCCAGGTCTGTTTAGATTTTTAATATTCTTTTGAATCAGCTTTGGAGGTTTGTGTATTTCATTTATTTGTTTATCTGTTATGTAATTTTTTGTATATGTTTTTGTATAAGTTATATGTATATGTATTTGTATATGTATTTGTATAAGTTATGTCATTTTGTTTTATTTTTGTTTTGAGACAGGATCTCATACAGGTTCTCACTAGGTAGTCCTGCCTGGCTATGTAGACTAGACTGGCTGAAAACTCACTGAGGTCCACCTGCCTCTGCCTCTGAATGCTGGGCACAGCCTAGCATTTTCAAGGTCCTGAGGCTCATTCTCTAGCTTTAAAAACAGGTATCTTTCAGAATCAATGGTTTTTCTCCTTTTACCATCCTTTCTTTTATAGTTTATAATTTTGTGTTTTTTATAAGAAATGTCTTATTAGGCCAGGTGGTGGTGAACATGCTTTTAATCCCAACATCTGGGCAATAAAACACATGGCTAGGAGTGAAGGTCAGTGCTGGAGCACTTTCCTAGAATGCTTGTCTTTATTTTTTATTTAAAAACAAAAAACAAAAAACAAAAAACAGATAGGGTCTGGCAGTGTAGCCCAGGCTGACTTTCACCTTGCTACATAGTCCAGGCTAGACTTAAAATTGCAATTGTCTTGGCTCAGCTTCCTGAGTGCTGCGATTACAGACCTGTGCCACTGTATGTAGCTCTTTTCATCTCTCAAAATAGAGAATAAAAGGTTATAAGTTCCCTGAAATAGGACAAATATGCTGAAAACCAGATCGATCTTTAGAACTTTGTCTTTGTTCCTTCTAGAGCTTAGCTTTTGGGTGTTCCCAAATTAACCAAATTTAGCAGCAACTTGTTCACTCATAACTTTTTTCTCTTTATTGTGCTAGTTTGACCTGGGGGCAGGGGTACATACTGTAGTCAAGTGCTCTGCCACTACAGTATATCCCTGTCTTTTTTCTTTTTGGTTTTTCGAGACAGGGTTTCTCTGTGTAGCTTTGGAGCCTATCCTGGCACTCGCTCTGGAGACTAGGCTGGCCTGGAACTCACAGAGATCTGCCTGCCTCTGCCTCCGAAGTGCCCGGACCCTGTCTTATATGTAAATAGTTTTAAATAAAGTTTAAAAAGTATTTTATTGACTTTTTTTTCCCTCTGGTAGAGACTGTCCTATGTTCTCCAAGCTCTTCTTTTTCCATGATGCCTTTCCCTCATTTTGTAGTTCAAGGTGCATCTCTAGAGGCCTTCCTTAAATCCTTGTTCTTGTAGGGGCCCTTGTCTCTTACCACATTTGCATTGCAGTTTACTGGTTCCTTGTCCTTTGGTCACTGAGCTCTCTTGAGAACCAAAACTATGGTTTTCTTTTGTGACAGGGTCTCACTATGTAGCTCTGGCTTTTCTGGAACTCACTCTGTAGACTGGGCTTTGAACTCATATAGATTCCCTGTCTCTGTCTCTCAAGTGTTTTGTTTTTCTGGAATTCAAACTACTCTGTACACAGACTTCTATTGTGAGGCTGAATGAAGCTCATTAATTTTTCTGGCTGGGTGCTTTCATGGCTAAAATGCTGTTGCTATGGTTTTTTTTTTTTCATGAATTTCTTCATTCTTCAATTTTTCAGTGTGATAACTAGGGGATTTTCTGCCCAAATAAAGAGTAGGCTCTCTTTCAGTGATAAACTGTGATGTTTTGAAATGAACATTCATTATTCCCCTCCATAACAGTAGATCTTTCCATATTATGTGTGCTTTATTCATCCCCTGGGCCCCCTCCCTTTGGAAATGTTTTGTCTTAATTCTTCACATGAGTGGGGTGGTGATAAAGGAGGCTGCTAAAATCACCCAGGTAGATCTGGGTAAGGTCATAGGAAGCAACACTGCTTCTCTATGCGTAACGCCTTTAACCCCTTTAATCCCGGCGGGAGGGGAGGCAGAGGCTGGCATATGTTTAAGAGTTCAAGGCCAGCCTGGTCTGCATAGTGAGTTAAAAAACATGCAGGGGTCCAGGGTGCTTTTTTTTCACTTAGTCACTAGCGTGGACTAAGGAGGAGCTTCATTTCATCCTTGGCCATTATCATTTGTATGGCCATGCAAAGTGCAGCCCAAGTTCATTAAGGGGCCTTGCTTTAGGTAGCTAGGCATTTGGAACTCTCCTCTTCTCCAGTCCCCTTCCACCCCGCGCCTCGGTCAGCTGTTCCATGCGTCATCCAGGCCACTGCAGGAGTCCCGGGTGTCTCGGATTTTCGGTCTTGGCCGGGCGTTGAAGGGTCTACCCGGGAACCGGTCCCGCGCTGTGGTCGGCTGTGCCCATCCCCCCAGTCTAGACAGGCCGGAGAAACCTAGCCACCGCCGAGTTCACAGCCCAGAGCGCCTCCCTCCCTCCTCCCGCCCCGCCGGGCGCTGACGTCACGGCGGGGCGGGGCCTACGGAGGCTGCGGAGAGGGAAGGGCTGCGCGTCCTTGCAGCGCCCCGCAGTGGCCGCGGCCGGAAGCGGCCTCGTCGGCCCTGCGGCTCCAGAGCCCTGACGCACGGAGCTGGAAAGAGAGAGAACGAAGAGAGAAAGGGCCAGACATGGCGGCTCCGCTCGGCTCTCGCTGAGGACGGCTGAGCGGGCGCAGGGTCTGTGCGGCCGGCCTGCAACCTCGCTTCCGCCTCCCGCTCCCCGCCTCCTCACGCTGCGGCTGCCTCCTGCCCGGCTCTTGCTTGTCGTGGCCTGCGTCCCACAGAGGCAACGCGAGCCAGCCCGGCAAGGCTCCGCTGGCCCTGACTGCCCGCCGGCGGGCCGGCCTTCCTCGCCTCTCCCGGGAGCGGCGGGCGCGGCGTGGACCCGGTCCCCCTGGCTGGACCATGGTGAACACCCGGAAGAGCTCTCTGCGCCTTCTCGGGTCCAAGTCTCCTGGGCCCGGGCCTGGGCCTGGGGCCGGAGCGGAGCCGGGGGCGACCGGCGGCAGCAGCCATTTCATCTCCTCTCGGACCCGCTCCTCCAAGACGCGCGCGGCCAGCTGCCCGGCAGCTAAGGCCGGGGGAAGCAGCGGCGCCCTGGACGAGGCCCGGGTAAGAGCGGCGGCCCACGGCCGAGACTTGCGAGCGCCGGCCCGGCCGCCCGGGCTTTGTCTGGCCGGAGACCGTCTGCGGGTGCGGTGGAGGGTGGCAGCCGCCGACGGGCCGCGGTGACTCCAGCACCTTGACTGTGCCGGCCCGGTTCTTTTGTGTTAGAGAACTGCACTCGAGGACGCGGGAGAGGGCTCTTGGGGTCCTTTTCGGGGACATTAGAACGGTCTGCCTTCCGTGTCCTTGCCCTGCCTCAGAGGGGGAACTCTAGTGGAAGCACGAACGTAGGGCTGCAGCTCCTGGTTTGGAAGGGGAGAAGAGAGAAGTGAAAGTTTTCTGCGGTGTCAAACCCTTCTTGAAAGTGTGTCAGCTCTTGCCGCTTTCTTGCCGCTGTCTAACTGAGCTTACTTAGTTTGGGGGTGGTTCAAGTTGGTAAGGAAGTGAACAGAGCTCCAGTTGGCAGGCAGGCAGGCAGGCAGGGAGGGATGCTGAAAAAAGTTTGTAGCTGCTCTGACACCAACTTCAAAAACAAAACCAACGCTTAACGCCTCTCCAGGCAAGGCAGAGAAGCCGCGGCGCTCTAAGCTGTAAGGTGAACCGAGGTTCATCTGCTAAGGAGCAGAGTACTTTCAAGTCACAAAAGGAGTGTGCAGAAAGAAACGTGTCGAGTGGGTACCCTCATTCTGAAGTGACATGCTTTCTGTTAAGGAAATGGTTTACAAAAGCCAAGCTAGCACTGTTATTGTCCCTACAGTGACACTCGAGGAAGCAGGAGATGATTTAGTCCTGTAAAAAGACCAGATCTGAGACCCTGAACTTTGATCACCCACAGTGTAAAGCAGAACTTTTTTTTTTAATTATTATTATTTTCTTTTTGAGGCAGGGTCTCACTATGTAGCTCTGGCTGCCCTGGATCTCTCACCCCACAGACTGGGCTTTGGACTCATAGATTCCCTGTCTCTGCCTGTCAAGCGTTTTGTTTTTCTGGAATTCAAACTACTCTCCCAACAGGTATCACTTTAAAGTTAGCAAGACATTTGTGTTACTATGGGATTGGTTCTGATTTCAAAATACCAATTGGATAATGCCTAGAAAGAGATTTGACTTTCCAAGAGTCATTTGGCCAAACAGTGTTACTTAAAATATTCCTTTAATTTAAATTCACACCATTTTTGTTACTTAGTGTATATAAGGTATTGTAGGGATTTACAAAGTTGTGGATTGTTTATATGTTTTTTTTTCCTATGTTTTGTACTGTTTTGACACCGATCAGAATGAATCAGTATATACAACAGAAATATTTTACCATGCTGTGAAATACATTTATTGTGTCTTTGGAAATCTTTTTCTGTGAAAAATCTGGAAAGTATTTTTGAGCTGTCTTAATTTAGTGGACTTTTAAGAGTGTATAGATCTCTTTGGTGGAGCTAAGTGTTCTGAAGATTGTTTTTTACTGTAGAAACTATCCGATGAATTTCTTAACTTAGTGATCCTATCACATTCTTAAATAATTTTAAGGAACAGCATGTTCTCTACACTTAAGTGCAAATAAAATATTTAGAGTGTAAGCATGTAATTGTATCATGCCATAAATGCCTAGTCTTTTAGAGCAGTGTCAAACTCATTTGAGGCAATTAGCTCATCTCTCACTGATCGGCTTGTGGTCCCATTTTTGAATTCAGGGATCTCATGCTGTCCCTAACCCCTCGAGGAATAAGGTGAGGTAATTTGTCAGGCAGCTGTTATGGAGATGTTAAAAGGCAAAGAATCAATAGTCTAATGTAGAAATGAACACTTGGTAGCTTTTAAATGGCAGGAAGAATGAAAGATTGTTTTTCTAGAAGGATACTAATGAAACATTTTGAGAACTCTTTTTAAAAGTGTTTTAGAAGACCATAAACAGTTGGCTCTTAAGATTTACTTTGAAATATTTGCCTTTCATTCATAAAGGGATTTATGATATAGTTATAGCAAATGATGGATCTAATTGTTTTCTCTGGGGGATTTTAGAGATATTCTCACCTCATACTGTGAGCTATTGGCTCAGAGAAGAGGAAAAGTTACAGGTCTCAATTTATTAAGTTTATTATGCAATGTTACGTATATGAAACATGTTTATTTATTTGATATATAGTCCTGAAGTAAATTGATTTGAACTTGGTTAGGTCTTCTTTAATTTGGGTTTACATTATAGGAATTTAGTTTTCCTAGTTCACCCTTTCTGGTATGCTTAAATATACTCTCTGTATTTGTGAGGTCTTTAATAGACGTTTCTTCCTGTTTGCAAAGCCTGATTTCATGGGAATTGATTACTAGTTCGTTGCTTTAGAAGACCCTCCTTTTTATGCTAAGAAGTATATTCTCTTTGTACCAGAGTGATTAAGGAGTTCTCCCCCCCACTTTTGTATTATTTTTCATATTTTATGTTGGCTTTTCTTCTCTTCTCATGATTTTAAATTATTTCATTCATTATTTTGTTCATTTGCTTTAGAAAATCATAGCACTGAGGGTTATCCCTAGAGTTTTATCTTATTCTTAAGTGATGTCTATGTAGTGAAGCAGATAAACTAGGAAGCATTTTGAATATATTGGAATGATTTTTCAAAAAATCCTCTTTTCTACTTTTAAGTTTATTTTATTTTTTTTAGTTTAAGTTATTTATTTATTTATTTATTTATTTATTTATTTATTTATTGGTTTTTCGAAACAGAGTTTCTCTGTGTAGCTTTGGAGCCTCTCCTGGCTCTCGCTCTGGAGACCAGGCTGGCCTCGAACTCACATAGATCCACCTGCCTCTGCCTCCCCAGTGCTGGGATTAAAGGCATGCGCCACCAACGCCCAACCTATTTTTTGTTTGTTTTGAGGCAGGGCCTTGTTGTATGTTTTTGGCTGGCCTGGAATTTGACAGGTAGATCAAGCTGTCCTGGGCCTTGTGGTAATTGCTTCTCCTGCTTCTGCCTCCTGAGTGCTGGGATTACATTCATGTGCCATCATTCCAGGACCTGTTATTATAGATCCTGAGGAGTTTGGGGATAAGAATAAGCCTATAAAACTGTCACCACCATGAAAACCACAGACACAGGAGTCACTTCTATAGTTTTTTTTGCTCTCTGTAATACTTCTATTGTTATAACTTGTTTTTCAACATGATACAATTATTTCCATTTCTCTTTGATACAGTATTCTTTTGTGGGTATGATACAGTGTATTTCTTTTTGGGTGTGATGTGATATTTTTAGCTGTAGTCAATATGCTTTATAATAGCTTTCTAGAATTTAGCTGGCATAAAAGAAACTTTGTTGGCTTTGATCACTGCCTCCCCTCCCATTCTTTATCCCTTTAGCTCTTGGCAGTCACCCTTGTTCATTCTGCATATTTGAATTTGCCTGTCTTCTGTTGTACATACGAATGAGATCATACAGTATCTTTTCATGTCTGGCTTAGTTCACTTAGCATAATGTGTTCCAGGTTTGTCTGTGTTGTAAGTGGAAGAATTTCCTTCTTAAAGGTTGAATAATATTCCAATGTATATACTTTATATATACATAGATAATATTTTTTACTCATTTATCTGGCATGTAGTATTAATATTGTTTTTATATTTTGGTTGTTGTGCATAATGCTGCACAGATATAGGAATATAGTTGCTTCTTTGAAACTTTTTGTTTTTTGTTTTTTGAGACAGGATTTTTCTGTGTAGCCCTGGGTGTCCTGGAACTTGCTCTGTAGATTAGACTGACATTGAAAGTTTGATTTTAGGGGCTGGAGAGATGGCTCAGAGGTTAAGAGCACTGACTGCTCTTCCAGAGGTCCTGAGTTCAATTCCCAGCAACCACATGGTGGCTCACAACCATCCGTTATGAGATCTGGGGTGCCCTCTTCTGTTGTGAAGATATACATGGAAGCAGAATGTTGTATACTAATAAATAAATAAATAAAATCATAAAAAAAGAAAGTTTGATTTTAGTTCCTTTTGATAAATATCCAGAAGTGAGATTGCTGAATCTTATGGTGGTTCCATTTTTATTGTTTTGAGGATCCTCCACTGTTTTCCAGGGTTACTACATCATTTTCCCTTTCCATTGATGTGAGATGGGGATCCATTTGTTTACAGTCCTCACCAACACTCACTTGATGGATGTCTTTTTTTCTTTCTTTCTTTTTTTTTTTTTTTCTTTCCCTGGGATACAAGGTTTCTCTGTGTAGCCCTGTCTGACCTGGAACTTGCTATATAGACCAGGTTGACCTTAAAATCAGAGATCCAGCTGCTTCTGCCTCCCTAGTGCTGGCATCAAAGGTGTACACTACCATACCCTGTTATTTGATAGATGGCTTAAGGATAATCTTTTAGTTGGGGCATAGTGGAACATGCCTTTAGGCTCAGGAGTTCAAGGCCAGCCTGATTTACCTGGTCTACATTGTGAATTTCTGGACATGTAGAGCTTTGTAGTGAGTTCCTGTCTTGAAAAAAATACACCCCCCCCTAAAAAAACTAAACAGTAATGTTTTCAATAGCTATTCTGTGTGGATGATATCTCATTAAATTGAAATACTGCACTTATTTATTGATTTTAGAAGTTTGTACATTATGGCACATGTCTGGAGGCTAGAGGATAACTTTTGGGAATTGGTTTGCTAACCTACCATATGAGTCTCAGGGATCAAACTCAGATTGTTAAGTTTGGTAGCAGATATTTTAACCTGCTGAGCCTTTCCCTAGAGTTCATTTATTTATTTTATTTGTATCTCCCCCCTATAGTTTCTTCATGTAGCCTTGGCTGTCCTGGAACTCAATCTGTAGACCAAGCTGGCCTTGAACTCACAGAGATCTGCCCACCTCTGCCTCCCAAGTGCTGGGATTAAAGGCATGTGCCACCACCTCCTAGCAATTTGTATTTTTCTAGGGAGTAGTAATATTGAGCAAATTTTCAATATGCCTGTTTATCATTCGTATATCTTTGAGAAATGTCTACTTAGGATTTTAATTGTTTTTGTTTTTTGCTGTTTTTGATGCTGAGGATCAAACCTAGAGTAAGACAGTACTCTACTACATCTTTTGATAGGTCCTTAGAGCCATTTCTGGATGTTCTTAAAAACTTCATTATAGATAAATCATGATTTCTGGCAGCCAGCTGGGCAGGTGGTAAGATTACTACTTGTTATGAGGACTGTTGGAGCCCAACTGTTTGCATTGGAATGGAAAGTGATAGTGTTTAAGGGACCACCTTAAAGTGCTAAATTATTCTGAGTTGTTGGACATTTTGCTTAGGAAATACACAGTAAAGTTTCATTTATGTGCACAGTCAATTTGAATTTGCCTGTTGATACTAGGTGTCTGGTTTTGCAATAGGATATGTAACAATTTTATGTTTTCCCTCTTGGGGAGGCTTTTGTGTGAAATGCTTTACCTGGGAGGGAAGATATAATGACTTTTGGATAGAATGTTATATGGGAGTACGAAGTTGGTGTGGGAACTGTATGTGGTATGTGTTAACTTGAAGTGTAAACTGGAGCTGGCAGTGGTGATATATGTCTGTAAATTTGGGCACTTGAGAGATGGAGGCAGAAGGCTTGTCAAGAGTATGAGGCCAGCCTAGGGTACACAGTGAGTTTATAAGCATTTGGGGCTGCTATACCTGTCTTAGAAAACCAAGGTGGGATAGGGAGTCTAGGCATGGAGGGCATGATCTGTGCTGCCAGCAATCAGGTGGCTGAATCTACAGGATCCTTATAAATTTGAGGCTGGCCTGGATGACACCCTGTCCCCAAAACAAACAAAATGAAACAAAAATAAAAAACAAAAAACAACCCCCCCCAAAAAAAATCCAACTAGGTTGTTTTTCTTTGGGGTGGTGAGGATGGACCCCAGGATTTTGCACATGTTTAGCACATACTCTTCTCTTAAACACCTTCCAGTCTAGATGCTTTTTGAAGGATGTTATGTATAATGACAGCTTGTAATGTGTACTAGTGTTTAAATACTCTTGAGTTTGAGCTGCTGTCAGATCATAAACCTCTGGTGCTTTTGAGTTGTGAATGTTCTTCATATTGTTTTAATTTATCTGGAGACAAGATAAAGAGTTTACCTAAAGATGCTCTCTTAGCAACTGGGCATGATGGTTTTTGCCTGTAATCCTAGCACTGAGGTTGAGGGAAGAGGGTTGGTTGCATGTGTTTGAGGCCAGTCTGGACAGGCTACATAGTGAGAGTCAGGCCTTCATGGGCCACAGACCAAAACCCTCCTAAAATAGCAAATACAACAGCAATAAAATAAAGCCCCTTCCCCCTTTCATTTCCCCTTTCCCTTTCCCCTGTCCCCTTCTCTATTCCCTTACCCCTCCCTTCCCCTTCCCTCCTTCCCTTCCTTCTGTCTTCCTTTTTGCCTGGCAGTGATGGTACATCCCAGCTCTCTGAGCTGCAGGCCAACATAGTCTACAGAGTGAGTTTTTGGACAGCCAGGGCTACACAGAAAAACCTTGTCTTGAAAAAACAAAACAGTGGGCAGTGGTGGTGCACTCCCTTAATCCCAGCACTCAGGGAGGCAGAGGCAGGTGGATCTCTGTGAGTTTCAGGCTAGCTTGGTCTACAGAATGAGTTCCTGGATAGCCAGGACTGTTACACAGAGAAACCCTGTCTTGAAAAACCAAAACCAAACCAAAAACAAAAAAAGCAAAAAGTGTTTTTTCTTTAGGTTGTCTCCCACTTTGAGAAGAGATCTTGCTATTTTGATTAGGTTGGTCTTGAACTTCTGCCTTAGCCCTCTGAGTAGTTGTACTATAGACAGTGTACCTAGTACCCTTAGACTGTGAATGAATTGTCTGTAAGCATCATGAGGGGAGACACTGTATCTTATTTCCCCTTAATTCCATTAATTCCTCTGTTCAGGACCTACTCTAACATCTGACATAAGCAAGATGCTCAATAAATATCTGCTAGTGGATGGATGAATAGCATATTGAGGAAAATAGCATATTGAGTTTCATTTTATGAAACTCTGATGCCAAGGCTTTAAGAATAGAGGGAAAATGGAATTTAGCATCAAACATTAAAGACTATACATGTAGCCGGGCGTTGGTGCACTCCTTTAATCCCAGCACTCGGGAGGCAGAGGCAGGTGGATCTCTGTGAGTTTGAGACCAGCCTGGCCTACAAGAGCTAGTTCCAGGACAGCCTCCAAAGCCAGAGAAACCCTGTCTCGAAAAAAAAAAAAAAAAAAAAAAAAAAAAAAAAAAAAAAAAAGTCTGAGGGAAACTGTCAAGAATGTAAGTGTCTTTTTCCTTTACCCCTCAGATTTAAAACAAAACAAAACAAAACAAAAAACAGTCACAGTACAGCCACTCTGTACTATACATGTATATGTGATAGGCATATTCAAAAACAAAATGAATTGGTTCTGACCAAATCAATGACATAGATAAAACTTCAATTACAGTTCTGGATTCCATCTACTGAATGTTTTGGTGGAATCTCATGTTCTTTGTTGTTGAGATGTGGCTTCAAAGATGTTGCTTAGGCTGTCCTTGAACTTGTAGTTGCTACCTCAGCTTCCCATTGAGCTGAGATAGATGGTAAGTATACATCAACTTGCCTGACATGTTATGCAAGTTGAGATCTGATTCACAGCATAGTCTATGAGTTACTCTTCCTGGAATTCTACAGTATCATCCTTGAATGTCATATGACTTTTGGAGTCCCCAGCCTCCAGCACAGTGCTAGGGGTGAAGTAGATATATCACAAAGCAAAGTATGTGCCTCTTAATTTTTAAAGCCTAGTTAGTGGGAAAGAGAAAAATACATACTATAAAAATATAATTAACCCTTCTTTGAAATGTGGTTCCTTCTTGTCTACATTTATTTGGATAACTTATCAGTCTTTTTAGAGCTACCACTTTTTATTTTTTTTATTTTTAAAATACAAATTATTTATTTATTTATGTGTATAATGTTCTGTCTGCATGTATGCTTACATGCCAGAAGAGGGCACCAGATCTCATTGTAGATGGTTTCGAGCCATCATGTGGTTGCTGGGAATTGAACTCAGGACCTGGAAGAGCAGCCAGTGCTCTTAACCTCTGAGCCATCTCTCCAGCCCTTATTTTTATTTTTATTTATTTATTTTTTTGAGACAGGGTTTCTCTATGTAGCTTTGGAGCCTATCCTGGCACTTGCTGTGTAGACCAGGCTGGCCTCGAACTCACTCAGGAGATCTGCCTGCCTCTGCCTCCCCAGTGCTGGGATTAAAGGCGTGTGCCACCACTGCTTGGCTGTGTCAGAATTTTACACCCATTCTTGTCTCCTTTTAGGTCTTTAAAATCTTTGACACCTTATTTTGTGTCAAATTTAGATTTAGGTGAGGAAATAAAAGAATACTGTTCTAGAGATTTTACAGAAGCCTGTAGTTAGAGAGAATTACTCTAATATGCTACCCAGCTTCTTTGCATATTATGGTTTAGTGAATTCAGTGTGGTCTAGTTTTTGCAGTAAGAGTTTAGAGTATTTAAGAGATAATGAATGGAGTGGACTGGTACTTTTGAACTTTGAATTTTTGAGCTTAAAAAATTGTTCGTGGACCTGCGTTGGTGGCACACGCCTTTAATCCCAGTACTGGGGAGGCAGAGGCAGAGGCAGTTTGAGGACAGCCTGGTCTATAAAGTGAGTTCCAAGATAGTCAGGACTATTACACAGAGAAACCCTGTCTCAAAAAACAAAACAAAAACAATTTTTTTTCAAGCTACAGAAAATCTTAATCAATGTACATTTTTTTTTTTTTTTTTTTTTAAGACTGGGTTCTCATGTATCCAGGCCTATCTCAAACTCTTCTAAGAATGAGCTTGGGCTCCTGATCCCCTTGCGACTCTCTCTTTGAATGCTGGAATTATAGAAACAAGGTACCTTATATCAATCATGCTGTGCTAGGGATCCACCCCAAGCTTTGTACTCTCTAAGTGAAATCCACTGACTAACTGAACCACTTTCCGGTACCCCAATCCATGAACAATTAAAAACAAAGTCTGCTTAGTGCTGAAAAAACAAAACAAAACAAAACAAAAAAACAAAACAAAACAAAAAACCCTACTTTTAAGGTACATGCTGAAAAATGAGCAATTTTGCTGATAGTATAATAGTTTGCTAGGCCTGTTGGTAATAAGTAAGCCTAACTAATCACGTTTTAGTAGGAAAACTTAGGTAGGAACTAAAAGGCATCAGGACACAGACTTTAAGGGTATTGAAGCTATGGAGTTACTGACCTGAGAGATCGTTTCTTTTCTTTTTTTATGTATTTTTTTTTTCCAAGACAGTCTCTCTGTAGCTTTGGAGCCTGTCCTGCAACTCACTCTGTAAACTAGGCTGGCCTCACACTCACAGAGATCTGCCTAAGCCTGTCCAGTGCTAGGACTAAAGCTGTGCACCACCTACACCCAGCAAGAGATCATTCCATGATAATCATCTAACCAAAAAAATTAAAAAACAAAAAAGTTGTCTGTCAGCCATCATGTTTTATTTTCGTATAGCAATGTAATTTCAGAGAAAGAGGTAAATTAAAATTAAAATTAGCACACGCCTTTAATCCCAGCATTTGGGAGGCAGAGGCAGGTGGATCTCTGTGAGTTTGAGGCCAGGTTGGTTTACAGAGTTCCAGAACAGCCTCCAAAACAAACTGTCTTCTCAAAACACCAAAAAAAAAAAAAAAAAAAAAAAAAAAAATCTTGTGTTAATATTTTTATTTCCTGTAAAACCAATTCTTTTTCATTTAAAAGTAGTAAAGATGAAATAATAAAACTGAATCACTTATTAAATATTTGGCCTTCAAAATGATATAGAAAAAATAGTTCAAAAACTGTAGATAACTGGTGAGTTGGTCATACAGTAAGGGCACTAGCCACTAAGACTGACCTGAGTTTGATCCCTGGAACTCAATGATGGAATGGGAGAACCAACTCCCACAGTAGTCTTCTGATGACAATACACCAGCCACATGCATGCACACACAAATATTTTACAGCTTTGTGCAATGTTTCTCTTTGGATTTACCTATCTATTTCATTTTTTGAGACAATATCTTGTTGTGTTAAGTCTCAAGCTGGACTAGACTTGAACTGGGAATACACCTGCTTCTCCTAAGTGCTAGGATTGTTGGTATAGGCTACCATATTTGGTTCAGGCTAGACTTTTGGATTTTTAATATTTTAGCATCTAAGCCTTATGTACTTTTAGAAGAAATTTTCAGTAAAAAGTCAAGGTTGAGAATGTCACAAATTGTAAAGTCTCTTACAAAGTTTCACTATTTAGTATAATTAGTTTATAAGTGTCTACCTTGATGAATGGTCATAATTCCCAAGTAATTTATGTAAGGAGGTTTTAAAAAATATTGTTGTTACTATTGTTATTTTAGAGAGTCTGACTATATAGCCCTGGCTGGCCTGGATCTTACTATATGAACCTGTCTGTCTTTGAACTCACAAGAGTTCCATCTGCCTCTCTCTGCCTTCTGAGTGCTTCGAGAACAAATGGTATGCACCACCATGCCTGGCTTATATTTTGTTATTTTTATTTTTTATATTAACATACAAAAGTAGTAGGTTTCATTAGGGCTTTCTATTTATTTATTTACTTACACTTGTTTACTTTTTTGATGGGGCTTCATAAAGCTTATACTGGCCTCACATTTGCTAAGTAGCTGACAACCTTCACTTGGAGTGCTGAGATTACAGTGTGTGCCACTACATCTAATTCATGTAGTGCTGGGCATCAAACCCTGTGCCTCATGCATGCTAGGCAAGCAGTCTACTGAGTTACACCCCAAGCCTCTCATTACAATATTTTCATCCATATGCTTCATTATCTTTTGTTCTCATTGTTGAGAGTTAGCACATTTTGTAGTTAATATTTCACTGCTATATAGGCCTTAGCATACTGGGGTATTTATCTTTTTAATAAAGATGAGTCTTTCTAGGTTACAGAAGACAGTGCTTACTAGGTAGGGTGACCACATGACCACATGATCTGGTTAGCTCAGGACGATGCTGACTTGCCCATATAGTCACAATGTGTGCTTGTGCCAGAAGAAATGAAGAGTCAGTGCCATCAGCACTTGGTTAAACATGGTTTATGTGCATGTACTTAACTAAGTTTATATGAGAATATTTAGTTTTAGAGCTCTTTTTAGTTTTTAACCCTTTACTTTCAGTCTCTGAGTAGTTGTGGATTCATATACTCACTGTCTATCTAATGACTTTGTAGAGTGTCTCCGTTGAGTTTAAGTATGCACTCTAAATGATGAGTACTTAGAATGCTTCAATATTGCTGCAATTAAAACCTTTATACAATGCCTCTTGTGGGTTTGGTATGGGAATAGCTTCGAGATAGATCCCAGGAATGAGTAGAGTATGCATGCACTTAAAAATGGTTACTACAGATTTTTCTATGCCCCCATACCTTTTCTTTTTTCTGATATGGGGTCTAGCTGTTGGCCAGGCTATTCTTTAATTCCTGGGCTCAAGTGATCTTTCCCTTTCAGCTCTGAAGTAGCTGAAAATACAGATATGTGCTACTATACCTGGATCCTAGGTTTTTCACTCTTCAAAGATCATCTCACACTGTAGCCCAGGCTGGCTTCGAATTAGTGGTAGCCTTATCTCCTGAGTGTGGGGATTTACAGGTGTGAGCCATCATACCAAGCTTCCTTCCTTCCTTCCTTCCTTTCTTCCTATCCTCTCTTTCTTCCTATACTCCCCCCCCCCTCTCCCCCTGTCTTTGAGATGGTATTTCTCTGTGTAGTCCTGGCTGTCCTGGAACTTGCTTTGTAGACCAAGCTGGCCTGGAACTCACAGAGATCCACTTGCCTCTGCCCCCTTAGTGCTGGGATTAAAGTGTGCTCCACCACTACCAGGCTCAGTAGTTCTTAACCACTGAACTGTTGGGAGACAAAAATTATGCCAATAGATTATTTCGCTGGGGTCTGCTTTGTATTGCAGATGCTAGCTGATTTGCTGTTGAATGGCATAGCCTCAGTGGAGAATGTCCCCTAGGTTTGCATCTCTACAGAATAGGCCTGTACCAGGGCGGAATAGGCCTGTACCAGGGCGGAGGGAGGACTAAGTCTACATGAGTGAGGACTGAAGGTTAGGAAGTATTTGGCTGAGAGGTTGACTGGAGGAGAGACGGTTGAGAGATCTTCGGATAGGGTCTAGGGAGATGGAAGAAAATGGTCTCAGGGTCAGGGAAGAATGTTTAGATTATAGCCAGGAAGATGCTGAATAAAGGAGAGACGCCAGTTTTGCAGCATGCAACTGAGAGCTCTCTAAAGATGACAAGATGCCTGTGTCTGGTCTTTATGGCCATTGGGTTGCTAGGAATTTCCAAGACCAGGCTCCCCAACTCAGGCCGAACCTCGTGGCTTCCGTGGTTTGGGGCTGAGACATGCCAGGCCACGACACTGAACTATCTCCAGCCCCACTATCTTTTAGACGGAAGTCTCAACTGTTTTAGCAAAACTAGTCTCGAACCTAGGGTCCAAGTCCTCCTCAGGATTTATCCTTCAGAGTAGCTCACTGGCATGAAGATATGTTTCCAGTGCCCAATTAAGATTCCATCTAGGGGATTGAAAAGATGGCCCAGTGGTTGAGTGCTTGCTGATGGATCACAAGGACCTGTAACTGCAATTCCAGTGAATCTGATACTGTCTTCTGGCCTCTTCTGTCATCTATAAATACTAATTGCCCCCAAATACATATTATACACATGATTAAAAATTAAAAAAAAAAAAAGTCAGGCCAGACATTGGTGGCGGACACCTTTAATCCCAGCACTTGGGAGTTCGAGGCCAGCCTGGTCTACAGAGTGAGATCCAGGACAGCCTCCAAAGAAATACAGAGAAACCCTGTCTCGAAAAACAACAAACAAACAAACAAACAAAAAAAGCCAGGCATGTTAATACATGCCTTTATGCCTTTAATCCCAGTCACGGACGCATAGAGAAACCCATGTCTCAACCAAACCAACCAAACAACTTAATACCTCTGGGTGGTGATGCCACTCGCCTTTAATCCCAGCATGGAGAGGCAGAGGCAGGCAGATCTCTGAGTTCAAGGGTCAGCCCTGTCTATAGAGTGAGTTCCAGGACATCCAGGGTTACACAGAGAAGCCCTGTCTAGCAAAAACCCAAACTAACCAACCAACCAAACAAAATCCACCTAAAACTTCAACTGTTCAGAAACTTTTTTAAAAAATAAGTTGAAACTAATTCTCATTCATAGCACAGGTTATATCAGTTATTTTCAACCTTCCTAATGTGGTTACCTTTTAATACAGTTTCTCATGTTGTGGTGACCCCCCAACTATAAAATTATTTTTGTTGCTACTTCATAACTATAATTTTACTACTGTTATGAATCTTAATGAAAATATTTTTTTTTTGGAGATAGAAGTATGCCAAAGTGGTCATGGCCCACAGGTTGAGAACCACAGATTCAAACTCTCCCCAGTTATCTTGCTCTGTCTTCTAAGTGTTGGAATTATAAATTTGTGCCACACCCTCTAGCTTTTTTTTTTTCTAGTAAATTCTCCTGTTATATTTTTTTCAAGAACGATCTTTTATTTTTGTCTCAAGTAGCCTAGGCTATCCTGGGCACTCTTCCTGTCTCAGTTGCCCAGGTGCTGGGATTATTATGTGTACCACCATGGTGTCCAGTATACTCCATGTTTTTCAGTATTATCAGTAAAGTCATATAGCAGAAAATGGGAACTTACTCCTGTAATCCTAGCACTTTGAAAGGCAGGGTAAGGGTGATTACTAAATATGAGGCTAACCCAGGTTACAAAATGAGTTTCAGGGCAGCCTGGGCTACAGAGTGACTCTCAAAAACAACAGCAACAAAAGAGAAGAAAAGATCCTCCTTTTCTCCCTCCCTTCCTCCCCTGCCTCCTCAACCATTTTTCTGATGTGAGAAATTTCTCCTGTGTCTCAGCCTCCTCTGCCTGCTTTAATTTATAGCCAAGCCTGTTACCACCTTTCTTTTATTGTCTCTTATGATGCTAAAATGTGAAGAATGAGAGGTGTTGAAGGCAGGGAGAGGTTTTAACTGGACAGGGACAGCTATAGCATCTGAGATCCAGTAGGGGCAAAGGGGTCTCACTGTGTCCAGTTCGAGTAGAGCTGAGAATTTGTTGCAGTAGGTGCTCCATGGCTGGGAAGAGGTCACTCATGAAGATCAAGTTCCTGTTTGGTTTGGTAGGGACATGGCCCAGGGCACAAGGCCAATATAGGTTGGGAAAGATCAAGGCTAGTTGACTGTGTGTGTGTGAGGAAACAGGTGACACCTAGAACCTGTCTTCTGGGACTGTGGATGAACATGGGATGGTGGATGTCCCCACAGCCCAATTTTGACCTAGCACAGGTTGAGATTTACCTCTTGTGGTTCTATTTGTAGCAGTTACTGGAAAGGCTGACTAGCAATATCTTGGCTACCCCTAAGCACTGTGACATCAGGGGAGTGACCACCATAGAAATGTCAGGGGAGTGACCACTATAGAAATCCTCGGGACACGTGGTCAGGGCCAGCCATTTTCTGGAGCCTGCAGGCTTTACTCAGCTCAAGGCCAGGCTGTCTTTATTAGTTTCTATATCCAATAAGGTGTACCCCACAGTTTCTTAGACCTGGATGTTTGTTCTGTCTTCCTCTCCTTTTTATGAGACCTGGTCTTGCTATGTAGCTTTGGTCATTCTGGAATTTTGTGTAGAGGAGGCTGATAGATGATCCTGTTGCCTCCTCCTCCCTGGGATTATAGGTGTGTGCTACCCTGTCTCTTCTCTTTTGGGGCAAGTAAAATCACTAGATTAGAGTTGTTTGTATTTTAGTTAATTTTTATTTGTAATTGTGTGTATATGGTTGCATGGAGTGTGTGTGTGTGTGTCTGTCTGTGTGTGTGTTGTATGTATAGGGCACATCTGCCACAGTGTGCATCATAGGTCATTTGAATTTGATCCAGAAGTCTTGTTAGATCTGTATTTTAAAAAGACTAAATAAAATTGTCCCCACTCTACAATAAATAGTCTTAGCACTTAAGTTTTTATATGCCTTTATATTTGATTTTAGGAACTAGGTTTTAACTTTCTTGAAAGGTAGGGGCTGCCACATTGCTTGTAATCTTTAGTGTATCAAACACAAAGAGGTACTTACTTAATATGTTAGACCCCCAGAAAACTCAGGCCTCCAGGGTCCCAACCCAGGACCTCGGTCACCCCAATCACCAGGCAGATTCGAAAACTTGCTGCAAACTGCATGAGGCTTTATTGTTTTTTTTTAACGAGCTAACCCCATGGCAGATGGCTAGCAAAGACTCTGCGAAGCGTCTACATAGAGATCTTATAGGACAGCGTAAGGGGAGTGTCTAGGGGTACGCACAGGCTCAGGATTGATGTGCCTCCAGGCTTGGAGGGTTTGCCCTGTGTTGATTGGTCAACTGGTTGTTATGGCCCATAGGCCCTCCCAGGGTGGTTGCTATGCTCTGCACATCATTGCTGTGTGCTTGTCTGTAAAGTACACCCAGAGTCGTTAAGCATAGCGCCACCAGCTAACTTTTCACAAGGCAGGCACCTAACCTCTAGTGACTAAGGCAAGGTCAGAAAAGCATGTGTCAGGTTGTTACGGCTGCTGAAATGGGGAGCTGGTCCCTTCAAATACATGGTTTGGAAGGAATGAATCAGTGAAGATCAAAAGCTACCAAGTATCTTGAGACCATGTGCACTGTCCCTTATTCTTTTAGCAGTCTTTACAGTTTCATATTCACAGTGGTAGTGTTGAAGGGTGGGATTGAGGCTAACTTCTAAGTCTGTGCTGTTTTTCCCTACTTTGTCATGGTTCACATTGTGTAGAAATCTCTTCCCACTGCCCACTGCTATTTAAGATCCAACTTAGAACCTTGTGTCATGATAGTCCTGAGCTATAATATCAGGCCTCCTTTTCATTTTCAGGTAATGTAACATTTTCAGATTTAAATAAAAAGCTATCATCCAGAAAATTCTGTCTGAAAGAAGTACATTTAAGTTATTGTAGACTGTCTTTATTTTTCTGTAACTCCTATCCAATTTTTACTTGCATGTTTTTATTCCTATGCTTATATATATTTTGTAAACATAGTTTAGAAACTGTGTAGTAAGCATTGTTTTGGAATCTTTGAGGAATTTTCAGGACATTTGTATGCCTGTAGTTTCTGGACTTAGTAGTCAATGCTGGCCTCAAGTAAAGAAAGAGCAATCTGAGTTTTGTTTTCTGCAGTCATGGTAACTGCTACCTCTGTGCATTCTTTTTACAAATAAAGAAAAAAAAAAAGATCCACTGCTTTGAGCTTTCTAATGAGTCCTGGAATAAGACTCGGCTAGGCATCCCCCTAAAGATGGTTCTATAAAGGAAGTTGGAGAAGACTGTTCACACAGAATTTATGATCTCACTGTGGGACCTTTGTCTCTAATATTATTATTTCTGGTTTCTTATTTTCTGAGAATTTTGTGCTATTATAGTATTTATATTATTGTTGTGACTCTTTATCAACCTGAAGAATGATGTCATTTTCAAGTAAGTCTTTTTTTTACTTCTCTTGATGTCTTCTATACATAGTAGGTTTTCAATAAATATTTGCTAATTGAGTTTATTTTCTTAGTCTAAGATTTTTCTTACTCATGGATTTTAATTACTCTGACAGATTGCTAAATGGTTGTGGGTAGATTGCATAATCTCTATGAAATACCTTTGTCTTGAAACTAGTAACACCTACCCTCAAAGGGTTAGGATATAATTAGCTAGTGAAGTGCTTTGAAGATGAAAAATCAAAGGTTGAGCATTATGATCAACCTATTAAAGGTAAATTATTAGTATCAGGCTTGTAGATAAAAAGCTTTCCCAAGCCTTGAAGTTAATTAAATGGTGTTAAAGTAATTATTTTGTACCTATTTACATCTGGTTATTTGTATTACCTAAATCCTTAGATTCTTTTGGAAGAAGGGAGTCTTTTGTGAAACTGTTTATGCTGAGGTTTGGTCTTTTGAGGCAACATTTCACCAAAGGCCTGGCTTTCTGGAACACATTATGTAGACCAGGTTGGCCTCAACTCACAGAGATCTTCCTTCTCCTGCTTCCCTAGTGATGGGGTCAAAGCCATTCACTATCATTACTGGCTCCTAGGTGTTTTTCTTATTTCTTTTGGTAATTTATTATCTAGAAAGGGACTTATCTCTGAACCTCAGTATGTATTCTGTTAAAGGATGGGGTTAGAGGCAGGGAGGCCAACCTGGTCTACAGAGTGAGTTCCAGGACAGCTACACAATGAAAAAAGATTTCTCTCAAACTGCTGTCCAAATACCATCTGCATCAGAACTTACCTGTATTAGTCATCATATAATATAACCTGCTGAACTAGAATCATTGCAGGTGGAGTGAGTCTAAATGATGCTTAGTATGCAAAAGTTTAAGGCCCTGAGGTTAAAAGCACAGTTCAAGTATCAGTTGAGACATATCATCCTAACTGATATACCATACCTGTCTGATCACTTTTTACCATGAGAGGGTTTCAACATGGACATAACAAGAGCCCAGGGAACTGTGCAATTTAAAAAAAAATATTCTCTCTCTCTCCCTCTCTCCCTGCCCCCCTCTCCCCTTGACAAGCCTTGAGTTTGTAATTTTTTTGCTGCTGGGATCTCAGGCATGTGCTACCATGTCTGGTTTCTGTGTTTAGTCTGTAATTGTTTTTCTTTTTATGTAGTCAGTATTAGTACTTATGGCCTTAAAAATAGTTCACACAAAGCAATAGATGGAGACCACTACAGAAAACCACAACCAATTGAAAGCATGTACAGTGTGGAGCCCAGTCCCAATGGATATGTCTAGAAAATACTCCTGCACCTAAGGTTCAGGGAACATTGTGGAATAGAGGGACAGATTTCTGTGACATTGTGTCTTCTAGTAATATCAGAAACTATACCCGTAAATCTCACCAAATGACTGCCCAAACATGAGCTGAATAAGGATGACACCACTAGACATATGAAACTGGACTGAGAAAAACACAAGAAGCTTCAATCCTTTACAAAGAAATATACACAATGGAGGGAAGATGGAAGCAGGAGGGACTGTTTTTCCCGGGGAAAAGCATACCAATTGATTGTCCAATGTTAAATGGTCAGCCCTCGGGAGGCAGAGGCAGTCGGATCTCTGAGTCTGAGGCCAGACTGGTCTACAGAGCCAGTTCCAGGACAGTCAAGGTTATACAGAGAAACCCTGGCTGGAGTGGGGGGAGTCACTGTCACAGGGAAGTTTTGGGAGAAGATTTGTTTCACAGTCAGGATATTGTTATCAGAATATTATGCAGTAAAATAAATGGGGAAAACCTCAGATACCAGCTTGCCCTGGTGATTATGGTCAAATGATGGGGGAGGGGGAGTACAATGTGCACAGCATAATGTCCATAAAATTCCTTCTAACATGTGTGGCCTCAATCAGATTATGAGGAAAATAACCTAGACCCAGACTGAAGGGGGTTGGCTTAGCAAATGAAAGCTGTTACCTGTCTGTCCTCTTTTCCCTCTATCCTCATTCCCCTTCCCTTTTACTTCTTGTGGTTTTGGAGGTAGGGTCTTGCAGTAGTGTAGCTCTAGGACTCAACTGGGTAGTTCTGGCTGTTTTCACATTTGAGATAATCCTTTTGCTTCAGCCTCCATGGTAGGATTACAGGTGTGGTTTTTCGAGACAGGGTTTCTCTGTAGTCCTGGAACTTGTTCTGTATACCAGGCTGGCCTTGTACTCACAGAGATGAGTCTGCCTCTGCCTCATGTTGGGATCAAAGGCATGTGCCACCATGCCCTGTTGAAAACTCTGTATTCTGTATTCTTACAGTCAAGCTTGTGAAAGAGAATTAATCACAGACAGGCTTTGTTGCAAAGTGAAGGAAAAGGGGATCTGACAGTGCAGTGTGCTCCTGATAGGATCTTTAACTTGACAGGGATGTTATGGAGAGACTTGGTAAAATTTGAATGGAGTGGCTCTGTGCTATGATTTCCTAAGAAGGAAAGTTCCATGGTAGTAAAAGTGTCCTTGCTTTGGGATTTGTATTTTGGAATATTTAGGCAAGCATGGGGAATGTCATACACCCCAAGCAGTCACAAATTTTCCTTTTTCTTTTTTACTTTTTGAGACAGTGTTACTAGGTTAGTTTAAATTCTCTATTAATTAAAACAAAGAATATTATCTAAGCATATTTATCTCGATAGGAATAATACATACATTTTTATTGCTGTGTTTCAGAAAGCTGAAGTTGACGGTAGCTTAAGTGATAGCCACGTATCTCCTCCAGCCAAACGCACTTTGAAACAGCCGGATTCTGTTTGCAAAGACAAATCAAAATCACGAAGTACTGGTCAGCGAGAGGAATGGAACATCCCAACTGGGCAGGCCAGGTAAGAAGGGAGAATTCATTGTTTTTTCTTTTTTCTTTTTTTAATTTGTTGTGATTCAGAGTTAATATTGGTGTTAATTTTCTTTAAAAATGAAAGTTTCCTTTATAAATATGAATACACATGCATATTTATAATTTTTAGTTTCTTTTTAGCCCTGCTTGTTTTAAACTTTTAGTCTGTGCATACATGTATGTGCACGAGTGCACTGTAGTGGGCATGTGGAGGTTAAAGGACAGCTTGCAGCGTGTGTGTGTGTGTGTGTGTGTGTGTGTGTGTGTGTGTGTGTGTGTGTGTGTGTATGTATGTATGTATGTATGTATGTATGTATGTATGTATAGACAGAGTTTCTCTGCGTTACAGCCCTAGCTCTTCCAGAACCCACCCTGTAGACCAGGCTGGTCTTGAACACACAGAGATCCAATAAAGGCATGTGCTACCACCACCTGGATTATTTATTTTTGATACAGAGTCTCTCATAGCTCATGCTAGCCTAGAACTCCTTATGTATCGAGGCTGGCCTTGAACTTTGGATCTTCCTGCTTTTTCTGACTCCCAAGTGCTGAGGTTACAAGAGTTCACTGTGCCCAGCTTTTCTTTGTAAAGAGAAATGATGCCAACGATTATTACTGTCAGGCTCTTGGACTGCTTGAAATTTTTGTTTTCCTTTGCCTCTACCTCCTGGTGAGGTACTTGGGTTTGGCGTGGGAGTAGGGGTTATACAATGTTGAGAACTTAACACATCCCTAGCTCTTTTTGTTGTTAAAACCAGCTTTTTCATTAGCATTAAAATAAGAGCCAAGTAAGATCTCTCTTCTTTAGAACAGAACTGAACCTTACTGTGCTTTTTTTCTCTCAGTGATGTTTTGTTGTTCAGAAAAGCTTTACCTTTTTTTTTTTTTTTTTTTTTGGTGGAATGATTTTAGGATTGCCTCTTATTTTTGTAATAATTTAATGATGTAAAATTTTAATCATCCAAAATTTATTTGGCACTAAGACCTGTGAATAAACTGATAATTTGCAAATAAACTGAGTTAATGTTATGTTGGGGCCAGTGCCAAAGTGTACTTACGAGGTAATAAAAGTGATTCTTCTGTGGTTTTAAGTTGATTTTGAGGATGATTTTGGAGCATTCCAGAAAAGCATTGTGCATCAGCAACATGCTAGAATACATGTATTATATTACATCAGTTGCTTTATGCTCACTTCCATATACTTGGAGTATCATGATGTACAGAGGAGCTAAAGAATTTTTGTTTTTTTGTTTTTTGTTTTTTCGAGACAGGGTTTCTCTGCGTAGCTTTGGAGCCTATCCTGGCACTTGCTCTGGAGACCAGGCTGGCCTCACAAAGATCCTCCTGCCTCTGCCTCCTGAGTGCTAGGATTAAAGGTGTGTGCCACCAACACCGGCTGCTAAAGAAATATTTTATTTTTGAAAGTATATTGTTTTTTTGAAATTTTTAAAAAATAATTATTTAAATTTGTTTTATGTACATTGGTGTGAAGGTGTCAGATCCCCAGAACTGGAGTTACAGATAGTTGTGCACTACCATGTGGATGCTAGGAATTGAACCCAGGTACTCTGGAAGAGTAGTCAGTGCTCTTAACCACTGAGCCATCTCTCCAGCCCCATTGAGAGTATATTAAGACAGACATTTTGTTTTCTATAGAGAAGGGGGGATAGGTCTTTATGTATGTGTGTATGTGTGTGTGTGTTTTAATAGATGTATCATAGTTTGAAAAAAATCATTAAATGTTTTTGATATCTAAGTATTTCTTTCCTCTCGTACAGTTTGTTTGAATATATTTGTCATAGCTTGGAATTTATTTTCTCAATGAAGACTATAACTGTCTATTGCCATGACTCCTTATGGTCTTGGTTAAATTTATGCTGCTTAACCCTAATCTTTTAATAGGATTTGAATCGGTACAGTTGACAACAAAGTTAATTCAGTTTATAATTTGTTATTAAAATTTTCCTTGAAATAATAAAATGTCTCATAGCTAGTATATTTTATTAATGTTACAAAAGTAAAATATGTTATTTTATGAAAAATAATATATTAACATTTTAAAGATGGATAATTGCAGCATTATTAATTTCTTATTTAAACAAATATTGATATATTTCCATATTAAATACATTTGTATTCTAGGTTATCTTCTCAGCCTGGTACTACATTACCAAACGGACATAGTAGCTTGTGTGAGTATCCTGCTGGGAAATTGGTTAATATTGAAATTCTTACAGTGGTGTTAGCTTAAGCATGAAAGTGGACAAAAGTGTAGCCATTTACTTTGCTTTCAAGACAGGGTTTCTCTGTGGCTTTGGAGGCTGTTCTGGCACTAGCTCTTTGTAGACCAGGCTGGTCTCGAACTCAAAGAGATCCTCCTGCCTCTGCCTCCTGAGTGCTAGGATTCTGTGCTACTTTTGCTCTTTTGCTTTTATTGTTTTTTTTTTTTTTGCTACTGGGGATTGAACTTCCTGCATGGCCCAAAGTTTCCTACTTCTGAGCTATACATTCTAACCCCTTAGAGTGATTTAATAATATATTCAATATAGAGCTAGAAATGACTGGATTTCATTCATAGACAAAATATTAAAATTGAGAATTTTGATTAATATTAAAGCCATTTAAGAGGGTTGTTCAGTTTTTAACAGCCTTTTAAAATTTTCTTTTCTTATTTTCTATTTTCTGTACTGTGCTCTTTGAAATGAAAATATCTCTCTTGCAGCCCTTCGAAGCCATCCCCTTCGAGGGGAAAAGAAAGGAGATGGCGACCTTTCATGTATAAATGGTGACATGGAAGTCAGAAAAAGTTGTCGGTCCAGGAAAAACAGATTTGAAAGTGTGAATCAGAGTTTATTATTTGATCAACTAGTGAATAGGTATGAATGTTTATGCATTAAGCAATTTAATTAAATTTTTTGACTTTCAAGCTGGTTTTGTATGTGCATGTGTTATGTTTGTGTATATGTGCATATTTGTTTGAATGTGTATGGGGAGGCCAGTGGAGATGAAAGGTTGACTGAGTGTTTTCCTCGATTGTTGTATATTTCTGAGACAGGGAGCAAATCAAATGTCTAGATTGGCTGTCTGTTGGCTCCAGGTCCTTTTTCTGCGACTATAAAGAATGCCAAATTTCTAAATAAAGACATTTAATTTATAGTTGAATATTATTCCATTGTGTGTATGGACCATAGTCACATAATCCATTCATTCCTCAGTTGAAGAATATGTAGGTTGTTTATATTTCCTCTCCATTGTGAATAGAGCAGCAATTGAATATGACTGAGCAATTATCTGTGGAGTAGGATGCAGGGTCCTTTGAACATGAATGACAAGGAGTGGTATAGTTGGGTCATATGGTAGATTTATATTTAGCCTTTTTGATAATTCTCCACACTGGTATGTAGAGTGGCTGTACCAGTTGGCAATCCTATCAATAATGAGGGTTCTTTTTTAATTTTTTTCCATTCCTTCAGCATTTGTTATTGGTTATTTTGTTTGTCTTTATCATTCTGACTAGGGTAAGATGAAATCTTGTTTTGATTTTGCCCTTCCCTACTTGCTAGGGACAATTAACTTTTTTTTTTTTTTTTTTTGTCTTTCTTGTTTTTTGGGACAGGGTCTCTATGGGTAACCTATCATAGAACTAACTGTCTGTCTGTCTGTCTGTCTGTCTGTCTGTCTGTCTATGTCTATCCTAGAACTTGCTTTGTAGACGAAGCTAATCTCTGAGTCAGAGATCTTCCTGCTTGTGCCCCAAGAGGGTAGACATCTGTGAACTAATTACCACTTATTGTTTTATGTGTGTGAGTGTTTTGCCTAATTATAAATGCACTGTATATACCCCTTGTCAGTGGAGGCCAGAATAGGGTCCTGGATCCTCTAAGACTAGATCTAAGTATAATTGTATGCCACCATGTGAGTGCTGGGAATCAAACTTGAGTCTCCTGGAAAAGCAGTTAGTGCTCTTAACTGCTGAACCATCTCTTGGGCCTCCCTTATCAGCTTTTAATATCCTATCCCTTGTTCTATTAAAGATTAAGTTCTTAGTACTAGAACTTGAAACATGTAGTCAGACCATACATGTATCATCTTCCTTGGCTTTACAGTGTCTTACAGTGGACTAGAGAGAGAGGTTAATGCCAAATTTGTTTATAAGTTATTATTACTAAGTGCCATGGAACAGGATCTAGTCACACTTTAAATGTTATAGAAGTGTTTGTTAGAAGTATAACATAGCTAGATGTGGTGGTGCAGGGGTCTTAGTCAAAAAGACCTCATAGGGGGCTGGAGAGATGGCTCAGTGGTTAAGAGCACCGACTGCTCTTCCAGAGATCCTGAGTTCAATTCCCAGCAACCACATGGTGGCTCACAACCATCCATTATAAGATCTGGTGCCGTCTTCTGGTGTACAGATATACATGGAAGCAGAATGTTGTATACATAATAAAGTCCTTTAAAAAAAAAAAAAAAAAAAAGACCTCATAGGATGGCACAGCTCTCCTGAGGCAGTAGAGGTGGATCTCTGTGAGTTGGTGGCCAGCATGGTCTAGAGCCAGGAATGTTACACAGAGAAACCCTGTCTTGAAAAACTGAAAAACAACAACAACAACAACAAAACACCACCACCACCAACAGAAAACCAAAGAAGAAGATCTCAAGTTCAAGACTAGTTTGGACTACATAACAAGTTTTTTGGGCTATATTGTGAAACCTACCTAAGAAAAACCTAATAAAACAAACAAACAAACAAAAAAACCTAATAAAAATTGGTGAATTATTCCAGATTTTTTAGTTATCAGTGTTTTACTTTAATTTAAAAATATCTGTTCAATTAACTTTATTGGCTCCAAACTTTATATATATATCCTCTTTGATATGTTTTTTTTTTTTAACAATTTTATATTAAAAGATTCAGATTTTTTCCTCCTCAGTACCATGAATCTACTAGTTGTTTAACACGATATTATGGTGGTGTTTTTGTTCTTTCTTTTTTTTTAAGTAATTTATTTTATGTGCTTTAGTGTGTAGGTGTCAGATTCCTTGGAACTGGAATTAAAAGATAGTTGCTAACTGCCATGTGGGTGCTGGGAATTGAACCCAGGTCCTCTGGAAGAGCAGCTGCTTAGCTGCTGAGCCATCTCTCCAACCCCTTCCTTCCTTTTTTACAACAGGTCTCACTGTAGACTTGTTGGCCTGAAGTTCACTATGTAGATAAGGTTGGTCTTGCATTTATAGTCATCCATCTGAGTGCTGAGATTAATGGTAGTCACCACACCTGGCCTTAGTTTTGAAATTTTAATATTAAATTTTATTAAGAAAATATTTATTTCAATTTATAAATTAAAAATAAATATTAAAACTTTTGAAGTTTTGCAGGATGTTGGTGGCGCAACCAACATCCCAGCACTTTAATCCCTCCTCCCTTTAATCCCAGCACTCGGGAGGCAGAGGCAGGCAGATCTCTGTGAGTTCGAGACCAGCCTGGTCTACAAGAGCTAGTTTCAGGACAGCCTCCAAAGCCACAGAGAAACCCTGTCTCAAAAAAACCAAAAACAACAACAACAACAACAAAAAACCAAAAAACTTTTGAAGTTTTAATAAACGAATGTGTTTATTTTGAGCCTTATAATTTAAAAGTTAATAGATAAAAGTTGAAGATATTTTTTCCTTTCTTTTAAAAATAAAAATATTTTATTTGTGTTGTGTTTGTATGTATATATACAATACCAGTGAAGATCAGAAGAGGGCTTTGGTCCCTTGGTGCTAGAGTTACATGTGTTTGTGAGCTACCAGATATAGGTGTTGGGAATTGTCCTCTAACAGAACAATTTCACTTTTCAATACAGTATCTCACTGCTTTGTCTTGGCTGACCTTAAACTATGTGGATCAGGCTGGTCTTGAACTCACAGAGATCCCCCTAACTGTTTCCTGTGTGCTGGAATTAAAGGTGTACTCTCACCACACCTGGCCATCTTGTTTTATAAATTGTGAATTGTGTTTTGATGAATTCTGGTTATGCAAGTTATTCATAGTTACATATTAAGAGATAGATGAGTACTGTTTTGTTGAGCCCTTTAATGTGTCTGATATGATACATATACACTCTATTGTCTAAACTTTCTATTATATGACTGTAGTACTGCTGAAGCTGTATTACAAGAAATGGATAATATTAATATCCGACGAAATCGTCGATCAGGAGAAGTAGAAAGGCTTCGAATGTGGACAGATACAGAATTTGTGAGTATATTAATGTGCAAGTATTTTCTTTCCTCCTCTTCTAGTTGTCTTTTTAGTTTTTATTTATGTTTATGTGTATGTTTGTGGGTTCCCACAGAGCCAGAAGAGGGCATTGGCTCCTGTGGAGCTGGAATCACAGTTGGTTGTGAATCCCCTGATATGGGTTCTGGGAAGTGAACTTGTGCTCTCTGAAGAGCAATCACTCTTAACTGCTTAGCTATCTCTCCAGCCTCCAGAGTAGTTTTCTTTATACTTGCAAAGAATTAGGAACCCAGAAAAAGGATGAGCAACAGTAAATTGATTCCCTCAAAACCCCAGTGCCTACTATCTTCTCCTGTCCTCTTCTGATTTGTAGCCAAAGATGACCTTGAACTTCTGATCTGCTTCCAGGCATGTACTATAATTAACATGCCTGATTTATGGAGTGCTGCAGATGGTACCCAGGGCATTGTGTGTGTGAGGCAAGCACTCTATGAACTGAGCCTACATTCCCAGCCCAATAGCAGATTTAATTTAATTTAATTTAATTTTATTTTATGTACATTGGTGTTTTGCCTGCATGTATGTCTATGTGAGGGTGTCAGATGCCCTGGGACTGGAGATAACAGACAGTTGTGAGCTGCCATGTGGATGATGGGAATTGAACCCGGGTACTTTGGAAGAGCAGCCAGTGTTGTTAACTGCTGAGCCACCTACCTGTTCCTGGATGTCAGATTTTTTTTTTTTTAAGATTTTATTTATTTATTATGTATACAACATTCTGCTTCCACGTATATCTGCACACCAGAAGAGGGCACCAGATCTTATTACAGATGGTTGTGAGCCACCATGTGGTTGCTGGGAATTGAACTCAGGACCTCTGGAAGAGCAGTCAGTGCTCTTAACCTCTGAGCCATCTCACCAGCCATTTTCAAACCCTTCACTCCAAGTTCCTTTTCTTCTCTCCTATTTTTTTTCTCTCAGTTTTTTTCTCTTCCCTTTTTCCAAAAAAAAGATCCCCATAGGGTTGAATCCTTATTGTTTCTTCTTTTTCTCCTTTATACTTGTTGAATTTAGGAAGTTTTTTTTTTTTCTGTTTTTTTTTTTTTTTGCATGAATTTGTGACTTGTAAGTGGATACTCAGTAAATTATATTGAGCAAGCATAATTTATTTATTGAATGTTATTTATAACAGAACAAATGCTATGTTAATATTTGACAAATTTCTTTCTTTAAAAGGAAAATATGGATATGTATTCAAGAGTAAAAAGGCGAAGAAAATCACTGAGAAGAAATAGTTATGGGATACAGAATCATCATGAAGTTTCTACTGAGGGCGAGGAAGAAGGTCCGTAAAGCAATTTGTGATGGAAAAACTAGGAAACTGCTGGGAGGGAAGTAGAGATGCAATACATACATAATTGGAGTAGAGTTGTTTTACTGTGCTTAGCCTCCAAGTCTCTGCTTATTTGGATGTCAAATTTTGTTGTAGACTGATATAAATAGAGAAAACTGGAAGTGCTAATGGAAGTGAAAGGATCTGTAGTATTTTTACCTTTCACTTGTCTAGGTCTGAACTTAAGAACACAGTGAATTGTAGGGCTGCAACTAGGAACATGCAGAAAGCACATTGGTCTGTCAGTGTTTAAACTGGTGACCATTCCCCCCCATAGGGTTAACACTAATCTCAAAGAATGAATTTTAGGACGTTTGGTGTATTGGAAATATAGATTAGCAGGACTTTCCAAGGTAATCTGACTCCTACTGTTTGTAGATCTCAGGTGAAGAAGACTACATATATTCTCAAATTCTACAATGAATATATTAGCCAGAAATTTCCCCCCAAGACAGAGTTTCTCTGTGCACCTATGGCTGTTTTTAAACTCAGTATGTAGACCAGACTGGTCTCAAACTCACATAGATCCACCTGCCTCTGCCTACAAGTGCCCAAATCAAAGGCATGTACCACCTCCGCCTGGATTAAGAATGCATATTTCTGATGAAGTATATCATCAGAGAATACTTACTGAAGAATACTGAAGAATACTTACTGAGTAAATATTATTGTTGTTAAAGCTCAAATCTCTATTTTGCATTCTTTGGAGACAATTAATATAGGTGAGACAGATTGGTAATGTGACACCCCCCCCCCCCGCACCCCCAGGGTTTCTGTGTAGCTTTTTAGACCAGGTTGTCCTCACATAGATTCACCTGCCTCTGCCTCCTGAGTGCTGGGATTAAAGTTGTCTGCCTAGCTAGTTTGAAAAATTTTAAGTTTTTCTTTTCAGTTAGGGTCTCATATAGCTGGGTTGTCTTTAAGCTCATATGTAGTAGAGGATAACCTTGTACTTCTGACCCACTTGCCATCATCTTTGTAGTGATAGGATTATAGGAGTGTGCCACCACGACCATATTTATTTGTTTGTTTGTTTTAACTTATTTTTTTACTTAGCTATGCATGGTGGCATTCCAGCATTCAGAAGGCAGAGAGACAGGAGGATTGCTGTGAATTCATGGCTGGTTTGATCTACATAGTTTGGTGCTATATCAAACAAGGAAACAAACAAATGATTTTATTTATTTTTATTGTATGAGTGTGTTTTGTTTTAAAAAAAATCTTTTAAAAGAACCTCCCAAGAAAATCAAAACACTGAGTATGATCATAGTGGCTTGCTATTCATTCATTCATTCATTCATTTTTTGAGGCTGGGTCTCATTGTGTAGCTCACTATGGTCTCACTATGTAGACCAGGTTGGCATCAAACCTGTAGAGATCTGTTTGCCTCTTCCTCTGAGTGCTGGTATCAAAGGGATCAAAGATGTGCGCCACCACAACTGGCTCACAGTGCGTTCTCAGAACTGTATTGATTATTGGTAAGAAGAACTTTGATTTTATATTTATCTAGGTTTATTTTTGGTTATATCATAAATTGCTAACATTTTAAAATGTCACTTGTGTAGAAAAAAATGGATAAAAGTAAATAGTTGTAGAGTGGGACCATACCTGTGGATTAAAGTGTTTTATCTTTTCATATATGGAAACTAGAATCTCAAGAGGAGGATGGAGACATAGAAGTTGAAGAGGCAGAAGGAGAAGAAAATGATAGGCCATATAATTTGAGACAAAGAAAAACAGTGGATCGATACCAAGCACCACCAATAGGTAGGTGACTCCAAACAACTTCTTTGTTTTCTGTAACTGAGTAGCTCTACCAGTGTTTATAAAAAAGAACATTTTTATGGGCTCAGGGGTGTAGTCCTGTGCTCTTTGCTGTTCAGGAAGCTGAAGTTAAAGGATCGCTTGAACCCAGGTATTCATCTTGGCAAGCCCCCCCCCCCCTGGAAAAAAAAGACAAACAACAACAACAACAACAAAAAAAACAGTGCTGAATTTAAAGTAATGAAATGTCTTGTAAGTCCTCTGCATCTTTTTCTGCATACTTCTGTGTACACATGCAGCTGACAGTTAAGGTGCACAATGATGGCGCTGGGTCATGTACAGCATTATTACTCGTTCTTCCTTTCACTCATTCCTTTGACTACTACTTCCTAGTATCTCTGTGTATAAATTTGACTGTGTGTTTTGTTCTGTGCTTATGTTTTGTTGCCAGGAATTAAATGTAGGGTTTTGGCATGCTGGTCTAATGCTTTGCCAATTGAAACAACCTCTATTTGTGATATTTTATTTACTTAGTATGTTTCCCAGAATCCTTTTTACTTAGAAAATGGCATGGTGGTATAGTCTTTTAATTCCAGCACTCAAGAGGCAGAGGCAAAGTGGGTCTTTGTGAGTTTGAGGCCAGCCTGGTCTATATAGAGAGTTCTAAGGTAGCCAGGACTATGTAGGGAGACCTGTCTCAAAAAAAATTGTCTTATGTGTCTGGGTGTTTTGCCTGCAAGTGTGTCTGTGCATACATATATGTCTGTGCATCGTGTGTGCCTTGTTCCCACAAGGGCCAGTAGAGAATTCCCTGGAACTGGAGTTACAGATGGTTATGAGCTGCCATGTGAGTGCTGGGACTCAAACTTGGGTCCACTGGAAGAGCAGCTAGTGCTTTTTTTTTTTTTTTTTGGTTCTTCGAGACAGGGTTTCTCTGTGTAGCTTTGGAGCCTATCCTGGCACTCTTTGGCTTTTGGAGGCTACCCTGGAACTAGCTCTTGTAGACCAGGCTGGTCTCAACTCACAGAGATCCGCCTGCCTCTGCCTCCTGAGTGCTGGGATTAAAGGCGTGCGCCACCAACGCTGGGCCGCAGCTAGTGCTTTTAACCACTTAACCACCTCTTCAGCCCCTTTACTTAGAATTTTATACTCTAAAATAGTGATTGGTAGAGGTATGCTAGTTTTCTCTAGAGACTGTTTAAGTGTTCAGGCATCCCGCTATTGTTAGGAGTTATTGTTTCAGTTGTCACCAATGAGAGTGTGTGTTCTGGTAGAAAAAGGTTGGGAATCATTATTCTGATGTTTTGTTTTGGCTGTTTTTTCTTTTTCTGAGTGTAATTGAAATAATGTTCAAAGCATGTATTTGTATTCTACAATTTGGTGAACTCTGTAGTATGCACATGTACATGTAATATGTACAAACTCTGTAATATGTTAATGACAACGAACATACTCATCAACACCCAGCCCTCCAGATTTTTTTCAAACTTGGGTGTATTTGTGTCTCCCTTGTATTAGTCTTTGGGCACTAATCTATTGCTGTCACCTTAAATCAGCTTTACATGGTTTTGATTTTATATAAATGAAATTACAAGTGTTTGCTTGTTTTAATTTTAAGTTTTTGAAATAGTCTCATTCTCGACCTTGACATGTCTGGAAGTTACTGTATAGCTTAGGGTGGCCTCAAATTTGTGTTGATAATCCTTCCTCAGTCTCCCAAGTGGTGGAATTACAGGTACAAGCAACCATACCCATCTTTGAAATGCTAAAATACTACATTTTTGCCTTTTCTTTCACTCAGCATAGTTATTATAGTACTCATTATATGTAGGTGTGACCGTTTTATTATTCATTTTTATGTATTAATTCTAGCTTTTGGTTATTAGTTGTTATAAACCCAGGTGTGGTGGTGCACATCTTTAATATCAGCACTCCAAGTCTGGGATGGAAGAAGGAGCTAGATTTTGATGCCAGTAGGACTACATAAGAGCCCGAGACTTGCAAACAAACAAGGACAAACAGGCAAATTCTTTTTTTAAATCAATCTCTTTTTTAAATTTTTTTATCATTTTTTAAAAATTTGAATTAGAAACAAGATTGATTTACATGACAATCCCAGTTCCCTTCTCCCTCCCGTGCTCCCCTACCAACCCCCCCAACTAAAACCCTATCTATCACATACCCTTTCTTTTATTCTTCACCTGACACAGCCTTTCTGCTCCCTCATGACCTCTGCATCCTTTCTCTTTTTCCCTTCCCATTCTCGTAGCTCCCCCGCCCCTTCCCATGCTCTTAATTTGCTCAGGGGATCATGACCCTTTCCCCTTCTCCAGGGGACAATGTTTGTCTGTTTTAGGGTCCTCCGTGTTTACTAGTTTCTCTGGCAGTGTAGATTGTAGGCTGGTAATCTTTTACTCTATGTCTAAAATCCACATATGAGTGAGTATCATGTTTGTCTTTTTGTGATTGGGTTACCTTGCTCAGAATGGTTTCTTCTAGTTCTATCCATTTTCCTGCAAATTTCAAGATTCCATTGTTTTTTTTTTTTTCTGCTGAGTAGTTCTCCATTGTGTACAAACAGGTAAATTCTAAGAAGTGTGGTGGGTAGGTTATGTTTGTATATTTAATTTTCTAAAATAATTACCCATCTTCCAAAATGGTTGTGACATTTTCATTTAGATTTTATGCTCCCATCCAGGGCTACATAGAAATATCCTGTATTATTCCTCACTAAAGAAAAGAGTTTCATGTTCCTAGCATGACTTTTGGTTACTCCAGCACTGGGAGGGAGAGGTGGGTGGATATCTATGGATTTGACACTAGCCTGGTCTACAGAGTAAGTTCTAGACCATCCAAGGCTACAGAATAAGATTCTGTCTCAAAAAAGTCAAAGAAAAAGTTTATGCTCCAGAGCTGGTGAGATGGCTCAATGAGTAAAGGCATTTGCTGCCTAAATCTGACAGGCTGAGTTAGATCCACAGAGCTCACGTGAAGGTGGCAAGAGAAAACTGACTACAGATAGTAAATTAGCTGTAAAAATTGATACTTGCCAATGCTTTTTATGTGGTTCTATGTGTGTGTTTTGTAGTGCAGGGCATTGAATTTAGGGCTTTGTGCACTCCCCAAAAGTGTTCTAGCACCTAGCTAGATGCCACTCCCCATTTCTTTTTTTCCCTTACCCCCACAAGGTCTTACTAAGCATGGTCTCACTAAGTTGCAAGGCTGGCCTTGAACTAATTTTTAGACCAGGCAGGCCTTGAATTTGTACTTCTCCTGTCTCCCAAGTAGCTGGGATCACAGGCAAAACCCATTTGTAGTAGGGTGTGTATTGTAGTTTTAGTTCCAGTATCTCTAATGAGATTGAGCATTTTCTCATGTTTACTTGCCAGTGGTAAATGTTTGTGTGTGTATGCATGTGCATGTAGATTTTGTGCATGTGTGTATGAGTATCAACATCAGTGTCTTCATCAATCATTGTAATAACTGGTTACCTTTTTGTTGTTATGATATAAGCACCAAGGCTAAAGGCACCTTAAGAAAGATTTTATTTGGGTTTATAGTTCCAGAGGGAGAGTCCATAATGGTGGGGGAGGCGTGGTGGCAGGCAGCAGTCACTGGAAGCCATGAAATCACATTTTTAATGACATGATAGAAGCAGAAAGTAAGCTGTGAATGACATGAGGCTATAAACTCTCAAAGCCCACTCCTAGTGACATATATCTTCCACTAAGACTATACTCCTAAAGGTTCCATAACCTGTCCAAACAGCATTACCAACTGATCTCCTAATATTTGAGTCTATGGCAGCCATTCTTGTTCCATTCCCAGTTCCCATGCCCATGAAATGCATTTAGTCTAACTTTAACACTCTTAGCCGAGATCCCATGTAAAATTAAAAAAAAATTACAATATGTAATGGCATGATATATACCTTCCCATTCCAAAATAGAGAAATCATGAGGAAATACTGGACCAAAGTAAGGTAGAAACCCAGTAGGGTAAATGCCAAATCCTGTAGCTCCATGTCTTTTATCTGTGACTTTGGTTTTAAAGGGCTTTAAAACCCTCCAGCTTTGCTATTATGTACATCTCTCTTTTAGCCTAGTTTCACTCCTGCATGCAGCTCTCTCATTCTCATGGCTAGCATTTCCAAAATATTGGAGTCTCCTACAACCCAGGTTTCATTTTCACAGATGCACATAATAGATTCTCAGGACCTTTTTCTGACAGCAACTTCACATTACTACATGTTGTTTGGTCTCAGTGGCTCTCTGGAACTGCACAGGAAGACTCTGCAACACATTCACTCTTGCTTTTTTGTCTTTTAAATGAGCTCTGGTAAAGTTTTCACCAGTCTGTTCTGGCATGCTTCTACTAATATCTAAATCACTTTGGGTCAACGACAGCCAGTGTGCATCTCTGTAATATTTTCTACATGCTGTGCCCAATTCAATGTCATTGCCACTGTAGTGCTGGACATCGGTTTTAGCCAACACAGTATCATTTTCTATTTCAGATTTCCTAAAGATGGGCAGTTGTTTGCATGGATCAGCAATTTCACTGTGCCCTGTCTGATCATCTTTAGGATCTGTTTGTATCTTAGCACGTACTTTTCACTTTTCATAACCAATTGGAACCTAGAGTTGATCAACTCGAGACTTTTTTGTCTTCCTTGTGACCACCATCTTCCTGCCTTAGGTGCTGGACAGCCCCCAGCCAAGACCAACCTCAAAGATGGCCAGAGAGTGAGAAAGTCACTTTTGCATTTTTAATGTCTCAAAACCTAGTACCATGTGGGTGATGCTACCATGTTTGGCTTCCATCTTATGGTAGAATCTCATGCCCTTCAACCACATTAGTAGCAGCTTTCCTATACTAAAACAATTGCTTTCTAGGAGCAAGCAGTCCCTTAGGATTTTTCCTATCATAAATCAGAAGCTTGGCTGCTGTCGTAGTTATTTTACTGTTGCTGTGATAAAGCACCGAGAGCAGGACAACTTATAAAAGAGTTGGCTTGCTGTTGGGCTTGCTGTTCCAGAGGGTTACAGTCTCTGATGACAGAGTGATTGCATGCTAGCGGGAGGCTGGAGAAGCAGTTGAACACTTACATCTTGATTCATAAGTAGAAGGCATAGAGAGCATATCACTTAATCACTTTCTAAATATCCACCAACTGGGAACCAAGTATTCAGATACCTGAGACTTACAGGGGACATCTCACTTAAACTACCATAGATGGGTAGGGTCTTACACTCAAGGCACCTTTCCCATTGTTCCAGTGCAGAGTGGGTTTTCTTAGCAGTTGCAATCTCTCTTTTAGCATATAATTTGTGTGTAATATTAAACTTCCTGGTGTTCTTTTTTTCCCCCCAAACTGTAAATTTTTTCTATCCTACTTGTTTTTTTTTTTTTTTAAATTGTAGATCTGCACATAAGTTATCAGTAATTATGATACTGAGTCAATCCTATATACTGTCTTAAAATTTCCCCCACCACAGAAAGGAGTTTATTACTTTTAAATTTAATATCACACAAGTTCTTAGGACATTAGAAGGCAGCCAGATCCTTTATAAAATGACACATAATTGGGTTCTAGTCTAGTTGCTAGGAATATCCTCTCTGAAGTCTCTTGAGTCAGGTCTCTAGAGTTTGCATTGCTGTCAGCACACTGACAACATCACTGTCTTCCAGGCTCCAACTAGAATGTCCCATTAAGCTCTGGTTACAGCATTTAGTGGATTTTCTAGCCCAGAGTCCCAGTCTTATATAACCCTTCAAAACCAACATGGTCAGGTTCTTCATAACAACAACCCCATTTTTCCTTGAACTAGCTTCTGTACTAGTTACTTTTGTGTTGCTATGATAAAATACTATGATCAAAAGCAACTTAGTGGAGAGTTTATTTTGGCTTATGTGGTTTTAGAGGGATAGGTTGGTGGCAGGCAGCTGAGGGTCTGCTGCCCAGCTAGCCTAGCAGAACCAGAGAGCTCCCAGTTCAGTGAGAAATTCTTTATCAAAATCTAGGACAGAGAGTGGAAGAGAATGACACGTAATGCTCAGTGTCAACCTCTGGCATTCATGGGAGAGTACACCTGTACACATGTGTTTGTGAGCCTTCAGCTCTCTGTCTCTAAGTCCTTGGCTGCTAAGGTTCATGCTTCAATCCATGGCTAAAGGTCTTTCTGTCTCAGTGAGTTATGAAGTGCCAGGCTCCTGTAGCTGACTGTAGTGTTGTAGTTCTAGCTACAACACTAGTTCTGTAGTGTTGAGTCCATCTTGTAGTGCCTGGGCAGATTTCTAGGGTATGTCCACATGCATTCACCAGCCTGGAGTTGGTCTGTGGGGTTTTACTATGGCTGGTCTGGTCCTGGGATACAGGCAGTCCTGTGCTTCTTTTTATCTCTTTCCTCCAAAGGAACTGCGTCCCTCTTTGTACTCTGCTGCTTGAAGATGGGGAGGTGTGAGGCAGGTAGAGCAAACTTTTTTCTTTCTACCCTTTCTAGTGCATATTTTAATATTATTATATAACCAAGTACTGTGATTCCTAACCTGGTTTCTTAACTTCTGTGAAGGTATTTTCTTTTTTGGTTTTTCAAGTCAGAATTTTTTGTGTAACAGCTCTGGCCTGTCCTGGAACCCACTCTGTAGACCAGACTGGCCTCAAACTCACAGAGATCTGCCTGTCTCCACCTCCCAAATGCTGGAATTAAAGGTGTGTGCCACTACCACCTAGCTTGTGAAGATATTTTCATGTATAAAGATTTGTTTATATTTATGCTTTTGTGGGGGATTATTCCTGGGATACTATTGTGCTGTTGTGTTCTCTACTACAGATTTTTAAAAATGGATTATACTTTTGGAAATATTAGCTTAGCTTCTATTTAGGATGTTTATTTGAAGCAAAATAGCACTAACACAAAGTGTTTGTCTTTATTATGCTTCCAAACAAGACTGTGGAAGTTGAAGATACATGGCTAGGTTCTCATAGAAAGTTAACAGAGGCAATTTATACTCCTTTAGTGCATGCGGTTATTAGTTTGCTATTAGTTATTTCTATATGTCTTTCTTTTAGTACCAGCTCATCAAAAAAAGAGGGAAAACACACTGTTTGATATTCATAGGTCCCCAGCAAGAAGAAGCCATATCAGGTAAGTTGTGTTTGGTTTGAAAGAAGAGAATGTTTGCCTCTGTGAAAAAGGATACTCATTTCTATCCTTCCCTTCTTCCCTCCTTCCTGACTGTCTCCTGTCCTTTCTCTGATTAGTAACAAACACTTATCCTATACGTGACTTGTTTTTGGTTCATAGTTTATTTTTTAATTTAATTTTTAAACACAGTCTCTGATCTCATAAAAGTTGAGTGGAGATTGTGTTGCCCAGGATGTCATTCTTTGAGACATTGACTAGTTTTCTTTTTTCTTTTTTCTTTTGAGAAAACTAGACTTGCTTTGTTGTCCAGGCTTGCCTGAAGTGTCTAGCTCATGTGACTCTCCTGCCTCAGCTTCCTAGTAGCTGGGAACACAGATACTCATGCCAATCATACTTGGGTAGTAGGTCTTTGATGCTTCCCCCTTTTTATCCTTAAAAACAAAACAAAACTATTAGCTACAGAGGTTTTGAAATTGAGAAATTTATCATTTTATTTATTAAGTTTTAGAGACAATTCTGTTTTGAATTTGTGGTGACCATCTTGCATCTTCTTCCATAATTTTTATTTGTAGATAGTCTTTTTGTGTTAATTTTTTGATTTTTTTTAAACATATTCTGGATAGTAATCCCCTAGTTGATAAATCACTGGCAAGGAATTTCTCTAGGCTGTCTCTTCCCTCTGGTAATTGTGTCCTTTGCACAGCTTGCTTATTTATTTATGTTTATCTATTTATTTATTTGAAATAAGGTCTCGTGATAGAGCTCAGTTCATCCCCTATGTGCGGGGATACCTAGGCAGCCAGAAGGTTTTTTGTAAGTCTGATTTAGTTTCATTGTTTGTGTTTGTGTATATAATTTAAGTATATAATTTAAAAGAATGAAGAATTTCATTTGGTTATGATAAATTCAGTCAGGACATGTTGAAAGAATGTAATGTGGTAAACTTTATTTTCTTTTGTTTTTTGAGGCAAGTTCTCTCTATATAGGCATGACTATCCTGTAGATCAGGCTGGCCTCGAACTAACAGGCCTACCTCTGCCTCCCAAATGCTGGGATTAAAAGTACTTGCCAAAGTGCCTGATCAGTTATATAATGATTTAACGCTATTATTTTTCTTTGGAATGACTTTAATCTAATATGTTATCTAGTCATCCCTTAATATGCTTGTGATTATAAATTATTTCTTTCGTTTAGTTATTTTATATATTTATTATTTTATTACCTTATGTGTGGGTATTTTACCTGCATGTATGTCTGTGCACCACTTAATGCTTAGTGCCTCTGGAGGCCAGAAGAGGGCATTGGATCCTCCGAACTGGAGTTACAGACAGCTGTGACCACCATGTGATTGCTGGGAACTGAACTTGGATCCTCTAGCTGCTACTCTTAACTGCTGAGCTATCTCCCCAGCCCCCTTTTTACTTATTTTGCTGTCTAGGCTTGTGTCAGGCTCAAGAGATCCTCTTACCTCATGCTCTTTCCCAAATACCTAGGACTATACATGTTGTATACCATCATGCCTGGCTAAGTATTTTTCATTAAAAATATTTTATGTATTTGGTAAGACAGGGTAGAAGAGTCTTTAGTAGGAAGTAAAAACCTTTATTTTCCTGTAAACAAGTATATTTACTTTTTAAAATGATTGAACTATTTCTGATAATTTGGGAAAGGAAGAATAATAAAGGCAAATGTCCTGTTCTTTGATATTGATACTTGTAACAATGGAAGATATTCTCTAAATTTGAGTTTAAGTTTGTTGCTTGACTACTTTTCTTTCTCTCTTTCTCTCTCTCTCTCTCTTTCTTTTCTTTTCTTTTTGAGACAGGGTTTCTTTGTGGCTTTGGAGGCTGTCCTGGAACTAGCTCTTGTAGACCAGGCTGGTCTTGAACTCACAGAGATCCTCCTGCCTCTGTCTCCTGAGTTCTAGCATTAATGGCATGCACCATCAACGCCGGCTTGACTACCTTTCTAAACTTTCATATTTGAAAAATTACAGGTGTCTGTTTTCTTGTTTTTATTCCTCTCTGTGGAGGTTACCCTTCATTCCTTGTGAGATGTGAACTGCATGAAGACAGTGATCTGAATAGACACTTCTGAGTGAATAAATGGACTGTTCTCCCATGCTAATTATAGATAGAAGAATGTGTGGTGGGGCACGCCTTTATAATGATATCAGCAGGCTAGGTCTTAGCTCAGCTGTGGAATGGGTACTCTGCATTCATAAGGCCTTGGGGTTAAGAGCACCACCATCAAAGCAAGCAAGCAAGCACATACACAAAACAAAAGACAAAGAAGACAGAAATTAGAAAGCTATGGACACTATAGTGGCTTTAATATTTTTCCTTTTCCAACAGGAGGAAAAAGCATGCCATTCATAGTAGTGATACAACTTCTTCTGATGAAGAACGTTTTGAAAGAAGGAAATCAAAAAGTATGGCAAGAGCAAGAAACAGGTCAGTAAATTCTTTAGTGTTGTCTCTATGATAAAAGAGAAAAACAGTTTTTTCTTATTTTTAAAAATAGGTTTTCTGCTGGGTGGTAGTGGCCCACGCCCTTAATCCTGGGAGGCAGAGGCAGGCGGATCTCTGTGATTTCGAGGCCAGCCTGGTCTTCAAAGAGAGTTCCAGGACAGTCTACAAACCTACGGAGAAACCCTGTCTCAGAGGGGAAAAAAAAAAAAAAAAAGTTTCGTTGGGTATGGTAGTGCATGCTTTTAATCCCAGCATTCAGTTGACAGGGGCAGGTGGCCAGCCTGGTCTACAGAGCAAGTTCTAGGTCACTTACACAAAGAAACACTGTCTCAAAAAACAAAACAAACAAAAAGTTCTTTTTGTTAATGCTAGTATTTTAAATATTGTACAGTTGTGTGTGTATATTAGTTATTTTTCAAGTCATTTCTCTCCTTTTGACATGTGGGCTCCTGGGGTTGAACTCAAGTCATCAGACTTGGTGACAAATGCTTTTACCTTCTGAGCCATCTTGCTAGCCCTTATTTATTGACTTTATATGTGTGTTTACTTGCATGTGTGTATGTGCCACGTGCATACTTGGTGTCCAGGGAGGCCAAAAGAGGGCGTTAAATTCCTGGAACTGGAGTTACAGATGGTTGTGAGCTGCCATGTGCATGTTGGGAACTGAACCTGGGTCTTCTGCAAGAGCAGCCAGTGTTCTTAACTGCTGAGTTATTTCTTCAACCTCAGTATTTTAAATATATATACATTTTAACTTAAGGTAGTGCCACTTTGTAATTCTTACAGGGAGAATCTAGTCTTGGGGTAGGTCCCTTAAATTACTTAGTCTGTAATTACTGAAGTCAAGTAATGCTGAACAGGAAAAGGAGGAAGAGGCAAGGACATCAGGCTAGCCTGTGTGGTAGTGCCATCTTTCCCTCTGTATTTCCTTCTATCTCACATTTGTTTTATGAGGCCATTTTACACTTATAATGAGTATAATGTTCAGAGAAGGGTGCTTTTTTCTAATAAAGCTATCTCAGGAGCCTTTGGCTATTTTAATAAACAAATAAACAAAACAAAACAAAACAAACAAACAACAACAAAAAACAAGGGTTCTGTTGCATAGCCCAGACTGGCCTACCTCAAGCCAACTGAATGCTTAGGAATCTAAGGTGTGTGCCATCTGACACCATCTTGTGGGTCCCAGAGATCCAATTCAGATCATCAGGTTGGCTGGAAGAGCCTTTACCCACTAAGCTGTCTCACTGGCCTCTAAATGTGAAGGTTTTAATGCCTTTATTTTCATGTTTTGTATATTTCAGATGTTTGCCTGTGAACTTCAGAGCAGAAGATTTAGCTAGCGGCATTCTCCGAGAACGGGTGAAAGTGGGTGCGAGTTTGGCTGATGTTGATCCGATGAACATTGATAAATCAGTAAGTTTGTAAATGCTTCCAGAAGTTGTTTTTCTGTTTTGTTTTTAAGGTTTTCCTTATTTCTAAAACAGCACATGAAAAAGTAAAAACTCAGATATGACCAATATTAACAGTTTCATGAGTGTGTTTTGGGTCCTCACAAAACATTGGTTACATGTACTGCTTAGTCAAGTGTTTTTCTTTCAGTGTTACTAGAATCTATAGCAGATAGGAAATGAAGCTGAGATATTCTGTATACCATAAGAACCAGTGAATGTTCTTGTTGAAGGAATTAACTCATTTCATAATCAGACTTGGATTTTACGTACCTTACTCTGACTGTGATGTTACTAATGAGTTTTAAGGGAAGCAAGGCTAGTATTATAAGGACTGGTTAGGTATTATTTGTAAACTAATTATGAGCAAAAAATACCATAGAAAGTAGGTTTACAGAGAAATAAGTGGATTTGAGAGAATTGATGTATTCAAATAGTGAAATTTAGTTAATTGCTTTTGGAAAATGACAGAAACAAACTGAGTGTTTAAGTAAATAGGTAGATAATGGGTAGTCCTGTGAGGTATTGGGTCGTTGCATTATCTGAAGTAGAGTATACAAGAGGAAGAATAAGATGGGAAGGGGTTTAATTGAATGTAGACATGCTATAGGTATCTATGGCATACTGTAAGTAGAAGTTACTTGTAAGCAGTTGATTGGTTTGGTGTAAGATAGAAATATTTGGGGTAGAAATTCAGGTATATGTTATCAGTGCAAACACTTCAGAAGTCACTGAATATACCCCAAACAGGGGATGTGGTATGAGAAGAACCAAGCTTATGAAGATGGGGTCCACTGATCAAAATGTAATTTGAAATATTTCCTCATAATCAAAATTTATCTGAGTTTTTCTGGGTCTCTTGCATCTTCATATAGTGTAATTTAATTGATTCTTATATGTGATTTAAAAGAAGTTATCAAATATACTTTTGAAGATGAAAATTTAGTTGTCTCCAATCCAAATAGAGTGGAATATTTGTTTCCTTAACTAAGACTAAAGGAAATTTTAGGATATATATACCTGAATCCCTAGGAAATAGTACATTTCTTGAGGACTTTATTATCTTTTTAGATTTGATTTACTTTACTCTTATAAGTCTATTAACTTTAGATGTGTCTGCCAGTCAATTCTATTTTGGCAGCATATATAAGAAAATAAATTTAGCTTCTTTTAAAATATTTCTGGTTTTGACCTGCTTCAATTTTTTTCATCTATTCTAAATCTTTTGTTTTAGTTTTTTACTTTTTTTATATTTGAATTACAAACAAGATTGAATTACATGACAATCCTAGTTCCCTTCTCCCTCCCTTCCTCCCCTACCAACCCCCCAACTAAAATCCTATCATATGTCCTTTCTTCTATTCTACACCTGACTCAACCTTTCTGCTTCCTCATGACCTCTGCATCCTCTTCTTCCCTTCTCACTCTCTTTGCTTCCTCCCCCCTCTTCCCATGTTTTCAATTTGCTCAGGGGATGACCTGCTTCAATTTTTATTATTTATTTTTCCTGTCATAATAAATAGTTCTTAAGACAGTTCCAGGTTCCATGGTAGAAGAAGTAGGGAAAGGGCTTCACCAGGGTCCAGTAGGCAATCACTGTTAACATTCTATAAAATTTTCTTTAGGCAGCTTCTCTGCCGACTGTCTTTATAGGAGCAGTTTCTGTCATTTCTGCTATGTCAGTGAGATATCGGTGCTTTTCTATTTCTTCATTATTGTCCCCTGTTGGGGAAAAATCAACTTCTTCTTAGTAGAAGAATCACATACTAAAGAGTAAATTTTGTTTGATTATGTTGTGTTTTGGAGAGCCATGGTAGTGGCAAAGGTTTTCTTGCTTTATCCATGAACTCAGTTTTATCTGGGTGGGGGTGGGGGGCAGTATTACACCAGCTGAGGATGCATAAGGTATGCAAGATAATGAAAGGATTTGAAGTGTTAGTGTGTAAGTGTGACATCTTCTGTAGATTCTTGTTAATGCTTTCAATTGGTCATTGACCTTATTCCTGGGCTACTTGATTACTGAAAGATAGCTTTATTTGCCTCAGTTGAGTTTTACCTTTGACTGTTTTTCTACCCTTATTTGTATATATGCTCAAAAATTTCTGAAGGAATGTATTTCTGAATCATAGAACTCATAATTAAAAGCATTTATAAAACCTGGGCCAGGTGTGGTGGTGCATGTCTTTAATTCCAGCATTTCGGAGGAGGAGGAGACAGGTGGGTCTCTGAGTTCAAGGCCAGCCTGGTCTATACAGAGAGTTCCAAGCCAGACAAGGTTACATGTAAGACTTTGATTCAAATAAAATTTTAGAACCTATGAAATCACTTTATATTAAATTTCCCCCTCTTTTTCCAAGGTGCGGTTTGATAGCATAGGTGGATTGAGTCATCATATCCATGCTCTGAAGGAGATGGTAGTTTTTCCACTTTTATATCCAGAAATATTTGAAAAATTTAAAATTCAGCCTCCAAGGTATGTTGTATCGTAGATGTTTATTATTATTGTTATTTTTAATTGATTGAATATCAATTAATTAGGTTTTGATTGTAAAAATTTCTTATGTTTGCCGGGCGTTGGTGGCACACGCCTTTAATCCCAGCACTTGGGAGGCAGAGGCAGGCAGATCTCTGTGAGTTCCAGGCCAGCCTGGTCTACAGAGCAAGTGCCAGGATAGGCTCCAAAGCTACACAGAGAAACCCTGTCTTGAAAAACAACAACAAAACCCAAAAAACTCATGTTTATTTGATGTGTTTTAGCAATGATGATTAGGCATTATTTAGAGTGCAAAGGCTTACTTTTCCTGTTTAGGAATCATTCAGACACAAGTTAAGACTTACTTTTCAACTTGCACCTGTTTAGGAATCATTCAGACACAAGTTGAAATTCAAAGGAGATAGGAAATTCCAGGCCTTTAAGAATTGTTCTATACTTTTAACACTTTCCTGATTGCAAGAGTTTGGTCTTTTGAGGATTCAGCAAAGTGAAACTTTTTCAGATACACTAGAAAAAGTTTTATCAATGCTTAAAATTACTGTATAGCAATCTAACATTATATGTGGGAGAGGTAAAATCTTAAATTGATAATCATTGATGATAATTTTCTTTGATAATCTGTATATGAATTACTTTTATTATAGAACCATTGATATCAACATTTCTAAATACATTTTTTTGGATTCTTTATTCTTCTAGGGGTTGTTTATTTTATGGCCCTCCTGGCACAGGTAAAACCTTGGTTGCCAGAGCTCTAGCTAATGAATGCAGTCAAGGAGACAAAAAGGTGGCTTTTTTTATGCGTAAAGGAGCAGATTGCTTGAGCAAGTGGGTTGGTGAGTCTGAAAGGCAACTTAGGCTTCTTTTTGATCAGGTAAGAAAATTCAGCTAATTCAAGGGTATCTTTTTTTTTTAATCTTTTTAAAGCATATTTAATATATTTTGCCTGCAAATACAGTTATGAGGAGACATACGTTCTAATTAGTATGTGAAGTTTAGGATCAGTAATTTAAATTGTAAGCCTTAAAGGTGTGGTTATTTTCCATTATTTGGGAAATAGGTTCCAGCAGTACCTATCTGCTGGTTCATCCAAAATCTACAGACGATTCAATCTAGTATATAAAACAATAAAGGATTTGAATGTAGCTTATATACATCTTCCTGTGTGCTTAACATTATCCCTACATCTCATACAACATATGTACTACATAATTAGTTTGGCAGACCTGTCCAACCTATTGACATTGCAAGAACATGTTGTATTTGGCAAAGTTCACACTTCAGAACCATACAATTGAGTTAAAAAATTACGCACACACACAAAAATATTATCTTACAATCTTGTGGGTTGTATCCATAGATAATGTGGCACATGGGTCACAGGGTGGACATATCTGTAACTGTAGGGACAATGACAATGAAAAATGTCTCTGTAAGTGTTTGCTACAGATATATAGATTTTTTTTAAGAAGTTTTATCTGCAGTTGGTTGAAACATTCATGAATTTTGCAGACCTCCTGAGTGTTGGAAGCTGCTTATGTTTAACTCCATTTTTCTAGTAGATTTGAATATTTATGGTGATCCATAAAACACCTATTGTGGTGACTATTGTGAGTACATATTAGGTACCACTGGAAAACACGGAATATAAAGTAATCTTAGATTACAGTCTTACTGAGGAAATGGTACCAACAGAAAATGTTAGATATTTATGTGAAGCATCTCATAAAACAGTATGTTATTTATGGTTGTAGTTATATATTGGGTACTTTTCTGTCACTGTATACCTGGGGCAGTTAACTTATGAAGAGATGAGTTTATCTGGGCTCACATTTGGTGTGTGACTGGTCCCTTTGGTTTTGACCTTTGGGAAGATAGCATATGATGGCAGAACACATGGTAGAACAAAACTGTTTTATGTTTTAGCTCATTAGACAGGGAGGAAAAAGTGAAATATTAGTAGGTCAGGGTCCCATGGTCTCCTTTAGGATGTGTCCTCAGTGACCTAAGGAATCCCCCCATTATGCCCTACCTCCTGAATATTTCACTATCTTATCATTTAAGTGCCACCTTAAAGGTTCAGAAATTTAAGAAACAATTGTTTGAGGCATACCAGATTATATATACATGGCTGGTAGAATTCAGAATTAAATGAATGCTTTGAAAAGGCAGAATGAAAGGAAATGAGCAGGGTAAATGAATAGTGACTTTTAAAATTTTACTTTCTAAAATATAACATGGTAGTATGCAATTAATCCTTGATATTTATTATTGGTTATTATATTGGTTATATTATTACTGTGTGTTTAAGGCCCTGGGTTCAGTCCCCTAGAATCACAGGAAATAAATAAACATGATAGTAAAAGGAAATCTCACTCCTGATCTTGAGGTGAGAGGGTTAGGTGAGCCCAGATAATAAAACCCAGGCATGGTGGCATATGCCTATAATCCTAGCCCTGGGAGTATGAGATAGGAGGACTGGGCTGTTGTCCAGTCGCAGACTGGTCTGAGCTAGAGAGTTATACCCTGTTTCAGCAAACAACCCAAACAACAATCAAAACACAGTTTTCCTGTACCTTAAAAAATTAGTCCTGATGGCAGTGTTCATGTAACTGTTGGATTTAGTGAGGGAAATGTGTCATATTTGGCATTCATTTCATATTTGATTATGCCTCTATAAATACATGTGAAGAAAGAGTACAGTCAAGAATTTATTAGCCATGCATTTCTATGGTGAAAGCCAGGTTTGTTGGCTGATACCTCTAATCCCAGCCACTGAGACGCAGGGTCCAGCCTGGTCTTATGGTAAAATCCATATCTTCCTGGGCTACAGAATGAAAATCTCAAAACAAAACAAAATGAATTATCTTTTATTCCAAAAAGTGATTTGCAATTTGCAATTCAAATATCTTTTTTAAAAAGTTAGTAATGTAGAGCAGGGTGTAGTGGTACATGCCTTTAATCCCAGCACTTGGGAGGCAGCCAGCTTAATATACAAAGAGAGTTCCAGGACAGTCAGGGTTATTTATAATAGTGAGACCCTGTCTTAAGAAGGAAAAAACAGTAGTGTCAAAACTGCTGGTTTTTAGATAACAGAAAGGAATGAGTAAGATCTAAACTTGATTGTGTTCAGTGTCTAATGCTAAGTCACACATATTGCCATCTGAATTTAAGGAAAATAATGAAAACAATGTAAAATAATAGTAACAGAAGATCAAAGAGTTCACAGGAATGTTTGCATGTTGTATAGTGCATTAAAAGTTAAACCTTTTTGGCTATTACACTTTTTAGTCTTATCATGGTAGATATAGGAGTATATGTTGGTCTCAGTTAAGATTGTGGCCCTAAATTATAAAGATTCTTTATTTATATTTATTGCTTTTTCATAGTTTTCTTGGGTGAGTAGTGCTTGATGAAATGTTTGTTTTTGCTGATAGTTATGACTTTTAAAAATGATAATAGCAAATATTATGTATTTATATGGAAGCTAATTTAGATTTATAATTTTGTTAAAAAGTCAAGTGTTAGTGACTGGGTAGTATGTGGATTGTGATTGAGTACATTCTTAGCATCTGTGAAGTTCTGAGTTCAATTTTCATTAGTAGAGAAAAGGCAAATACCCAAAAACAGTAGTTGTGGACTGTGGGACACCTTGTAGCTGACTTTTGCTATTTCCTTTTTACTATGCTGTTTTTTGTTTTTGTTGTTTTTATTTTGATTCTACCGACTGAACCCAGGTCCTTGTACACATTAAGAAAATGGTCTACCACTCAGCTACATTCCCCAGCTCTACTGTGTACATTTAAATACTTGTTGCATATTGTACTATTTGCTTATATGTTTCAGGGAATGTAAAGTTACATTCAAAAGGAAAAGTTAATTTATTTCAATTTTTCCTTGCTAGGCATATTTAATGAGGCCTTCTATAATATTTTTTGATGAAATAGATGGATTAGCTCCAGTTCGTTCTAGCAGACAAGATCAGATCCACAGGTAATTTTCCTTGAACTTACTGTATTGATTTCTTGTCACTCATTGATGTAGTATTTGGTTTTAGCCCTTGGTTAAAAACCTTAAAACTTACAGCAATTTTTAAATGTGGTCTGTTTTCCGGAGGTTCTTTCACTCAACACAGAATTAATTGACAGTCTGATAATGATTTTTTTGTTTTCAGTTTGGGATACCATGATATTCCTACTGTGAAAAAAATACATTATGTGCTGGGTGTTGGTGGTGCATGCCTTTAATCCCAGCCAATGTAAGCTCACAAAAATGAACAGAAAAAAGTGGTAACATGACAACTGAGCATAGTAGCTGTCAAGCAATAGACCTCAAAGGAAAAAATAGAAGTGAAGGGACTAAGAAAGAATTCTATAGAATAAATATAGTGAAACTGAATGAGATTCAGGTGAATACAGACAGCTCAACAACATTTAGAAAATAATTGATGATATGAGAAATTCAGCAAAGGAATAGGGATTATGAAAAAGAAACCTTGGAAGTGAGGAACTCAGAAATTCAAATAAAAATTAGCATTAGAGGATAGGACAGAATTCTTCAAAATAATTGAAAGTGGGGGCCTGGGGAGGTGGCTCAGAGTCATCTTGGTGGATAATTAATCATGTGTTCTGGAGTTCAGATCTCCAAACACAGGAACAATTCAGGCATTTTGGGACATCCTGTAATTCTAGCTCTGAGGGATTGGGTGCCCATTCTGGTTTCCAACTGTTTGGTGTGTACCTGCACACTCATGTGTATATTCATGTGCACATACATCTTTAAAAAATACAACTAGTGAAACAGGAGGCTAAAAGAAAAAAAAAAAACAACCAACCAAACAAAAGTGGATATATAACATATCAGAATCTAAGAGCTGTAGGAAAAGCAGTACTTATGAAGGCAATTTATTGCAATAAGCCCAAAATAAAAATTAGATTTCAAATAAATAATTTAATGATGCATCTAGTGGATATAGAAAAACAAGAATAAACCAAGCATTAAATTAGTAAAAGGAGGATGTAATAATCAGAACAGAAATAAATGGAAATTTGTAAATATAAAAATAAAGAGATCTGTGATGACAAAGATTTTTTAGTTGTAATATTGACAAACCTCTAAGATTAATCAGAAAAAAAGCAAGAAAAACCCCCAAATAAATGCAATTTCAAATAAACATTTAAGGACAAGTATTAAATATAACAGTGGAGATTATTGTGGACAACTATATGCTAACAGGACATCAAAAAACAAAAGAACACTTTTGGACATCTGACCTACACTGAGGCCATAGAAAATTTACATTGACCAGTAATAGGTAATAAGATTGAACCTGGCATGGTGATGCATGTGTATAATCTTAGCACTCAGGAGGCACCCACATACACATGTTTATACATACAACTCACAAATATACATATAAATAAAAATTAAAAATTTGAGAGGTTGAGCAGTACAAAATGGAAAAAAGGAAAGATATCTTTACTGATTAATATTATTTAATTGTCCTATACCACCCAAAACAAGTTACTCATTAGTGCAATACCCCTCAAAATACCATTGACAGTCTTAAAATAGGTACAGAAGTGCAAAACACCCTTAGTAGTCAGAGAATTCCTGTGGGCATAGAAAACACTAATTTTAAGATATGCTACAGAAGCATAGTAACCTAAACAGGATGCTATTGTCTAGAAAAAAGACACATAGATTAATGGAATAGAAAAGAGATGCCAGAAATAAACTAATGCGTCTATAGTCACCTGATTTCCAACAGAAGTGTTAAAATCAAACATTTGAGAAAAGACATTTCAACAACCAAACATTTCCTCAGTTGGAACTTTACTCTGCTTTCCACTCTGTACAAAACCAACTCAAAATGGATTACAAATCTTAAGATGAAATTGGAAACTTCTAGAACACAACAGTACCATCAGTTGAGGACCAAACATCTAAACATGAGTCTATGTGGGTCATTTCGGATTCAAATCAGAACAATGGTTAAACATAAATTTATAATTGAAGATACCACCTCACTTTATTTCTGGGTAAAATGCCTGTATCATAAATTTTCAGTCATCCAATTAGAAAACAAATCACAGATACTTCCTAAAAAAAAAATCACATTTTTAATTTTTTTTATTTTAATTAGAAAGAAGATTATTTTACATGTCAATCCCAGGTCCCTCTCCCTCTCCCTCTCCTCTGCCCCTGTCCTTACTAACTAACACCCTATCTATCCCATACCCTTTCTGCTCCCCATGGAGGGTGAGGCCTTCCATAGGGGTCTTCATAGTCTGTTGTAATCTTTGGGATAGGACCTAGGCCCACCCCCTTGTGCCGAGGCTCAGGGAGTATCCCTTCATGTCGGATGGGCTCCCAAAGTCCATTCCAATGCTAGGGATAAGTACTGGTCTACTACAAGGGGCCCCATAGATTTCTGAGGTCTCCTTACTGACACCCACATTCAGGGGGGTCTGGATCAGTCTCATGCTGGTTTCCTAGCTATCAGTCTGGGAAACAAGAGCTCTCCCTTGATCAGTTCAGCCGTTTCTGTGGGTTTCACCAGCCTGGTATGGACCCCTTTGCTCTTCAGTCCTCCTTCTCTGCAACTGGATTTTAGACAGCCAGAATAGTGTGTTTGGGAGGGAAAATTATTTTTTGACATGGGTTGCATATTCCAGAAGTGTTTCAGTAGTAAAAAGAATTAAGAGTGAAAACAGTTGGCAAACTAAGAAAAACATTGTTGCTAGAAATAAGGGAACTGTGGATACCATACATTTTCAGACATAACAAACAGATAGCCCCATAGTTTCTCTACTAAAAATAAACTATTGTAACCCTCCCCAATTTGGAGGATCAGATCTAGGCCCCCCTCCCCTTTTTTTTTTTTTTTTTTTTTTGGTTTTTTGAGACAGGGTTTCTCTGTATTGTTTTGGAGCCTGCCCTGGAACTCACAGAGATCCACCTGCCTCTACCTCCCAAGAACTGGGATTAAAGGTGTGTACCACCAACACCAGGCAAGGGCCTTTCTTCTTCTTCTTCTTCTTCTTCTTCTTCTTCTTCTTCTTCTTCTTCTTCTTCTTCTTCTTCTTCTTCTTCTTCTTCTTCTTTTCTTCTTCTTTCTTCTTTCTTCTTCTTTCTTCTTCTTTCTTCTTTCTTCTTCTTTCTTCTTCTTTCTTCTTTTGCCAGCCCTCTATTGTTTTTTAGATAACTGTAGCCCAGGCTGGCCTGGAACTTGAATTTGTTTGTGTCCATCTCCCGACTGATTGCTGGTATCATAGGCATGTACCATCACATCTGGCTTTCTTTACTTGTCTATATAAGATTTATTTACTTTATGTGTATGAGTGTTTGCTTGCATGTATTTATATGTACCATCTATGTGCTCAGTGTTCTGGAATTGTGGTTACAATTGATATTAAGCTGCCTTGTGGATACTGGGAATTGAACCCAGAGCTTTTGCAAGAGCAGTAATTGCTCTTAACTGCTGTGCCATCTCTCTGTGCAGTTCACTCATTTAAATTATATAATTCATTGGCTTTTCAGAGTTCCGTTGCTACCACACAGTTTTATAATATAATCCCAGAACTTGTGTTCTTTGGGCATTGCTCTCAGCCTTTTTATTAGATACCCAGCACTAGGAAACCACTCTATACTTCTTGTTTCTGTAAGTTTGCCTTGTCTAGATATTTTGTAAATGTGATTCTGTGATATGTGGTCCTCCTGCCTATATTTTTTTCAGTTAGCAGTATTTTCAAGATTTATCCATGTTATCAGTTTATCATTTTCTTGGAGGGATGTCATTGGGGACAGAGTTTTTAACTTTGTAGATCTGTTTTGCCTGTGAAACTCTGTGTAACCAAGGTGCCCTCAAACTGGTGATCCTCTTGCCTCAGCCTCCTGAGTGCAGCCTCCTGGTAGCAGCCTGATTTGCTCCATGTGTTGACACAGTCCAGTCTGTATGTTTCATACTTTATCCACTTGTTTGTGGTATTCACTTGCTCTGACTCTTAGGCTTTTGTGAATAATATTGATCTGTATATCCATCCACAAATTTTTCTTTGTGGATGTTTCTAGGTCATCTAGTTACTCCTAAAGAGTGGAAAATCTGCTATATTTGTTTCCAAAACTACACCATTTTATATTACTATCCAGCAGTGTGTGAGCATTATGATTTCCCTAAGACCTCACCAACACCCTTTTATGTAATTATAGTAGTTATAGTGGGTTTAAAGTGGTACCTAATTTGGTTTGATTTTTCATATGCTTAGCTTAATGATATGCCCTTTGCATGCCATCTTTGGAGAATTGCCTTTTAAATCCTTTGCCTATATTTAGATTTCACTATTTGCATTGATCATTTATTATAGTTACATATTTTTGACTTTATTCTTTCATTAAATATATAATTTTCAAATAGTTTCTTGTTCTCTTTTAAAATAATTTTGTTATTCGCATTTTATGTGCATTGGTATTTTGCCTGCATGTATGTATCTGTAAGGGTGTTAGATCCCCTGGAACTGGAGTTACAGGCAGTTGGGAACTGCCACGTGGGTGCTGGGAACTACTGAGCCATCCCTCCAGTACCTCATTTCACATTCTTTTTTTGTTTTTCATGACAGGGTTTCTCTGTGTAGCTTTGGAGCCTGTCCTGGAACTCGCTCTTGTAGATTAGGCTTCTCTCAAACTCATAGAGATCCACCTGGCTCTGCCTCCCTTGTGCTGGGATTAAAGGCATGTGCCACCACTGCCCAGTTTTCATTTCACATTTTTGATTACATCCTTGAGGCAGGAAAGTTTTATTTAAACTTCAGATAATCTTATTACATTAATTTATTTTGTGGGTGCACATGTGTGCATGATATGGCATGCTAGGGAAGGTGTGCAACTTTTCAGTAGTCAGTTCTCTGTAACATGAAAAATAAAAAGACCCAGAGAAAGATACTGGGGTTCAAGCTTCAAGCTGATGATCAGAGAAGCAAAGCAGCCAAGCCAGTAGGTCTTACCTCTATCCAGGCTGAAGCAATCCTGCCCTCAATGAGGCTGGAGACCAAAATTCCCCATTCTGAATATCTGCTCTTGTCTTATATACCTTCTAGAGCTGACTTAAAGGTGTGGGGTTCCAAGTGCTGAGATCTCTTTTGTGTGAGCCCTTTCTCTTTTAGACTGATTTCAATCTTGTGTAGCCCTGGGTGGCCTTGGACTCACAGAAATTCATCTGCCTGTGTCTCTTGAATCCTGTGATTAAAGGTGTGTGTGCTATCACTGCTCAGCTTCTATAGCTAACTAGTAAGGCTGGCTTTGCATTTTGATCCTTCAGGCAATCTTTATTAAATCATAAATACTATATCACCACAGTTCTCTCATCTTGTGAGTCCTGGGGATCAAACTCAGATCTTAAGGACTATTGGCAAATAACTTTACTCACTGATCCATATTGCCATCATATTTTGTAATTCTGGACATTGAACCCAGGGCTTTGTGTATGTTAAGTAAGTGTTCCTCGACTTGCTTTTTTTTTTTTTTCCATTTTTTATTTGAATTAGAAACAAGATTGTTTTACATGTCAATCCCAGTTCCCTCTCCCTCCCCTTTTCCCCTACCACCCCCCCAACTAAAACCCTACCTATTTACATATCCTTTCTTTGACTTGCTTTTAAAAATTTTTACTTTTATCTTAATTCCTTTCTTTTTTATTCTGAGATAATATTGATATGTTGGCCAGTCTGGTTCCTAACTCCTGGACTTTGTCATGGAGTTGAACACCCTGCTCAGATTTTCATTTCAGTATTATCTTTTTTTTCTCTGTTTTTTCATCCTCAGCTTTTTGGTTCCTGTGGTTAGATGTCTATTGCATTTTCTGTGCACCTTCAATATTGATTTTTCTGTATAGTATTAATAAGTATTTGTGGTACAATTACTGTATTAATATTTAATCTTTAGTTATTATTAGCATCAATGTTTACTTTTTTCTTTCATTAAGTTTTACATGTACTTTTTTTTCAACAGCTCTATAGTGTCAACCCTCCTTGCTCTTATGGATGGATTAGATAATAGAGGTGAAATTGTTGTTATTGGTGCTACAAACAGACTTGACTCTATAGATCCTGCTCTCAGGAGACCTGGTCGTTTTGACAGAGAATTCCTTTTCAACCTGCCTGATCAAAGGGTAAGGGTGTTTTTGTTGTTGCTTTTGTTGGTATACACACAAACACATAAAATATATACATACAAATACATGTATAGTAAGCTTGTAACTCAGTTACAAAGCATATATGTTGAAGGCTATATTTTCATTGTTAATTTTTTGCTTATGGGATATCTTAGTTAATACTTAAAAAAAATCCTGTTTTTACATTCCTTATTAATGCTTGACTATAATTGTAGCACCTTAGGGAACTAAGGCATGAGAATTCTAAGTTTTAGGCCAACCTGGGCCATGTGGTATTTTAACAACTGGAACAACAACAGCAAACTATGTGAAATTTTTAAACAGTTCATTTTTGCTCTTTTAGTACTTACCAGAATGTCAAGAACTTTAGAGAAAGGAAAGTTCCTGGTTGGGTTTCTGTAGATGCTTATTTGCTGCCCCTCCTTCTAGTGAAACAATTATCATATATACTTATTATGTGTCTCTAGTTGGTCCCATAAACTTTAAAAAATATTTATTTATTCTTATTTTACTAGTATGAGTATTTTGCCTCATGTATGTAAATTTGCTGAGTGCATGCCTAGTGCCCATGGAGGCTTGAAGAGGTTACTGGATCCCCCTGGACTGGAGTTACATGCCATGTTGGGTGCTGGTAATTGAATCTAGGTCCTCTGGAAGAGCAATGAGTGTTCTTAACTGCTGAGCCATCTTTCCTGCCTCCCTTCCCTAAAAATATGTTCATAAATATCTTGTGCCTAAATCTTTATAGTTAACATATGAATTCTAGCTAATTAAAAGTAGTAAATGTTTATTATATTTATAATATTTAAAGATGTAGTATTTCTGAGCGACAGTGGCACACTCCTTTAATCCCAGCACAAGAGAGGTAGAAGCAGGGGGATCTCTGTGAATTTGAGGCCTAGTTCTAGGACAGCCTTCAAAGCTATACAGAGAAACCCTATCTTGAAAAACCAAAAAGAAAAAAAAATACAGTCTTTGAAGAATGTTCCCTTAAGACAGAATAATATATTATCATTTATTATAGAAATTGTTATTTGGTATGTTATAAAGTTCTTTCCTCCCTAATTGTATTTGAAATTTTTATTGTTAGTCTTGATTTGATTTGTTTCTCAATTTCTGTGACAACTTATATTTCAGAGGAGATACTGTGTATGAATGTATATTGTATGTGAATTGCCTGATTTGTGTACTTAGATACAGAAGCCTTGATAATTAGGATTATAGAAAAGCAAAGGATACCCTTTGTAGAATAGTTTGATACCTCAGTTTGACATCTGTCTGCATAACTGCCTGTCATTGACTTAGATATGGATCTACAAACCATTTTTTTTTTTTTTTTTTTTTTTTTTGAGACTGGTTTTCCCTTTGCAACCCTGACTGTCGTAGAAGTCTATGTAGACCTTGCTGGCCTCAAACTCACAGAGATCTGACAGTCTCTGCCTCCCAGTGCTGGGATTAAAGGTGTGCGCCACCACTGCCTAGCCACAAACTAGTTTAAAAGCTTTAAAATGGTACCAGGTTTACCTTTGTTAGGATAGCATATATAGCCCCGGTAACTTTCTTTAAAAATATTTTTAATTTATTCTTTGATAATTTAATACTTTTTATTCAATATGTTTGATCATACCCACCCATTTTCTGCCTTCAAATTGTCATAGAGTCTCCCTCCCTGGGAACCCATCTTCCCAATTTCATGTTCTCTTAAGCCCCTTGTCCCCTTTAAAAAAGTATCTTGCTGGGCATTGGTGGCGCACGCCTTAATCCCAGCACTGGGAGGCAGAGGCAGACGGATCTCTGTGAGTTCAAGGCCAGCCTGGTCTACAGAGCGAGTGCCAGGATAGACTCCCAAAGCTACATAGAGAAACCCTGTCTCGAAAAAAAAACCAGAAAAAAAATAAATTAAATAAATAAAAAATATCTGCTCATATACACAAAATAAATGGGTTTGAGGGCAACCTACAAGTGGCCATACCCCCAAGGAAAAGTTATTGTCCCTCTCTCATCAGCTGCCACTTGCTCCTCACCTAGGGGTGGAGCTTTGTGCAACACTCTTTCATCCATGCTGCAATTTTGACTGGCTTGATCTTTTGCAGATCTTGTACAGGTAATGATAGCTGCTGTGAATGTAATAGCTTTATTATGTCAGCAAATAGCATTTCACAGCACTTATCCTTCTCACCCTTATATTCTTTCTTCCCCTTATTCCTTTTTTTTTTTCTTGCTATTTTATTTACCTGTGTATGTGTGTGAATGTCTGTGTGAATATAGAAGTTATATCTCTTGGAACTGAGATTATTGACAGTTGTGAGCCACTATGTGGGTGCTGGGAATTGAACCCAGGTCCTCTAGAAGAAAAGCAAGTGCTCTTAACTCCTGAGCCATCTCTCCAACCCTTCTGCCTCTTCTATGATGTTCCCTAAGGCTTGGGATGGTATTGGGATGGATATAGTCTCACTTTCTTTCTCCAGGTGCAGCTGCCAGGACTGTGTCAGTGCCTAGAGTTGGACTTAATTGTAGGTGATAGGGCCAAAGTGGGCACTTCTGCTTTGATATAAAGAAGTATCAGTTTGTGACATCTAACAACAGGCCAAGCACAGGGTTTTGGCCCTACCAGTACAGAGGGAATATGCTTAGTTCAAAGGAGAGAATTGACTCTAAAAAGTTTTTCTGTGATGTGACATGTGTATGCACACCCCTACCTACCCCCTAATAATAATAAAAAATAAAATTTAAAAACTGGTATGGTAGAAAAGTTAAAATTTAGTTTGAAATTCTAGCCACACATTAGTGATTTACTTATTTTATGCCACTACTGACGTTCCTTTACTTCTTAGAACATTGACTGTCTCAACGTGTGAAACAGAGACAAAAATCTTAGGTTTTATAACTCATGGGTTGGTGTGGATGCCAACGTGTTTAAGTTTCTTTTAAAACAAATAACAACTTGGTATGGGGTTACATTCAGAATTTGTTGCAGCTAATACATGAGAAGTCAGCGCTGTCTTATGCCATTCTACTCTTCTTCTTAGGCCAGAAAACACATCTTACAGATCCACACCAGGGACTGGAACCCAAAACTGTCGGATGCTTTTTTAGGAGAACTGGCAGAAAAATGTGTTGGTGAGTGCACCTAGCTGAATTCTCTGCTGTCATTGTCTGCTCTGCTCAGCACCTATTCCCCTCATCTTCAAATGTGAATGAGTACAGTTCGTCTTTAATTGTGTGACAGATGGCTCTGCATTCATGTTTAAAAGTTACAGAAATGTTTCACCTAAAGTTTGGACATGTCTTAGTTTAGTTTTCATCATATCAGCTGTTTGATGAACAAAGCTTAGTAGTAACATGGCTTTCATTGAATGCTGATAGTGTTACAGGGTCTCCTTTTAGAAATGATCCCTTTCTCAGAAATTTTACTAGCAAAAATAAACATAAGAGAAAAAAGGTCCGTGTAGATGACAGGACTGCAATCTCCTATGCTTTATGGATAGGACGAATGGGCTGTTTATTCCTGTGATCTAGAAACAAGTTGACTGGGAGGAGTCATCAAAGAAAATACTTAGTTACTATTTGCCAGTATTGCCTCAAACATAAAACTTTTCAATTTAGTTTAAATTTATCACAGTAGAAAACCCCACCCACAGAGTAAATAAGCATTGCTGTCCTAAAAGGATGAGATGAGAGCATTGATAATCACAGGAGATGGAACTCACGGCTTTCTTTCTAATTAGGTCTGAAATAAGAGATCAGTAGACATGGAAATTTCCCTTCCTCCTTTCTGGCAAGAGTGCATGAACCAAACCTGGTTCATGTTTTGAAAATATAAAAAACAAATAAACAAGAAAAAAACTATATACCCATGAACATTTTGAGCATTGTGAAAAAAATCCCTCAAATAAACCTACTAATAACATCTACTTGGGAAAACTTTAAAGTTACCAAAACCAAAAAGAACAACTTAGTTAAAAAGATATCATTGTGATCCACTATCAAATAAATAATTAAAACTTAAATAAATAGAACATTAGTCCATTCAGTTAGCTACATCCGAATTATCCTCTTCATCCACAGGGACTTCCATCTCCGAAGCAGCATCCCTCAGCTTTTGAACCACAAAGACCTCGACATCTTCTGGTGAGGAGAAAACGTAAATCTCTCCAGCACTACTCCAGTTTAAGCTTTGCCTGGTATAAGAGAGCATGCGCCAAACCCATTTCATGTAAATTTGGCTTGATCTTTGCAAAGCCTTGTGCTGCTTTATGGGAGAGGGTGGTACTTGGTTAAAAAACAAAACAAAACCAGTCTTTCCCTTTTTGAGAGATTTATCCCCATTTATTTATCATATTATGGTATTAAGAGTTCAGATTAGACTGGGAAACCTTTGTAGATTTTTCTGTGAATCTGTCACAGAATGATCCTTAACTGAAGGATACAGAAGTCTTCAGAAAGTTAGACATTCCCTAAAAGATAGCTATTCTAAAAATCACTTGCTATTTATTACCCTACCTTCCATCTGAGATGTTACACACTGCAGTTTAATCATTCGTCCTAAATATTAGTTTCCCAAGGTCAATCAGTTTCTTCCCTTTTCCAAGTGATTTATTTTAGCTTGTCTTTTGTCTTTAAAAATATTTATGATGTAATTCTTACTGGACTGAAAACTTCTCTTGCCTTTCCCCTTTCCATGGGGTGGCAGTATAGTATGTAAATCTGCGTATATGCCATTAGTTTCCTGGAGAGTGACATAAAAATCCCTTGTAATTAAATGACTATGTGTTCAGTTATGGCATTTATTTTATTTAAGAACCCAGTTCATATTAAAAATAGTCAAATGCAGGTCTTCAAGTAAATAGAACAATAATGAATTTTAAATTTATTTTGAATATTACTTCATGTGTTTAAATATGTATGGTTTCAGTTCAGTGAAATTTATGCCTAACAGAAGGTTTTGCAGTCTTAATGAATATCTGCAAGGATAGTTGGCCTTTTATAGGCTATGGATTTGGTAACTTTTACCTTGAAATAACTTGGAGGTTTTTGCATGCATATCAGGAGTGTTTCTTAAGTAGTAAAGAAACTTAAAAAAATAAATAAAAAAGCTGCTTCCAAGAATGTTTGCACAAGTAATAGGAATTACAATTAGTATAAAGAGTAACTGTTTTTCTATTTATTTTCAATGAGAGGCTTAAAACCAAGAAATCATGTCTATGAACTATCTGTATTGTGAGCCTTCATTTTGTTTGAACCAGGCAGTAGTTGTACACACTTTTGAGCTCAGCATTTGGAAAGCAAAGGCAGGCACACCTTTGTGAGTTCAAGGCAGCCAGGGCTGTTACACAGAGAAACCCTGTCTTGAAATTACATCCCTCTGCCCCCAAAATATTTCTTTTGACTTTTGTTTCAGTATTCAGGAAAATTGTAACTTAATAGTAATAGAAAGAATTGTTTTCCTTTGCTTCTGTGTGTTGGTGTTCAGTACAGCATAGCTTAGCAGTTGTGAAGTCTGGGTTATGAAAAGGGATGCTTGTTTTTTACATATCAACTTTGAACTCTTAAATGGCTGTAGTATAATTCCAGTATCTTCTGTTTTCTAAACCAGAATACTCTTGAGAGAACAAGTGTGTGCTTTGAATTACAACAGGACAAGCCCTATCTAAGAGGCCTCTATTTATCCAAAACAGCAATTTTAACCGTGATTCTTCTGATGCACCTAATTCAGTATTTGAATTTAGTGAAGCATATATAAGTGAGTGGTTCTCAACTTTTTTGTGTATCAGACTAATTTTCTAAACATTTCCCAAAATACAGACTTAAAATTTGAAGCCCTCAGAGATTGTAATTCACTGTTGTGGGGCTGGGGAGTTGGTATTTATGTTTCAATTTTATTGTTCATTTTGGGTTCATTTTATTGTTCAACTTATTGTTCATTTTAAGTTGAGAACCACAAATACAAGCCTGTAACACTTTCTCACAAGCAAAACTAAATATTTCCCATCTTTTCTGGTTTATTAATTATGATAATCCCACTGATAATTTACTTTAGGAAATGGGGTCTGTTATTGCTAATTAACTCAATTATGTGGACTAGATTAGGAAAGAATGAATAGTATATTGCTATTGTAGGTAATTAGCATGTTATTATGGGATTCTTGGAGAATTTATGATCAAATAACCCTGCCGTTGCTGTTTTGTTTCAATGGCCTCCGAGCTCCCTGTTGACTTGAGCCTCTGTTGTAGAGGACCCTGCATGCTCCTAACTGCAGACATTTTCTCTTAGAAAAACAGAAATGTGATTGTTCTTATCTGACGATGGTAGTTTATTTTTTACAAAATTCTCGTACTTGTGTTTATTTTCCTTTCTGACTTTATGCAAGTGTTCTGTATTCATTTTGTTGGAATAGTGTAACAACTGTATGCTTTAAAAATTATTAATGTTGTTATAATATTTATGCTTAATCTGTTAAATTTTGGAAGCACATTCTCAGAGATTAAATTTTCCACTCTAATTTGTGAGCCTTTTTTTTTTGTAATTGCCAATATCATTTTGGTATTTAAAGGTGCAGAAGGTCAATGTGAAGTATAAAGTATAAAGAGAAAGATAAACTTGATAGCATTCCTTGAGTTTAGGCACAATATTCTATAACTTGTTCAAATGGCTCCCCCTGTTGGCTTTACAGATAAATGTGACCAAGTGAAATTTAATTGCTGATAGGAAAAACCAGTTTGTAGCTAATCTGAAGGCCCACCTTTTCTTTTTCTTTCTTTTTTTTTTTTTTTGTGTGACATGAGCCTTTAGTAGATCATGCTTTTTTAAAAGTATATATTTGTTAGTCAATGTGGGAAACCTGTAGAGATTTTTTTTTTCTCAATAATTCCTTTAATGCCTTTGGAGTTGTTGGGTGAATTACAATGTTTTGGGTGGTTCATGTTAACTGCTGTTGCATTATACTCAGATTTGATAGTAAATTATGTGTTTTTTAATATTTGCTAACACACATCCTTGTACCACTCACGTGTTTAGGAGTTAGTTATATTAGAAAAAATAAGCCAGGAATAGTGACACATTCCCTCAATCACAGATACTTGCAAGTCCAGGGCAGGAGGTTCACAAGTTTAAAGCCAACCTGGGTAATTTAGTGAAATCCTGTCTCAATAAAATCGAAGAAGACTCAGTGGCAGAGTGTTAGGTTAAAGTAATGATTAAGAATAGTGATAAAAGATGGAAATGAAACTGTAGTTGTTTAGGAACTTGCCCTGAAGAAAGCTGTGCATTATAGTCAGTGGTTTCTGACACACAGTACAGGACTTTCTTGTATTAATATCATTAGTTTGTGTTTTTGTTAATTTAAAATACTTAAAAACATTTTCAGCCTTAAGTACTTATTAGTAAGTGAACATTTTTGTCAGGTGATTTTAAAGTGTTAATTTTAATTTTGCTGACTGTGTTATTATTTTATATAGAGATATATGCATTAACAACCATAATGGTACTTGGAACAATTAATGTAACTTTGTTACTTTTCTCCTTTTGTGCATTAGGCTACTGTGGAGCTGACATCAAGGCCCTGTGTACTGAAGCTGCCCTGATTGCCCTTCGGAGGCGTTACCCACAGATCTATGCTAGCAGTCATAAACTGCAGCTGGATGTTTCCTCCATAGTGCTTAATGCCCAAGACTTTTACCATGCGATGCAGAACATTGTGCCTGCTTCTCAACGTGCTGTGATGTCTTCAGGGCAGGCGCTGTCCCCCATTATAAGGCCGTTGCTAGAAAGAAGCTTCAACAACATATTAGCAGTTCTGCAAAAAGTATTTCCTCATGCAGAAATTAGCCAGAGCGACAAGAAAGAAGGTACTATAAACTCCTTTTTTCATATTATGAAGTTATTTCAGAACTTGTGTATTGCCCATATATGGTGGTTGCCTGGTGAATGTTTCTTTACTCCTATGTGTAAGCACATTAACATAGGAGTGTTAATATAATTAAAAAAGTTAATATAATTAGAAAGTTGACTATAGTAATAATTTATAGCACAAATTATCGTTCATTAATCCACACCACAATCCTGTGAGTTAGTTATCCCATCCATATACAGAGGAGGAGCTTAGGCACTTTGAAAAGTAATTTGGGTTATGTTAGGTCACTCAGTAAGATTTGTGCCAAATCCAACTCAGGAGCCTGCCTGCATGGCTCATGTTTTGGGCCTGCATTGTTATAATGGTTCTGTGGATTCAGTTCGTCAAATGTTTTGCTGTTATTAACACAGCACTCTTCATTGTGTCATGCTGATTTAAAATGTAATCTGTGGGTAAGGGAGTAAATTTCAATCTGATTGTTTATGATTTTAAATTTAATTAAGCTTCAAGATTAATTAGACTTTGGACCCGAGATAAAATCAGAGTGCCATTTTCTTGGAGAGAGAGAGAGAGAGAGAGAGAGAGAGAGAGAGAGAGAGAGAGAGAGAGAGAGAGAGAGAGAGAGAGGGAGAGAAGAGAGAGAAAAGAAATTTATGCTGTCGATGTCATGCTTGTTTAGCTTGCATGAAGTCCTGATTCAGTTCTCAGTCAGTCCTATGCAAGTTGGACATGGTGGTACACACCTGTAATCCCAGCACTGGAGAGGTGGAGTAAGCAAGATCAGAAGTTTGAGGTTATCCTTATCTACATTTGGAGGGCAAGGCCAGCATGACTACATGAAACCTTGTCTAAAAGGAAAAGAGAAAGAAAGAAATTTAGGTTTATGTTAAAATCAAGTAAGACCTATGAAGTTTGAAGGGGAAGTATTGAGAGTTTTATTTGTTTGTTTGTTTGTTTGTTTAAGACAGGGTCTCACTATGTAGCTCTGGCTGGCCTGGGACTTACTTTGTAAATCAGGCTGGCCTCAAACTCACAGAGATCTGCTGACCTCTGCCTCCCAAGTCCTGGGATTGAAGGTGTGTGCCTGGTATGAAATAATGTATTGTGATTATTTTAATTTCTCCTTTGTTTGGTGTATAGTTTATACCAAACAGAAAATTGTTCACAGAATTATACTATCAAAAATCGACATTATTTAATGAATATTGAACGTACTTAGTAAATCATTCAGTTTGTCATTAAATATATTTTTCAGGGACTAATTATTTTTTTAAGATTTATTTTATGTGTATGAGTGCTCTGTATGCATTTCTGACTTTATGCCAAAGAGGGCATCAGATCCCACTGTAGATGGTTGTGAGCTACTATGTGGTTGCTGGGAATTGAACTCAGGACCCCTGGAAGAGCTCTTAACTTCTGAGTGTTCTTATGTGCTCTTAACCTGAGCCAGCTCTCTGAGACTGCAGTATTTTTTTTTTTTTTTTAAAGAAAACGTTCATAAAGTACTACATAGAACACTTTGTTCATTAAATTTTTTGTCAGGTAGGATGTGAACAGCTATCCCAGAGCATACCTGTGACTCAGGCTCTCTACTGTACTTTGTGTGTGTGTTTATCTGATGTGTCTTTGCCTAAAACTTTTCACATAAAAAGGAAACTTTTAATTTATTCTTAGAGATTTTGATAGTCTCCTTTTCTCAGTTTGAGAATTTCCATTTTTATGGCATTTTAGCCTTTTTCATATACTTTTATTTTCATAAGTATAAAGTATGCTTTACTTCTAACCATTAAAAACAAATGGTATCCATTAGTGGAAGACAACAACTAAATTTTATTCATATAAATACTTGTCTTTTATGTGTATTTTCTGGTTTGTTTTCTTTAATATCTTTCCTTATACCTGAATCTTTTCCTTGTTTGTAACATTATCACTCAGAAGACTTTCAGTTATTTCCCACATTAATTTGAAAATATTAGTTTTCCTAAATGTTTAACTTTTAAAACATTTTTCTTTTTACATTTTCATGTGTGTGTTAGCACATGTATGTTAAGTATGTGAGTACACATATGTTGGTGTATGTTTTTGTGAAGGTATGCAGGTGATGTCAGGAATCATGCTTAATTTTACTTCCACCTAATTCACTGATGCAGAGTCCCAGTCAAACTAGGGATTGTCTAGTTTCACTAGGTTGCCCTCTGGATTTTGTTTCTGCTTTCTGAGGCTGGGATTATAGGAGTGATTTCTTCCATACCCACATGTTATTTATGTGGGTTCTAGAGGTTGAACTTAATGGCAGGCACTGTAACCACTGAGCCATCTCCTCAGTCCTGTGTCTTATTTTTATAAAGTGTTCTATTCTTTTGTTTTGAAAGCATATGACTTATTTCCTCCTCCCTTCCCCTCCCCTCCTTGCTCCTCCATCCTCCCTCCTTCTATCCCTTCCTCCATCCATCCCTCCTTCCCTTTTTTTTTTTAACCTTGACATAGGTTTTGCTATGTTACCCAGACTGGCTTTGAGCTCATGGGCTCAAGCATCCTTCCAGTCCCAGTGTTCTGAGTAGCTGAGAGCACAGGTGTGCTTTAATATGAACACAGCTGATTTCTGTCAATTTCAGTTCTTTATCTTCTATGCATAGAGCACTACATTCATTGACTGAATTGGCATTTTTGATAGACACGTGTGTTGTGTTCTCAGTGGAAATTTTAGTTATAGTTAGTTCATTGAATGGTTACCTTTGGGCCCTTGGAGGGACTAATACTCCTTGAATGGGTGCACTTTTAACTCTGAGTGGACACTGACTTTCTAACTGTATGTGTGTGTGTGTGTGTGTGTGTGTGTGTGTGTGTGTGTGTGTGTGTGTGTGTGTGTAAAGACTTACTTTATTTTTAAATATGTGGTTGGTTGGTTGTATGTGGATATGTGCACTTGTAAATAAAATTCTTAATTGGTCTAAATAATAAAAACCCAGAGTCAGATATAGAGGAAAATGCTGAGAGATCAGAGAAGGAGCAAGCCACCGCCACACCTTGAATCCTTAGCTTCTCATCAGACAAGAGTGCAAATTCCTGTTTTTTTCCTGATTATATTCTGTTTCTGCCCAGCTATATCACTTCCTGTCTGTCTGTAGAGACCTCCAGACCTCTATGCTTAGCTAGTGGCAAGCTCCATTCTCTGACCCTCAGACTGGCTTTATTTGTACAAGCAATATATGGCTACAAGCTCAAGTTACAGGCAGTTGTGAGCTGCTTGTTGTGGGTGCTTGGGACCAAGCTTGGGGCCTCTGCAGGATCAGTATGCTTTTTTTTTTTTTCAAAGATTTATTTTTACAGGGGCTGTGTCACAGACTTTCTTGAACCGCTAGCTCACAAATCATGACACACAAACGTACTATTAATTATGAAAGCTCAGCCTATAGCTTAGGCTTGTCCCGCTAGCTCTTATAACGTAAATTAACTCATTTCTATTTATCTACATGTTGCTACGTGACTTGTGGCTTTTACCACTCCTTCTGCATGTCTGTGTCTGGCTGGAAGCTCCACCATTCTTCTTCCAAGAGCTCTCTCTGTCCAGAGTCCTGGCTATTCTTCCTGCCTAGCTGTTGGCCATTTAGCTGTTTGTTAAGCCAATCACAGTGACATGTCTTTACACAGTGCAATCATATATCTCACAACAGTGCTGGAGACATGGCTCAGCAGTTAAGAATACTAGCTGGTCTTCCAGAAGTCCGGAGTTCAATTCCCAGAAACTACATGGTGGCTTACAACCATCTGTAATGAGATCTGGTGCCATCTGCTGGCATGCAGGCATACATGCAGGAGGAATACTGTACATATAATAAATCTTGGGAAAAAAGATTTATTTTTATCTATGTTTATGTGTCTGTGCAAGTATATGGTATGTGGAGGCCAGAAGAAGGCATTGGATTCTGTGGTGCTAGAATACAAGTGGTTATTGGCTACTTGACAAATGGGTGCTAGGAACTGAACCCTGGTCCTCCAGAAGAACACTAAGTATTCTTAACTGCTGAGGCATCTCTTCAGATCTCCCAATTTTTCTTTCTGGATTATTTATTTTTTACAAAGGTCATCTTTTTTTTTCTTTTCCTTTTTTCTTTTTAAAGATTTTATTTTTTTTATTTTTTTTATTTATTATGTATACAACATTCTGCTTCCATGTTTATCTGCACACCAGAAGAGGGCACCAGATCTCATAATGGATGGTTGTGAGCCACCACGTGGTTGCTGGGAATTGAACTCAGGACCTCTGGAAGAACAGCCAGTGCTCTTAACCTCTGAGCCATCTCTCCAGCCCTCCCAAATGTCATTTTAATTAGGCAGGTTATTGCTTGAAACATGATGTCATTTAAAAAGTACAGGTCCGTTTACTTACTGTTGCTTTTGTAAGAATTGGCTTTTGCTCCCTGCCTTATTAACTGAATGGGATATGAAATAGGCTGGTTTTGTCCAGATTGAACTCACAGGAGGGATTTTATGAGGGCATCATTTCTTTCCCAGACTATTAAGTCAGCAAAGTCTCCCAAATTACAGTTTTTAGTAAATATGAATAATCTATCAAGGTGATAGAAAAATGTTACTTACATTTATAAATTATTAAAATGCTACCATTTCTTCAATTTGCCTTATTAATCTGTATTTTTGCTAGGTAATAGCTGATACCACTTGATTTTTAACCCTATTTTGTTTAGCATTTTTATCACACAAACTTGTAAGACTCATAATTCTTGTGCTTTTCTTTTGACAGATATAGAAACTCTAATTTTAGATGATAGTGAGGATGAGAATACGTTATCAATTTTTGAGACAAGTTGTCACTCAGGATCACCAAAGAAACCATCGCCAGTTGCTGCTATAACTAAACCTTATCTTCACTTTACAATGTGAGTAATTTATATTAAATTTCTTTCAGTTTAGAATGGCTTTTTTACCTTACATTTAGAACACAGTGCAGTTTATTGGTAGTAATATTCTTGAGACATTTTTCTTTGTTTGCACACAATTCTAGAAAGTTTTTACTGTGTCTGCTTGACAGAGCATTAGTTTATAGTTTCTTAATTTGAGTTTTATTGTTTTTCTACCTCCCTTTATCTTTTTACTGTTGGTGTATAGCAGCTTTTGTTGTATACTACAATGAGTAAACATTTTTCATGCTATTGTAATTTTAAATTAAGACCAAGTAATTTTCAAATACTAAAGTATCACTTCTTCCATTTACAAAATTAGTACCATAGTTAAAGGACACTAAAGTTCCATTTAGGTAAGTTTCAGCCCCTGTGTTCAGGAGACTGCATTATGTTTTTTCTCTTCTTTCTTTCTTTTTTCTTTCCCTTCCTTCCCTCCTTCCCTCTTTCCCTCCTTCCCTCCCTCCTTCCCTCCTTCCCTCCTTCCCTCCTTCCCTCCTTCCCTCCTTCCCTCCTTCCCTCCTTCCCTCCTTCCCTCCTTCCCTCCATCCCTCCATCCCTCCATCCCTCCATCCCTCCATCCCTCCATCTTCTCCCTCCCTCCCCTCCCTTTGAGATAGTCTCTCTTTGTACCTTAGGCTGCCCTGTAACTCACTTTGTAGTTACTCCTGGCTTGCCTCAAACTTGCAGCAATCCTGTTGTCTCAATCTTCCAAGTTCTGGTATCATAGATGTGTGTCACCATGTTTGGCTGGATTATGTGTTCTTTTTTGTTTAATTTTATTTTTTTCAGGGGAGAATACTTAAGTATTTTCAACAAGTTTAAGTCTTCCCACTTGTAGATTGTGATGTAAGTTGATTTGATTGTATTTATAAGCATCGTCAAACTTTTCTTGTTTATCATGTTGTTAAAAATGAGCTTAAATTACTTACATCTACTTTTTTCCATTGATGTGTTTCTTCACAGCAATGCTTCTCATTAGGAAGTTTCTTTCCTTCCTTCCTTCCTTCCTTCCTTCCTTCCTTCCTTCCTTCCTTCCTTCCTTCCTTCCTTCCTTCCTTCCTTTCTCCTTCCTTCCTTCCTTCCTTCCTTCCTTCCTTCCTTTCTTCTTTCTTTCTTTTTCTTGTTTCTGTGTCCTTCCTTTTCTGCTTGCAGGGAAGTTTCTTACTTTTCTTGCATTTTGTGAATCTGTTTTGTTGATAATTACAGGCAAACTGAATTCTTTTTTCTGCCCTTTACCTGCCTGTCCTGTCTGTGTACATGTCTTGCTTAGGTTTTTAAAACAATTTTAGTTGTTTGAATTATGCATTAGCAAGCGATAAATTTTCAGAAGTCTTTTATTTCAGCATTGCAAGATAGAGCCTGCCAATAAAGGAACACAGAAAGATTTTGTTGTTAGAAAACTTGTTTCCACAGCTGTATTTGATTTTTTTTTTTTTTTTTTTTGTCAGGAACATTCTGCTACTGGTTTAATGTTTAATGGTCTGGCTCATCGGTTTAGGTCTCCTTTTCTAAAATAATGGGTTTCATTTCAGCTTCTTTTACCAAGCTATCCTAGTTTCCCAATTAAACTGATGTTTTATAGAGCAAGCCTTTTCCCCCATTCTTCTAAGGCAGGAGACTTTAAACTCACTATGTAGTTGAAGCTAATCTTTATCTTTTTATCGTCCCATCTCCAACCCAAGTGCTTCAGTAATGTTCAGTAGTTTATCTCTTTGGTTATACATTCAAAATGTTTTCTGTTTGTTCATAGGATTCTAGGACTTACACTTGATGCTAAAAGCACGAGAAGGAGCTAGATACAACTTATTTTTAGTCTGAAGAAATTTTTGTTACTAGCATTGTCAAAGGTTGTTATATGTGCCATGAAAGTTAAATTTCTGCTTTGAAATGCAGGAAAGCTTTACAGGATGTGTGGTCACAATTGATAGTCACATGAGAATAAAGGGCTGAAAACTTGCTATGAACTAGACATGTGCTATATACATAAGCCATGTATTTGTGGTGTCATTTTATGAATTAGGAGGCTTAAGCACATGTAAACTTGAAAGTTCAGAAGTCCTTTTCTAGTGGATTGTAGGATCAGACTCTGCTGTTAGTTTCCTGTCACCCCCATTGATTTATTTGTTATTTTGTTTATTTTTAGATAAAGTTTTGCTGTATAGCCTTGGATGGTCTTGAATTCAACATGTAGTCACAGATTGACCATAAACTTTTTTTTTTAAATTAGAAACAAGATTGTTTTACATGTCAGTCTTCATTCCCTCTCCCTCCCCTCCTCTCCTGCCCCCCACTAACACTCTACCTATCCAATACCATTTCTGCTCCCCAGGGAGAATGAGGCCTTCCATGGGGATGTCTTCAAAGTCTATCATATCCTTTGGGATAGGACCTAGTCCCTCCCCAATGTGTCTAGGCTGAGGGAGTATCCCTCTATGTGGAAAGAGGGATCCCAAAGTCCATTCCTATGCTAGGGATAAGTACTGATAGACTACAAGAGGCCACATATATTTCTGAGGTCTCCTCACTGACACCCACATTTATGGGGTCTGGATCAGTTGATTAACCAAAAACTTGCCGAAGTCTTCTTGTCTCAGCCTCCCAAGTGATGGCTTAAAATAGATTTTTTTTTTTAGCTTAATTGGTTAGTAGTCATATTTTAGTTGGGTGGCTTGATCATATGATAGTTTTCAAGAAGCATGCAGATGAAAATAAAGGCTTTAGCAAGAAGTATACTAGAATTGTTTATTTGGTTTTGGTGTTGGTTTGAGTAGCATGTGCTAGTATGCTGGGTCGATGCACAAGGCAATGATAAGAAGAAAGCCTGGTGCAGTGTTCTGCCGTCAAGCTAGCTGGGACCTTGTTGGCAGGTTTCTGGGAATTGTCTCCCAAAACATGACTGAAATCTGTTTTTAAATTTAAGAAAAAGTGGATGTCAGTAGGTTAGCACCCTGGAAGAGAAAGATGTGTAGATGAAAATAAGTGTCTTCCTTTATATTGTCACTGTGGATTAGAAACAGAGCTTTCTGAGGTTTTACAAATGAAAATATATAGCTTTGTTTTTTCTGATTACAAAGATGATACATCCTGTAGAAAATTCAAGTAATAAAGTAAAAATTAAACCTTTAGCAGCTGAAGGTAATGTGTTGACTATATTTTTATGTTCTCTTTATGCATATGATTAGACTTATGCATTATTTCTTCCCACAAGTTAATGTAACTTGCTTTTGAAATATATTTTTTTTTCATTTGTGTGTGTGTGTGTGTGTGTGTGTCTGTGTGAGTGTGTGTGTGTGTGTGTGTGTGTGTGTGTGTGTCTGTCTGTCTGTGTGTCTGTGTGTGTGTGTGTGTGTGTGTGTGTGTGTGTGTGTGTGTGTGTGTGTGTGTGTGTGTGTCTCTGTGTCACATATATTTGGATGTCTTCATAAGCCAGAAGAGAACATCAGATCTCCTGGAGCTGTAGTTCCATGCAGTTTGAGCCTCTTGACTTGGGTGCTGGTAGCTGAACTCAGGTCCTCTGGTAAAGCAGCAAGTGTTGTTCTGAACTTTCTCCCTAGCTCTGTAGCTTACCTTTGAAATTCATTATTCTGGGAATGTAATTCCATGTTAGGATGTATTTAATGTTGATGACTCAGTTGGGAAAGCTCTTGCCATGCAAGCATGGGGATCTGAGTTTTGATCTGTAGCACACATGGACAATGCTGGGCATGGCAGCATGCACTTGTGATCTTAGCCCTGGGGAAAAAGAGGTGGGCAAATCCATGGGGCTCTACACATGTTTACCCAAGCTTAATACCAAGCCTTAGTACTCACTATTATATTCTCTCAAAAAGCAAGATGGATGGCCACACATACATTCATCCACAAATGCACACATACTCATTCACACATAGTACAAACACAAATTAAAAGCTACATAATATGTAATTTTTTAGCTGGGCCTCGTGGTACATGGTAATCTCAGCACTTGGGAGACAGAGGCAGGAGGATTTCTGAGTTCAATGCCAGCATGTTCTACATAGTGAACTCTAGGACAGCCAGGACTACATAGAGAAACCCTGTCTCAAACAAAAGCAAACACTACATAGTAAGTAATTGTTTAGATGTTCTACCACTTATAGACTTTATAAAACAAGTTCTCAGTGATCATTTTTAATGAACAGTACAAACCTAGGCATCTTCCTAGATCTTTATACCATTATCTGATTTAGAACTGAAGTAAATTTTAAAAGCAGATCTGTGTCAAAGGGTATTTTTGCTTAAAACCTTCATGTAAGTTACTAGATTGTTTTCTGGAAAGAAACAAGATTATGCCACTTTACTTTTCCACTACCAATGTTTAGAGTGCTGTCTTTTTATACTTTTGTTAATTTTGAGTCATTCTTATCTTTGTCAGTGTTGGGCTTTGAATCCAGGGCTTGATGCATGTTGAGGCAGCTGCTCAGTCACCTCTCCAGTTCTGTGTCTCTCTAAATCATTATTGGTAGGAAAAAATTAAGTCATTAACATATTCTTTCATATATTCATTCACTCATTCAATATTGTGAAAGACAGACAGACAGATGGACAGAGGATAAATATTATTAAAATATGAGGATCTGAACTTGAATTCGTAACACCCATATTTTTTTAAAAAAGCTAGATGTGGCTGTGTATACCTGTAAACCTGGCATTAAAAGGAAACAGGCAGATTCTGAGAGCTTGTTGGCTAGCCATCCTGCCTGAAATGGTGAGTTTTCAGTTTTGGTGGTGCAAAGAGATAAAAGGAGGTAAGGTACGAACCTAACGTTTTCCTCTGCCCTATATGCTCATATCCACACATCAGTTACATATTACATAAAAATGAACACACACACACACACACACACACACACACACACACACACACACACACACACGGTCTTTGCTTTTAGGCTATCCATTTTTTTTTTAAATGTAGTGAAATGGGTTTTGAATGCCCTGTATTTGGAAACTTAAAAATCCATCTTTATTACATTGTTGGTGCTGCTTTTTTTCCTTTTAAATTATTTTTCTAGATTTATATCTTATTTTTTTAAATTTTATTTATTTATTTATTATGTGTACAACATTCTGCTTCCATGTATATCTGCACACCAGAGGAGGGCACCAGATCTCATAATGGATGGTTGTGAGCCACTATGTGGTTGCTGGGAATTGAACTCAGGACCTCTGGAAGAGCAGTCAGTGCTCTTAACCTCTGAGCCATCTCTCCAGCCCCTTATATCTTATTTTATGTGTATGTTTTGCCTGTGTGTGTGTGTCTGTGTGCCACATGTGTGCCTTGTGCCTGTGGAAGTTGGAAAAGGCCTTCAGATTGCATGGATCTGGAGTTAAAGGTGGGTTGTGAGCTACCATGATGGTGCTGGGAATTGAACCCTGTTCCTCTGTAATAGCAATATATGCTCTTAATCACTGAGCTGCTTTTCTTATATCAAATTCTTCAGGTAATGTGATTTGTTTCCTGGGATGCCTGTTTTGTTTCATCATTCTGTGGTTTTGTGTATATGTTCATGTTGTACAAGTGCATGGAGGTCAGGGGACATCCTTCAGTGTCACTCTCAAAAGCCATTTACTCTGTTCTTTTGAAACAAGGCTCTTATTGTTTTGGAGCTTGCTGACCTGCCAGTGAGCCACAGGGATTTTCCTGATCCCACCACCTGGTGCTGGGATCCCAAACTGACATCACTATACATTTTAAAAAAAAAAATGGGTTCTAGCCGGGTATTAGTGGCGCTCTTTGCTAGTTGTTATTTTATAATCTGCTTTCCAGTTTTGTATGTCATATCTTAATGTAGTGTGAACCTGGGTTTTGCAACCGTATAAACCTTAGTGGGAGGCATTGTTTTGTTTGATTTCGTGTCTCTATTGTTCAAATTCTGGGCCTTTTGCATGTTAGTTGAACACTGCACTGAGCCCCTGAATGTGAATTTGAACTCTGCTCCTATTTTGTATAATCTTACACCTAATTTCTCATTTACCTAATAAAATGAAACTATATGTTTCCTAGAATTTTTTTGACAATTGAAGCCATATGTAATGGCTCACATCTATAATCCCAGGACTTGAAAGATGAATGAAGCAACAGATTTGTGAGTTGGAAACTCATGGGTTGCAATAGTGAGACTCTTAAAACTATACAACTATATGAAGTGGTTATTACTAAAATGTTTGAGTGATCTAAATTAGTATATTTTCCCCAAATTTTTTGATGTTCTCATATTTTAGGTAATGTTGAGAATAAGTTTTTATTTTCCCCCTCCAAAATTCTGTATGTTTATTAAAATTAGAATTTATCAAATATATAAAATAAAGCATAAATGTTTAGTGAAAATTGGCATTTTTGTACATTTTGTACATGCTTCTCACTAAGATTATTTGCTAGTATGTTACCTTTCATATTGTTTTTGCAATTGTGAGTAGAATCTCTTTTTATTGTTTGCTTCTTATATTGGTTATGGAGCACAGTTAGTTAATCTACTGGTTTTTCTTTTTGTCTTTTTTCTTTGCTAGAAAGTTCTAATATCACTAGTAATTCTCTTGTAATTAGCGCTCTATCACTTCTGTTAGAGGCAGCATTTTTCTCCTTTTTCTTTGTGTTTTATTTTCTTTATGTTTTGTGCATTACTATGGATTTTACAGTATTATAGTGTATAGATCTGCTTTATCATTTATTTTTGAGACAGGTTTCTCTGTGTAACAGTCCTGGCTGTCATGGAAGTGACATGCTAGGCTGACCTCAAACGCAATCCAGGGACTAAATGCCATCATATGTAGCTTAAAAACTCTCATCTTCATGATATAATTACCTGCTAATTGCTCTACCTTTTGTTATTATAATACTAATTAAGTTTCAAATTGACTTTATGGGGAGGCCTAGAATGTAGTAGGTAGAAAATACACATGACTTAAAATTTAGCATTTTCACCATATTGATTTGGTGGTTGGTGGGGTAGTAGCTTAGGCAACCAGAACTTGCTATTTAGCTCAGCCTGGCTTTAGACTTGAGACTCTTAAAGTGCCAGGATTATGAGAATGAGTCACCATGCCCAGCTTTAATCACTTCTTTTCTAAGTCTTTGCCTATAATAATCTTCATATCTACATTTTTTTCTTTCTAGCTGTTGTCTTGCCCCAAATGTGTTTCTTTGTTGGGATCCTTCCTGTTCAATTAATACCTAAATGCACATTCCAAGTTAATATATATAATGTGATAGAGTGAAAAATTGCTGAATTTTCCTTTCTTTCTTCCCTTCTTTTATACTTATACACCTTAGTTATTACTATTGTCAGAGATAGTATTTTAGAGTTGTGAATAATGAAAAAGATGACTACATTAAAATGAATAGGCCTTATGAATCTGAAGTTTGACACTTTCATATAATTATTTTCCCTTCTGATCAGTGCATATTAATTCAGAATATATAATTTTTAAATCACTCTTGTCTTGTGTCTACAGGTCACCATACCATCAGCCAACCTCTTACAGGCCTCGCTTGTTGCTGTCTGGAGAACGAGGCTCAGGTCAGACTTCTCACCTCGCTCCAGCCCTTCTGCACACACTAGAAAGGTTCTCTGTGCATCGGCTCGACCTCCCAGCACTTTACTCGGTCAGTGCCAAAACACCCGAGGAATCCTGTGCACAGGTAGGTTTGTCTTGCTGGTGTGCTCATTGTATAAGCTAAGGATTTTTTCAGAAGATGGCGAATATTAACTTTTTATTAGCTGTTTATTAATATTCCTATGCTAGTACAGTGTATAATATTTTAAAAATGAGTTCATTGTGGTTCCCCCCCCACCCCATGATACTTCACTACTGAAAATGTAATGTTTTGTAGAAAGAAAAGAAAAGCATTTTCTGCCCTTTTGGATCCCCTTTTCAAAGTTGTGTCTTCAGAAATGTTGTAGACTGCCTTTACTTAACCTCATAATAGGAAGGGGAATGATGTTTAATTGAGATGTCAGGCTTTGATTTATGATAGAATGAGATAGTAATTAAATTGGACAGTTGTATTTATAGTTTAGACTTTTTGTTACTTGATTTTCAACTCTTCTGAATTTCTTATGGCTTATGAAGCAAGGTTCTAGATGGGGATATTTCCATTTGCTGAGGTTTTTATATACAGCCAAAAATATATTACAAATATTATCATCTGGAATTAGGGAAGGGTAAGGGGGACCATGTTGTAACCATTTCTGTATCTTTGCACAGTGTCCACATAGTGAGAGATCATTTGGTTTTTTTTTTCCCCCTCAATTTTTGTCTGTTTCCATTTTCATGTCTGAGTTTGCATTTGTGTTTACATGTGTGTGGTGGCCATGGTTGTGGATACAAGTGCACAGGGTGTGGAGTCCTGAGATTGATGTTGGGATATGTACTGGGTAGTACTTCCCCATTGCTCAATGAGCCAGGATCTCTCAACCAGACTCAGAGACTGCCAATATAGATAATCTTGCTAGCCAGTTTGCTTTGGAGATCCCTTGTCTCTGCCCTCTGAAGCTGGTATTCAATGTGGGCCACCATGCCCACTCAACATTTGCATTGGTTCTGGTGATTTGAACTCAAGTTCTTGGCTTATTTGGCAAGCACTTGACTACCGAGCCAACTCCCTAGCTCTTCCTTCATTTTTGAACAGTGATTTGCTCAGTTGCCCAGACTGGTTTGGAACACCTGATCTCAGCCTCTGCAGTAGCTGGTGTGTGATAGCATGCTTACCAGGTGGTGCTTGTTAAATATTTGAATATTGGTGTTTTCATTAAATACGATGAATGTCACTTTGTACTTGGATGTTTTGCCCATTTTTATATGGCTTGTGTAACTGGTGAGGTGGCATTTATAAATAGTTGACAACTGTGCTGTAGTTTTTAACTGAAAGTCACTCTCAGATGGGACATTTACAGAAGGAAATACTTGTTTGTTAAAAAGTTCATAGTGGTATCAACTTAATTTGTCTTTTATTCATAGTTTTTTTCACAGTATGAATAATACTTCTTACAAAGCTTTGTTTAAAGGTTTCTTTCTAAAACCTGTGGTCCTAATATAAAAACTGTATACCAGTATTTTGCTGCCAGTATTTTGACATATCCTAGCTGTGAGTTTTTTTCCAATAACATTTACTTTTATGTTTACTCATACTTTTCCTTCTGGAAAGGAGATAAAATTTCAGGTTTGTACAAGTAAGAGATTTATTCCCTGTCACTTAAAGAAAATCCAAATTATGTACTAGGAAAGTAAAGGTTACCAAATTTAACTGCAGAGAAGAGAGACTCTTAAACAGCACTGAAATTGGAAGAGGAAATTGAAAAAGTGTTATAAAAGGACTTAGCCTAGACAGTATTGCAGGTGAAATATCTTACTGTTTCAAGCATAGGAAAGCTGAGACTGTCAAAAACAGTAGCCATAAGCTAAATACAGAGTGCTGAAGCCAGACTTCACTTAAGCAGTTGTCATAAAGTAAACTTCACTAATGGAACCTGTTAGTAAAAAAACACAACACAATAAAACAAAAAAACAAAAACACTATTATTAAGGCACGAAAGATTGATTTAGACATTGAGGGAATTAAGTATCGGAAAGGACATGTTAAGGTTATAAATATTGATTATGATATCACTGCTTTTGTAAAATGTACAGTACCAACTAAAAATTATTCAGGACAATGAGAGGATTCTATGAGGTAGGCATTTGCAAACTTAATGGTATAAAATTGGTAGTTTTAATTTTTATTAATCACAGTAAGTTAGAAATAGAATGGATACAGTGGATAATTTAAAATAGCAACTTAGTTTACCTAGTAATTAACTGAATGAATTAATATGCAAAGCCTAAGAGAAGAAAAATAAAGTTCAGTTGAAAGGGACAGTTGAATATCAAACAAACAAAAAACAAAAAACACAAAACACTTGAATTTAGGAGTAGACCCAAGTTGGATTAAATGGAAGAGGACCTTAGCTATACAGCTTCATTGTTGTGACCTAGAACAAGTTGCTTAATCCAATTGAACCTTAATTTCCTTACATATGAAATGAAGATATGATACTTATCATGAGGCTCTATTAAAATAAATACATTACATAGTCCTGGTATATTGTGCTCTCAACACATAATTATGGTTATCACTTTTGTTACTGCTAAGACTAAAATGAAAATGCTATGAATTCTTTTCAAATGAATTATTCATAAATTTTATATGTAATCCCATTGGTAATTTCACTATAATCTAGAGGGAGAAACCTAGTAAGAGTTCTGTTTTTTTCTAGATAATACTCACGAGAGTCACAAGGTAAATTCTAGAGAAAAAAGTGCGATGAAGAAGCTTTGCTATATTTTTATAGGATGACAATAATAAGAAATTTTTCCTTTACCAGAATAGACAAATTAATAGGAACAAAAACCTTTATATCCTGACCCCTGTAGAAATGGTATATAATGATGATGGCCACTACAAATAAATTTCATATCAGTAATAATGGGAGAATTGGGTTATTTAGTAAATGGTCATGGAAAACTGACAGTAATTCCATTTTCTACTTGTTTGTATGTGTAAATGCAAACAAATTCTAGATAAGCCGTGGAACTACAAAAGCACCAGGAGAAATTACCAGATCTATATACTTACCACCATTTGCCTAAGAAATTAGTTTCTACACTATGTACAAAAACTGTAACCAGATATAGAAACTTTACCAAAGAAAAATTTAAACTTCACATAGCAAATATATTCTTTAAATAAAATTAATAGACATAGCCTAGTGAAAAAATAGATTTGTTATACAGATATCAAGAACAAGTTTCTTAAATATAAATAGTATTTAAATCATGAAAGAGAAAGAATAAAAGTCTAATAAAAATTTGCAAAATATAGCAAGTTCTAGTGGTACACGTCTGTATTTTTCAGGGTTCTGAATGCTGAGGCAGGGATATCAGGACTGATTCAAGATGTGCCCAAACTATATTGTGAGTGCCTATCTTACTATCCTCTCACCTCTACCAAAAAGAACAAAGAAATATACTTTGTATTTATAAGAAGAAAAAAAACAATTAAATATGATTATTACCTTTACATATAAATGAAAGTCACAAGATTTGTTTGAAGTTAGTAAAAACAATTATAGAAACACTGGAGATATTGGATATTTGTATTTAGTTAAATGAAAATGTAAATTTATTTAACTATTTCAGAGTATTGTTAGGTGTTTTTTCTTATAAAATTTAAAGTATATTTTCCTTTGAGCCAGAATTATGTATACTCAGGAATGTTTTCCCCCTAAATATCTGTTAGCTATAAGTATTCATTGTCAGATGCATAAGGTGCATCATGGCTTTGTGTATACTGACAGACCAAATAATTCACAAAACAAAATGAAAGTCCTTCAAGGGAAGGCTGGTAAAACAAGTGTGAATAGCTCATGCTGTACTATGAGACCATTATCAATAAAGATGAGGTTGCTTTACACAGGTTGATATGGGAAAATAAAGGAGATGTGTACCTGTTTGCACATGCAAATATTCCCCAAAATTTTTTCATAAGTGGTTGCTTTGATTTAGGGGCAGGAATTTGGGTAGTTATAAATGATTAAATTTAGTGTTTGTCTTTATGTCTTTTTTTCCTATTTTTAAATTTAAATTAGAAACAAGTTTGTTTTAATGTCATTCCCAGTTCCCTCTCCCTCCCCTCCTCCCCTGCCCCCAATAACCCCCTATCCCATCTCCTTTCTGCTTCCCAGAGAGGGTGAGGCCTTCCATGGGAGATCTTTCCCTGGGGGATCTTCAAAGTCTTCTGTTTTTAGTTTTGTGGAGAAGAGGGTCACCTAGGGCCTTGTGCACATTGGCAGGTACTCTTTTATTAATTACAAATTAATAATTACAAATATAAAGGAGAAAAGGTTCCACCTAAAATAGCAACTATTGTAGTGTTTGTAACCTTTTTCTTTTATGACTTGTATATTTGACTATATCAAGCAAATGAAAGATAATGAGCTTTGAAGGAGCTAGGTGAGATATTGTCTTTGTATTTCCAGTCAGGATAATTTCAGCCCTGACATACAAGGTCCTCCTCCTGCCCCTGTTTTCCTTTGCGCATGTGTGCATATGCAGTGGTGCCTGTCGAGGCCAGAAGCTAACCTTCAGTGTCACTTCTCTGGAGCCTCCAACCATGTTTTTGAGAGAGGGTATTTTACTGGAACCCAGGACTGGCTGATTAGGCCAGTTGAGTGGCCAGAGAGCTTCAAGTATTCTCTTGTTTCCACCTTGCTAGTGCTGGAAGTACAAGTGCGTGTGTCTTTTGATGTCAGTGGTGGGAATCAAATCAGGTCCTCATGGTTAGTGGTAAAAACTTTACCCAGTAAACTGTCTTTCCCAGCCCTCTTCAAATCCTCTCTCAAATAATGAAATAAGACTAACAACACCTGTAATCCCAGTACTCTGTAGGGCTGAATTTAAGAGGATTTCCACAAGGTCTAGCTCAGCTGGAGCTGAATCGTATGACACTTAAAAAAAAAAAAAAGGCACATTAAAAGAGCCATTTCAAAATGAGAGAACTCTGCTGTACAGTTGTCTGCTGTGTCTGCCGTGTGTATGGAGACTGAAGTTACAGGTTTAGTGTAGTAAAGCGTGAGTAAGGGGCACTCAGGACACCTTGGAGTGAACTGTTGCTTCATAGTCCTGGGAGTCTAGGTCTTGTTAAGAAAAATCATACTTGGCAAAAATATGAATTCCAACTCCATACTCTTTGTTCTCTTTCATTTTTGGCTTTCTTTTTTTTGGGGGGGGTCATGTTAATGGGAAAGTGGAGGGAGAAAGGTATCATTTGGTAGGAGAAAAATAATAAAGAACTTGATTTTACTCTTTGACTGTGTACTTTTGAGAAAACTCAGTGCAGCCAAAGGACTTCTTAAGCAGAGCTCATGCTTGAATACGGCCTTGCCTGGGACTGTGCAGTGGGGCACAGCTAAGACTCATTGAACACTGCCAGTGACAGGCTGATCATTGTTTCCTGTGTCTAAGTGCTCATTATGATTCCCCCCTCCCTCCCTCTTCCCTTTTGGGGGGTTCTGGGGATTTGAGACAGGGTTTCTCTATGCAGCCCTGGTTGTTCTGAACTCACTCTGTAGAGCAGGCTAACCTTGAACTCAAAGAAATCTACCTGCCTCTGCCTCCCAAGTGCTGGGATTAAAGGAGTGTGCTACCACCACCTGGCAAATTTTTTTAAATTTATAAATGTAGTAGTTTTTTTCAACAGATTCTCCAAAAAAGAGATTGTTACTTAAAACTGATTTTTTAAATAATAACCCATAAATGTCAGCAAATCTGGTTGTAAGTAGATATGATAACCATCCTAGGGAAGAGTGTGTACTTCAGGTACTAAACCACAACATTTAAACTAAACCACAACAAAAGTTCTCTTCTATATCCCCTTCCTTTCTTTCTGCATCTTGCCTTGGGACTTTAGGACTCTATGTTTTGAGGATCGACTCTGCAAATGTGTAATTGAAGTGCAGTCTGTGGCAAGTTATTCTTAGCATGCGTTTCTTATAATATATGTGATTTTTCACATATATTACTTATTTGATTTATTTACTTATTTGTTTGTATGCATGTGCACACACATGTACCATATATATATATATATATATATATATATATATATATATATGCCAGAGAACAACTTTTGGAAGATGCTTCTTTCCTTCTATCATGTGGGATCTTAGGATTAAACTTATGCCATGTGGTTTGGCATCAGAAATCTTTACCCACTAGTACCCTCTAACATACTTAATACAAAGTAAGTTGGGTATTAGTAATGTAGTATGAACATAAAAAGAGGGAGAAGTCTTATTTGTATGCATGTATTTTTATGCATGATAAATTGGAAAGGAGAAGAGCCCTTTGTGGTGTTCTTTACACTGTATGGATGGTGTTAACTGTTTGTTCTTTAAAACATACACATGCAAAATGTTTAGCAAAACTTTCTTTACCCACCTGACTGCCTGGATTCTCCATTAGTAGTAGGAGTGAAATATATTAGAGGAGTTAGTGCCTACTGAGGAGTTTCCGCCACTGCTTAAGATTTAGTGTGTCTTAGAATTGCTTGGAGGCATTTACTGAAATTTCCCATCCTTTGCCTCTAGATCCAGGGGTCCTATTTCACTGAATTTGTAATGAGTTTCAGGAATCTGTATTTTTAACATGTACCACAATGTGTTATCGTTCTAGGTCTTAAATAGGTCACATTTTTTTAGACCTATTTTAGTACTTTGAGCAGTCTCTGGTCACTGTTAGGCATAATAGGGGTTTGTGTGTGTGCATGGACTGCTCTTACATTATTGAGCATGTCATTGTAGTACTCCGAGGTGTATGGGTCATTCATGGTTGCCCTACAATATGTCTTGAGGGTTAGTAATCTATAGTAAGAAACAATGTTAGTGTGGTAGTGCATTCCTGCACTCAGCACTTGGAGGTGGAGACAGGAAGACCAGGAGCTCAGCATCACCCCGAGCTACACAGTGAGGACAAGGCCAGCTCGGATTACATGAAATTTTCCTCTCTTCACCTTCCCCCAAAACTCACAAGAGAGAAAAAAATAGAACAAAAATCAACAAGAACTGTGATTCCACTTATCGGTCATTCTCAAAGGTGAATGCTGTCTTCTGTAGTGTTCTCATTGTTGACTTAGAAAAAAAGGACAAATAATTATATTTAGAATTAATCTATATGTGGTTTATCTTTTTAAAAGATTTTTTTATTATTTTAATTATCTGTATGTGAGAGGAGGTCTATGTATGACTGAGAGTGGCCTTAGAGGTTAGAGCTGTAAGATTCTCCTGGAGAAGGGGTTTCAGGCTGTTGTAAACTGCCAGATGTGGGTGGTAGGAATTGAACTCAGGTCCTCAGGAAGAGCAGCATTTGCTCTTAACCACTGATCATATCTGTAGCCCTCCCTATATATGGTTTATCAAAAGCTTTGGAATTTAGGTATTGTATAGTGTTTGAATAATTTGAAATTGTGAATTAAATCTTTTTTTTTTAGTAAGTTTTAGTATTTATCTGTTCTCAGAAAGAAAATGTATCTGGAAGTTCTCAGGAAAAGCCCTTTTTGACTTGGTAGTAGTAAAGAATTAATATTTGCCTCAGTACATTGTCCCCCCTTTTAGTTTACTTAAATTTTTTTTCATACAATGATCATGTTCTTTCCCCCTCCTCCAGCTCTTTCAAGAGCCTCCTTACATCCCTACACACCCAACTTTATGTTCTGTCTCTCTCTTCCTGTCTTTTCTCTCAAAAAAAAAAAAAAAAATGGAACACTTCACAAATTTGCATGTCATCTTTGTTCAAAGGCCGTGCTAATCTTCTGTATTGTTCCAGTTTTAATGTATGTGCTGTGGAAGCACACACACTCTGGTTGTTTTGTGTTCATTCACGTGGGTGTCTGGGTCTTTCTGTGGCATACACTCCCTTGAGTTTGTAAGCAAATTAAATTGTTTTGTTCCAGAATGTGTAACAGTTACTGAATTCTTGAAGATGTTAAGGAATGAAAATATCAGACAATTTAACTTTAACAGAGGTTGTTTTGTATATTGCCACAATTCAGAAACCAGTATAGGTGTGCTTCATCTCTAGCTGATTTTGTACTCATATAGAAAAATTTGGTGCCTTTTTCTCTTGAATCCTTAATCTTTAGAGGTCAGACAGTGTCTTGTTTTCATAGAAGATGCTTGGTAGATCTTAGGTGAACAGAATATAAATGTAGTAAAATGATACTAATGGAATAAATAAATCACCAGTAATATACCTTGTGATAGCAAGATACAAGGAACTGACACATTAGTGCTTTAATATTTTTTGTAAAAATTGAGTTTCAGCTCCCCAAATTTTACTTTTTAGCTGTTTCATAAGTTTAGCATATTTATAATAATAAGTAACTCTGGCAAATTCTGGAACTTTCTTGGCTACATAAAGCTGTTCGCTTCTTTCCTGTGACAGTATCTTTTAGGCAAGACAGAACATAACTTTGAGCTTTGGGCTTTCTGCTTTATTCACATTTGTATTTGAATTTTTTTCATCTAGCTTTCAATTTTTAAAACAAAATAACCACTTTGCAATGAGGCTATAAATTTTTAACTAAAAAATGCACAGGGCTGGGCATATAGCTCATTGGTAGAACACTGGGCAACTTGTGTAAGTCTCTGGGTCTGATTTATTAAGAGCTGCCAAAATAAAGAAAGAAAATAGCAAAACTTTCACACATTGAGCTTGCATGCATGTGGTGCTGTGGAATCAGGCAGAGGGTTTGACACACATGAGGCAAGTGCTCTGCCACTGAGCAGTACTCCCAGCCCCTAGACATTTTAATTTGGTGGCTTTCAGATAATTAGAACTCTTATAAATATAAGTACAGTTTATATCATTAGTGTTCCCTTGTACTTCTAGCTCCTGTAGCCCAAGTTTTGCCTTTGATATTTAGCATAAGTAATTTGTGACTAAAAGAAAAAAAAAAACTTAAGGAAAAGAAAACCTAGTTAAGAGACCGTACTATTTGGGCCAAGGAAGAGGCCAAAGGGAAAGGAAATGGAAATGAAGTGTGAACAGACATTGGTGTTTGTTCATTTTACTTGTGCAAGAGTGCTGGTCATGTCAAAGGTATTTTGAAACGGTTGGTTCAGTAATTTGGCCTACTGTCTTTTTTTCTCTATAACAGTTTTTCTGTTTTCTACTACACCTTGCACATCCACCAATCCAAGACACCTTGTAGGTGAGTATTTTTCTAGTTCTCAAATGGCATCAGTTGTTCCCAGCTAGTTGCCTCTTCATTAAAACTAGGCTCTATTTTTCTACTCTGAATTACCAGGTATTTGATTCCTCAAAGACTATTTTTGTCCACAACTTTAAAAGTTACCATCAGGGTACGTAGCTCAGTGACAACTTGCCTATTGTGTGTAAAGCCAGGACCCTGCTTCCCCAACACAAAAACACAGTCTTATGATCATGGGTAAACTATTGAAGGGCTGCTTTTCCATTACTCTCAAACCAATACCTCACAATTCACAATAAGATTGCATTTCTTTTCTCTGCTGTTTATACTCTTAAGAATTTTAAAATGATAGTTTCAGACTTTTGTTATTTATTTATTTTTAAGTGCTCTGAATTGAACTTATGCTCTTCCACATACTTCAAGCACTTCACTACTAAGCTATACTTCCAGCTCTCTTTTTAGTTTAAATAAACTGGGAAATTTGGGCTTGAAGGATGGCTCAGGGGTTAAGAGCACTGGCTGTTCTTCCAGAGGCCCGGAGTTCACTTCCCAGGATCTGATGCCCTCTTCTGGCATAAAGTCGTACATGCAAATAGAGCAGTATCAATAAAATAATTAAATCTTAAAAAAAAAAAAACCTGGAAAATTAGAACAAGTTGGTTTTATTTTTTAAAACATGAAAGCATACTGTAATATTGTGAGATACAAACTAAGGAATTAAAGGGTAAAATACTTTAATAGTGTTTTTAAAATTTTTTTCTGAATGTAAACATGGTTCCCAACTAAATGCTTAAAAGAAACTTGGAAATAATCTCTAGAAGTTGTTTATCTCATGTAGTCTCCTGTGGTTAGGTCAATTCTCTAGTCATATCATTATACTCATGGATTAGAAAGGTGAAGCTTTTGGATTTTTCTGCATTTGTGTTAGACTTACCTGCTTGTGCTTTGTAAGACAATTTTTTAAATTCTATAAAGAAACAGTATTTTCCTAAAGGCATTGGAAATAACAGACTGTTATGTTCCAGTTTTTAATTTTGAAGAGGATTTGATCAAAAGAAAAAAGAAATTGAAACAAAATCTTCTGAGAATCGTTGGTGCTTGTGTATAGTTTACAGTTCCCAGGCAGTCAGAGCACTTGTTAAACTACGATTTTTAACTTCTGGCTTTATGAAGTTCTTATTATCCCCAACCTTCTGTTGCAGTGCCCATTCACTCTGATGTTTGGTAACAGCTGAATATTCTCAACATGTATTCCTAGACAATCTAACAGAAGCACTAGGATGACAAGCAGAAATTAGTTTTGTACAGACATGCTTTGTTTTTTTTTTTTATACACTTGGCATGTAGTGACATGCATGGCTAAATTTAGTGGTCAATTTATGAAGTTTGTAAGTAAGCTATTGTTTGCTAGTCTTTTTCCTCTGCTCATCTTTCTCTCCCTCCTAAATTTCCAGCATAGACACGGGAATTGGAAAGTGGCTGGAAGAGTTACCTCTTCCTCATACCATGCCTGATCTTGGCAACATGCAGTAATTTTTTTAAAAATGAATATCTCAGTTGCCTTTGCACTCCTTCCTGTGTGGTTCCTTCTTTTGCCAATTATTTATGCAGTTTTTCTTTTATGAATTTTCTATAAGAACTTTGAGGAAGGAAAAAAACATGGATTTCCGTGATTTAGGTTAAGTGTACTCTATGTAAAAGTTAGAATTTGTGAGTCCTGAAGGCAAACCGTCTTCTACAGCTCTCTGGATTGGTGGATATGCAAATAACAAGCAAAGGAAGGAGCAAGCATTTCTTTTGAAACACATGATAAGGAATATCACATGTTATTTGAGTCTGTTTGAACCTCTTTAATCTGGTTACTTACTGAGTTTGCAGCATATTTTATATTATTCAAAGGTTTAATATATAAGATATTATTGAATAAATTCATGTAATTGGTAAGCATGCTCATGAAATAATATTCTTTTTCTTTAGAAAATTTCTATATTTCTCATAATTTTTGTTTGTATGTTTATTTGTGTGTGTGTATGTATGTGTCAAGATCTTGCTATATAGTCCAGGCTAGCTTCAAACTTGATATGTAGTCCCATCTTCCTTGGAACTTGCAGCCCTTTTGCCTCAGCCACCTACAAAGTTGGGATTATAGGCATACACTACCACATCTGCTCCTAATCATTTGTGTTAGGTTCTTATTTATCTTTTACATTACAAAAGCTCACTGCAATGTGTTTAAAATAAGGGAACTAACTAGAGAGTAGAACTTTCAAGTTAGATTGAAGAAATATTGTCAGGTGTTCATGTTTATATCTAAACTTGTCAAAAACAATGACAAGATTGTATTTTATTATCGATTGATTGATTGATTGATTGATTGATTGGTTTTTCGAGACAGGGTTTCTCTGTGGCTTTGGAGGCTGTTATCCTGGAACTAGCTCTTGTAGACCAGGCTGGTCTTGAACTCACAGAGATCCTTTGCCTTTGCCTTCCGAGTACTGGGATTAAAGGTGTGTGCCACCAACGCCCGGTGACAAGATTGTACATTAACATGCAAGAATTCAGTGATGGGCTCAACAGTTTTTAAACATAGAGGAGAGTAGTTCTGGCTTGGCAGTCTGGTTCTTACTGTTGTGCATTTTCAGAGTGTGAATAATACTTCTTATTATGTATGGTTCTTAACAACTAAACTCCAATTTGAATTTTCTGACAATGGAAATGTCTCAAAGCTACTTGATAATTATTTATTTATTTATTTATTTATTTTTTTGTGGTTTTTCAAGACAGGGTTTCTCTGTGTAACAGCCTTGGCTGTTCTGGAACTCACTTTGTAGACCAGGCTGGCCTTAAACTCACAGAAATCCACCTGCCTCCTGAGTACTTGGATTAAAGGCATGTGCCACCATGCCCAGTTTATTATTGTTCTTTTGAGAGTAAGGATATTTTGTGACTATGAAGAATTGAAGTTAAAGTGATAGAAAGAGGTGAATAAGCGTGTAAGCAGAAAGTTAAAATACGTATTCATGTGCTGAGTGATTTTAGACATAGTGCCCATGTACTTCAACTGTGCTGTTCATGTCTTCCTTATTGAAGTTCACTAACTCTTAAATTAATATGGGCAATAGACATGTGGTGCTTATTTTTTATTTGCAGCATATTTTATAGTGGTATGCCTCATTATTTTTACATGGTAAACTATTTTCTACTTTTACCCTATTAATATATACCAAATAGGAGTAATTAAATTGCAAAATACCTTTTTTTGTGATGAGGCAAGAGCACATAGTCATATATATAGACTTGCACATCCTGTCTTGAAGAAATTAAGTTTGGGGATAGTTGCCATATTTAATATATCCAGGGGTTGCTATGTAGGCTTTGGAGTACTCACTTTGAGGTTTAAAACACTGGTTCTTCCCTTAGATATTCCGAGAAGCTCGAAGAACAGTACCTAGTATTGTTTATATGCCTCATATTGGTGACTGGTGGGAAGCTGTCAGCGAGACTGTGAGAGCAACTTTTCTGACACTGTTACAGGATATACCATCCTTTTCACCTATATTTTTATTGTCTACCTCTGAAACCATGTACAGTGAACTGCCTGAAGAGGTAAGAAGTGCTTAAATATTTATTTTGCCTTATTATATTGTTAAGAAATAGTTGACTTGTTAAACAACTTTTATTAGAATAAAATCACAGTTGTTATAAAGGTCTACAGCTTATTATTAGCCACCATTCTTGTTTGGTATAATCTTCCTCACTGTTGTGAAGATTGAGACAACTCAGGCCTCAAGCAGAGCCTGACGTGTAACTTCCTAACGAAGCCTGAGCTCTTCCGTCACTAGTCCCTTGTCAATGATCCTCTTCATTCTTCTTTGTGAGATCAGTTGATGGGATTTGACCTCTAGCTTTCATTAGTAGGGTTAAATTTTATTTGAATTAAATATTATTGTGCATTTTCTTTTAAAAATATATCTGAAATTTACTTTTGAGTTCAAATTAAAATTAAAACCATAATTGAGGGGAAGAAATTGGCATTGAATGAAATTGATTAGAAAATTTTAATACCCCAATCTTACTTGACCTTCAAATGGTAATTTTTAGAAATACTTACTGAAAAATAATTTCGTGGGAGTAGAAATGATGTTCACCTAAAATATTTACATGCTTTATGTAACAGAAACCTGATTGTGCTTCTTTTGGGTATATGCCTAGGAGTGGAATTGCTGGATCTTGTGGTAGACTCATTCCCATTTTCTTGAGGAGTCGCCATACTGATTTCCACAATGGCTCATGTACTAATTCTTTAAAAAATATTTTTAATCCTATTATTTATTTGATGTGTATGGGTGTTTTGTCAGGATATATGTCTGTTTACTTTATGTGTGCTTGGTATCTACGGAGACAAGAAGAAGACCTCAGATCCTCTGGAACTGGAGTGAAAGACAATTGTGAGCTGCCATGTTGGTGCTGGGAATTGAATCTGAGTCCTGAAAGAAGAACCAGTGCTCTTAAGCATTAAGCTATTTCTCCAGCCCTCCTAATAGTAATTCTTTAAGATGCCGTTTCTTGATATTGTGATGTTTAGGCTTGCTGAGTGGTCAGGGAGATACCAATTTCATCTTAATCAGTTAAGACTGTCTCTCATTTCCTGTACATTTACTAAGGTGCCTGTGACGTCTTACTAAGTCTAAGTCTGAATTTCCTTAAGGCTGGTGTTTTCTATTAACAATGAGTAACCAACTACCTAGTGTGGTTTCTGGCTACATACCTATAAATATATATAGACATCTGTGCACACATGTATTTCAAGCACAGTAAATCTCAGTTGAGTGAATGAATAGAATATATAAAAACAAGATTATCACTACCATACAGAAATTAAATTTTGGAGGGAAGAGAGAGATACTGAAAAAAGTTATAATATGAAAATGTTGTAATATGGGGCTGAAGAGATAGCTCATCAGCTAAGAATGCCTGTGTTCTTGCTGAGGACCTGGGTTCAGTTCCCAGCACCCATATCAGGCGGCTCACAACCAGCTCTAACTTGAGCTACAGTAGCTACGACACCTTCTGTCACAAACACATACTCGCATATATTCACACAATTAACAATAATAATATCCCTTTTGAAAGATACAGTAGTAGAATATAAAAAATATTAACATTATTACTGAAAGATTACACTAAAAATGAAAAAACAAGCTATAAACTGGTTGAAAATGTTTCACATAGATCATTTATCTGATGAATGACATTAAAAATGTGTGACAAACTCTTATAACTTAATAATATGGAAATCCAGGGCAGGCAATTTGGCTCAGTAAGTAAAGGCACCTGCTGCCAAGACTGAACACCCGTGATTGGGTTCCAAATGGTAGAATGAGAGAACTGACCCTTGGAAATTGGTCTTCTGACTTCCACATGCACATATACACAAATAAATAAAAGTAAGAAAATTCCACCAAATGATTTTAGATAAGGGTTTTAAGACTATTAAGACAGAGGAAGTCTATTCTACATGCTTAAAAAAAAAATGAAGCTGAATGATTATCTAACACCAAATACAAAATCAACTCAAAATACACCAAGGATGTGTGTAAGAGCTACAACTTTTCTTTCTTTTTCTTTTTTTTTTCTTTCTTTTTTTTTTTAAACTTGTAGAAGAGTTTGTTGAGGGCTCACAGCTTAGGCAGGCAGGCAGGGCACTGGAGTAGCAACTGAGTGCTCACATCTGAACCCACAAGCTCAAGGCACAGAGAGCTTTGAAACTTTAAAGCCTAACTCAGTGACACATTTTCTAGTCCTTCCCAAACAGTTTTACCAGCTGGGGACCAAACACTCAAATATATGAGCCTATGGAGGCCTTTGTGGGCCATTCTTGTTCAAACCACAAAAGTAGCAAGTGCTTTACCAACTGAGCCATTTCCCCAGCCTCTCCTAGTTCATTTTGATTGTCTTTATTTAAGGTGCACAACATGGTGTTTTGGTATAAGACCAAAAGCAAGGAACTTTCCTCTGTTTTCTTCTAGGAATTTATAGATTCATGTCTTAAAATTAGGTCTTTAAATCCATTTTCAGTTGGTTTTCCCCCCACAGGGTCCAGTTACTTATTATTTTTCATTTATTGAATGGAAATGTAGGGGAGGGTTATAGATGGGAACTAAAACTTTTAAGACTCTTTAAAGTAAGCATAGGTGGAAAACTTCATGATACCATGTTTGACAGTGAGTTCTTGGACATGATACCAAAAAAGCAAAAACAAGTACTAAAAATAAATAAGTTGCATCTTACAGTATTAAAAAAGTTTGTATGTCAATGGGCATTATTGATGGAATGAAAGGCAAACCATAAAATGGGAGAAATATTTGAAACAATAAGAAAAGCTTTTATCAGGGAGTTTGGAGTCTAGAAAGTAGAAACCAATCAACCAACCAACCAACCAACCAAACAAACAAACAAAAAAATCAAAGACAGTGTTAAGTGCCATGGTGACAAATGTAGATGGTATAAAAACGATTTAAGTAGTGTGTCTTGGAAAGGAGAACTTTGTATTGAAAGCCTTGATAGAATAGGTTAGCAGATGAGAGGTGAAATCAGCATGCAGTATGCTGAGATGAGAACTACTGACATGTTTCCTTTGAATTTTCATGTGAGGGTATGGTGGAGTAGTCTGTGAAATATCTAAACTCTTGTTCCTTAATAGCAGAACCAGGATTCTAGAGGATACAATGCAGTTGACTTCATAGGGAAAGAACAGAGGATGGGAAATACAAAGAAATACGAAGATTTTGGTTGTTTTGTTTTTGTTTTTCAAGGCAAGGTCTCTCTGTGTAGCCCTAGCTATCCTGGGATTCACTCTGTCTGGAAGAAATACAAAAGTTTTAAAAGTGACTGTTAATATTCTAGCTCCTGGTTCTAAATAATTATTTTTTGGTACTATGCAATAATTATTTGAGGTTATGTCTAACAGTCTGTTATAATCAACTATTGGATTTGCTTTTATCTGGTGATCTTTACTTATATAATGTCACTTTTTAAGGACTTGGACCAGTGTACATTTTTCCGTTGTGTTTTTGTTTATGAAGTCAAACTTTTTGCCAGCAGAATGAATATTCTGTGTTGTAAGAATGGTACTAGAATTGGAAGGAATTGTAATTTGGTTTAATATGTATGCTTTTAATTTTGTATTCTTTCTTTGTGTATATGTGTATATATAGGTTAAATGTATCTTTAGAATACAGTATGAAGAGGTATTATATATTCAAAGGCCTATTGAAGAAGATCGAAGAAAATTTTTCCAAGAACTTATTCTCCATCAGGCATCAATGGCACCACCACGAAGGAAGCATACTGGTAAGTCCCAAAAGCTTTATAAGAAAAAAGTTAGAAAGGAATTAAGAAATATTTAGATTATCTGTCTTGGTGGCAAACACCTTTACTCACTGAACCATCTCACTGACCTAGAGGAACAGTTGAAAATGATCATTGTGTTTAGCTGATCCAAGATTGAATTACATTTTTGTTAAAGTTTTATGAAGCACAGCTTCAGATCTCCTGGTAGATTCTGCATTCAACAGCCCAAAAATCCAAGGGGAAAAAGTCATGAATTCTATCTAGTCTGTTTCAGTTATTTGAAGTACCTGGTACTTGAAATGGCAGGTTGTGAATAACAAGCTATTACTTTGTGGACCAGTTATTACTTTGTGTTAGCTACTTTTCTCCTTGTTGTTACAAAATGCATAACAAAAATAGCTTAAGGAAGGAATGGAGGAAGGAAGGAAGGGTTTAGTGTGGTTCACAGTTTGAGTAGATGCAGTCGATCCTGATAAGAAAAGCACCACAGTGGTGGGAGAGCAAGACACTCTTCCACATGTCTGCAGCCAGGAAGCCCAGTGGTGAATGCTGGTACTTAGTTTCTTCCTGCTGTGGCCCCAGCCCATGGAGTGGGGCTACCCACATTCCAGGTGTCCACTGTCTTCATTTATACCTCATTAGACACTTCCTCACACACAACCAGAGGTATGGATCTCCTAGGTGTTTACCTTAAACTTTTTTTTTTTTTTAATCTTTCTGCTTTGTGAGGCTGGATACCTTAGTAGTTAGGAACATGTGCTGTTGAGTATGTAATTCAAGAGTGTCAGCACCCATGTACAAACCCGGAACGGTCCAAATCTGCCTGTAACCCAGTGTAGAGGAGGACAAAAACAGAAGGACCTTTGGGGCTTGATGGCTGCCAATCTCACTGAGAGACCCTGCCTTGAAGGAACAAGACAGAGTGATAGGAGGAACCCTGATGCCTTTCTCTGGTCTAAACATATGTGCACATGTATATACTCCAACATACAGATACATGCTCACGTGTGCATGCACACATAGTTTCTACTTTTCTTTTCTTCCATCCTTGTAGGTGTTTTTCAGTGTCCCTACTTGTGGTGCTCAAAACATGCAGGTAGGATTCTTAGAGGGCTAGAATTGTGAGTCATCCAGTGAGGTGAAGTTATTCTCTTACTTCTTTTAATTTCCATTTGAAGTTTTACTTACTGTGTTTTCATGGTTCACTTATACTTGTAATTTCTTTTTCTTTAAAGATTGTTTTGGGAGAATGCAAGAAGTCCAATTGAGTCCTGGTTTACCATGCTGAAATTTTAAAACTTTTTCTTCTCTCTCTCTCCTTTTAAAAGCTCTGTGTGCTATGGAAGTGCTTCCTCTTGCACTACCATCTCCTCCTCGTCAGTTATCAGAATCAGAAAAAAATCGGATGGAAGACCAGGAGGAAAATACATTAAGAGAATTGCGGTTGTTTCTCAGGGATGTTACCAAGAGGCTGGCCACAGATAAACGCTTTAACATCTTCAGCAAACCGGTGGATATTGAAGAGGTCTTGTTTCAGTAGTGTGCAAACAGTGAAGTTGAACTGGCTAAAAGAAAAAAAATATTGACATCTTTTTTGGAAGGAAAAAAAGCAAAGGCATGGATGAATATTACCCCTAGCCTATAAAATTTTAATCCATGTGATAACTACCAAGTGTCACCAGCAAACACCTGGTGACTTTTGAGTGGAATTAGTGACCAATTTGAATATGTCCTCTTAATTATTATTGCTCTCTGTGATAACCTACTCTTCAATGCAAGAGGAGGATTAAAATTTACTTTTGTGAACTGTCCATAATAGACTATTTTTATTCCAGGATAAATCCTACTTTTAAAAGTACATTGGTATCAATGCAGTGGTGCCAGTACTGGCATTTCCTTAGCTGTTTAACTGTGAGAAGAGGTGGCAAAGCCTCTTCCTGTCCTAGGCTTTCTGCTTTAGAAAGACCTCTTGCTAAGTCACTGCTGGAAGTTAAGCACATCCCATGCACTTAAGTCTGTCCTGTCCAAAGATTTCCTCTGCTCCCAGTGGAAAATTCCTCACTTTGTATGTGTATTGTTCTGTGTAATTGTGGAACTTGGTTTGTGATGGTGAGAAAAAGAATTTTCCATTTGGAATATACTAGGATGCTGTCAATTAAAAAACAAAACTTTATCCTGGGATAATATAGTGTGGATGACCACAGTATAATCTTTACTGGCCTTCTCCTTATAGTTCAGACTCCATGTTTGAGCAGTTTTGGTGTTTTAGTTTTTTTTTTTGTCATTGAAAATATTTGAATTATCAAATGATTCAAAGTTTAATGTTGTGTCCTAATTGTGAAATCTGTGTTTTTGGACCTGAGCAGATTCCTTTGGAACCATTACGTCATCTGTGACTGGGAAGAATAAGTTAGTGTTATATTTTTCCCTTCAACAAGTCTGAAAATACACATCTTTCCCTTCTTTTGGAGTAAAAGGACTGTCAGAATTCTTATTTGAATGTTTATCTACAATGTGTAGTTGTCCATTTGATACTTTTTTGAAAAACATGCAAAGTCATTTTATTATTTTTCTAGTGTTAGAGTTGAGGAAGATGGTTAGTGACATAGCCAAGTTTTGGAAGTTTTTTCAAATTTGAAGCCCATAGTCTTTTTTTTTTTTTTTTTTTTTAATTTGAGACAGTCTCATTATGTAGACCTGGATGACTTTGAATTTGTAATCTTCCAGCTTCTAAATTTTGGAATTATAGGCATGTACCACCATACTTGATAGCCCAAGTCTTTCATCCTTTCCATCGTAGCTACCTTCTGCCTTTTCACACTGGAATAACAGGACATGTAAGATATGCCTAATATATGCTTTTAGCTTAAAATAAACCTCACAAATTTGTAGATTATGTTTTTCCATATAGTGTTTTCATCTGAAACTATTGGCTAATTTTAAAGATTTCTTTTTATCGCCCTAAAAAATAAGCTCAGGGTCTTGCATGTTTGGCCAGTGTTCCACCCACCAAGCTATATCCTGGCCCTGAAGGTTGTTAAAAGGAGATCCAGCTTCCCATGCTTAGATGAACTAGTTTTCTTCTTGCTCAAGAAACTTCTCTTCCTAATCACAAAACTTTGGCAGATTTCAATTGTCATCCATTTTTAAGAGAATAAAAGTTCTATAAATCATGGTAAGGAAATGGAAAGGATTAGAAATGCTAACTAAGGTTTAGGTAAAAATTTTATTTAATGTTATGATCCTTTTTTTTTTGGTCTTAGATTCATTCTGGTCTTGCTCTCAAAGCAAGGAGTATCTGGGCAAGAATAGAAAAGGGAAAACAAGATAATAAATATCTAAGTGGTTTAAGACATAAAAGCATACAAATGATGAATTAGAAGTGGCAAAAATGAGTTCGAGACTAGCCCGGTCTGCAAGAGCTAGTTCCAGGACAGCCTCCAATGCCGCAGAGAAACCATGTCTCGAAAAACAAAACAAAACAAAACAAAACAAAACAAAAAAAAGTGTCAAAAAACTATCAAATTTAAACTCATCTGCAGAAAGCAAAACATTAAAAAAAATACTGATTAAGCATGTGCTAAAATTTCATACTGTTAATAGTATAGAACTTTGAGTACCTTTGTGTTTATAAATGTTTGTTTCCACTTTTATACCAGGGTCATAGCTGAGAGTCCCAACTAACAGTTCCACTCCTACCTGCATAAAATCCCCCTTAAAGCTGACAGTCATATATGCAAATTACATGCATGCATGGATATGCATGTTTTTGAATAAACTTAAAATCATGGCATCAGCGTCATCAGAAGCTATATGAAAACAAACTCTGACTTTGAAGACAGTAGAAACTGCCTAGAAGTTGGTCCTGAGCTAGTTTTAGACATAGCTCAAACTGCTTTCAGATCACAGCTCACTACCTGACTTGAGGTTTCCACTTGAGAAAACAAGAGACATAGGTTGCTAATCCTTCCTTACTGGTTATGTGACACTAAAACATAAAACTTAATGTATAAATCCTGTCTGAGTGTCTTGCTGTAGAATCATTTCTATGTAGAGACAAGTCCAGCAAATCTTTTACAAGTTAGAAAAAATAATACTTTTTTAACTGAAATAAAATGTGTGTAATGACTCCAAAGGAGTAGAAAATACTTTCCATGAAATGGTTCGCCTTATACAGTTCAAAAAGAAATTTTTTGTTGAAAAAAATTAGAAACACATAGCAGAAATTCCCTATTAGTATGAAAAAAAATCTGTTTTTATTTTCCTTTTCTTTTTCTTTCTTTCTTTCTTCCTTTCTTTCTTTTTTTCTTTTTTTTTTGAGATAACATACTTACTGATGCTTATTGGGTACTTTACCCACACATTCTCTTCTCAGATAAACCCACATACTGACTTTGGTTTCAGATTTCAAGAACACCATGAAGCTTTTCATGGAAAGTATGTCAGATAGTAACTTTAGTAGAATAAATAGCATTGTAATTTTACTTTTATATAATTAACTACTTAGATTTGTTTTAAAGTATTGTTTTTTAATTAGTGCTTTTATGAACTAAAGCACATAAAAAACCAGATGTATTCTAAAGTGTCCTATTTGTTTTAGGTTTCAGATTATCTTGAAGTAATCAAAGAACCAATGGATTTATCAACAGTAATAACTAAAATTGATAAACATAATTATCTAACAGCTAAAGATTTCCTGCAAGATATTGACCTCATCTGTAGCAATGCTTTAGAATACAATCCAGACAAGGACCCCGGAGGTAAGGATACTTAGGGCAAAGTGCCTGTTTCCGATTGATAGATGAATGTGTTCAGGAACTCTGAGAAAGTAGTAAACCACCTGGAAACACTGCTTAAGCCAGAAGGTTTTATAGTTCTAGGCACTATGTTTTTGTCAGGGATTTAGTTTTCATTTTCCTTTTAATTCTTATAATGGATTCTAATTTTGTTCAGATTGATGGAATAGTTAGCAAATGAACTTAACCTAAAATTTATTTGTTTAGTCAACATCAGTAGGGCCATTGAACACAGAATTTTTAATTTGTGGGAAATCAGGTCAGGATCAGATAAACAGCGCGAGCTCTCTCTCTCTCTCATTTGCATAGCAGAAGAATCAAGCAGTGCTAACACCCTTAAGGTATTAGTGAGAATATGATTATATGTGGTCATTTTTGTGCTTGGGACAGTATTCATGTTTTGTTCTGTGCTTAGGTATAATTACAGAGTTATCTTGTTTTCATTTGGCCCATCATGGTCATGCAGTGGCTTTGTGTGATGCTGTTTTTAACATGAGTACTACACTGGGATTAAGCTGATCATGCTAGGCTAACTCTTAGGTAGAGCTTATGTGGTATACTTGGAACTTTTCTACTCTGCTCAGTAATGTCTCCTGCGTTCGTACCCCACCCTCTTATATCTTTAATCAACAAGAGAATAATTTTTTCTCAGCAGCAGCAGAGCCACTTGTTATGTATGTACCTGTAAAACAACCTCAGGGTCTGTTATGTAGCAAGTGTAAACTGCATGAATGTTGTATTACTTTTACAAGGTCCCATGAGTATTTAAATGTTTACAATGTTCTTCTTGGCAGAACACATGGCCATTTGGGGTTATGGGGGAACTACTTATTCAGTGAAGATAAAAGCCTTTGGAAGTTAAATATGGCTACATGTTTACCAGATTATCTCGAACAAGGATGATATGGATAGAAATTTAATGTTAATTGATGAGAAATTTAACTTGCAGCTTCTAAATGTGACCAGGGTCATACATTTGTTATCTTAGGGATAGGACATGAATTAAGCTTGATCACAAAGCATTGTTGGGCTTATAATGCATCCCTTTCCTTGCCTCTAGGACAATTCTTAGATCTATCATCATTCAACCAATTTTGCTGAAATTCATCCTTAATCTTATAGTCTTCAGAATTATAACATTTTGTATTAGTTGTCTGGGATCAGAGTTCTCAGAGGCACTCATTTTTTTTGGAACCATCTGTAGTCTACTAAGTATATTCCCAACTTTATTTGTGATAGTTGTACCTCATGAATTTCAGACTTAACCAAGCTCACCTACATTTCTGTTAGTTTTTATGACTATCATGCTCTAATTATTGATCCGGATACTTGGTATATAAAAATGTCTGTGACACTTTTTTTTTTTTTCTTTCTTTCTTTGGTTTTTTGAGACAAGGTTTCTCTGTGGCTTTGGAGGCTGTCCTGGAACTAGCTCTTGTAGACCAGGCTGGTCTCGAACTCACAGAGATCTGCCTGCTTCTGCCTCCCAAGTGCTGGGATTAAAGGCGTGCACCACCAACACCTGGCATCTGTGACACTTCTTACACAGAGATGTGTAACCTGTGTTAGTATTATACATCAGTGATGTGACTCCTGTGTGGCAGATACTGGTCTGTATGCCATTGAATTACAAAATATGACAGACCAGGAGGCTTAAGCAACCAAAGTTTTTTCTCGTCTTCTTTGAGATGAGTCAGTGAGTTTGGTCTCTCCCATCTGCTCTTCATGGGCCTCTGAGGGCACATGCAGATGTGCATATATACATAAATAAAATAAATCTTTTTGCAGATTGAAAAAAAATCAGTAGTTTTTGGTCATTAGTAGAATTGTTAAGCCTGTGTTCATGTGCTTATATATCTCCATTGGGATATTTTTTAAGCATCTGAAAACCAAAATACTTGCCCTTCTCTCCCCTTTTGGTTGCAAGAAGCTAGAGAATTATCTTCAATTCTTATCAACCCCCTCATCTACTTTATCACCCTTTCCTATAGTTGAGAGCCCATTTCAGATCTGTAATCTCTTTTTTCATCATCACAACCATCACCCATCAAGTCATGGTCTTTAGCACTTCGAGAAAGAGCTTTGTGTTTATGCTTCTGGATTGTGTCTTAATCCCTCTCAGTCCAGTCTCTAGATAACAGCCAGGGTGAGTCATGTTACTTCCTTGTTCGTGGCTCTCCAGTGACCTTTCATTGCTTGTAGAATAAATTCTGAACTGTTTTGGAAAAGGTCTGGTACTTGTTTTCATCTTGGCTATTTATTGAGTTCTCTCCATGAGGTACCATTTTAGTTTCATGAACTCTCCTAGCTCTTGGATGTGACACAGTCTGTACCTGCTTGCAGTGGTTCCCCCTCCTCAGTCTGCAGCTCCGAAGCTTGTTCACCAGCTAATTCAAGTGCCTCTTCTTTGAGAACTTTCTTAGGTCTCAGGTGAAATTTGCCCCATTGCCAACCCTGCTGACTTTCTTTACAGCCGTATGTCAGATTGGTGTTTTGTATTTTTGTTGTCATTTGTTTTGTCTTTTGAGGGAGAAGGCTTTTTATGTATGAGATATTTATTTTAAAGACTAAAACAATTTGTGTGTTTATCTATGTGGGTATTTGCATGCGTGCTCCTTTGTGTGTGTGTGTGTCTGTGTATCTGTGTCTGTGTCTGCAGAGGCCAGATGATTCTCAGCTTCTATGTAGCTAGAGTTACAGGTGGTTGTGAGCCACTTGAATTGGGGCTAGGAACTAGTCTGGTCCTTTAGAATAGCAACAGGAAGCATTCTTCCTCCCTCTAGCTGAGATACTGTTTATTTAATGCTACTTTCCTATGTAGTCTCAAAATTGTAATTTTGTTGGAACCACACCGGCCTTATTTATTTATTTATTTATTTATTTATTTATTTATTTATTATTTAATGTGCTTCTGTGTAGTTGTTACTTCAGTTTTCCTAGTGATAGTGTTTGTTGAATGTTTAGAGAACATATATCAGTAAGAAACATACCAATTGTTGTATATGTGCTATATTTATTTTTATAAGATTTCCACAGTAAGTTGTAATCATAAATGCTATAAACAAGATAATTTATACTTCATGCCTTTACTACAGAGAGAAAAGTGAATCTTTTTTATTTTGGATTATTATTATTATTATTTTTTTTTAGATAGGGTATCATGTTGCCTAGGCTGGGCTGAAACTTGCTGTGTAGCAGAAAATGACCTTGAAGGGATCCTTCTGCTTTTCCCTAGAGGTGTGCACCACTGTGCCAGGCTCATACTATTCTAAGTTATCTTGCATTTATCTGCCTTTTCCCATCTGGAGTCCTGTAACTCCAGAGGGCACTACTGACATTGCGTTGTTCACCACCCCAGTCTTTGTTATGACCTGTGAGGCAGACATGGTTTCTATGGTATCACTTTAGCTGTAGTACCTAGAACCCCAGGTGCTTCTCCCTGCTTCTGCCCACCGATGTTGTGCTTTGGGCTTTGTTTGTTGCTATATTTTTCAGACAAGATCATGCTGTGAAGTAGCTAGGGCTTCATGGAGTTGGTGATCCAAGTGCTGGGGTTATAAGTATATACTGTCACCGTTGGCCTTGCCTACAATTTACATGCCATCTTGCATGCTTTAGATTAGGTAGTTTTTCTGTATTTATCTGCTTTTGTCACATTTTAAAAGATATCCCCCTTACTCAGAATATTTTGTGTTCTTCAGCACAATTTTGACTAGCTACTGTGGTTTTAACAAAACAATCTTTTAGTTTGTATTTGTGTGCATGTGTGCCTGCACACTTGCACATGCCATGCTGAGTGCGAGGGGGTCAGACCCACTTGGCAGAGTTGTTCTCTTCCACCTTTACATGGGTTCCAGGGATAGAAGTCAGGCTGCCAAGCTCACACTACAAATGCCTTGTCCACTGAGCCATCTCACTGGCCCCTTGAGTTCCTGGTATCCATTTGTGCAGCCCTGGGGCATATGGCATATCCCCAATTCTTTGAAAATTTTATTGAAAATCCTATTTTATTTTTAGAAATTAAAAACCTTATTTTGAGGTAATGATTTAATATACTTAGTATTTTGAGGTCTTAAAAGTTCAATTTTCCAAGCAATTGATAGAATAGTTCATATTTTTACACACCTGAAATGAATCTTTTCTTACCTAAAATGTCCTTATAATTTAAATTTCTGTATCTTTTATTTTTCTTTAAATGGCATCCTGCATTAATTTTATCCCATTTGTATCTAAGATAAATTTATGCCAACTTTTTTTTTTTAACAGACAAAATTATTAGGCACAGAGCTTGTACCCTGAAGGACACTGCACATGCCATCATTGCAGCTGAATTGGACCCAGAATTTAATAAACTCTGTGAAGAAATTAAGGAAGCTAGAATAAAAAGAGGTAAGTTAGAGAAATAGATTTGCTACTGAAGCATTGTCCATTTTATTCATCTTCCTGTGACACAGGTATCAGAATGTACTCATCTCCCATAATAACTTGGTATTTATTAATTTCTGATACTAACACGGGCCATGTAAATTCTCAACGGTATTTTAAAACTACACCTGTGACAGCTTTGAGTGCATATGTTAGAGAAACAGAGTATTTCTTAGTAGAAATTTCTTCTTAAATGGTTTACATATTATATCTGCATTAATAACTGAAGATATTTTAGTTTTCACAATTCACATCTAATATCACTACTTAAACTTTTTTTTATAAATATTTTCCCCAATGTGTTCACACTTATGTGTAATTTTTTAATTACAGCCACAAAATGTGAGCATATGGTTTGTTTATTGGATGTACAGCTGTATCCTTGAGGAACTTTAGTAGGAGGAAGAAAAGTGTCGGTGGCAGAAGAGCCTATTGATTTTAAGCAGTGGAATTGGTTAGATCACTTTAGCAGCAAGAAATAACATGTTCTCAGTGTTTTAGGAAAATGAAAGATTGAGTTAAAAGCTGTGAGAGCCAGTTTGGAAAACTATGTTTCTGTTTCCACTGAGGCAAACATAGATTTGCTGCATTATGCAGCAGTTCTCTTCCTTGGAATCTATCCAAGAGAAATATATATGTGCCCACATGAAACATGTACATGAATGTTCATAGGAGTGTTATTCATAATAAATAAAAACTGGAAAAATACAAATGTCCGTCACCTGGTTAATGAGTAGCAAAGCATAGTGGGCCTATAGTCCATATTACTCAGCGAAGTACTAATATAAAAAAAAAAAATGACACAGGACTTCAAAAACAGTGCTACATGGAATAGCGGTAATGAAAGAGCATCTACTGAATGTGGTCCTCTGATGTAAAATGGCAAGTATGTTGAGCTACACATATAGTAATGGCTTCCTGGGGCAGACATCTTAAATTAGATTTCTATGGGTAACTACAAAAATGTGCATTTACTATAAATATTTAATTATATGCTTAAAATAGGTGATTTTTTATGTTATAAAAACTGTATCTTAGTAAGATTGCTAGGGGAAAAGGTGGTAAAACATATATGCATTTTAACAAATGAATGGAGCTAAACAAGATTAGCATATGATTGATACATGTGTAGAGAACACATTGTGGGATTAGCTTTCCTTTCTTTTGTTTTTTTCTTCCTTCCTTTATTCTTTCTTTGTTGTTGAGAATTGTTCTCAGATAGCTCAGGCTGCCCTCAAATTCACTATGTACTCAAGGATAATCTTATCTTTCTCTATCTACCTCCTGAAAACCTGGATTACAGACTTGTGCAGACCCAGTTCATACAGTACTAGGCATCAAACAGGACTTAGTACATACTAGGCAAACACTCTGCCCATCTGAGCTACATCCCTAGCTCAGTAGAGGATACTTTGAAGAAAAAGAATATTGCTAGTTGAATGAATGAGTAGATACCAATTCTGCCAATCAAAACAGGGAATATATAAGATAAACTGTGTGTGTGTGTGTGTGTGAAGACGAACCATTTGTCTTTAATTTGACCTATTTTTAGGATACCTGGTTGGAGATATCAGGTAGGCAGATAGAAATATGGCTAGTAGGCTAGAGAGCTTTGGACTAAAGAGATGTAATAATTATCATATAACATTATTTAAAAACAATCCATATAAAGGATCCTTCTTATAGATTAAAATAAGAAGCTAGGTTGTAGAGAGAGCTGTGAGAAGCATTGGCATTGAAGTTCACATGGAAGAAAAGATTCTAGTGAAGAAAATTGAGATGGAATGGTTACTTTATGGAAGATGGTGCCAGGAAGTGAAACTTAGGGCATTGTTGTGATAGTCCTCCGCAAGCTAGGTTGAAACTGTTCATGGGAATGTAATTTAGTGACCCTATATACTTACTGTACATTCTAAGATAGCAGAGATCATGACTTTTAGACAATTTGTAGTGTTATTATCCCACAGTCATATTGTGAAATGTATCACTTTTGGAATTAAAATGAGTGAAAAATAGGGCTCCTTTGGGCCTGGTGATAAGCATGGCCTGCTAGGTATTTTTATAATTTTAATATCAAGTTACTTTCCCATCTTAAAACAAAAGATACTAATTTCAGCAGAATTGCAAACTGTCTAGGTATAATTAATGACTTTTAAACTCAGTTTTACATTTCAGATTTTAAAAAAACTTTTGGTTTATGCATCTGGGAACATTTAAATAGGTATTGCTTATCTGCTGCTTGCAGGCTTATCAGTAACAGCAGAACAAATAACTCCTCATGGCACTGGTGCCCGTAAGACAGAGACTAGAGTGGAAGAGGCATTTCGGCACAAACAAAGAAACCCAATGGATGCCTGGCACAACTCTGCAAATAAGTGTGCATGTGAGTATTTGTGAACATGTTGGCCAATAGTGGCAATAGCTGAGATTTGCTAGGATCAACGCACAAAACCATGCTGCCCTTTGTCCATAGCTCTTTAATCCTGTCTTTCCACAGAGGCACCGTAAAGTAAAATTCTGAATGAGAATTTCATCTTTAACCTTATTTGCTATTTTCTATACTTAGTACTTTTGGAGGAGGGTATCTGAAACACTTGAAACGTTAAACACTGGATTTTGGATAGAGATGGAGGCAACAGATGGTTTTGTCCACCTATGCTTTATTTCCCACTCCTTGCATGATATATGCAAGATATTCTCTTTGTAGTTAGAAGTGCAATGATTATCATGTAGAAATGGATAGTTTGGTAGTAGGAAGTTTGGTCCTTTAAAGGAAAATTTATGCTGAGTTTGAGAAATCTGAGCAGCCTTATTTGTCTTTACTTTGTTTGATATATTTAGAAGGAAAAATTAGTTTCTAGATCTTCATAAAAACTTATTCTTGTTGATCTATTGTATTTCTGAAAGACAAATGTTAATGAACCTAACATCTTCCTTACATAGTCTTCATATTTCATTAATAGCCTGTCTTGAAAGATACATGCTGTTCTTCTGGTCTAAATTTGATGATATTGCTCTGTGCACAAAGCTGGCCATAGTATACTCTACTAAATGATAGTGAATTTGAAGGAATGAGTCATACCCACCTTTTAAACAATATACTTCTATTAATTCTTTGAGAATTTCATACAGTATTACTTGACTATATTTACTCCATTTCTCCTTTTAATTCCTTTTAGATCTATTTCTTATTCCCAACCCCTTCTAATTTCGTGTCCTCTTTTTAGAAAAAAAATTAGGCAAAAGTCCTTTTATCTGGGTATGGGGCTATCTGCTGGAGCATGGGGGAAACCTACCAGGAGCTACACCCTTAAAAAACCCCAACTCTTGTTTTTCCAGAGGTTATCAACTGTCAGTAGCTCCTCAGTTAGGGATGGGGCCTCTTGAGCCCCTCCTGCCTCTGTGCTATAGTGTTATGTGGCCTGATCCTGTACAGACAATATCTGTGAGTTCATGAGTGTGATGGCCCTGGTAAGTCCAGAAGATTCCAGAAGATACTGTTTTGCTCTGATCCTCCCTGACCTCTGGCTTTTACAAGCCTTTCCATTTTCTCTTCTGTAATGGTCCCTGAGCTGGGGGCTGGAGGGGGCAAGTAAGTAGGGAATGTGATACAAGTATCACAAATGTGACTGAGTACAACACTGGTGCTTATTCTTTGCACTCTGAATAACTGTAAATTTCTGTGTTAACTGTCAGTTGCACAACAGTTCTTCTCTGATGAAGTCAGAGAGCTGCACATACCCAGTTTAAAAAACTTTGACCTCTTTAAATAAGTAACATTCGTATGGAGCAAGTTTGAAAAAGGATTTAATGATGCATTTAGTTGCTCTGAAACCAGTAACTAGGCTATTTGGCCCACTCGCATCTCAGATTGTATTCCATTGTATAATATAGTACTCTCATTTAAACTTTGAATCCTTTATAGTCTCTGCATTGATACTAACATCTACCAATGAGAATATATTGAATATTAACTTCAAGAAGTTTTAGGCTAGGGCAGGCAAGATGGCTCAGCAGACAAAGATACCTGAATTTGATTTTCAGAACCCACAGGAAAGGAGGAGAGAACAAAAATACTTTTAAAATCTCTAGAGTTTTGTTTTGTCTTACCAGTAGATGGCACACGTGACACATCATTTGTCTGTTTTGGTTAACACAAATCTTAATTCTACATATCCCAAAGGGACAGTTGCTTTTCCATGGTCTTAGCTTTGGAAACAGCCTCAGTGATACAATAAAAATTGACTTCAAATGTTCTGTCCCTAAATGGGTGTTTCAATAGAGTACCCTAGGTAAATAAAGGACTTGGTAAGTTAAGGATTCTGTCCACATAGACATGCACAGCTAGCTACTACGTGGTCCACACTGTGAAGATGCATCCATCCAAACTAAAAGTTCTCCTTTCATGGTGCTCATGGTTCTAAAATTCACCTTTAGAAGTAATGCTACTAGGTCCCAAAGAATAGGACACGTTCTCACCATCTCTTCTCAATGATACCTTTATTAATTCTTTGAGAATTTCATTCAGTAAACTTTGAAAATATTAATCCTTCTCCCTGAACTCCTCTTGTAACCACCTTTTCACCTTTTCCTCCCTTCCTACCCAACTTTGAGTCCATGCCCACCACCCCCAACGCCATGGATTGTAGTTTGTGTTGCCCAGCTAGTTTTTGGAATGGAGCGTACATACATATTAACCAGTGTCAAACAGTAAAAAAGTATACTTGCTTCAGTGAGCTTCTGGCCTTTGTGTCATGTGTTACATATAAAGAACTGAACTAGCTCTAGATTAAACAGAGTTCAGTCTTTTTCTTGCTCTGGCGATCCAAGGCTTAAAAAAGTAGACTGAGAATTCTTAATAGTTTTTGGTTTCAGGTCTCAAAATTAGAGTGGTTAGTGTTAAGAGTTAGTTGTCTCATACTGAAAGCCTTACATCTATCTTTGGAGCAAGATGGCCATCTTTGTTTCATTCCTATGTGGACTATATTAATTTTAGCTAATGATTGTTGTAGATGTTTGTCACCTGAGCTTCTGTATCAGCTTTTATTAGACTAATAGAGACATTTTTTTCTCCATCTACTAATTAACTTGTAAGTACAAAATATAAGATAGAAATAGAGGAGAAAGCATGCAAAGTGAGTTTTAAATCACATTGAATTTTTAAGAAAAGGTAAATTTTGAGTCAAATGACTAAATGAATTTTGGAGATGATAGTTACCTAATAAGAAGGAATAATAATGACTAAATTTATTTGTGCGTACTCTTGGAAAGGGTTTAAAGGTTTAAAGTGGTACGTGAACCCACTATACACTGTTGATGGAATATCAGCTTATATTAAAGATCTGCGTTTCCCAGTGGAGTCAAACTGCTTCATCAGCTACCTCTGATACACATAAAGGAGATTAAAAAAAAAAAAATCACTGGCTCCAACATATCACTTGGAAGCTCAACTATCTACTCAAAGAGCTCATGATTTCTGTCAGCTAAGAGAATACAGCTTTTGTAGGTCTCTTTTTTCAAATTACTAAGTGTTTATCTTCATTATTCTTTTGATGTTGTTGCCTGAATAACAGAAGACTTGATTTTTCTACATATTTGGAGATGCCTTTATAATAAGTTGATGCTATTGGGTAAACCAGTTGTATTAGAGGAGGTTAACAGTTTGCTGACCAAGTTGTTCACATGACCTATTGTACTGCTTCTATTCATGATCATCCATCCTATAGTAATGTCTTTTTCTGAAAGGAGAAGCAGCAGGTGTTTGTTTGTTTGTGAAGGTTTCTATAACTATTGGGTCCTATAGCAGTGGCTTATAGGGTTTTGTTGTTGTTGGTTTCTTTTCTTCTCCATAGCTGAGGTGCTATCTTTGCATGATCTTGCTGGCAACACACCGACTTTCCTGGTAGAAATCCAAGGCTCTGACCTCTAAATTTCTGGGTAGCTTGGTAATATGACAATTCCCTAAATGTATTCTATGGCTAGTCCCTGAGTGTTGAAAATTAGAAACAGCTATAAAATAGAATCTGTAATAACAGAAGGGGTTAATACAAGCAAACTTATACAGTAAGTAAAGTTTTAAAAGTTTGCATTTGTCTGAGTTCATCTATAACTTCATATCCATTTTACTTGTAGGTTGTGAGAATTAGTCTGCATGGATAACAAGAGCCAAAGGTTTTTGTTTGCATTTCGACCAGCATGGGTCAACTTTCTTTTAGGTCTACTATATAATTACACTCTTAAGTTCTACATGCTCTTTTCCTGTCTTTCATATCAAATAGTTCGAGTTCGGAGAAAATCAAGGCGGCGATCACAGTGGGGCAAAGGAATTATTAAGAAAAGGAAAGTCAATAATTTGAAGAAAGATGAGGAGGACACCAAGTTTGCAGACTATGACCATACAGAGGACAGAAAGTTGCTGGAGAATGGAGAGTTTGAGGTAAGCACTGACTGCCATGAGGAAAATGGAGAAGAGACTGGAGACTTATCTATGACCAATGATGAATCTTCATGTGATATCATGGATATGGACCAGGGTCAGAGGCTAAACAGTGGAGCAGGCACAAAAGAGAATTTTGCATCAACTGAAGAGGAAAGTTCAAATGAATCTCTACTTGTCCACAGCAACAGTTCTCTCAATCCTGAGCAGATATCTAGAAAAGAGCCCTTCCTTAAAGGCAGCTGTCTAAACGGTGACGCCTCCACTGACAGTTTTGAAGGAATTCCTGTTCTGGAGTGTCAGAATGGCAAAACTGAAATAGTTCCTCTCTCTGGTGGTGGAGAAAAGTCTAGTTCTGAACAGAAGATTCCTTCGGAGGAACAGCTAAAAGACAAACCAGAGACTGTGAATGAAAATCATGGAGATGATGATCCTGAGAAACTAGAAGTACTGGAATGTAGCAGTAGTGAGAAGATTGAACCTGGTCCTGATGTGGAGGTTAAAGATACAGAACTGGATAAAGAAGGTAGAGCTAAAGTTTTAAAAATTTTCTGAAGGTTTAAATGCCAGAGTTAATTCATTGCATATTTTATCTGGTTTTTAGTAACAAAAATTAAGGTGAACTGATTTCTCAGAGTGGAATCTCCATCAACATTTTTCAGCCAATTACATAAAAAATGGTGAACATACTCAGTTTTGCTGAAAGGTTTCATGGTCCAGAATGTACTGCTATCGTGGCCTTTTACTCTTCCTCTTATCTGATTGGCTGTCCTGGAACCTGCTCTGCAGACCAGGCTGACCTCAAATTCAGAGATCCATCTGCCTCTGCCTTCCAAGTGCTGGGATTAAAGACATGTGCCGTCACCACCTGGCCTGATTGCCATTTTTATCCTAAAAGCTTTGTAACTGAAAGCCAGGTCAATTCACAGGTGCAAAGATGACGAAATTCCAACAGGAGAATTGTTAGGCTGGGTGAGGCAGGTGGAGATTAAAAAGTTACACAAACTGAAAGTTACACAAGCCGTTCTTATTCATTTAATCATGCAACTTTGAGCTAATTCCCCATGCGTGGTTTTTAGTTTTGTAAATTAAACTTGAGAATGGTATTATTGCTGGGGTTAGTAATAACTAGTGTAACAATTACTAACTAGCTGCCTCTCCTGGTTACTAATACATATTGCAGTGTATTTAGACTGAGTGTCTCAGATCCAACTAAATCAAATTGATTTGTATGGTAGTGGAGAAAGGATGCAGTCCTTGGTGTGTGTGTGTGTGTGTGTGTGTGTGTGTGTGTGTGTGTGTGTGTATGTGTATGTGTATGTGTATGTGTATGTGTATGTGTGTGTAGGGGTGTACATGCAGGTACTCACACCCATGTTCATGCATGGAGGCAGGAGGAAGATATCAGACATCCTGCTCTGTCACTCTCTACCTTATTCCCTAAAGACAGGGTCTCTCACTGATCCTAAATCTGTCTCCCACAGCACTGCCATACAACATGTGTAACCATAACCTTCTTTGTAGCTGAAGTATTGGGATTTCAAAATCAGGTCCTCATGATTATAAAGCAAACATTTTACTGACTGAGCCATCTCTTACCCTTTATAAGCAAGTACTTAGAGTCAAGGTAGTTTTTCTATTTCTTTTTCTTGGATATGTGTATCAAATGATATTCCATTATTACTTTGCTTTCATAGTTATGGTTTAGTTCTCTTTAATTTGAGTTATTTACTCTTAATAACAAAGGAAAGCATCCTAAAATAAAGATCATTTTTTAAAAAAATATATTGTTCTGTACTCCAAAGTTGTCATGAACAAAATTTATATTTGCTTAATAATGATTTTCTTTTTACTTTTTATTGACTATAGTACATTTTTTCTCTTATCAATTATAGGTGCTTCTAAAATAAAGAAATACCGTAAATTAATTTCGGAGCAGGCAAAAACAACAAGCCTGGAACTGGTTCCAGAAGAGCCATCAGAACCTGTGCCACCTCTGGTAGTTGATCATGAGAGACTAAAGGTATGCTTAGCTTTTCGCAGTCCATTTTCAGTGACTGGAATAATATTTGATATTTATAAGTCAGTTTAATAAAACTAGTTTTGGTAATTATTACCTTAAGCTAGGGATAAGTCCCAGGACTTCTCCCAACTGGGAGTTAAGTGTATTTTGGGGGTTTGAAATTATTTAGTAAGCCAAAGTCTATAATTTTCTAACCATAGGTGTCATTTTATCTAGACATTTGACTATAATGGTTTCAGTTTAACCAATGATAGATATCAACTACAGCTTATCTTCTTTCTTTGGATTTCTCTCACATGTCCCCCCCCTCCAGAAATTGCTTGATTTGTTGGTAGATAAAAGCAACAACCTGACAGTTGATCAACTTGAGAGATTGTATTCCCTTCTTAGTCAGTGCATCTATCGCCATCGTAAAGATTATGACAAATCACAGCTTGTGGAGGTAAGTGTGTTTAGTTCATCCCTGGGGTATGTGCTTTTGCTTATCTTAAAGGAGAAAGGAGAAGTTATCTAAGTCCATTTATAAAAGATTTATGTTAATGTGTTTTGCCTACCTGTATGTATGTGTACCACATGTGTGCCAAGTCCATTAGTTTTTACTAAGAAACAGAACAATGCTATAAAGAAAACTGGGCACTGAGTCTGAAGCTGAGTGTAGTACATCAGTTACCTAGCATGTGTGAGATCTTGGGTTTGCTCTCTTACACTTATAAGAATAAGGCAAAAAATTATTATGATACAGTCTGAAGAATACAGCCTTTCCCTACCATTTTTTCCTCAGTAAATAAGATAGCAAGTTCCTTGTCTGTTAAAAGGTTTCTGGGTAGGTGAGGACACAGAATAACTGTCTTTATTCTCTCCTCTAGTTTGTTACTGACTCATGGGCCTGTTGGTGTTCCTTCACCGTACAGTCCCTATCATTGGAGAGGGAGGAGGGTTCAAGAGGTGGAGACAAAAGGGTCATCCTTAGCTACAAAGCAGGTTTGAGGCTAGTTTGGAAGAGTGTGTGTGTGTGTGTGTGTGTGTGTGTGTGTGTGTGTGTGTGTATGTGTGTGTATATGAAGGTAGGAAAGGCAATGAAGCCTGTTTGCCACCCATTGGTATACTAGTAGTTGGAAAAGAACTTTAAAACATTTGGTTTGATCAGACGTTGTCCTGTGAAGAGCCAGAGGGACAGCACTTGTCCTTCAACTTAACATGCTTCAAACATAGACCTGTCCTTTTCTGTGTATTTCTTCTTCCGAAGATTGTCTTTTTTCTTATATTTGACATATCTAATGTGTGTTCCTGCTTTTTAATGTCACCTTAGCAAATGTAATCCCACATCTACTCACTGAATTGCTCACAGATGTCTACTGAGTGGGCTGAACAATTTAGATTTTCTTTATCATGATGGTCTAGCTTGAAATATTTATCAAGAATCTCCTGTACCAGATACTGTGCTAGGTGTTTGGGATGCAAAGCATGAAAAATTCCTGTTTTAAAAGGAACATTTCCAATGTTAAGGATATTAAAGATTTATGTGGAGTGGATATGGTTATTTTTCGTTAGTAATAAGGACATTAGATTTGTTGTATTGCTGTACTGGGGATTGAACATCAGTCAGACCTTGCATAAACTAGGCAAGCATTCTACCACCTACCAGCCTTAGGAGCATTAGATTCCAGTCAAAACAAGGTGGCATTTATACCATGGTCCGGTCTGTATTAATTAGCTCCACGATGCTGGGGCCATCTATTCTAGATTGATTTCTTTGTGGCTGTGATTGGAACCAGCTAAACAGTCCCGGGTCCAACCCTGAGTAGAGGAGTATGGGTGCAGGAAGGTGTAGCTACCCAACAAAGACGAGACAGAGACATCTAATCATAACAGGAGGGCTCCCAGTCAATACTGAAGGCCATGGTTTATTGAATCACCATCTTAAGTAACCATCCAAAAGCTGGAGGGGGGAGGGGGGGAAGATAATGGCAGAAGACATCTATTATCATGTTTAAAGGGCTGACAGGAAATATTTCCTCTTAAGCAGCATGTGCTCAAGCCCTCAGGTACTCCACACCAGCAAGTCTGGTGTAGGAGTGGGTGTAGACTTGCCCTGGCCCAAGTCTTTTGTTTTACAGAAACAGGAGCCATTCCCCACTGTGGCCAGGCATTGGTGGTAATCAGCCAATATCTACAAGACAATAGAAGTTCTGAGCTCTTAGAACTTCTATTGGCTGGGTAGAACATACTTCTAAAATATTATGCAGCCCCCGACACATTTAAAATTATTTTGGAGGGCAAGATGACTGATTAGGGCTCTCACTTGCTCCACCACACCAAAGAACCAGAGCAATAGGTATATAGCTTCATATTGAAGTGAGTGACCATGGAAGACTGCTGGGATTTAGAAGCAAAAAAACCAGAAGCTTTAGCAGAGCATGGTGGTGCATGCCTTTAATCCCAGTTGAGATGAATTTTCCTAGACCCAACTGTGTCCCACTCCCCACATCTCATCTTGATACCTGGTGGGCAGTACAAGAGTTGAGAGAGAAAAATCTCATGCTGCCTCTACCTCTACCCACACAGTTTGAGATGTTGATGTGGATCTAAGATTCTACTCTTGGACACATCTGCAATAGCAGCATTAAAAAAACCACATATACAAATTGCTTCCACTACCCTATATAGATAATCTTCAGTAGTTGTCCCTGTACTTTGTCTTATTGTACATTGCTGACAAGACTAGATTTGAGTGTCACAAAGTGTTGTAGGTGCTATGGTTTCTCCATGAAGCCTTTGAATTTACACTTGTAACTGGAAGATAGATAGATGTGTCAGACCTCTCTGTACTACCACAGCAGCCAGCATGCAAGTGACAGTGTCCAAAGCACATGTGGAGCTCAAAGGATAACCTGTGGAGTAGATTCTCTTCCTCTGCTATATGGGTCTCAGGGATTGATCTCAGGGTCCTAAAGCTTGGAGATGCCTTTCTTTACATGCTGAGACATCTTGCCAGTTCAAGGATTTTTTTTTTTTTTTTTTTTGAGATTGTGTCAGTAGTAAATATCTCCATGAACTAGATGGCTTCAATACTGAATCTTACCAAATTTTTAAAGAATTAACTAGCACCAGTGTTCTCAAACTTTTTCATAGACTAGCATTTCTTATTGTTAAAACCTGACAATGACAGAAAACAATTAGACTAATATCATAATGATCATCAGTGCAAAGATCCTCAGTAGAACACTAATAAACTAAATTTGACAGCCCATCAAAAAGATCATAAACTAAGCCAGGCAGAGGTGGTGCATTTAATGCCAACACTGGGGAGGCAAAGGCAGGCAAATCTCGATGAGTTTGAGGCCAACCTGGTCTACAAAGTGATTTCCAGGACAGCCAGGGCTGTCATACAGAGAAACCCTGTTTCAGAAAACAAAATAAAACAAACAAGTAAATCATGAACCATGATCGTGTTGGTTTGATTTTAGGGAGGTAAAGATGGTTCAACATATTGCAATTCAGTAAGTGTAATATGTCCCTATGAATAGAATGTAGGATAAAAAAGCTTATTTTTCCAGTAAATGCAGAAAAATCTTGATAAAATTCAATATTACTTCATTATACATGTGTATGACAAACCTATAGGTATTGTCACACTGAATGGGTGTCCTAGTTTGCTTCTGTCTTCCTATGATAAAATACTGACCAAAGGCAACTTGATGTGGGTGGCCATCTGGCTCACAGATAATAGAGAAGTCGGAGCAGAGGCTACAGGAGGATACTGTCTTACTGGCTGCTGCCAGACGGCTTGTTCAGCTTGCGCTTATACACCTGTGACCACCTGCCAAGGGTGGCACTTCCCTCTACATCAAACAGTAATCAAGAAAATGCTCCACAGACATACTCCACAAGCCAGTCTGATGGAGGCAGTTCCTTTGTTGTAGGTTCTCTCTATGTAACTGTAGTTTGTGCCAAGTTAACCAAACTGATCAGTACAATTGACCCTTTTTCAGCTTAACAGAAAAACAGTATCACTATTTATAAACTTTTCTTGTCCTCAAGATCTCAATGTTAATAGTAACATCACATATAAAACACAGTATAACTTTACAAATTCTTAAATTCCAACAATTTGTAAGTCCAAGTTCTCTTTAAAAATTCAGTCTCTTATCTGTTGGCTTCTGTAAATTCCAAAAGAAATTACATCCTTTATTTCTAAAGTGAAGAACTAGGGTGCAGTTATAACCAGATCAAAGCAAAACCAAAGTCCCATGTAAATAATTCAGTACCAGCAGCTGAGGCACATGATCTGGGCTCCAAAGGGATTGGGTAGTCCCACCTCTCCAGTTCTGCCTTCTGAAATGTGCACTGCTTTGGTACTGTGCTTGGTGATCATCCCACAGTCCTGGCATCTCCAGTGTGCTAGGATCACCATACAACTGAGGTTGCACCTTCACCAATGGCCCCTCCAGGGCTTTCATATGATCCCCTCAGTTCTACAACTCTCATGTCACCAAAAACCAGTAACATGTGGGAGCCTGTTAAATGTTAACAAGTTCAACTGCCAGTTTGAGGTGCTCCCTGGGCCTGTGACTCTGGACCACAGCTTCTGTGTGCTGAATCTGAAGAAATATTTCCCAGAAGACTTTACCTTAGTGATGTTGGTCTCTTACTAATCACAGCTGATTCTTCAGTCCCAGCTGACTGGAAACCACACATTCTTAATTCAAATATATCACAAAGATGGCCTTGAGGGGCTCTCAAAATTTACCTTTGAAACTTCATGAGCTAGGCCTTCACTATCTACATTTCTCTCAGCATTCTTATCTTCTGAGCTTCCACCTCAACAGCTTACTAAGATCTTAACTAAAGTTAAGGCTTTCTAGCCCAAAACTCTAAAATCAGCCACAATCCTCCTGAAATCATGGTCACATCTCATAACAATGCCCCACTCCCTGTACCAACTTCAGTTCTAGTTTGCCTCGCTTTTGCTGTGATAAAACATTTACCAAAAGCAACTTGGAGGAAAAGGGGTTTATTTGGCTTAAAAGTTGTTGCTTACCATTGAGGAAATCTGTAGTTGAAGCTTTTAATGTGTTCTGCCTAATTTGCAGCCATTTATGAGATACTCACTCTGAGGCTCAACATTACTTAATATTTGGCCATTGGCTGAGATATATTACTAACTAGCTCTCACAATTAAATTAACCCATTTCTATTATTTTATAATTTATCTCGAAGCTCTTGACTTGTTACCTCTATCTTGTTTCCCCAGAGGCTACAGGAATCCAAGGCAGGAACTTGGAAGAGAAATGGGTTTGTTTATTTGGCTTACAGGTTGTAGTTTACCACTGAGGGAATCCAAGGCAGGAACTGAAGCAGAAAGCACAAAGGGGCACTGCTTACCGACTTGCTTCAATGGCTTACTCAGCCTTTTTCTTTTTAAAGAAGATTATTTTTATTTTATGTTTATGGTTGTTTTTCCTGCATGTATGTGGTTTATCATGTGCATGCAGTGTCCACAGAGACCAGAAGGTGGCACTGAATCCACTGGAACTGGAGTTACAGATGGTTAAGCCATCATAGAGGTCCAGAACCCAGGACCTCTGAAAGAGCAGCAAGTACTTTTAAGTGCTGAGCCATCTCTCCACTACCACAGTTTGTTTTCTTATACAACTGAGGGCCATGTGCCTATGGGTAGCATCTACTCCTGGGTCCCACATCAATCATCAGTCAAAAAAATGCCTCACAGACATGCCCACAAGACAGTCTGATATAGCAATTCTTCAAATCAGTTTTCTTCTTCCCAGGTTACACTAGGTTGTGTCAACCAGGCAAAAACTAGCCAGAACAATGGGGAAAAACTGAAAGTGTTTCCTCTAACTAGGATCAGATACAAGACAAGGATGTCTGTTTTATTGCACTTATGCAAAAGATCACTAGAAATTTTAGCAAGTACAGTTAGACAAGAAGAACTAAAAGACAAATAAAGTGAAATTATTCCTATATACTAATGACATGATTCTGTCTTAGTCATAGTTTTATTGCTATGAAGAGAGTACAGTTAGACAAGAAGAACTAAAAGACAAATAAAGTGAAATTATTCCTATATACTAATGACATGATTCTGTCTTAGTCATAGTTTTATTGCTATGAAGAGACATCATGACCACAGCAACTCTTATAAAGGAAAGCATTTAATTGGGGGCTTGCTTACAGTTCAGAAGCTTGGTACATTATCATCATGGCAGCAAGCATGGTGGCAGGCATTGCAGGCATGGTGTTGGAGAAGTAGTTGAGAGCTACATCCTGATCCACAGGCAGAAAGAGAGAACTGAGCCTAGCATGGACTTTTGAAATCGTAAAGCCCATCCCCAGTGACACTCTTCCTCCCACACCTACTCCAAAAAGGCCACACCTCCTAATCTTGATCTGTAGGCTTGTGTGGGTGGGGTGCAAGAGTACAAGAGCAAGTGCTTGGACCTGACATGGACTTTTGAACTGTCAAAGCCCACCCCCAGTGACACACTTCCTCCAACAAGGCCACACCTCCTAATTCTTCTAATCCTTAGTCACCAGGAGTGCCACTTCCTGGTGACTAAGCATTCAAATATGAGCCTATGGGGGGGTCACTCTTACTCAAGCACCTAGATTCTTACATAGAAAAACCTAACAAGGGCATGAAAAGACTCTTAGAACTGTGTAGAAAGATCTAAAGACTATAACAGAAGACCTTGGATGCATGATTCAGTAAAGCAGCAGAATACAGAAACCCAGGTAGTAGCTTTTTATACACCAATCATGAATTTTTGAAGAGTAACCAAGTTGGGTGGGGATCCTAGAAATAAACTTAAAGAAGTGAAAGAACTCCATCATGAAAATTACAAAATACTGATAAACCCTCTATGTTCATGGATTTGAATTATTAATATCAAGATGTTTATACTACTCAAAATAATATGGTGATTCAATGAAATTCCTACCAAAATACCAGTGACATTACTCACAGAACTAGGGAAAAAAAACAGTAATAAAATTCATGTAGATTCACAGCAGAACTTAGATTACCCAATCATGAGCAAAAAAGAATAAAGCTGTAGACAACACAGTAGTGTTTTTAAGACTGTCTTAGTAACCAAAACTACATATTATTGGCATAAAAACAGACATCAGGGACTAATGGAACAGAATAGAAAGCTCAGAAATAAATCTGTGCATGAACAGCTTTTTTCAAAGAAGTGTTAAAAATATCCTTTGGAGAAAGGCAGTCTCTCTAACAAATGGTACAGGGAAAATTAGATAACCACATGTAGCTGACTAAAGCCTGAAGCCTTAATAGTCAACCTATCTAAAAACTCAAAACAAGTCATACATCATAATGTAAAATCTCTATGAATGCTGAAGTGTAGAGGAAGAATTTTAAGATATTGGTGCAGGTAATAGTTTTTTGGTTAGGACTCCAAAAACACAGAAAGCAAAAGCAGAAATTGACAATTAATGTTACCCAGCAAAGAAAATATCAACAGAGTAACCCAGTTGAAATATAGGAAAATGATCTGAATAGACACTAACCAAAAAAGCAGATAGATGTCAATTAATATATTAAAGAATGCTTAGTATCATTAGTCATCAAGCAATGTAAATTAAAACAGATGAGTCATCATTTCACTTCAGCTAGAATGGTAGTTTTTAAAATAGAAAAAAATTACAAATGCTAGCAATGGTGTGGCAAAATGGACACTGTTGGTGGGACTATTGGTATAGCCACTCTGGGAAATAATACAGATATTTCTGAAAAAAAAAAAACAAACTAAAAAAAATTAGAACAACCATATGATTGTTTTGACATGGATATAAATAAAACCAGAATATAGAAAAGAGACACATGTAGACTTACTCCCCAGAGCCAAGATTTGGAATGAACCCAAGTTACTATCCACAGATGAGTGGATAAAGACACACACACACACACACACACACACACACACACACACACACACACACACACGTATTGGTCAGCCATAAAGAGTAATATAGTTTTGCTGTATAGCACTGGAGAGGGATCGTGTTAAATGAAATGAGCCAACTACATAAAAACACAAGTATCACATGTTCTCTTTTTATATGTGGAAACAAAAAAGGTTGTACATAAGTTCTAGATAACTGCTCCTTGGTTGAGTGGAGAGAAGAAGGGGTACTTGAAGAGAAAAACTCCCAAGATGCCTGTTATGCCAATTGGAGTCTTTATTGACCTCCTGTTTGTTTGAGATTTTAAAGTTAAGGATGGGAATTGTGACTTATAACAGAAAGGCAGTTCTGGACATCTGCAGCAAGCAAGCATTGTTTGCAGAAGCAGAGTGTGAGCAGTTAAGTGGCCAGGCATAACCTTGAGGTCAGGGTCAAATAGTATAGGAGTTTATGGCTGGTCTATGTGACCATAGTCCAATTTTTACCCAATATAGTTTTAGCATTTAACGTATTCTTAGCAATGCTTTCAAAAGATGCCCCCTACAGACACCATCAATTCATGATATGTGTATATATGGAAACTGAAAGGATAAATAAAGGCAGTATGAGAGTGGGTACCTTTCAGTGGGCCCTGACAAGATATGCCACTAAGCAAACACATCCCATGAAACAGTTTTTACTCTGTTATCAGAGTTATACTGGGGAAGGGGGAGAGTGAAAGGCTGTGTTCAGTGGGGACTTGAGAAAGGTAGACAGACAAGAGGAAGAAGAGAAGCAAGAGGAAAAAGAAGAGGCAAAGATGAGCAAGAGGCAAGAGAGACAAGAAGGTAAAGAGGCAAAGAGAGCAAGCTGTGCCTGCGGGAACTTTTAAAGAGTGCACATGTCACCTAGTTGACTGTGGAAAGGCACCTGGCCACAGGTGATGATGTAACTGTGGCAGAAGCAGGCTACTGTGGCAGCAGCAGAAACTAACAGTGAATCATGCTAATTTGTATAATTAATAGTTTTAATTAAATTGAAAACTTAGAACTACTAGAAGGTAAGTTCACATTTCTAAGAATTGATGAGACAAAAGTAAATATATGTACACACACAATACACACACACACACACACACACACACACATATATACACACACACACATATACAAAAGTATATTCTAAAATATGCCACACATGATAAGTTTATGCAGTTTTTTAAAAAAGAAACACAACCAAACACAACGTGTTTACTTTGATTGGATTCTAGACTGGTGAAATTCAACTCTTTTGTTTTGTTTTTTGTTTTTGTTTTTGTTTTGAGATAGGATCCTAGTGTGTAGCCTTGGCTGGCCTGGAATTCTCAATTATTTCATAACCACATTTTATGAGTGTCATTTTTTCAAAGCTATATAAGTTATATAATATGTAGGCATTTCCAGAAATGAGAAAATAAAAACATTACCATGCCTTGCCATCAGGAGGGTATTATAAGTGAGATTTATTGGGGTCAAACTGCCAAGGCCATCTCTGAGGGAGACAGAGAAAAGAGCAAAATGGTGGAAAGTAAGCAGCTTTTAAGAGAGCAGTGTGGAGATCTGAGCTGATAAAGGCTGTCAGGATTAATCCAGAACTAGGTACTCTTGCCAGAGGTGGTTAACCTTGGGGGAAGGTGAAGGGAGGCTCCTTGAGGGTTAAGGATGGTTTCTGATAAACAGGAACTGTTGTGGAGGAAGCTCCAAGCCAACCCCTGGCATCCATATACCCAAGGTGTCTGGGATGATTAGATGGAAGCCCGACCCCCCCCCCCCCAGGAGTGCTTTGCTCTCTTCATTAAACCTGGATTTATTAATTCTGTTTGATTGGCTTATTGTATCAGCAGCGGTGGATATCCAATAACCAGGGATTCAAAACTTATCAGAAACACTTTAGATCTGCTTTTCCCGGGAACAGAAACCTTTAGGCTTGTTTACCCAACAGCAATCCTTTGTTTACTTTTGTTTACTGTTTAGGACAGTTTTACCAGTGATGCCATTTTGGGGGAAGGGCGCTTTGAATCTGACAGTCATTTGAATGCCTTCCAGTATTTTAAAATGTCTAACTGCCCATAAAAGTTTTTGTATTATTGTATATTATTATTGTTATCATTGTATATTTTACTTTATAGTTTGATTTTCCCTCCCAGCAATCAGATAATAATCTGTTTAATATTGGTATAGAATCAGATTTTGTTGGAACTGTATAAAGGTAGAAAAGATGTATTTGGTGCTTGCCTATCCTAATGTAGGTAGTTTACGGTTGTCTGTGTGTATCTTTTTTTGGGGGAGTGTGGGGAGGATTCCAGACAATTTCTCTGTGTAGCCCTGGTTGTCCTGGAACTGGCTTTGTAGACCAGCCTGGCCTGGAACTCACATGCCCAAATGCTGGGATTAATGGAATGAGCCAACACCACTTGGCTTATTTTTTAACTCTACATTTTCTTTTTCCAAAAACTTTGAATGAATTGCATATTCCTCTGAATGAGATTTGGAACCTTTATAATCTGGAGGCCTACTTTAGGGAGCGGGAGGATTGGTAGAATGAGCAGTGAATGGTTTTGCTAGTGGTGATGATAGCAGCAGCTCCCTCTAGCCTTTTCCCTGTTCCTCTGGGAATGGAGATAGAATGGAGGAATGTGGGAATAAGGTGCAGCCTCCTTTTGTCATAAGCTTTGCTACAGTGAACATTCCATTTGTTTTAGTAGTCAGTAAGGTGTAATGAGTAAGCATGGCCCAGATTCTGGCCTGAGTTTTCTTGTATTTAACTTCTGACTTTGGGTGTGGTGGTGCACTACTGCAGTCACAGGGCTTTGGAGGCTGAGACTGGAAGATTGTAAATTGGACACCCACTTGGGATACATAGTTCTTAGCCAGCTGAGGCCACCTACTGAGCCTCTCTCTCAAACAAAACAACAACAAAATGAAATTCTGATCTTGCCACTTAGTGGCCATCAGATAATTCATTTTCTTCTGTGCCTCCCATAGGTTTGTTTATTTTTCAAAATGGGCCTTATAATGATACCTTTCTACAGTCCTTCAACGTTATTGTAGGAATTAAGCTATATATATGTATGTACACTTCATATGGGCATAAATATATGTCTTATGTACCTGTTATATTTGCTTATATAATATATTTGGAATATATTTCTTAGTGCAGTATCTGCCATTGAATGATGCTATCTTTGCCATCCCCATTGCCAAAGAATAAAATAAGAAGTACTTAGAATTGTCATGGGCAGATGGTTTTACAGCAGAGCTGTAAAAATATTCAAATTTGAACTTGAATCTCAAATTCTTTGTCTAAAAGTTTAATTTAATGTGACTCTTTCATGGTAGGGAATTCCTTTGTCTTCCACAGTGGATAACATGCTCTTCTTTCTCTTACAGGAAATGGAAAGAACAGTTCATATGTTTGAGACATTCCTATGAACTTGTCAAGATGAGTGGTTTATCCTCTACAATCTGCTCCTGATGAGCAGTCTTCTGAGCCATTCACTTTCAAATTGCACCAATTATGTGCAGAGCCTTGGTGTAAAGTGCTCGCTCACTCATTCTTTCTCTGTTGAATTTGGTGCTATTGTCTCAGGTACCTGAAACCAACCAGCCTACAAGAACCAAACAAAACTTCAGAAACATGTTGTATTTTCCACAAATAAAAAATACAACCCCACAGCTTGGAGATTCTGGTGCTACAGAAACTGCTTTCGCTCTGCCCCTCTCTTCTGCACTCTTGGAGAGTCTCTTAGGGAGCAGACCAGCAAACCGAGGGAACTGGATGGGGCAGTTCTAACTGTGCTGAATTGTTGGAAACCGTGGGCGACCTGCTTTTTCTTTTTCTTTTTTCCTCTTTTCTATCTCTGATCATATCCCACCCCCCACCCCCAGGTAATGGACTAAGACCTGTTTTAGAATTGGCTATGGTGTATTCTGGTGGACAACTGAAGAAACTGGGTGAAATTAGGTTAGGCTCTTTAGAACTGCCTTTAATGTGCCTTTTTATTCATTTGAGAAAGATGAGGCTTAATGGACAGGCTCATTTGTAGCAAATTAATTAGAATGTTTTCTTTGGTCACAACCTTGAAAATAAGTTTTGATACTCGGTGTCGTTAAGAAACAACAGTACTCTGTACTTAATGCCTGTCTTGTTCTCAAAACAATCAAGATACTTGGTGAGCCACGTGATGTGCTAGGTTGTCAAGCTTTCCTATGGTGTGTTTCTGGTTAAGAAACACACCTAAAACAGCAACAAATGATACACAGTCCACAAAACCCCACACACTTCTTTGTATTGCTGACAATGATGACCAGAAAATAAATAGCTGGTGGCCATTCTTCTGTCAGATGCAATTTAATAGTTATTCATGTTGCAGTTACCAGAGAAAAATGGTTTTCATGTGTAGTCAATTGTTACTGTTTTGTTTTAGAGCCAGGACTTGCCAAATGGACAGAAAAGAGAAATTTGTCAGAAACTCTGTAAAACTCATTTTCTGTATAATTGCAAGTGAGCTCTGGTATGTCCTTGAATAACAGTGTTAACATTTAAACCCTGTCCCATGCTCACATCTTCACAATGCTTCAGTTTGATTGGAATCAGTTTGGATCTTGTTGAGTGATTTCTGTGGATTGTACTTACCTGAAAATAATTATGGGTTACTAATTTTACAAAACTTTCTAAAAATTTGGAAACACAGTCTAGGCAGTTGCAAAGAGGCAAAGGGAATGCAGTGACATTTTTTATGAGATAATTTTTAGAAAAAATACAGAAAATTTTGCAGACAAATTGGCTTGCTATATTCCTTTGTTATAGCCGTTAGCTGCAGGTGTGTCTTTCCAATATATGCAACACATATTTGGGTTTTAATTGGGGCACATGGTCGAGGACTACTGCAGAGATACTGAGCTACCTCAGCCTTTTGTTTTTAGTTACCAACAGTGTTTACAGGGTCCTGTAATCACTTTGCCACCGTTTACACGCTGAAGCTAAGGTACTTGTCTCCTTGTCTCTGGCTGTTATGGTGTGCAGAGAACTCTCGCTGGCCTCGGCTACTGCAGTAATCCCAAGTGCTTCTTTGCATTTACCTTTACGTTCACAGTCTTCTAGCTTAATTTTTTTTTTTTTTAATGTGGGTCCTTGTTTTCTTTATACCTGGTCTGAGGTTTTCATGATATTTAGTTAGTCATGTAATTCAAGATGCTACCATGTAGACACACTGTATTTTTAAGGTGGGCAAGTATGATTAACGATGAACCATTTTAAAGGGGAGGTGATTTGAAACCTCTAATTTGATTATTGGGAGGATTTTCATGCTTTCTTTAGTATTTATTACCATCATACCAGTGCAAGCTATTTTACTGTCTAATACATTAGCATTTTGTATTTTGATGGAAATTGTTACAGAATTTAAAGATTTGATGAAATAAGATGTAGCAGATTTTTTGTAGCGAGTTTCTGGTAAAAGGGTTTTTGCAAGTCTCAGGTTCTTGCTGCGCTATTTTCTTCTTTAGTATTTATTCCAGTTTCTCTACTTTAGAAGCATTCTGTTCAAGTAACAGCAGAATTGTGAAAGGAGGAAAACCGCACATGTTCTAAGTAGGTTTCCGAATCCTGCACGTGAATTAAGATTTTAGCCATCAGTGAGTTTGACAAGGGACATTTATTTATGTATCGCATTAAAAATGCTTTCAAAAATTCATGTCTTAGTTTGTGTTTACCCTTGATGTAGGTGGAGAAATCAGAGGCAAACTCAGTATAGGAACTGCCACTTTGAACAGTTTAGGTCTCAAAGACAAAGCCAGTCTCATGCCAAGGGGGGAAAAATGAGCTGAAATTGCACCAACTCTTCAGGCCCCTTTCCTCCCCAAAGAGAAACATACTATACCAGTTTTACAGATATCTGGTGGTTCTATAGATTAAAGCAGCTTGTGAAATTATCCAAGCCGACTCAGTTTTGTTTACCTTTCTGTAAAGTTCTTAATATTTGCTGTATAACATTGGCAAAAATAATGTACAAATTGACCTCTGTTCTTACTTCCTATGTGAGCATTATAAGTGATAAAGCTCCTGTGTAAAACCTTGCTCTCAGATAAATAAATTATGTATCCCAGCCCAGCCAAACAAAAGTTCATGCTCAGCTGTGAGGACCCTGGGAGCTTCTTGAAGATGATGGAACTGCATTAGGTTTGAAACTGATGGCTGTGGAATAAATTGTGTTTTTGAGCTTGAATCTTACCTGTGATTAATTTTTTAATGTCCTTTCATGACTTGATTTTTCTCATATGCCAATGTATTTGTAGGTTTACTGGATTTCATTTTTAGGGAGTGGGGTGGTAATTTCTTCCCTTATTATGATTAAGTTGGTTCAGCTATGGTGCTAATCAGTAGGTTTCTTCAGTGTCAGGTCCCGTAGCTGAATGCCATTGCTGTTATAATTATTATTTGTAACCATATTGGAAGCTTGAATTTGGGCTTGTACCTGCATCTTTTATATTTTGTACATTTGGTTGTTTAGACCTTGGGAGTCCAATTGCTTTTGGTCATGTATGTCTACTTTGTAGGTTAAGTAGACTTCATCAACTACGGTCTATTTTGGGTTTGTAGTTTAATTTAGAATTGTGTTAAATTGATGTTTTGCATTTGACTTCATTTTACATTAGTTTGGAGTAAATTATTTAATTTTTGAATTCTGGAATTTGAACATTTACTGTAATTTGTAATATAACTGCTGTGAAATACTTGAATAAAGATGATAAGAAAAACATGTCTTTCTTTAGCATGATTGTGAGTGCTGTTGGCTGCATGTACAGGCTTCTCTTCTTCCTGAAGTGAGTAGTTTTACATGAGTGCATGTTGTGCTGAGAAGTACCCCCGAAATCTTGTTTGGTATTCTTGTAGACTTTAAGCATGCCTCTGGATTTCTTAGCTGAAAGGCTTTCTTGTTCCTCATTGAGAAAGTATAGTTTTAATTTAATTGGTTATTGTTTAAACTATGTTGGACAGGAATAAGTAGATTATTCCCAAAATTTGTTTTTATATCTGAATGTTCATTTAAAAAAGACCTTGAAATTGCTTGTGAGGCTCAAGCAGACATTTAGGACTTTGGAAATAAAGTTGAATTTTATTTGTCCAGTTTTAGTTCCCATAGGAAATTGCAGTAAAGGCAGAGATTAATCTTGGTCTAACTATTTCATGGTATCTCTATACTAAAGTGACCTTTGAACTTTGTTTTTTTAATCTGAATTTCCTCTTTTACCCTACAAAAAATATGTTATGTGCTTACATCTCCGGCACTGTGCTAGGTAGACTTCATTAACTGTGGTCTTGTGTGAGATAGAAAGATGATATGTTCTGTATTTAAGTAGCCTCAATTCTGCTAAGAGAAACAGAAAGCAGAACAAACACTGGTTAATGTTACTCTGTTCTTTTTAAGAGCTGATCTTGGCATTTTGTAGTTTGGTTGGTTATCATGATAGAAATCTTACTTGGGATGCATTTATTTCCTGAGATAGTTTGAAGGGGTTTGACTGTATACACTCCTTTTGTTCCCTTCTACCTTTATCCTTCCTCCCAGCTGCCCAGTACATTGTATATTGGAACTCAGAGGGAACTAATGTTCTTGTGAGACTTTCACAGCCATCTCCCTCTCTCCTTTTAGGAGCACAGTTATCTTTAGAATGCTTGGGGGTGATGCAGTCAGGTTTCCTCCTTCTTTTGACCTAATGGCAACTGTTGATGCCAAATTGTGCCCACTATTTTCCTGACAGTGCTTTTTATTCCAAAAGCATATGTCTTGTCTGTGTATGGTCACTTGGAGGAGTTAATTTGGCAGGCCTCAAAAACTGCACATCAAGCATCATAAGACACCCTGATTCTCATTCTCTAGTATTGTGTGTTGGGGAGGGGATATGTGTGGGCCATGGTGCTCTTATGGAATTCAGAAGGTAACTTTTGGGAGTTGGTTTTCTCCTTCCACTCTGGGATTAAGGAATTGAATTCAAGTCATCAGGTTTGTATGGCAAGCACTTACCTGCTGAGCTATCTCATTGGCTCAAGACATCTGGTTTTCTTGCTGAAATTGCTCTAATTAGATTTCTGTCACTGTCTAGAACTCTTTCAGATTAGGCAGTTGACTGACAGAAGCAGTAAAACTTCCAGCAAAGAAACCCTGTAGTAGCCAATCCCTCATTTCTCATTCTCAGAGAGCTATAAGATGAAGGAGGGTGGGACTAGAGCAGTGATTCTCAGCCTTTGGGTCATGACCCCTTTGGGGCCAAGCAACCCCTTCACAAGGGTTGCTAAGACCATTGGAAAACACAAATATTTAAATTACCACTCATAACAGTAACAAAATTACTGTTGTGAAGTAGCAATGAAATAACTTTATGGTTGGGGGTCAGCACAACATGAGGAACTGTATGAAAGGGTCTCAGCATTAGGAAGGTTGAGAATCACCGGACCAGAGACAAAAACAGCTAAAGCAGAAGAGCAGTGTTTTCTTTGTGTTACTGATAATGTTTTATGACCTGAAGAAACGATCTAAGCCTAAGTCTTTGTCCTACTAGCCATCTGTTGGTGACATGGAGACGTTTGGTGGATATCAGTCAGGTGTGCACAAACAGCAGTGTTCTTAGAATCAATCATACAGCACCATCAAATAATTGTTAGTGAGCTGCTTTGTAAAAAGGACCAGCATTGTGAGGGGTTGTAATTTCCAGTGGTGGGGGTGGGGGGATAGCAGGGAAAGGTCAGGAGGCCAGTTTGGAAAACTGAATAGAGTACAGGATGAGGAAGTATAGTGTGAGATAAAACTACACAGGGAACTTGGGTCTTGTGGAAGTCAATGCTAAAAATGCTTGTATTCCATCCTGCGGTGATTCGTAACTGTTTTTGAAAAGTACCGTGACATGATGAAAATATAATCTCAGACATTAAGGTAGTACTAATTTATGAAGAGGAACATAACTTACCTCTTTCATCAAGAAAGTCTTCCCTAGGCCATGTATGGGCTAGGCATTGGGGTTTACAAAGAAGCCAGTCATAGCCTCTGTTCTTAGAAAGAGCTGTTGAACCAGGATTTATCTCTAGGGCTTGAACAGGCTTTTTGGAGCCCATTCTCTTTGGAGTGATACCTTGCTCAGCCTAGATATAGCTGGAGGGCCTTGGTCCTGCCTCAAAGTGATGTGCCAGACTTTGTTGACTCCTCATGATAAGCCTTACCCTCTCTGAGGAGTGGATAAGCGGTGGTAGAGGGAGAAGGTGGGGAGAGCGGGAAGAGGGAAGGAGTGAGAACTGGGATTGGTATGTAAAACGAGAAGATTGTTTTAAAACTAAAAAAAAAAAATGATAAAGAGCTGTTGAATAGAGTAAGAAAAATTAAAAATAAAATTGGTTAAATGCAATGATGACAGCTTAGTTGAGCCATTGCTGGAGGAGAGAAAAAGAATTCATTCTTGGTAGTTTTGAAAGTTTTCTTCCTGGTGGGTATGGTGTCTTAAGAGCATCTTGAAATATGAAGTATAGAAAAAAAAAAAAAGAGGAGGGGGGAGCATTCCATGCAAGGGAAACAGGATAGCAAAAGTACAGAAGTCAGGTGTGGTGGTGGTGTACACTTGTAATCCAGAACTTGGGAGGTGGAGGCAAAAAGGTTAGGAGTTCAAGGCCATTTTTGGCTACAGAGTGTATCTGGATCTAGCCCGAGCTACATGAGACCCAGTGTCAAAACAAAAGCAAAAGCAAAAGACACAGAAACAGGCAAAGGCAAATGTTAAGTTTGGGTCACCACGATCAGTTCTAGTTTGCTTTAGAACAAAACGAGAATGTAGTGTTAGTTTTAGATGGACTTCGAATGCTAGTTTTTATTCCAGGTGAGAGAAGCTACAGGTTCCGAATAGAGAAGAAAGCATAGTAGAAATGACAAGAATGTGAGTTTCCAAGAATGAGCAAAATTACTAGGAGCCAGTGACTAGATGTTGGCATCGACTGGTTGCAGTTGCTCCTAGTTTCCTCCTGGGTCATCAGGAAGATGAGTAATAACCTGGGCTGGAACAAATTAGAGTGAGTGTAGTATTGGACATTGTGGCATCCAGGTCCAGCAGACATTTAGATAAATACAATATCTAAAGCTCTGAACAGTTCAGAGCTGAAGACTTTGGAGGTTGCAAGTGGTTGTTCAAACCTCAAGTATGAATCATCACTTAAGCAGTACTTTCAGGGCAGAATGAAAGTAGAGGGAGAACCCTGTTTAAGCAGTGGGTAGATGATGCCTGAGACTGATACTGGTCATGCCTAATCAAAAGAGTCACAGCAAAGAGTAGTGTCAGCTCAAGGTGAAAGCCTGAGTTCCAAATACAGCATTGTCGGATGCTTCTGTGGAGGAGGTAAGATATGTCTCTATTATAAGGGTATGTGGCAACTTTGAGATCCTTAATACTGAGAAAAAAGAAAGTGTTGTGGAATATTTTAACTATACAAAGATGTGTTACATTTGTTTATGCTGTGGTTTATTTAACTGTGTAAATGTGTGTTACATTTGTTTCTGCTGTCTTTGTTAATGATAAAAAGATGTGTTACATTTGTTTTTGTGCATTAGTTTAATTATGTAAAGATATGTTGCATTTGTTTCACCTTGCCTACCTAAGGCACCTGATTGGCTAAATAAAAAGCTTGACAGCCAATAGCTAGGCTAGGCAGGAGAGGGATAGGCAGGGCTGGTGGGAAGAGAGGATAGAGGTGGAGAAAAGAAGATCAAAGAAGAGAATAGGAAAAGAGGGACACAGCCTGGGCCAGAAGCCAGGCAGCTGCCAGCCAGCCAGCCATAAGAAGCATTGCAAGTAGGACAGAGAGAAGGAGGGAGGAGTGAGCGCCCCAAGAAACAGATTAAAATAAGAGCTAAGATAAGGCTGAGCATTCATAACGAATAAAATAAAGTTTCCATGTTGGTGGTCCAAAAAGAAAACCTGCTACAAAAGAACATAACTATTGAGGGGCACAGTTGAGAAATGGTTTTGTTAAACACGGAAAAGCAACGTGAAGCCTGCCAAGGAGCTAATGTGAAAGTCGGACAACTAACTAGCACAACCTTGATGTGGACTCTGGGTTTCTGACAGCATGCCCAGTTATTCCCCACAATATTGTAGTGCCACAAAAGGAGAATGGAAAGACAGGCAATGGTTAGCTGGTCAGCATTCCAAAAGAGACTACAAGTGTCTGTCTTGAGTAAGAGTGTTTAATTTAGAAGCCCACAAGTGGTGAAGTTTAAGAGATCTGTTAATTTCTAGTATTCTCACATACTTTACTGAGTTTGTCTTTTCATTGTAAAATGTAACAACTGTGGGAAATTCTTAAAAACAAATGTATAAATCAATTATGAATTATTAAGATGCAACCCAGGGAAAGGAAGTGATAGCTATTTAGACCACCCACAATGCCTCTGTTGGAACTTGGGTCTGGAACTGTGCTAATGAATGATTGAAATGAGTCCAACTGAAATGAACTATGAATATAAAGTTCACACTAATTTTGAAGGTATATTATTAAAAGGATATGCAATATCTAAATAGTTTTTATATTGCCTGTGTTAAAATTATATTTTGGGTATATTTGGTTAAATTTATTTAAAAATAGGTTGTGATGATAATTCAGTAAGATGTTTGCTATGTAAGCCTTGAAGGTCAGAGTTCAGATTATGAGCATACATGTAAAATGCTGAAGGCAAGGAATGCCCTTGTAATCTTAGGACCAGAGAAACAGACAAAAGCATTCCTGGGGCTTGCTGGCCAGCTAGTTTAACCAAATCAATGAGCTCCAGGTATAGTGACCCTGTCTCAAAAAATATTTCTGCTTTTCCTTATAACTCCATTGACTCCTAAATTATTTAGGTACATGTGTGGTGTTTAACTTTGAAGTAGCTGACATTTCCCGTGTTACTGATATCCTATTTAATCCTGATATGGCCAAAGAATACACTCTATATGGTTCTATTTATTTTAAATTTATTCTGATTTCAGTGGCTAGAAGTATGGTGTTTCTTGGCAAATGTTTTATGTGTCACTGAAAAAAAAAACAATGTATTTGGTTGTCATTAGCAGGAGTGTCTTCTAAGTATTGCACTGATTACTGTGCTGTTGGGTCTTCTGTACCCTTGCTGATTTTTCTGTCTGTCTGATCAGTTACTGGGAGAGGTATGTTGAACTTGTTGAATGTAATTGTGGCTTTGTCTACCTCTCCCTTTGGTTCTGCTGCATTTTGCCCCCTGTATTTTGAAGCTCCATTTTTAGTTGCATCACTTTTAGAACTGTTGTGTATCCTTAGCAAATAGAGCCTTTTGTCACTGTGTGTCATTGTCTATTCTGCACAGTTCAGGAGTCTGCTTTGCCTGTCATTCATATCTTTACCTCAGTCTCTCTCTCTCTCTCTCTCTCTCTCTCTCTCTCTCTCTCTCTCTGTGTCTCTCTCTCTCTCTCTCTCTGTGTATAAATATATATACACATATTTACATATGTGTGTATATTTGGTTTTTCATGATAGGGTTTCTCTGTGTAGCCCTGGCTGTCCTGAACCAGCTCTGTAGACCAGGCTGGCCTCGAACTCACAGAGATCTGCCTGCCTCTGCCTCCTGAGTGCTGAGATTAAAGGCATGCATCACCACCACCCAGCACCTCACTCTACTTTTTTTCAGATTTTTTTATTTGAATTAGAAACAAGATTGTTTTACATGACAATCCCAAGTCCCTTCTCCCTCCCGTCCATCCCTACCACCACCCTCCCCAAAACTCTGCCTATCACATATCCTTTCTTCTATTCTTCCCCTGACTTCCCCTATCCAAGAGCATGGGAGATCTTTCCATTTTCTGGTATCTTCTTTAATTTCTTTCTTTAGAAATTCAAAATTCTTGTGGTACAGCTCTTTCACTTTTTTGATTAGTGTTACCCCCAAGGTATTTTATGTTGTTTGTGGCAATTGTAGAGGGTGATGTTTCTCTGATTTCTTTCTCCACCCATGTGTCATCGGTATATAGCAGGGCTACAGATTTTTTTTTTTGAGTTAATCTTGTATCCTGCCACTTTACTGAAGGTGTTTATCAGCTGTAGGAGTTCCCTGGTAAAGTTTTTTGGGTCACTTATGTAGACTATCATATCATCTGCAAAGAGTGAGAGTTTGACTTCTTCCTTTCTGATTTGTATTCCCTTGATCTCCTTTTGTTGTCTTAGTGCCCTAGCTAGAACTTCAAGGACAATATTGAAGAGGTATGGAGAGAGTGGGCAGCCTTGTCTTGTTCCTGATTTTAGAGGAATTGCATTGAGTTTCTCTCCATTTAATTTGATGTTGGCTGTCGGCTTGCTGTATATTGCTTTTATTATGTTGAGGTATGTTCCTGTTATCCCTGATTTCTCCAAGACCTTTATCATGAAGGGGTGTTGGATTTTGTCAAAGGCTTTTTTGGCATCTAGTGAGATGATCATGTGGTTTTTTTCTCCTCAGTCTGTTTATATGGTGGATTACACTGATGGATTTTCGTATGTTGAACCATCCTTGCATCCCTGGGATGAAGCCTACTTGATCATGGTGGATGATTTCTCTGATGTGTTCTTGGATTTGATTTGCCAGTATTTTATTGAGAATTTTTGCATCATTGTTCATGAGGGATATAGGTCTATAGTTCTCTTTTTTTAGTTGTGTCTTTGTGTGGCTTTTCGTATCAAGGTTATTGAAGCCTCATAAAAAGAGTTTGGCAATGACCCTTCTGCTTCTATTGTTTGGAGGAGAATTGGTATTAGCTTTTCCTTGAATTTCTGGTAGAATTCTGCACTGAAGCCATCTGGCCCTGGGCTTTTTTTTGGTTGGGAGACTTCTGATGACTGCTTCTATTTCATTAGGGGTTATAAGTCTATTTAAGTTGCTTATCTGTTCTTGATTTAATTTTGGTAAGTGAAATCTGTCCAGAAAATTGTCCATTTCCTTTAGATTTTCGAATTTTGATGAATATAGGTTTTTCCAAGTATGATCTGATGATTCTCTGGATTTCCTCTGTGTCTGCTGCTATGTCCCCCTTTTCATTCCTAATTTTATTAATTTGCATGTTCATTCTCTGCTATTTGGTAAGTTTGGATAAGGGTTTTTCTATCTTGTTGATTTTCTCGAAGAACCAACTCTTCCTTATATTGATTCTTTGTATTGTTCTCCTAGTTTCCATTTTATTGATTTCAGCCCTCAATTTGACTATATCCTGGCATCTGCTCCTCCGGGGTGTATTGGATTCTTTGTGTTCCAAAGCTTTCAGTTGTGCTGTTAATTCTCTAGTTGTGCTGTTAATTCTCCTGTTTCTTCATGTGGGCACTTAGCGCTATGAACTTAAATTCTAGCACTGCTTTCAAAGTGTCCCATAGGTTTAAGTATGTTTTGTCTGCATTCTCATTGAATTCTAGGAAATCTTTAATTGCTTTTTTTTATTTCTTCTGCGACCCAGGAATTGTGCAATTGGGTGTTACTTAATTTCCATGGGTTTGTAGGTTTTCTATAATTCGTGTTGTTGTTGAATTCTAGCTTTAAAGCATGGTGGTCTGATAAGATACAGGGGGTTATTTCAATTTTTTTGTACCTGTTGAGGTTTGCTATGTTGCCAAGTATGTGGTTGATTTTAGAGAAGGTTCCATGTGGTGCTGAGAAGAAGGTAAATTGTTTTGTATTTGGATGGAATGTTCTGTTAAGTCCAATTAGGCCATAACTTCTATTAGTTCCTTTGTTTCTTTGTTAAGTTTCTGTCTGGTGTTCCTGTCCAGTGGTGAGAGTTGGGTGTTGAAGTCTCCCACTATAAGTGTGTGCAGTTTTATGTGTGATTTGAGTTTTAGTAATATTTCTTTTACAAACGTGGATGCCTTTGTTCAGAATTGAGACTTGGTCCTGATGGATTTCTCCTGTGATGAGTTGGACGTGACCTCCTTCATCTCTTTTGATTGATTTTAGTTTAAAGTCCAATTTGTTGGATATTAGGATTGCTACCCCCGCTTGTTTCTTGGGTCCATTTGATTGGAAAATCTTTCCCCAACCTTTAATTCTTAGGTACCATCTGTCTTTGAAGTTGAGGTGTGTTTCTTGTATGCAGCAGAAGGATGGATTCTGTCTTCTTATCCATTCTGCTAATCTGTGTCTTTTTATAGGCGAGTTAAGACCATTAATGTTGATGGATATTAATGACCATTGATTGTTCATTCTTGTTTGTTTTTGATTTGGTGATGGTGGTGAATCTATGTGTGGGATTTTATCCCGTTTTCCTTTTGGCTGTTGGTAAAGTGGGATTATCTATTGTCTATATTTTTCTGGTTGTAGTTAACTTCCTTGTTTTGCAGATTTCCTTCTAGAACTTTCTGTAGGGCTGGATTGGTAGATATGTATTGAATCTGGTTTTGTCATGGAATATCTTGTTTTCTCCATCTATATTGATTGAAAGCTTTTCTGGGTATAGTAGTCTGGGCTGGCATCCATGGTCTCTTAGTGTAAGTAGAATATCTATCCAGGGCCTTCCGGCTTTCAAAGTTTCCATGGAAAAGTCTGGGCTTCACTCTATTTTTAAGGAAGTATTTGAATGGTATTGCTTGTCCCACCATTTTACTTTCTGCACCTAGCCTTTCATCTTTCCATGTAAGGGTCAAAAGTAAAAATTGTAACAAATTTAATTTTAAAGATCTAATTGGCTATGTTTTTTGTTTGTTTCTAAAGTGCATAACATTTCATTCTGGTAAATAGAATGGGTGTTTCTGGGAGCTGAGTGGAGGAGCTGGTTCTACAGGTAGCAAAGGGCTAAAAAAGCTGGAATAGAACAAGGCAGGTTGCTTAGTGTCAGGCTGATTAGGGTTGGAGCAGAGACTTTGTTTATTGTGCTTGCTCAGATACATAGAGCTTCTTTTGATTATGTGCTGACAATCTCCAGGAGTTTTGGTTTTCTTCAAGCTTGTTCAATCATTGGTTTTTAATTCTGAACTTGCCTGTTTCGTTATTCTGTCTAGTTACCCAGTACTTTGTGTAAGTGATTTGCAGAAGTTTGATTCAAAACCATGCCCCCCATATAAATTTCACTCAGCATATGTAATTTCTTTCTCCAATGAAGAAACAATAAGGCTGCCATTATTCTAGGGCTATACACTGAATGTTTAAGTCCCAAGAGTCATATGAAGTAGGTAAATCTGAGTATCACCAAGGAGGGGCACCAACAACTAACATAAACACACCACCTATCTACTTTCTTTCTCTAGGTATTTGACTATTCTCTTTATTTTATTTAACATATTTTTATTTTATTTATTTTTGCTATATAGTCCAGCCAAGTCTGGAACTTAACTACATAGTCCATGCTGACCTTGAACTCAAGTCTTCCTTTCCAGACCTCCTAAGTACTGGGATTACAGCCATGTGCCTCCATGTCTAACCTAAATTTGGCTCTTCTTGGTCTCTCGTATAAGGAGGATTCCATCCTGCTCCTTTCTCCCAGCATTATGTCCTCAAGTTTTATCCCCACTAACTCCCCTCAGGATTCCCTTCCTTTTAAAGTCTAAGAATATCCTATTATATGTAATACTCTACATTCTGTTTATCCACCCATCCTTCAACGGACATGTGGCTGCTTCTGTCTTTGGCTATTGCAGATAATGCTATGAATATCCCTTGAAGTCCCTGCTTTCATTTCTTTTATGGGTATGTCCAAAAGTAGAATCACTGGATCATATGGTAGTTCCATTTTTAATTTTGCGAGGAATTACCATACTGTTTTCCTTAGCAGCTGAACCACTTTTTTTCCCACAGAAGTTGTACAGAGTTCTAGCTTCTTCACAACCTCTCTGACACTTGTTATTATCTTCTGTGGAGGTAGCATAGAGGGGAGGAAGGGGGCATAGTAGCTGTGTTAATGTCATGATCTAGGGTTTCCAGTCAAAGTAATTATGCATATATTTGGATTTTACTCTACCATTTTATTATGTTTTCTGCTTGTGTCTCCTTTTTTATTCTGCTTATTCTTTTGGGTTATTTAGCTTTAATATTCCATTTTCATTTCTTGGGTTTCTGACTATCTCTGAACAACTCATATCTTTGATCCTTTACATACTTTTCACAATTTACTTAAAATTAACATTTTCCTACCATATACAAAATATAGAAATTTTCCATCCAGATGCAACAGTTGTCATATGAATTATATTTGCATACACTGAAAACTCCCCCAGACAATGTTTTCCTTTCAACTGTCACCAATACTTTTAGGAACTTAGGGGCAAAAAAGAATTAAAATAATTAAATATAATAGTTTTAAAAGTTATTATGTTTACACAGACATTTACTGTTTTTCTTTCCATACTATAGTCCCACATTTCATTATTTCTTCTAAATAATTTCCTTTATGGGCAGCAAGATAGCATAGCAAATAAAGGGCTCTTGTCACCAAGACTAATGATCTGAGTTTGATCCCACATAGTGGAAGGAGAGAATGAGTCCTGTAAGTTATAATCTGACCTCTCCATCTGCACCATGGTGTATGTGTAAATGTTGTGTATGTGTGTGTGTGTGTATGTGTAAGTAAATGGGGTGTGTGTGTACAAATGGAGTATGTATATAAATTGTGTGTATGTGTAAATGGTGTATGTGTAAATGTGTGTGTAAATGGTGTGTGTGTGTGCATGTGTGTGAATGAGCAAGCATGCACATAGACCAATGAATAAATTAATGTAATTTAAATAATTTCTTTGATGCAAGTCTAGTAAGGACAAATTCTTAGTTTTTCTTCATCAGAGAGTTTATTTCTGAAGGAAGTGTTCACTAGATAGAGAATTTGGGGTTGACAGTTCTGTTCTTCCAGCATTTTCAAATGTCACTTGAGGGCCCTACAGAATTCACAGCTTCTGGTAAGAGATGCACAATGTTTATGAAGCCCAGGAACCATAAAAGAACTTTGTTTGGACTCTTGGGAATGTCAGTTTGAAAAATACAGATTCAGATAGGCCTGAATGGATATCCCAGGGAAGCTCAGATTGTGCAGGACTTGTGAAGGGAACGAGAAGACAAAGGCAGCTTTTACAGGGTGTTTGAAAAAGAAAAGCCATTGACGCAGGAAAGTTAGCATGGCAGGGGTGTCCAGCCTTTGGATGTTGCTACCAGATACATCTACGAAGTTGAACTTGAGTGTTGTGCAGGAGCATTACAAAAAGAAATCTCATGTTTTAAATTTATGATTGGGTCCTGGGCCATGTTTGTAGCAGCTATCCTTTGCTGCATTCATTCTGTGGGCCATGGGTCAAGCACACCTATCAGGCTTTCTGTCTCTGGATGTATTAGTTACTTTTCTCCTTGCTGTAACCAAATACTTGACAGAAAGAAGGAGAGGCAGAGGTTATCTTAGCCCAGAGTTAGAGGACTACAATCTACCACAGAGACAAAGGTGAGTGTTGGGAGTGGCTTGGTCCTTTGTGCTGGCATGAAGTGGAGAAAGGAAAGCATCAGTACTCTGCTGGCCTCTCCCCGCACCCTTTGTTTATTCTGTATGGAACCCTAGCCCATAGGATGCCACACACATTCAGGATGGGCTCCAGGTAAAGCCCTCTGTGAATACCATCAACAAACATACCCAATGATGTGCCCCATTTATATCATAGGTATTTCTCAATGCAATCAAGCCAACAGTTGGAACTGACCATCACAGTAGATCATACATCATTGGTCTCCAAGCCTTTACTATGGAGAAAAATCATCTGTGACAGCTGTAATATTCACTGTAGAATGCTGATGTATTTTTGCAGTCCAGGTCCAGTTCCAAAGTTTACATGCCTAGTCATGGTGGCAGCTTGACATGTGTGTAACTCCTATCCTCTTAATGCTTTCCTGAGGTCATTTTGAAATGTTCCTTGTTTGATTGGCTTTTTGGAGACAAGGAAAGTCTAGACTGGCCTTGAGCTCACCAGATAGACTTTCAACTGCTGATCTCACCCCCACCTCCCAAAGTGCTGGAGTTACAGGTGTGTGCCACTGTGCCTGGCATTGAAATGCACTTTCAATTTGTTGATTTCATTTGTGATTTTCTTTTTAATATTTCAAGCTGTCATTTGAATTGTGGTTTATGTAGTATGTTGTTTTTTAATGTAGTATGTTTTCTATGACTACACTTTTAAAGACTTTTTTTTACATTAACTTTCAAGCATCGTGTCTGGGCATGCATTCTCTGAGGTCATCTAGGTTGGGCTTTATTGATTTCTGAGTCTGTAAGTTTAGGTACTCTGCCTATTTGGGATAGTTTTAGTCATCATTTCTTCCAATTCTCTGTCTGTACCAACATCTTTCTCCAGTCCTGGTGGGGTTTCAGTAACATGGGTGTTGGACCTTTCTCTATTATCCTGCAGGATTCTGAGCCTGTGCTTATTGTGGTGATATCTTGTTTGTACAAGTAAAGCATGTCTGAAGATTAGAGGGTGAAGCTTGCCACTAGCTAACCATAGAGGTCTGTAGACATACAGGAAGTGAGATGGCTGGGTGGAGAAAGGAATATAAGTGGGAGGAAACAGGAACTTGGTCTCTTTTCTGCTGGGAAGCTAGTGAGGTAAAGGTGGCTTTGGCTTGCTCCTTCTCTCTGATCTCTCAGCATTTTCCTCCATATCTGACTGTGGGCTCTTATTATTAAGACAAGTTAGAACTTATGTTACAGTTCATTGTTCAAGAGTTTTGTCTATGTGTGTCTGTTTGAGTGTGTCCACATGTATGTATGTATGTATGTATGTATGTATGTATGTATGTATGTATGTATGTATGGTGTGCATGCCTACATGCACATACAGAGACCAGAAGCAGGGGTCAGGTATCCTCCTCAATGATTTCCTACTGATTCTCTTGGTGTGGGGTCTCTCCCTGAATCTAGGACTCATTTTTCTCCATTAGACTGGTAGTCAGAAGTCCCCAGTGGAGCTAGGGTTCCAGATGTCTGCAGGATGTCAGCTTCTTCTTCTTCTTCTTCTTCTTCTTCTTCTTCTTCTTCTTCTTCTTCTTCTTCTTCTTCTTCTTCTTCTTCTTTCTTCTTCTTCTTCTTCTTCTCTTCTTCTTGAGACAGGATTTCTCTGTGACTTTGGAGGCTGTCCTAGAACTAGCTCTTGTAGACCAGGCTGGTCTTGAACTCACAGAGATCTGCCTGCCTCTGCCTCCCGAGTGCTGGGACTAAAGGCGTGCGCCACCACTGCCCAGCTGGATGTCAGCTTCTTACACAGTTGCTAGGATTTGAACTTCAGACCTCATGATGTTCAGTGAGTGCTATAATTTTAACCTCTGAGCAACCACTTTGGCCCCTCTGCTCATTTTGTTTTTTTTAGATATTTTATTTGAATTAGAAACAAGATTGTTTTACATGACAATCCCAGTTCCCTTCTCCCTCCCGTCCTCCCCTACCACCACCCCAACTAAAACCCTACCTATCACATATCCTTTCTGCTACCCCTGGATGGTAAGGCCTTCCATAGGGTGCCATCAGAGTCTATCATATCCCCGTGTGTCTTGGCTCAGGGAGTATTCCTCTATGTGGAATGGGCTCCCAAAGTCCACACCTATGCTAGGGATAAGTAGTGAACTACTACAGGAGGTCCCATAGATTTCCGAGGTTTCCTCACTGAAACCCATGTTCCTGGGGTCTGATTCAGTCCCATGCTGGTATCCCAGCTATTAGTCTGGGGAGCAAGAGTTCCCTGATGTTCAGGTCAGTTGTTTCTGTGGGTTTCACCAGCCTGGTCTGGACCTCTTTGCTCTTCACTCATCCTTCTCTGCATCTGAGTTCCAGTTCAGTTTGGTGATTAGTTGTGGGTGTCTGCTTCTACTTCCACCAGTTGCTGAATGAGGGCTATCGGGTAGCATATAAGTCAGTCATCAATCTCATTATCCGGGGAGGGCATTTAAGGTAGCCTCTCCTCTGTTGCTTGGATTGTTAGCTGGTGTCATCTTTGTAGATCTCCAGACATTTCCCTAGTGCCTGATTTCTCTGTAAACTTATGTCTCCCTCTATTATAGTATCTCTTATCTTGCTCTCCTCTATTCTTCCCCTGACTCAACCTTTCTGCTCCCTCATGTCCTCTGCATCCCTCCTCTTCTTCCCTTATCATTCTCTTAGCTCCTCCCCCTCTTCCCGTGCTCTCAATTTGCTCAGGGGATGGTGACCCTTTTCCCTTCTCCAGGGGACCATGTATGTCTTTCTTAGGGTCTTCCTTGTTTACTAGCTTCTCTGGATTATAGGTTGGTAATCCTTTACTCTATGTCTAAAATCCACATATGAGTGAGTCCATATCATGTTTGTCTTTTAGTGATTGGGTTACCTCGCTCAGAATGATTTCTTCGAGTTCCATCCATTTTCCTGCAAATTTCAAGATTCCATTGTTTTTTTCTGCTGAGTAGTACTCCATTGTGTAAATGTACCACATTTTCTCTATCCATTCTTCGGTTGAGGGGCATCTAGGCTGCTTCCAGTTTCTGGCTATTACAAATAGTGCTGCTATGAACATCGTTGAACAGATGTCTTTGTTGTATGAATGTGCTTCTTTTGGGTATATGCCTAGGAGTGGAATTGCTGGGTCTTGTGGTAGACTCATTCCCATTTTCTTGAGGAGTCGCCATACTGATTTCCAAAGTGGCTGTACAAGTTGGCACTCCCACCAGCAGTGGAGGAGTGTTCCTCTTTCTCTGCATCCTCTCCAGCATAAACTGTCATTGGTGTTTTTGATTTTGGCCATTCTGACAGGAGTAAGATGGTATCTCAGAGTTGTTTTGATTTGCATTTCCCTGATGGCTAAGGATGTTGAACACTTTCTTATGTGTCTTTCAGCCATTTTAGATTCCTCTATTGAGAATTGCCTATTTAGTTCTGCACCCTATTTTTTAATTGGATTGTTTGGTGTGTCGGAGACTAGCTTCTTGAGTTCTTTGTATATTTTGGAGATCAGTCCTCTGTCAGATGTGGGTTTGGTGAATATCTTTTCCCAGTCTGTGGGCTGCCGTTTTGTCTTGCTGACTGTGTCCTTTGCCTTACAGAAGCTTCTCAGTTTCAGGAGGTCCCATTTATTAATTGTTGATCTCAGTGCCTGTGCTACTGGTGTAATTTTCAGGAAGTGGTCTCCTGTACCAATTAATTCAAGGGTATTTCCCATTTTGTCTTCTAACAGGTTCGGTTTATGTTGAGGTCTTTGATCCATTTTCACTTAAGTTTTGTGCAGGGGGAAAGGCTTGGGTCTATCTGTAGTCTTCTACATGTTTGCATCCAGTTATGCCAGCACCAATTGTTGAAGATGTTCTCTTTGTTCTAGCATATATATTTGGATTGTTTGTCAAAAAATCGGGTATTTGTAGGTGTGTGGGTTAATATCAGGGTTTTCAACTCTATTCCATTGTTCTACCTGTCTATTTTTGTACCAATACCAAGCTGTTTTCAGGACTATAGCTCTGTAATAGAGCTTGAAGTCAGGGATGGTGATGCTTCCAGAAGTTCCTTTATTGTACAGGGTTGTTTTGGCTATCCTGGGTCATTTGTTTCTCCATATAAAGTTGAGAATTGTTCTTTTGTGGTCTGTGAAGGATTGTGTTGGGATTTTGATGGGGATTGCATTGAATCTGTAGATTGCTTTTGGCAAGATTGCCATTTTTACTATGTTGATCCTACCTATCCAAGAGCATGGGAGATCTTTCCATTTTCTGGTATCTTCTTTAATTTCTTTCTTTAGAAATTCAAAATTCTTGTGGTACAGCTCTTTCACTTTTTTGATTAGTGTTACCCCCAAGGTATTTTATGTTGTTTGTGGCAATTGTAGAGGGTGATGTTTCTCTGATTTCTTTCTCCACCCATGTGTCATCGGTATATAGCAGGGCTACAGATTTTTTTTTTTGAGTTAATCTTGTATCCTGCCACTTTACTGAAGGTGTTTATCAGCTGTAGGAGTTCCCTGGTAAAGTTTTTTGGGTCACTTATGTAGACTATCATATCATCTGCAAAGAGTGAGAGTTTGACTTCTTCCTTTCTGATTTGTATTCCCTTGATCTCCTTTTGTTGTCTTAGTGCCCTAGCTAGAACTTCAAGGACAATATTGAAGAGGTATGGAGAGAGTGGGCAGCCTTGTCTTGTTCCTGATTTTAGAGGAATTGCATTGAGTTTCTCTCCATTTAATTTGATGTTGGCTGTCGGCTTGCTGTATATTGCTTTTATTATGTTGAGGTATGTTCCTGTTATCCCTGATTTCTCCAAGACCTTTATCATGAAGGGGTGTTGGATTTTGTCAAAGGCTTTTTTGGCATCTAGTGAGATGATCATGTGGTTTTTTCTCCTCAGTCTGTTTATATGGTGGATTACACTGATGGATTTTCGTATGTTGAACCATCCTTGCATCCCTGGGATGAAGCCTACTTGATCATGGTGGATGATTTCTCTGATGTGTTCTTGGATTTGATTTGCCAGTATTTTATTGAGAATTTTTGCATCATTGTTCATGAGGGATATAGGTCTGTAGTTCTCTTTTTTAGTTGTGTCTTTGTGTGGCTTTTCGTATCAAGGTTATTGAAGCCTCATAAAAAGAGTTTGGCAATGACCCTTCTGCTTCTATTGTTTGAATACTCTGAGGAGAATTGGTATTAGCTTTTCCTTGAATTTCTGGTAGAATTCTGCACTGAAGCCATCTGGCCCTGGGCTTTTTTTTTGGTTGGGAGACTTCTGATGACTGCTTCTATTTCATTAGGGGTTATAGGTCTATTTAAGTTGCTTATCTGTTCTTGATTTAATTTTGGTAAGTGAAATCTGTCCAGAAAATTGTCCATTTCCTTTAGATTTTCGAATTTTGATGAATATAGGTTTTTCCAAGTATGATCTGATGATTCTCTGGATTTCCTCTGTGTCTGTTGTTATGTCCCCCTTTTCATTCCTGATTTTATTTATTTGCATATTCACTCTCTGCTATTTGGTATGTTTGGATAAGGGTTTTTCTATCTTGTTGATTTTCTCGAAGAACCAACTCTTCCTTATATTGATTCTTTGTATTGTTCTCCTAGTTTCCATTTTATTGTTTTCTGCCCTCAGTTTGATTATTTCTAGGCATCTGCTCCTCTGGGGTGTATTGGATTCTTTGTGTTCTAAAGCTTTCAGTTGTGCTGTTAATTCTTTTTTGTTTATTCATTTTATTTATTAATTTTTTTACAAAAGTTTATTACAATGTACAATAGGCTCCAAGATAACACTTCATTCTAGCTGCAGGTGGCAAAGATGTTATAGTAGGGAATCCAGATATTTAAATAGGGATGGAGGAGGGTCATCATCATGGAAGAAAAGAGGAACAGCTTACTTTTTGCCAGATTTCTTTTTTTTTTTGATATCATGTACTTTGAATTTTTTTTTTAAGATTTTATTTATTTATTATGTATTATACATTCTGCTTCCATGTATATCTGCACACCAGAAGAGGGCACCAGATCTCATAATGGATGGTTGTGAGCCACCATGTGGTTGCTGGGAATTGAACTCAGGACCTCTGGAAGAGTAGTCTGTGCTCTTAACCTCTGAGCCATCTCTCCAGCCCCTTTGCCAGATTTCTTAATTCCACTTGTGGCCAGGGGTTCCTTCCCTGTGGCCTTGGCTTTTAGCTCCTTGAGTTTCTTCTGCTCCTCTTTTTGTTTCTGCTTGAAAGCCTTATCTTCCTTGTCCATCTCCTTGGCCTGCTTCTTGGGGTGTTTCAGGAGCTTCTTTTTGCCACCTTCATGGCCCAACATGGCATCCACAGATCCCTGATCCTAAGCCCTGCTGTTAATTCTCTAGTGTGGTTATTCTCCAGTTTCTTCATGTGGGCACTATGAACTTAGCGCTATGAACTTTCCTCTTAGCACTCCTTTCAAAGTGTCCCATAGGTTTGGGTATGTTGTGTCTGCATTCTCATTGAATTGTAGGAAAAAATCTTTAATTTCTTTTTTTATTTCTTCCATGACCCAGGAATTGTGCAACTGGGTGTTACTTAATTTCCATGAGTTTGTAGGTTTTCTGTAATTCGAGTTGTTGTTGAATTCTAACTTTAAAGCATGGTGGTCTGATAAGATACAGGGGGTTATTTCAATTTTTTTTGTACCTGTTGAGGTTTGCTATGTTGCCAAGAATGTGGTCGATTTTAGAGAAGGTTCCATGTGGTGCTGAGAAGAAGGTAAATTGTTTTGTATTTGGATGGAATGTTCTATAGATATCTGTTAAGTCCAATTAGGCCATAACTTCTATTAGTTCCTTTGTTTCTTTGTTAAGTTTCTGGTGTTTCTGTCCAGTGGTGAGAGTTGGGTGTTGAAGTCTCCCACTATAAGTGTGTGCAGTTTTATGTGTGATTTGAGTTTTAGTAATATTTCTTTTACAAACGTGGATGCCTTTGTTCAGAATTGAGACTTGGTCCTGATGGATTTCTCCTGTGATGAGTAGGAAGTGACCTTCATATCTTTTGATTGATTTTAGTTTAAAGTCCAATTTGTTGGATATTAGGATTGCTACCCCCGCTTGTTTCTTGGGTCCATTTGATTGGAAAATCTTTCCCCAACCTTTAATTCTTAGGTACCATCTGTCTTTGAAGTTGAGGTGTGTTTCTTGTATGCAGCAGAAGGATGGATTCTGTCTTCTTATCCATTCTGCTAATCTGTGTCTTTTTATAGGTAAGTTAAGACCATTAATATTGATGGATATTAATGACCATTGATTGTTCATTCTTGTTTGTTTTTGATTAGGTGATGGTGGCGAAATTATGTGTGGGATTCTATCCCTTTTTCCCTTTGGCTGTTGGTAAAGTGGATTATCTATTGCCTATATTTTTCTGGTTGTAGTTGACTTCCTTGGGTTTCAGATTTCCTTCCAGAACTTTCTGTAGGGCTGGATTGGTGGATATGTATTGTTTGAATCTGGTTTTTCATGGAATATCTTGTTTTCTCCATCTATATTGATTGAAAGCTTTGCTGGGTACAGTAGTCTGGGCTGGCATCTATGGTCTCTTAGTGTAGGTAGAATATCTATCCAGTACCTTCTGGCTTTCAGAGTTTCCATGGAAAAGTCAGGTGTAATTCTGATAGGTTTGCCTTTATAAGTTACTTGACCTTTTTCCTTTGCTGCTCTTAATATTTTCTCTTTATTCTGTATGTTTGGTGTTTTGATTATTATGTTTTGAGGAGACCTTTTCTTTTTTTATCTGTTGTTTCTTTATTAAAGAAAAAATATGAAATTTAACCTTTATTTTTATTTTATGTGTTTGGGTGTTGTCATTATGTAGATCTTGTTTAGGCAATCATATTGTTGAGACTTTATGGGTGTAGCTTCCCTGTCATGTTGAGAAGACACTACCTAGCAACTGGTGTCCTTGTCTTTTGGCTTCCACAATCTTTCTGCCTCCTCTTCTGCAATGTTTCAGGAGCTTTAAGTGCAGGAATTATGTTGTAGCTGTATTAACTGGGCCTGGGCCCCTGTTCTCTGAGCTCTGTCCAGCTGTGGGTCTCTACAGTAGCCCTCCTTGTCGTAGAAAGAAGCTACTTTGAAGATGGGTGAGTGCTGCACTGACCTAAAAGACCTTAAATCCAATTAGACAGCTGTTGGTCAGTCCCAAGGGAAAAGTGCCATATTACCACTGGGGATGTCTTGCAAAGTTGCTCATTGTTGTGGTTCTTAGGCTTAACAACCAGGAGGCAAGATGCTTCGTGCACAGCATCTTCTAATACTATGAGAGCCAGTTCTCAGGAAAGAGGTTTCTGGGTCAGTTATGGCTTGATTCCTCCAAGTCCTGTGGCAGAAGTGTATGGTGTCTTCAGAAATAGTGTCTTACCTTTAAGTTCCTGTACCTTCAGACTGGAAATTCTCTTAGGTAGCCAAGGATGACCTTGAACCCTCCTGATTCTTCTGCCTCTACTTCCAGAGGCTGGGATTTCAGAAGGCCTATAATGCCCAGCTTAGTTCAAATTCTACTTTGTTTTGTTCTAGTTTTGAGACTGGGTCTCACTATGTAGACCAGACTGGCCTCGAACTCACATATATTCAGCTGCCTCTGCCTTTCCAGTGCTGGGTTTAAAGGTTTGCACCACCAGACTCAGCTCAGTTCAAATTTGTAGAGTCTGTCTTCATTCCACCCCCAAAAGATAATCTAGGTTTCTCTCTCTCTCTCTCTCTCTCTCTCTCTCTCTCTCTCTCTCTCCCCTCCCTCCCTCCTTCCCTCCCTCCCTCCCCCCTCTCTGTCTCCCTCTCTCTCTTGGTTTTCAAGACAGGGATTTTCTGTGGGACCAAGACCTTTTCTTTTGGTTCAGTCTATTTGGTGTTCTGTAGGCTTCTTGTATTTTCATTGGCATGTCTTTCTTTAGGTTGGGAAAATTTTCTTCTATGATTTTGTTGAATATGTTTTCTGCACCTTTGAGTTGGATTTCTTCTCCTTCTTCTATACCTATTATTCTTAGGTTTGGTCTTTTCACGGTATCCCATATTTCCTGGATATTTTGTGTTAGGGATTTGTTGGACTTAAGATTTTCTTTGGTTGATGAATCTTTTTCTCCTAGTGTATCTTCACTTCCTGAGATTCTCTCTTCCATCTCTTGTATTCTGCTGATTATGCTTACATCTGTAGTTCCTGATCGTTTACCCAGCTTTTCTAGTTCCAGAAATCCCTCAGATTGTGCTTTCTTTATTGTCTCTATTTCAGTTTTTAGGTCTTGACCTGTTTCCCTGAGAGATTTGTTGATATCTTGTATTTTTTTGTTTGTTCTTTCTTCCATTTCTTTAAGGGATTTTCTCATGTCCTCTTTGAGGTCCTCTATCATTTTCATGAAGATGTTTTTAAGGTCATTCTCTTCTGCTTCATCTGCATTGTGATGTTCAGGTCTTGCTGATGTATGGTTCTTAGTCTCTGGTGGTGTCATATTGGGTTTTCTGTTGTTGAATGTGCGTTTACATTGTCCTCTTCTCACCCTTTCTTCTGGTGGGTGTAGCAGGATTCTCTTCCTCTCCTGGTGGCTATGGGACCAAGGTTCCCTTCTGGTAGATGCAAACAGTTCCAATACTCTGATGTCTGTCCTCTTCTTGTGGATGGAGGCAGCACTGTTACCGGGGCCTTGGCTGTGTCGGGGTGTGCCGGATCCCACTGGGGAGCTCAGATCTGGTGAGCAGATCCCTGGCATCGGATGTCTCTGAGCAGGGCTGACGAATCCCCCTCTGCTCATTTTTAATAATTTTTTCTTTCTATTCTTCAGTCTTGGAGATTTTTAAAAATTTAATTTTCTTAAAATCATTTCAGCATCGGTACAACCGCATGGTTGGTGTGCGCTCATTTATTTCCTTTTCTTCTATGAGTTACTTAAATGTCAGGTGATCTTGGATTGTGTCCTGGCCATTTTGAAAATCATCTATGAGATGCTGAGCTTGATTACAGTCTTATGGACAGGGCTGACCTATTTTTTTTTTTAAACAATCAACCTGGTTATGTTCAGACCAGAAATCCTGGCTGGTTTCTGTGACTATGCTTCTATCGTCAGAGTCATGTTTCAAAAGCTTGGTAGTGCTTTTATGTCCTATCCCTTTGGTAAGCTGAAATGGCTCCCTGTAAGTTCACCTCCCATGGTGAAAAGACATTGAAGACATGATTAACCATGAGATGGAGAGGTTATTGGGGACTGTTGTGGGGCTACACTGTAATCACAAGGGGTCTTACTACACAGATACAATACAGGAAAGTTATATTCTCCCTACAGCTTCCAGGAGGAACACAGGTACATGGATGCCTTGTCTTAGCTCCTAGACCCCAACTCAGACTAACAATGTTCAGAACCATGTGACAATAAATGTGTTCTCATGATCTGTAGGGTTTATAGGAACTTTGATGAGCAGCCACAGCCATGTGCACGCCCAGAGGGACCTGGTGGCAGTAAGCATCATGGCTTAGATATGGGCCATGTTCTTTGATCCCAGCCAGCTCGTCATATGTACATTTCATGCAGTCCTCTAGGGCACTCGGTTCCTCTTATGGTAACTGCAGTTGTGGTGGTGTGAGGGGGAGGCTGATTCATTCTGGAGCTCACCTGGCACTGGGTCTGGTCAGTCTAAAGGGAGTTTTCCTTCTGGGGTTCTGGCTGCCACAGAGACTGGGCTAGGAGATACAGAATGCTTGTCTCCATTGCTCGGTGCTGGGGACACAGGCATTTGTAGCCATGCCAGGGTGGTTTTGTTTTGATTTGTTCTATGTGGATTCAAACTCCATCCAGTCTTCCCAGCCTTACCCCCGCCCCCCATGTGTCAGCTGTTGATGAGATAAGCTTGGCCACATAGAGCATGGTGGGTAGGAAATATACCAGGTTGGAACGGCAGGTTCAGGAGAGTCACAGATGAAAGCAGGAATGGGCTTCTCCTGGACCCACAGTTCTCCACCCAAAAGAAGCTGCAGAGGAGGCTAATGGTTTGCTCACTAGGGCTGGAGTTTGTCTTCAGGGTCTGGCAGAAGGACTTGGGTGCTACGGATGCAAGTTGGGCAGTGGTGGCAGAAGCAGGTGGATCTCTGAGTTATGCTGGTCTGCAAAGTGAGTTCGGATAGCCGAGTTCCATTACACAGAAACACCCTGTCTTGGGGAAAAGAAAAGAAAAGAAAAGAGAAGAAAAGAAAAGAAAAGAAAAAAAGGAGTGAACTCAAGGTTTAGCTGTTAAATTAAGAGACAATGGAACACATCACAAACTAAAAAGAGGAAACACGGGTGCAGATGCAGCTGTGCTCACCTAGCATGCATGAAACCCTGGGTTGGCATATGTCTGTGATTCTAGAACTAGTAGGTAAAGGCAGAGAAATCTGAAGTTCAAGATCGCCCTCACCCTTGACTGTATAACAAGTTAGAGGCCAGAATGGGATACACAAGACTTTGGCTCAACAACAAAAAGCCAGTGCATTGAGGGGGCCAGGCACTAGGAAGAGACTTGTCAAAGTGTTGTGTTTATGAATCCATAGGTATAAGGGACTCAGACAATAATGAAAGAAATGCCCACTGAGGTACCGTTTAATATAATTGATCCAAATTATAAAATGCCTGTGGTGGTTTGAATAAAAACAGCCTCCATACATCTATAGGGAGTGGCACTGTTAGCAAGTGTGGCCTTGTTGGAGTAGGTTTGGTTTTGTTGGAGGAACTGTGTCACTAGGGGGTGGGCTTGGAAATCTCAGATGCTCAAGCCAGGCCAGTGTGGCAGTGCTGTGCGATAGTCCTTCCGTAAGCTGTGAATATGTATTCTTCTCATTGGTTAACAATAAAACAAAATTGGTCTATAGCCAGGCAGAATAAGGCTAGGTGGGAAAGCCAAATGGAGATATAAGGAGAAAGAAGGGCAGAGTCAAGGAAGATGTGAGCCACCTGCCAGAGGAAAGACGTACTAGAGCACAGGTAAAACCACAAGACACGTGGCAACACATGGATTATAGAAATGGGTTAATTTAAATGTAAGAGCTAGTTAGTGATAAGCCTGAGCTATTCAGCCAAGCATTTTTTAAATTAATATTAAGCCTCTGAGTGATTATTTAAAATCAGCTGCAGGACATGGTGTAACAGAGAAACCTCCACTTACACAGCAGTTTCTTCCTGCTGCCTTTGGATGTAGAACTCTCAGTTCCTCTCCAGCACCATGTCTGCCTGCATGACATTATGCTCCCCACCATGACAATGGACTAAACCTCTGAAGTGTAAGCTAGCCTCAATTAAATGTTTTTCTTTATAAGAGTTGCTATGGTCATGATGTCTATACACAGCAACAGAAACCCTAACTATGTCCTTGAACTTCTAATTTCCCAAGCAATGGTAAATCAGTAACCATTGGTCTGAAATTGTATATTGTTGGAGTACAAAAGCCACAGAGGAAACCACAGCCCCAAGAAACTCTGGGTTCCATCAAAGCACATGAGTACCCCTCATCATGTTTCGGTGGCCATTGTAGCACAGAGCTTTTTCCAATATTCTCTTTCGACCAAAAAGTAAAATCAGTTAGTATGAAATTCTGGCATTTCTAAACACTGTATGTTACTTTGTTTGTAGCTTAAGATTTCATGAGAAAGACTGGAAAATTAATTAATTTTTTATTTTGACATTTTAATAAATGCAAGAGCTTGACTTTGTAGCAGATGCCAGTAATCCCAGCATTTGGGTGGCAGCAGCAGGGAGGTAAGAAATTCAAGACCAGCTTTGGCTACATAGGAATTTTGAGGGCAGCCTGGGCTATATAGAGACCTGCCTTTAAGAGAGAGAGAGAGAGAGAGAGAGAGAGAGAGAGAGAGAGAGAGAGAGAGAGGACGAAAGGAAAGCAAACAAGACAGTCCATACATAACATTATAATTAGTGGCTGCTGAAATAAAGGTGATTTGGGGTAAGGAGTCTCAGATTTTTCCATGCATTTAAAAGGGAGCATCCATTTGTCTGGTGGCTTTGTAGTTTACCATACATTACTAAAGGCATTTCATGGGCTACATTTAAAAGGAAGCAATTGCCTATCACACAGTTAAATCTCCATTCCAGATCACTGGTCTGCTATACTGATTTCCACATTTATTGTACTTAGTCATCCTCACAAACAAACAAACAAACAAAAAGTAGATTATTAGAAAGCTTTCTCCCCACAGTCCCAAGATTTTATGACTAGAGTTGGCTGTAACTTTGTCTGCTAACACAAATGTTCATGTCAAGACAAGTATAAAATAGAAGGTCTTTATGTTTTAATGTGGTATTTTAATAAAATGCTAGTCTCTCTGTGAACATTTTTGAGTTTAAATACAGGTGATGGAAAAGAAGGAGATTTGGTTTTGGAGTTAAGAGCTAAGCAAGTGATGCCTTGGGGAGCCATGTGCTCACTGAGCTGCCCTGACACTGACAGGCCACCAACTGACTTGAAGTCTCAGAGTCTGGTGGGCTTACCTGGGTATCCTCTTCAGGACTGTGGCAGGACTAGGTTCACATTCCGTTCATATCCTCTGATTGTCTCTGTGTTGATTACCTTCTTCACTTTATAAAGTATGGCGATGGTACACTGTGCTGCCGAGGCAGTTGAGAGCATAAGTGAGATGCTGTGTGCAGCTGCACCATACAAGCATGTTCCTGTGGTCTAAAGACCTGCACATCATAGCCTAGTGTCGAGGACCTACAACTGCAGCTACTCAGGAGGATGAGGCAGGAGGGTTGTTAGTTCAAGGCCAGCCTTGGCAACTTAATAAGACCTGTCTCAAAAAGTAAACAATGAGAGAGAGAGAGAGAGAGAGAGAGAGAGAGAGAGAGAGAGAGAGAGGAGTAAGAGGAGGAAAATGAGAATCAGTGACTTTCACAGGATCTTGGTAATATACTCCAGAATTCTAATATTTGGTGATCTGTTTTGTTATTTTTAATTTTCTCAGATACTTTATTTTGAATACTTTGATTTCTTTACTGCTTTTGGTGGTCCTATACACATGTGCGCACGCAAACACACACACACACACACACACACACACACACACACACACAATTCCTTAGACTGACACACACACACACACACACATACACACACACACACACACACACACACACACACACACACACACACACACACACACAATTCCTTAGACTGAAACTCAGGGAAACATTACTTTCTGTCTCTCATTAAAACAGAAGCACTTCACAGGGATCAGGGACACAGTGCAGTGGCAGAGCAGTTGCTTCCCATACAACCTTGGGTGTGATCCTCTAGCACTGCAGAAAAAAGAAAAAAAACCATATGCATAGCATATCTACATTTTTATTATAGAAGTGGTTATATAATTACTTATAGTTATATAAATTCTTGAAAAGAATATATGCTCGCAATTCCATGAGTACAACAATAGGGCTGCACACTTGGTCATTTGTATGAATGTAAGGGTTTCTGAGGTAGCTTGGGGAGGAAGAAGGACCCTGGTCTCAGAGTTGCTAGAACTTAGAAGTTCTAGGTGGTCTTGTGAAGCGGGTTCTTCTATGTACATCTAGACACATGCATATATATCTTCCATACATAGCCGCACATCTTAAGCTACAGTCTTGTACAAATATGAATTTTCTTTGCCTTTGTGTCTTTCATACCTCAACTGTGAGGATCTCCTGCTTTGTGAGCTTCGTGTGGTGGCTGGCACACCATTTGTGTCAACAGATGAGTACTAGTCATTCTCACACACCCTGTTGGCATTATTTTCCTAGGGTTCATGTCATTTCTTTATAGCTGTCTAGAAGTGATTTACTCAGTGCTCCTTGGCTCCTAATACAGGGTGCCTGATGCCTTGCTGTCCATCTGCAGAGCCCTTGGCCCTACTGTAGAGTCTCCTCCTCAGCACAGCTCTCTCTATAGGTGGGTTTAGGGAGTTTAACTTAATAGCTACAATAGCTGCAATAGCCTCATGCTTTGTTGAGTTTCAGTGTTGGGATTTTTTTTTAAACATTTGGATTCTATTTGCCAGCACCTTTAGTGTTATTGCTATTTTTAATCTAACACCTATTTCTACTAACATTTTCCAATTGCATTACCTGGTCTCTTTAATGAAGATACTCTTTATCACACAGGCAATAGAGACTTCTCCTGATTGCTCTCTTGTATTGAGGTTCATAAAAAAAAATCCACACACAACGTGGACTGCCTTCTTACCATCTTTGTTAGATCAGGTGGTTGTACCTTGATGGTTCTCAGGGTGGGTCTCCTAATCCAGTGAGCTCATCTTTTTATGGTAGAATGGAATCTGTTTACCACCAGAGTTAGGTCTAAAACACAGAGACTCTTCATGGACCATGAGAACATTTGCCTTGATTTAAAAAAAATGGAATAGACAAGAATGGCACTAGCATACTGCTTTTATCACAAGTTATAGCTCTTTACCATTGGCACCCTTTAGTCAGCCTTCATCTGTCCTTGCAGGATTGCTGTTCCTAGGGAAATATTCATTTGATAGATGTATGGTCCACTCATCCCAAGGCTTCAACCAAGTGTAGGGAGAGACCCTGATTACAGGTACTGCTGACCAGGCCCAAATGGGCATGGTCACAGGTATATTGCAGTGTGTGAGCCCCCAGTGAGAGCCTATGCCGGCTCTCCCTCACTCTTATCTACACCCTGCTGCATACCTGTGACCACGCTCAAATGGTACCTGTAATCAGAGTCTCTCCCTACAACCAAGTTTTCAAGAGAATCCCTCCTCTCACCTCCTCTTCTGACCTTATTAGGCTTTTGCTTTCAAGGAGACATTAGACCTTGGCAAGATTTAGGGATGAAGGGCATGGCTGCTTCATGCGGATGATGCTGGAAAATCTACTCTCTCCTTCAAAACTTCCTTCCTGACAGAGAGAGGCATTCCACATCCCATGCTCAATAAACCTTGCCTAGGTGTCCTGGGCACAGCAAAGAGGGTCTGTGTGGCAGACTAGAGAACCTTTCAGGCACAACTGTGGAAGCAGGGAGGCCACCCTACCTGGGTCTTAGCATGAAAATCACATCTGATTTTCTTCCTAGAGGAAGCATCTTGTATCTCTCACTAAGCTGATGAATTGAGAACATTAAATGGCTCCAGTGTAGGAGTGAAAGGGTGGGATGCGGGGAGCCAGCTATGGAGCTTTCAGATGCATGTTTGTGATGAGAAGAGCATAGGTGCTAAGGGAATAAATAGTCTAGGCCAATTTCCCTGGGTCCATAAAGCCTTTCAACTTTGACCTTCAGCTGTCCTTTACTGGTTACTTACTGTTTATCTGTCTCTGTCCTCTTGCAAAAATGGTCCTCTCCAATCCTCACAACCTACATGGACTTCTATAAGAGGACACAGACTCTTGGTAACTAGAGGTAATAACAGGCTTGCACAGGGGTGTCGTGACACTGAGGCAAAGACAATGGCACACAAAGACATTGCATTGGCTTCTGAGTCTAGATCTATAAATATATTTATTATAATATAACAACTTAACAATAAACATATACTATATACAATACCAGTACAGAGAACCCTGTTTTATATCATTCACAGAAATAGCCAGTTTTGCTCCAGTGTGATAGATGAGGAGAGAAACGGAATTTCAGTGTCATCTGCGGAGTCCTGTTGACCACTAACACCTCCCTTGGAGGCAGACGCACACCAATGCTCACATTCGCCCTGCCCCAGGCAGTTAGAAATTTGTGCTCCAGTCCTTGGGTTCACACTTGCACCCTGTTTGACATAAATACTTTTAAATGACATACAATGTATGTAGTTTTGTGCTTATTACTTTTTTAAATAATAAATAATATTAAAAACTGCATAACGAAGCTCGGTATCTTGTCAAGTGGGAGCCACACTTGCAATGCTAGAAGTTGATGCCCGCAGTTAGGACTGGAATTTTGTGTCATCCAATACTGAATGATGGAGAGTGTGTCCTGTCTCTTTTTCTCTCTTGTCAATGGTTCTTATGAAGTGATGGCGAGCTGACTTCCCAGGTAGAAAAATGGTGTGTATTTGGTACTAACTTCAACTAAACAGCACGGTGGCGGTGGTGGCGGCCTTCTTCCTGCCCTGGAATGGAAACTGATGACCGGGTGAGGTTTGAGGGTCTAAGACTAATGGGAAGGCCTTTCTCTTTTGAGCCTCATTGGGAGCTCGCTCTTGGCTTCCCTTTCCTCAGGTTACTGTACAAGGCAACAAGAAGAGTGTTTCTACTCTTGCCCCTCAGGCCGTGGCTGTCATGGCTCGTCTAAGAAAGCTGTCCCCATCCTGAGAGCTCTCGTGGCAGGTGCCTTGAATATATAGCTATAAATATCAAAAATAGTCTCCTGTGCTTTGTGGACATTTCTTCCCTCTCCCTCCCTCAGTCCTTTTCCTGGGCCTAGGTCCTCAGCTTTACCTCATGGAGGGAGCTGGACTGGTGTCAGAAGCCAGAACTACACTCTTCTAGAATAGACCCTTCTGCCCCTGACAATGCCTCCATGAGGCATGGCCTTTCAGGGATGTCTGGGAGTTAACTTTTTCCAAAAATAAAGTGGGGACATGGCCCACCTCAGGAGAGATCCTCTACTCTGCACATAGAAAAAATCAGAGCAAGTGCCCCGCCTCTGGCACTACCTACAAAGAGCTTTGGGAAGTCCCACAGCGTTGTCCCTCTTGTGGCCTCCTCCTCTCAGTACTTAAAAATAGCCTTTTGTGTATCAAGAAAATGCCTTGGAAATCTAAATAATTCATACTGGCTAAAAGAAAGCTAGCACATCCACCATTTCCTTTTGCAGCAAAAACATGGTAGAAAAACCCGTGAAGGCCAGGCAGCTCTACCCAGCGATCCCTGTGGCTGCCAGCCCTGGCTCTACACACACAGCTGGCCCTCTTTCCTGTCTGGTGGTAACCAGTCCCTTCCTAGGCCTTGGTGCTGCACAGTCCCATCCCTCGTTTTTTCTCTCGGCCACTTGAAAGTGTAGATTGGTTTAAAAAACAAAAACAAAAGCAGGAATCAAAGTGATAAGGACACTTTGACCTTATTCCAAAAGAGCCTGATGCCCAATATTGTCACAGGATAACTGATCTATGGTGGTTTAGGGATGGAGCTTGCTCTGCAAGAAGGAAAAAAACAGCTTCTCTCCCAGTTGAAAAATATGTGAAACTATTGCACCGGGCAGAGCGAGCGCCCCCTGTTGAGAGCAAGCGCCTTGGTTAGCCAGCGAGCCCTGGCTCTGTGTGTTCCAGGTTCCTGTTGCCCGAGCGCTTGGCCCCGCTTCACCCAAAAGGCGAGGATGAATTTCTACATTCAATGTAGAGAATATTCGAAATGTTAGCGCAGTGAGTTTCTTGATTGTGTTTTGTGGGCCTCTCGTTGGTGTTGAAAGATAACCATGGGGTGTGGCATTTGCCTCACCAGACTCGTCCCATAGGCTTGTCCTGGGCTGTCTGCTGATGTCAGCCGCTTTGAATATATTTCTTTATCACGACACAGCCGTGTCTGAACACAGGACAGGGCATGTGGGGTAGGAGGGTCCATGTGTTGGTTGTGGGCTCGTAGGCTTCCATGTTGCCCAGAGCTGGTCCCTCGCTGCTCACGATGCCTCCAGTTGCATAAATTTTACCATCAAGCACCACAGCACTATCAGAGGGAAAGAGGGGCAGAGAGTTAGGCCTTGATATTGGCTCTGGAGACAGAATCCCAACACCGTCCTGGTGAGAGGGCCCCTAGATGCTCTTGCATAGGTGGTGTGGGATCTTGTTCTTTGCCACCTAACCTGGGCCAATAAACAACAAAATAAAGACATTTTTTTCTACAGGAATACTAGGCACCGGTGTCATGTGGTACTGTTCTTAGGGGAGATATGTTCATTTTCATTAGGTTCTTCTCCCAGCTCTGCTGACAGACTATGGACAGCTGCAAAGGGGGTCACTTCTTACACAGGTGCCTGCCCATCTCTGGGCCTTTACTGAGCCTATTTGCCTACTGGGTGTGCAGAGCCTTCTGAGTTGGGCACATGACTCAAAATGCCAAGAGACAGAACAACAAGGGTCAGATCAAACCAAGTAGCTGCCCTATGATGGGGAGCCCTGCCCCTCTGCCCAGGGACCTTAGAGTCCCACCTTCTTCCTGTCTCACAGCACATATGACCCAGGCTGCTTCCACCTGTGACTCAAGGGCTGCACGCTCTGCAGGGTCTGCCTGGACTTGTTGCCTGAGTGACACTCGATGCCTGGGACCTGTTATGCAAGTCAGTGCTTCCAAAAGCCCAGTGTCCTGCTCAGTCTGCACTTTTTAAAAATGGCGTTGAATTACCTTTGTTTTATTTTATGTTTTTCTTGGAGATGTGTATTGCACAAGCATGCATGCCAAGTGTCTGCAGATGTCAGAAGAGGACACTGAATCCCCCCTCCTGGAATTGGAATTACAGATACCTGTGAAACTCTATGTGGGTGCTGAGAATCGAACCCGGGTCCTCTGCAAGAACATCAAGTGCTCTTATCCACTAAGCCATCTCTCCAGCCCTGCACTTAATTCTTTTTTTTTTTTGGTGCCAATTTAAATAGTTTTATTTAGACATTCCATTTTCCACCATATTAGACATTGCATTTTCCACTTAGGATACTGTGCTTTCACTAAGTAGAGGCAAACAAAATTCTTTTTTTATTAATTTATTTTTTACATTCCAATGCCAGTTCCCATTCCTTCCATCTGCTCCACAGAGAGGGTAAGGCCCCCTGGGAAGTCTACTAAGTCTGTCCCATCATCTTGTTCAGGCAGGACCAAGGCCCCTCTCCACCCTCCACACCCCTGTGTCTAGGCTGGGCAAAGTATCCATTTAGAATGGCCTCCACTAAGTCAGTTTGTGCATTAGTGTTAGGTCTTGGACTCACTGCCAGTGGCCTCATATATTGTCCCAGTCACACCATTGTCACCTATATTAAGGGAGTCTAGTTCAGTCTTATGCAGGTTTTCCATTTGTCAGTCCTGAGTCAGTGATCTCTCGCTAGCTCTGTTCAGCTGATTCTGTGGGTTTCCCATCATGGTCTTGATTCCTTTGTTCATATTTCGCTCCTCCCTCACTTTGATTGTACTCCAGGAGCCTGGCCCTTTGGTTAGTTGCTGCACTTAATTCTTAATGCATTTCAGCTGTTGCTTCTAGCATGTTTCTAGCCCTGACTTCCCCTTTACTCCATCAAATGGCCAATTCTTTTCGACTATTTCTTGAAAACGGATCCAGAAGTCTTCCAAGGCTCTACTCATTTTTTGCAAGGTCCTGATCAGAACACATCCCAAATCTAGATTTCTTATTGGACACCGAGGCTCCCACGGTGCTCCTCTCCAGTTCCTTGCTACTCTGGGCTTTCATGTCTTTTTTTTTTTTTAAAGGCTGACTATCTCCCTGTTTCTCTCACAAAAGCCAGCTTCCACCCACCCCTGGCATTCATTGCTTCCTGTTATTTGTAGTTTCAGGTGAAACAAGGGCCTCTTCCTCATCAACTCAGTAGTCCAGACATCACTGTCAGTGCTAGGAAAGTCAGAAGGAGATTTTGGTTGTGGAGCTGAAGGACAGTTAAAAACCTGAGGAATGGGAACTCTACCAGGAGCCTCAAAGTTCTCTGGTCTAAACACCAGAGGAGACAGGATTTCCTAGGGCTGGGGAAGCTACTTACCCAAGTTGTAGCTACATGTTAGGAGTGAGAGATATCTTCTGTGGTAACTATTGAAACAATAGGTACTCAATAAATGCTTCTTGTTACTGATAACTGAAAACTTAATCATTGCCTCTGCATAGACAATAAGGTATCTTCGGAAAGAACCTGCTGTGGCTCTGCAAATGGCATATCTGAGGTCTCCCTTATTCGTGTTCCTCTTAGGAGAAGGAGACCAGAAGAGCAAGGAATAGTGTCTCATGGACCTGGGGTCAGGGTGCTAGGAGCCAACCTGTGTTTTCCCTCTTCTTTCTCCACAAGCTTTCAGCTAGTCAGTAAGCCTTTGAGACTCTGGGGCAGATGTAGCTTGTGCTCTTGCCTGGGCCATCATGGGGGTAACACATGAGACCAGAACATTCCCCTCAGAGGCCAAGTTGTTCCTACATGCCTCTTGAAGGCACCCTGGGGGAGAGCTGGCCTTGCTTCTCACTGAAGAGAGGGTGGCTTTGATGTCTCTTCCAGTGTGAGCTCAATAAGGTCTTACAAAACCACAGTTTGGGGATCCTGGGCCAGCTGCTACCACAGGATCCTATCACAGCCACTCTTATGGGCTCCATCTTGTTCTCTAGTCCTGACATCTATTCTGTGGGTGGGGGATGGGGAAGGCTACTGCTCCAGGTTGCAATTGTTCTGGTTTGAGGAAGTGTTGAGCCTTGTAATCACACTTCTGCCCATGGGTTCACCCATGCACCTCTCCCTTGTCCTCCACAACCTCCTCCTCACCTGCAGAACTGGCGAGAGTGATTCATGTTCGGGCCTGCCTTGATATTGCCCTTTTCTGGGTCGTAGATGGTGGTGGCTCTGGCATAAGCTCCTCCCAGGATGAACACAAAGCCATTGAGGGTGACAGCAGGTGCGTACTTGTTGTCTGTGAGGACAGAACAACAGGTGATCAAGGTTTGTGGTCTTGGCCTCCCTCCTCTCTTTCCCAGCAGTGTTTCCAGTGTCACTGTGTCACTGATTCTCCTGAGGTCAGGCTGGGGTCCAGGAGCACCCCTAGTCTTGACTGGCTTGCCCTTTTCTAGGTACTGGCATCCCCGTTGCACTTGGGCTTTGGGGCTACCTACTACCTACCACTGGACTAGTTCTGCAGACTCTTTGGACTTAGCCTAACTCTATCTGGGATGTTGGACTGTGAGGGCCCCACTGGCCTGGACTGGGGAGATCCCAGATTCTTACCTATCATTGGGGATTCAATGAAGCTCCATGTGTTGGTCTGTGGCACATAGGACTGAAGGACACCTGCGGCTCGGCCTGCCTCATTGACCCCACCAAACACGTAGACCTTGCCGCCACACACAGTGGCGGCTGCTGAATGCACTGCCTTGGGCAGAGGGGCTACTGCCTCCCATTGGTTAGTGATAGTGTCATACCTGTGAAAGGAGAAAGAGATAGACCTTGTGCAATGCAGGCCACAGCCTGGGGCAGCAGCACTTGGAATCCTGTATCTGCATTCTGCTTTCAGCATCACTGGCATAGCCTAAGCCCTCAGATGGGGACCCAGGCTTAAGCCACTTCCAGGCATCGCTCCAAACTGACTCTACAGGCCTCCTTTCGAGCTGCAGTGGGGCCTTTGCTCCCTTTCCAACCTCTGTGTAGATCCTGCCCTGGCTTATAGAGTGAGCATCCCTGTGGTGATGGCGCACCCAGAATCCACTGTGGAAGAACATTGCTGCCTTCAAGGAGCTGCTGGCCCAGTGGGGAGGACATTCACATCAAACGTGCAAAATCTAGTGGTCATGAAGGATGGTGTGGTATGGTGATGGGGGAGGCAACATGTGCACAGCAGGACACCCACTTTCTCTCATAGGTGGGGTCTCATAGGTGGGGTCCAGCCTCTGGAGAATGGCCAGGGGCTGGGGCAGGGGCTGGAGGGTGAATGAGCTATCAAAGTCAGGTGGAGGTTGGGCGGGTGCAAATGGACTCAGGAAGTGTGATTTGAAAGCAAATGACCCTATTAGGAGGTGTGGCTTTGTTGGAGTAGGTGTGGCCTTGCCGGAGGAGGTGTGTCACTATGGATGTGGGCTTTGAAGTCCCATATATGCTCAAGCCACACCCACTGTCTTACACTACTTCCTGCCGCCTGCGGGTCAAGATGTAAGAACTCTCAGCTCCTTCTCTAGTACCATGTCTGCTTTCATGCTGCTTGCTTCCCACCATGATGATAATGGACTAAACCTCTGAAACTGTAAGTGAGCCACCCCAATGATATGTTTTCCTTTATAAGATCTGCCGTGGTTATAGTGTCTCTTCACAACAATAGAAAACCTAAGATAAGCTAATTGAAAGTAAAGGGATAAATGTGGGCACAGTGGTATTTGAGGGACATCATGGCTGGAGGTAGGGTAGATTAGAAGGCCTTTTGTGTGCCATGCTTAGGGACTTGGACTTTGTTTAGGGAACAGTGAGAAATCCCTGAAGGCTTAAACAGGGAAATAACATAATCAAAACAGATTAGAGACCACTGTGACTGCAGGGTGGGGAAGGTACTTCAGGGAGGAGGCAGGACTAGTTAAACTAATCATCCACAGGAAGCTTGAAGAGAAACAGGCGATGGGTCAAAGGATGATATGAGTGGGGGACTGGGCATAGAGGTGATGAGAGGTACGTTTGCTGTAAGGGTGTTGTAGCTGAGAGGGACAGGGCTACATGGGGTGCCTTGGGGACTCTTCATCTTGGAAGAACTGGGGAGGAGGCTGCTAGAGAAGGAAGAGTTAATTTTAATCAGTGTCTGTGGGAACATGTCAGCGCTGTGCAGTGGGCAGCTGGACATGTAGATCTGGGTTGAATAGTTAGCTTTGGGGTCACCAGCACCGAGATGGAAATGAGAGCTAAGGGATGCACTGGGGAGTACAAGTGGTCCTGATGTTGAGCGCACACTCTGGGTTGGCTGGGACGGGCGGCTGGGAGGGGTGGGGCAGTCAGCGAAGGTCATCAGTCAGCACCTATGCTGTAGAAGACGAAGGGACTCAAGTGTGGGTGGTGGGGTAAAGTCCTGAGCAGGCCATGGTGTTCCTTGAGGTCATTGGCACTATAGGTGAAGTGAGATGCTCACAAGGCATTATGTGTCAGAGTGGAAGCGAGGAGTACATTGGAGATGGAGGCAGCAGATGCTGACTTCTCTCTAAAGAAACTGAGCCTTGAAGAAGGCAGATGGGGGTACTTAGAAAGGAACACAGAATCCTCCGTCTGTGGGTGGAGTTGTTAGTAGAATGCTCATTAGTGTTTATCAGCCACCTCTATGAGAAAAACATCCTGGTAACACCTGCTGGTTTTTGTGACATAAACCCTTCCACCTGTCTGACCCTATCAGCCAGCAGGATGTGGGGGTCCAAGAGAAGCCCCTCTGTGCTGTGGTCACTGCTATCTACATTGTCTTCCCACATGCAGCTCCAACAGTCATGTGACACCTCAGGCAGAGCACAGGGAAATACGGTGGCTAGCCAGGAAGCGATGAATCATAAGGAGTGTTAAGATGGAATTCTAATTTTTAATAATAACTGGGTTGCATGGTTCTCCAAATGTTATCAGTTGCTTCTCCTGAGCCCACAGAAATGGAGTCTGGCACAACACTGGTTTTTCAATGGCAGCACAGGTGGAGGGGTGTTAAGTACATTTTTGTGTAGATAGGGTGAAGCCCAAGGGAATGAGCAAAAGTTAACTAAACAGCCAGACTCCAAATCTGTGCATTCTGCATCTGTAGATGAGGTCACTTGCACATAGGAAATAGCTGAAAAACTGTATCTGTATTGAACATGTACAGATTTTCCATTATTTCCAAAAGCAATACAGTATAACAGCTCTTTACATAGCACTTGCACTGTATTAGATATTGTAAGTGGTGTGTGAAATGATTTGAAGTACCTAGAGTTTACAGCAGGCTGTGCACAAGTATTTGTAAGTAAATACTATGCCATTTTATATGAGGACTTGAGCACTTACAGATGTGGGTCTACTAGTTCCTACAGGAACTAGTCCTCTGTGGGTACCAAGGGGACTTTGCAGTATAAGCAAGAGAGGATGATGCACAACTCAGTTTCAGCACTCAGATGCTGAGCCAGGAGTTCAAGGCCAGCCTGGGTAACATAGATCCTACTTAGCAAGAGGAAGAGGGAGAGGAGAGAGAGAGAGAGAGAGAGAGAGAGAGAGAGAGAGAGAGAGAGAGAGAGAGAGAGAGAGAGAGAGAGAGAACACACAGCTGGGGATCACAGGGAACTCTGAAGAGCCCTGAGCCCTCCCTCACCCCTTGGGGATCTGCTATTTGTCTTTGTAGGACGGGACAAAGAACTGAAGGCCCCTGGATCCTGTAAGGTTTCTGGCAGAGACAGCAGACACCAATTAAAGCAGAAGGAGCTGTGTGCACGAGTGCAGGAGAAAGCAAAGTGGAATTGGAGAACCGCACAGCTGGAGTTATCCAAGACACATGAAAGATGTTTTTCTTTCTTTTTTTAATTGAGGAAGGGACACATGAACTCCAGGGTGATGTGGTACTTCCTAAGCAGCCAAGGATGAATATAATATCTGAGATCTCCCCAGTGGCACACTCATAAATGTGGACAGTGATCCCCTCTTTATGGAGTGCTGGGAATCAAACTCAGGGCCATCTGTATTCTAAGCAAATACTGTACCTCCAGGACATGTGAGTTCTCAGTCCATGGCCCTACTTACTCTGGTAAGCAGGAGGTGGGGTGGCCAAAAGTAGTCAGTGAGCCTGTATGTGGGATCTGGGCTTTGAGGAGAGAGGAGCGAGCCCCTGCTTTTGAGAGGAAATGGTTGCTAAGGCAGACCCAAGAGTACCTGGCAGTGTGTAGGGCTGGCTGGAGGCTTAGTCTCCAGTGTGTAGTAGGACCACTGTAGGATGCTAGGATTTTCCAGCCCCAGAGAGAGAGGGGAGAAGGCAGAGCTGCTTCGCATACAGTGCAGGATGAAGGAGCAAGGTGAGATGAAGTCTAGACACATTGAGAGAGATGAGGCAGGGAACCACTGCTGGAGAATGGGAGCTAAGTGGGCTGGGCAAGGGGCTGTTTGTGGTCCCTGAGGTTTGCTTTTGGAGGACAAGCTCCATCAACCCACTAGCCAGCATTTCTGTTCAGTGATCCAAGGACCTAGCTGCCCTCAGTGCTCCTGCTTGACTGTAGCTGCCCCAACACTTCCTTAGACCTACTAACAGGGCATATTTGTGGCTTCCCACACTTGGAGCTGCTCTGTATGTGTCTGCACCCAAGGCATGGGCCTGAGTTTGCTCACTGTGACACCAGGGATTTTGGTTAGCATATGGTTATGACAAGTACACAGTTCTCATGTTCCCCCATGAGCCTTCTTTGGACAAGAGCCATCATTAGCTCAGAGGTGGGTCCTCTAGGAAGAGGGTCTTATGTGCACCGTGTCTCTGGTTCTTGAGTGTGTGGGGAGGGGACAGCCAAGTGACATCCACTTCTGAACTTGGATAGAAGAAGAAGCCGAAGTCTCTTACGGGGCAGCAAGGGCTGATGCCATTCAGTCATAGATAGAAGATGTATAGCTAATATGTAATGGGGCAGTGTCAGAGTTCAGATATCTGTTTTTTAAGCCAATATGGCAGCAAGCCAAAGAGCTCCCACAGAAAGAGCTGGGGGATGAGAAAGATTATGTGGTTGTTAGTCCTCAGTCTTTCGGCATAATGACACATTCCGCCAAACACAAATTTCCTGAGAGTTTGTTATTCCAGGTGGCTGATTGCCAAGCCATGAGCCCTCCCGTCAGCTCAATCTGTCAGCTTCCTGCTTGAGAAGGATATGCTAATGACATGCAAATGACCTAGCTGAGTGAGGCGTTCCACTATCATTTATGCAGTAACCACAGCTCCTGCAATATATTGCTGTAAAATATTAGACCCAGTTATTTATATAATGATATAATACAGGTTTGTCTATGGTGCTGTTGTTTTAATCTATAATTATGTAATCTTGCTCTATTCCTGTAACACAGTAATGTAATATAATTATAATACACTGTATATCTCATTCATTATCAATATAATAGCAATTTGTACCATTAGTGCTTACTGTGGAACAAAGCACCCTCGTGTCTGTCCCCATTACACTGACCTTCCTGTCACCCTGAATTCTCATCACTGCTGCCATGTGGCACAGAGACTGACTTACCCAAAGGGGCCTGCTCTTTAGTAGCTAATGGGTGCCTGTACCTCTCGCATGCTCTACTCCCTTGCATGGGTACACCTAGGGAGGTTCTCTCAGTCTTTGTCCTACCCTATGAGCATAGATGACATATCTTCATGGGCCAAGGATTCTTTGGGATCCCTCTGGCTTTTCTGTGATCCCCAGCTGCTCTTTCATCCAGTGGGCCTCTTGGGGGTGGACTTAACTCTCAGGTGCTTGGAGCTGACATTTATTTTCCAGCCATCTGGAAGGTTGAGCTCCTTAGGAAACACTGGTACAGGCAGCCCCCGGGACCTTGGAGAACTGCTTCAGGGCCCAAGGAAAGCAAGAGGACCAGAGCTTGGGAGCCCATCGTTCTCTCTCCGTCAATGCGTTTGATCTTTCAACAAATCCCTGTATTTATCAACAAGCAGAACTTTGCAAAATGAGTAATCAGCATCTTAGGAGATTAAAAATAGCTGACAGAAGCAGAGCAGGATGGCATCCAGCTCAGCGGACTCCTACATAAAAGATGTCTTCTTGCTCATGTGTTTATTACTGGGTGACAAATGACTGGAAGCTGATGCTTCTGGGGGAGCCCAAGGGTATACCTGGACATGCAGCAGGTTATGCTGAAGACCCCCCAGTGTTAGGGCTGGTCTGGGTCCAAGTGCAGTATTAATATGCTCATAATCACCTGGGGATTTCCCATTATCATCAAATCAATATGACAATTAAATGTTGTTACCAAGCCATCTCTGGCTCCACTTGGGGGACTTAAAAGCCCACAGTGAACACTCAGAGCCTGTCTCACTCTGAAACCGTCTTTGCTGGAACATTCATCAAGTGTCCAATTAGCCACCCAGGGGGAAAAAAATTCAAATTGAGGGGTTTGTGTGGCTTCACAGGCAGAAAGGATGTCACGCTGCAAAGTGTGCTTGCTGGTGGCAGCTAATGGTGTGGGCCAGGGTAGGGGAAAGAGGGAGACTTTATGATCGACTGATCATAACTAGGACTGTTACCTGAGGCCAGGTCAGCCTTGTGCCACTGTCTGGGGCACTAGTTTCTCCTGAAGCAAGACTGAGGTCTTCCTGCACTGCTAACTAATGGTCCCTTCCCACAGGTCCCAAGGTGACCTGTCCATTCTTTTTTTTTTTTTTTTTTTTTTTGGTTTTTCGAGACAGGGTTTCTCTGTGGCTTTGGAGGCTGTCCTGGAACTAGCTCTTGTAGACCAGGCTGGTCTCAAACTCACAGAGATCCACCTGCCTCTGCCTCCCAAGTGCTGGGATTAAAGGCGTGCATCACCAATGCCTGGCTTGACCTGTCCATTCTTATATCGGAGCAGTCTCCCTGGGACTTTTAACAAAAGGCAGACTAACCTCGAATCTGGAGCTCACTGGCTCATAGTTTTCCTCTGGAGAATTTTAGAGGGTTGGCCAGACTGTGCACCTACATTGCTTAGATTGGTGGGTGGTGTCTCTTCCATGTGTTGCTACCAATTTACCTGGCATGTGTGGGATGCAGAAAGGATGTGTGCCACCCTTACTTGGAAGGACAAAATGGCACAACCACCGGCATGGCCCATACTTGGGACGTTGATTCCAGCTTTTCTCCCACAATCTGATATGTCTCTGGGCTGGTACTCCCAATGTATGGTGCACCCCTAGCCAAGCTCACTCATGCCCATCCAGGATTGGTCCTTGGGCCTGGAATGGGCCAGTCTGTAAACAACTGGTATCAGGTAGGTCTTGGGAGGGGAGGAGGGATATGATGTTAGTGTTCAGTGGCTTTGAGAGATGCCAGCTCAGGGATTGTTGCTGCCTTACCTCTCCACGTGGTCCACATTGCCTGCCACGCCAAGTCCTCCAAGTGTGTAAATCTTCCCATCATAGACGAGACTATTGTGGCGACACCGAGGGACAGTCATTCTGGAGACCAGGTTCCAGTTATCCAACAGGGACATGTAGCACCAAACATCAGCCAGCGTCACCCCTGATTCCATACCACCTGTGGACAATATGGGGGTACAGAGAGCAAGTGGGGGCTGAGGACAGGCTTGAGGACAGGATACCCAGCTCCACAGGCAGAAGCAGACTTCATCCACAGACCAGATAGATACTCTGGAGCCTTAGCCTTTGTCAGCCCCATGTATGGGCGGAGGTCCCTTTGGGAAACCCATCCCAGTTCCTGCCCAGCCCTTGGGAGCCTCACCTGAGAGGTAGATGTTGTCCCCGGCACTCACTACACTGAAGAACTCTCGGTCATAGAAAGGCAGTGAGGCCAAGGGGTACCACTTGTTGTTCTGTGGATTCCAGCAGGTGACAGCCACCAGTGAGCGCTGGGTCATCCCCACCATCTGACGGCCCCCAACCAAAACGATGACCTCGGCCACACCTGCAGGGACATGGATGGGCATCCTTGGAACACACCCTTACTTCATCAGCATCCTGCCTGGGGGACCACCTGGAGCCAGCTGATTCCATGGCATCTGCAATTTGGGGATTTGGGCATGTCCCTTGATACCTGCAGAGAGGCGGGGCCGGGTTCGGGGTGTCTGCATCTCCTGCCGGGCATGGGGCAGCATGTGGTAGCGTTTAGCCTCATTGACCAGGTCCCGGCATGCTTCTGATGACTTGATCAGCTCTTCATTGTCCACCACATTGAGCAGATAGCTGGGGTGGATGAATGGGAGGCGGACGGCAGCTAGGAGCTCTGCTGCATACTGTGGGATAGAAGAGGCCGATTCTGCTTAGAGGAAGCCACCTCTTATGGGTTGAATGGAGAAGAACTCCCCATCTGGGTGTGTCTTAGAAGTGCACACTGCCCAGCCTGGCATGCTAGACAATGGAGGGGGGGTTATGGAGGGCTAACTGGAGATGTGGTGGCTGCAGCTGGCCCCAGAGTAGCCTATCTCTCTATCCCTCCAGCCTCTCGTCTCCACACTCCATACTCCATCTACATCGTAGATCCTGACTGCATGTCACACTTGGCTGAAACCACGAGTGCAGAAGTTTTGTGTCTTGAAGAGGTGTGAGTGTGACAGGAACCAGGTGGGAGGACCCAGAAGGTCTTAAATGAGTTGACGACTGTCAGGTGACTGTGACACCTGTGTGTCCTTAGTACTGAAGCTCCTTAGCAGTGTCACCTTGTCTCATCTCAGCTTCTGGACCCTCTTATCCTTCATGCAAGGCTTTTCCTGAATTGATGTGAACTTCCCCTGCGACAGGCAAACTGCTCACCACTCCACCCACTTTTGTTTCGTCCGGAGAATGACTGGCAGGAGTAATTGGGAGCCAATCTATACCATATGTTAAGCTTGTTACTGCCGCTGTGGAGGCTGATGAGACCCTGCTTCTGATAGGAGTCTAGCTAGGGCTGTGGAAGTGAGCAGTGTCACAGGGGAGATATGTTTGAGGTTGAAGAGTGGTGGGGGTGGGGGACATCCAGAGGCACGGGAGAGTGAGAAGCGCTGTGGCACTCAAAGAATTACATGGGGTTTATTCTTGTGTGCAAAGGGTCTTTTTGGAGGGGTGTAGCACTCAGAAGATGGGAAGCAGTGAGACCAGGGTCTCTGGGTCCACTGGCTGAGCTCATACCACACTCTGGGCTGTGGATGTAGACTCGAGGGTTGCAGAGAACTATGGCAGTTACTGCCATTATCTATACAACTCTAGTTCCTTTCTCGGTTAAAAAAAAAAATACTTGCTTCCTGCCAACCTGATCAAACGAGGAACATACTTCTCATGGCCCCTAAGGACTCAGTGGTGGGGTTGAGGTGGGCCAGGGAGCCATCTCTGTATCCCATATCTTGCTCATCCTTATCTCCAATCTTTCCTTTCCCTGCACCGCTCCCGCCCTTTCCACCCTCCCCTCCCCTTCTCTCCCTTCCCCTGCCCTCCACCTTAAGTCAGAGTTTCTTGTAGCTCAGGCAGAAGTAGTCAAGTCTGGCCTTGAATCCCTAATCCTCCTGCCTTTACCTCTAAGTGCTGTAATTACAGGCATGTGTAACCATACTTGGCTGTGTCCTTTTCTGCCCAATGAAATGTGACAGCCTTTCGGACCCATCACTGAGTGGCTTCAACGTGTTCTGGGGTCTGGCTTTCCTGACTCTGTCATACTACCTGGTTAGGCTTTTACATCCACCAATGTCCCCATCTGCTGTTTTATATTCTGGCCCCTCCCAGGGCTTCCTGCAGCCACCATGACTTGCAGGCTCCTTGCTACAATAACGAATGGCAATTCCCTTCTGCACAGGGCCTGCAGTTGGGGCTTCCTGGGTATGAATGGACCTATTAAACTCCCAGAGACTCGGGTAACTATCTGGGAATACTTTTTCTTTTCTCCTGTGAACGAACACTTGGTTTTTCTGTCTCCTCTGGTAACCTCACGTCTTCTCCTGTCACACACACACACACACACACACACACACACACACACACACACACACACAGACACACACACACACACACAGACACACACACACACAGACACACACACACACACACACACACACAACACACACACACACACACAGACACACACACACAGACACACACACACACACACACACACAGACACACACACACACACACACACAGACACACACACACACACACACAGACACACACACACACACACACAGACACACACACACACACACACACAGACACACACAGACACACACACACACACACACACAGACACACACACACACACACACACACAGACACACACACACAGACACACACACACACACACAGACACACACACACACACACACAGACACACACACACACACACACACACACAGACACACACACACACACACACACACACACACACACACACACACACACACACACACACACACACACACAGACACACACACACACACACACAGACACACACACACACACACACACAGACACACACAGACACACACACACACACACACACAGACACACACACACACACACACACACACACACACACACACACACACACACACACACACAGACACACACACACACACACAGACACACACACACACACACACAGACACACACAGACACACACACAGACACACACACACAGACACACACACACACACACAGACACACACACACACACACAGACACACACACACACACACACACACACACACACACACAGTATTGTCCCACTTCCAGAATGGTTTCTGTGTGCTCTCCACCCACTTGATAGCCAGAGTATGTGCTTTAACATTCTGGGATTTCATACACCCTGTTCAGGCACTTACTTTCCTGTGAAGAGCCCAGGTACCTCCTACCCAGACCCTATGTTGCCTTGGAAAAACTGGAGACTTGGGCTAGGAGGAGTGGAAGTCCTTAAGAGCCCTCTGGAGACTGATTATATTTTCACCTCCTCTTTCCCCTATGTGTGGAGGCGGTATGTATGTGTACTAGACTCTTGTTATTTCTGACTCCTATATAATCATTGCTGTTGAGACATGCAGCCCTGCCCCCTTCACCTTCCTCCATCTTTGCAGCAGAACCCACCCCTGCAGGGACTGGGTGGAGCAGGCCCTACCTGTGCACGTGCCGCTGGGTCCTTCTTGATCCACTTGATGACAGTTTCATAGACTAGCTCCTCGGCCTTGGTGTTGAGACTGTCATTGGAGACGTAGGCGATAAAGTCATCCTTAGAGATGCTAAGGATCTCCTCTTGGGCTGCCACCTCAGGGAAGATCTGCAGTGCAAAGGCCTTGGCCATGTGGTAGAGCTCACTGCACTGCATTGCCTCAGCCATGGCCAGCACACCCAGGCAGTTGCTGGCGGTCAGCTGCTTCTCTGGGGGGAAGAATAAATGATCACTGACCCAGTGGTCCTGGAAGGATCACCTCTTGCTCCCATTATCATCCCTGCATCTTCTTCGGCACCTGCTCCGTTTCCTTGCACCCTGCCTCTAGCACCTATAGTCATAGTCAGCCTACCTCCTGTGACCCTGAGCCCCAGATCTGTTTCTCAGGTTTTCTTCTGCCCTGACTCATGTGAAAACCCCAGGGCCTAGTTCTACCCCCTGCAGACCTTAGCAGAAAAACCACAGCTGTGAGGGAATGGTGTGAGATTCTTCCCTGACCATGAAGGGAGGGCTGGAGCATCAGGGTTTGGTCCTGGGCTGTGGGAGGCAGCCACTTTAAAACTTACAGTGTCTTCCATCATGGCAGGCATGTCGATGTCACAGACACCTTTAAATCTCATGAATAGCAGCCCTTACATATCAATCCACTGTCTCCCATGGTCCTTAGATTCCCCTAGTCTACCTGGAGTCTGGTGGCTGGCTCTTCTGAAATCTGGCTAATGGCTCTTTCGGGCTAGAACTGGGTATGAGTCTCATTTCTGCCACCATGGCTCCTGACCCTTCCAGATCGATTAGCTTCCTCAGTAGTCCTCATCCGATCTGCTCCCAACCTCTAGCTGTTCTTTCTGCATACCACACCCCAGGCTCTAGGGTTTTGTGTGACGCTGTCCTCATCGCCTTACTCCACAACTCCTAGCCTAGCTGAGCAGCACCAAGCTGTAAAGTGAGCATGCTCTGGGCAGGAAGTGAGAATGAGCCCATCACCAATGTCCATGTCTCGCAAAAACAGCTCTGGGCTTCCAAGGGTTAGATAGGATGCACTGGCTTGTCCATGCTTCTCTGTGGCTTGGGAACCAGTATGTTAAAGGGGAATAGATTACAAGGCTGATTGATTCAGGGCTTAGAGGCCAGGGAAGAGTTGTCAGGTTCCCTGCCTGCATAGGCTGTTCACACATTGTAGTGGCCACTGGTTTTGGCAAAGCCACAGTGACCCCTTCAGTGCATTCCATTCCATCAAGCCACCCATGTGCTCAGGTGAAATCTAGATATCCTGGTATGATCTGGGACACACAACCCTCCTTGCTCAATTCTTGCTGGCTGGGAATTTTTCATGGATCTGCACCATTTTCTCCAGGTGATGTAAAGGCCCACTGGTCAGCTCACCGAGAAAGGACACGCAGACTTTGCAGAAGGTGTGAAATTGGAACTTGCTGGCTGCCTCAAGCAGAGTCTTGGCATTGGCTGAGTCGATGACCAGCGAACCAGTGTAGACGAATTCCAGCAGTAACTCTAGGACATCAGCCTGCAGGTTCGAAAGCACCAGCTCCAACTTCTCCCGGCTGCCCTGGCTGCCGTCCTGCACTGACCTAAGGCACAGAGACCAGGGTGTCCTCACCTGCCACCCCTGCGGCCACTGCCGCTTCCTCACAGGGCCAGAGCTCCCTGTACACCTCAGTCATGCCCTTCGTCTTAGGACTCAAAGGACACAGCAATGACACACCTGAACCTAATGACCTGACACAGGATCTGAAAGAGAAGGGTCTGACCAGAGGCGCCCCAGAGAACAGAAAACCCTGCTTATCACTACTCAGCATGTCCATGCAAAAAAGATGCAAATCAAAAAGCATGAGCCGTGGATGGGGACAAAGACCAGGACTAGCCGTAAAGGGAAACAATATGGTTCAGTTACCTGCTGGACCTGGTGCCTACACCAAATGGTACCAGCATGCCCTGACAAGGAGAACCTACTGCCTCACATGGAAGAATCTCCTTCAGGTTGAAGCTCAAAGGCTCCTGATTGGCTGCCATCCTAGTCAATTAGTAGGCATTCTTTTGAACATGTCTTGAAGACCCAGGGCCTTGGAAGGCTGCCCAGGTTCCCTGCAACCCCATCCTCTTCAAAAAACATATTGTTTCCTTTTAGGCATGGAAGGGAAGCCCTTCATGACATTGCTTTGAAACTGAAGACAAGACGAGATAGACGGACAGAATGGTTAGAGCTGGGAAGGGGAGAGGGAAACAACCAAGGACTTCCGCCACAGACAGCCAGCAGCCATGACCTGGGGCCTGGCCCGGGGCGGGGGTGCCCTCCTGCCACATGGAACACGGGGTCAGAGGTCAGAGTGGCCTGCGTGTAGAGTGTGCATCGGGCTTGTGAACTGGGGTAGGGAGCAGGGGAGGGACACAAATATATCAGTATGTTTATATCTGGTGTCTACAGAAATACAAAACCATTGCAGCCGCTCCCTATAGCTGGACCTGGAAGGAAACAGATAAGATGAAGCGAGAACAAACCAATATAGAAGTGAGGCCGGGAGAAAAAAAAACACCCAGAGCGTTAAGTCAGGAGGCAGGTTTCTCAGAGGCCATTGCCTTGGCCACTCCAGTTTGGCTGCTCTTATCAGGCCAGCTTCCCTCACTGAGCCTGGCCTGACCGGGGTTGTGGCAGGGCAGTGAGCTCTGTTGCCTCCCCACTGACTTCTGCAAAAGCCAGATGCCAAGACTCTTGAGACTGGTCCCTTGGGCACACCAATTGGTAGAGGTGTACCAATGCCTGGTAAGATAGGTTGCCCAAAGAGGCCTGGGACAGCTGCTGGGGGAATGGATAGAGCACTCACTAGCAGGGAGCAAAGGGACCTGGGTACCCTGCTTGCCACTGACAGACAAATATCCTGAGCCTCTCAGGCCCTTGGCTTTCTATTCTGCAAAACAAGATGGAAGTGGATGAGGCCTAAAGTTCTGTTGAGGCTTAGCATGGCTAGGGCTAGAAAAACACCTCCCCAGGAGATCTTTCTACACAACTGTGCTTGCATTTTACCACCAGAGTTCAAATGTTTAAGGCCTTCAAAGCCAAGAAACAACCCACAGTATGCAGGTTACTTTGGGATGCTGAGACTGAGCCAGAGTTTAGGGTTCTTTCACCACAGACGGTTCATGTGACCTGAGGTCCTAAGGCCTTGCACTTCTATGGCCTGAGCAAGCCTAGGAGGAGAGAAGGCAAAGTACTGGCCACACAGAGGTTCTGGGCTGAGATCTTTTAAGCCTACACATGCTCACTCAATGCTTAGGTGACTTCACACACCTGTGTCTTGCTGTTGAGATAGATTCCCAGGCTTGGATGCCTTTGTTAGGTATAAAAATAGCTTTCAAGTGTCCCTTGGAGACACCATAAATCCTAATTATCCCAGCCTTCAGAGGCTATCTGGTCAACCTCATGCTCCAAGTCTTTGCTGCCTCTGTGTTCATCCTAATGGCCTGGCCTTATCTCCATACTTCCTCAGGTTCTGTACAAGTCATGCTGGGTCACAGTATGGCAGGGCTGATGGGGTCAACATGGGCTGCTCACCTTTTCCCAAGATCCCTTTCACTGCTGCCACCAACAATTGCCATCTCAGTGTGTCCCCGAGTCCTGAGACAAAGGAGCTCAACCCAGTGAAGAGCTGAGGTAGGTCTTCATAGTATAGATGCAGACACACACAACCCTGGCTGACCTAGTGCTGGAATGATAGCTATAAAGGGCTAGTACTGCCATACTGCTAGCAACTACCTGCTGCTTCTCAAGGCTGAGCCTGGAAGAGTATTTTGGAGATAGAGCTTCTTGCACTATGAAGTGCACCAGGAAGGAGAGGGTAAGTACAGGGGCTGAAGAGCATTGGTAATGGAGTTCAATCGAGAGGACCTTGGCCATAGAAAGCATGGCTGTGGCTGTCTTCTATTGGACAAATGATCTGCATGGCAGTGCAAGAGGTTCCTAGGACTAGAAAAGCTAGCCCCTTCCACTTGGTCACACAGGTCTTTATTAGTAGCCTAGTTTAAAGTTCTAGAAGAGGCATGGGAGTTTGGATATCCCCTTGGCACACAGATAGCATTCACTGTGTGGCTCATGTGTAGCTCAGAGATCTGCAATGGCCACCAAAGGCTGGCAATGATTGCTTCTAGTCATTAGATGACTGTAGGCTCCTACTTAGCACTCCTTAGGTCTCTTTACTCTGAGCAGAGGTCCCCTAGCGGACACCTCACCTGATGGGCAACTATGATCATGGCTATAAGGCTACATTCGCCACAGGTATGAAGAATGTTCTGTCTTAGGCTGGTTTTAGAGTGAGTGGCTGGCCTCTGAGGGTCATGACACAATGGCACGAGGATGTACAGAACCACAGAAATAGACAATAGTAACACTGTGTGATTCTCAATCTTGGGGGGATGGCAGAAGTGTGGCGCTCCAGAATACACTGTCTGAGGGTTCCAGCAGGAGACTAGAACTACATGAAGTTACTTTCTTCTAAGTGGGGCTACCTGGGAGAGTCCAGGTTCCTTGGTGCAGTGGCTGCTCAGCATGGCTGGGTCTATGGACTTGTCCGAGTTGCCTATCTTTGACTAGTTGGATCTTGGAGAACATGCTTTTAGCAGATAACTCCTCTGGGATAAATTGTCCCTCCCTCATCTGCCTGTGTGGCCAGGTGTTTGCACAATGCACATTGGCATTGGGCACTGTCTGGAAGTGTAGGGCAATGGTGAGTGGCAGATATAGGCTGGTGATGGACACAGCTGGCACTCTGTTCCATCTGTCTGATGTAATTCCTCCCCTGCCCCATGTCATTAGCTTCAGAGCACTGTGTTTGTGCATACCCAAGTCCCACTGGGCCCTGTGGACTTATGCAGGCCTTGGACCACTTTGAGAGTGCCGAAACCCAGGAGGTGTTAATCCCTCTTCTTGCTGCCTTGTATTCAAGGTACACCTGTGTATTCTAGATGAGAAAGGGGACAGGCACCTGGGGAAAGAGGTACAGGGTACATATTTTCACTGGTATGTGAAAAGCTCCATGTCAGTTGGTGAGGTGGGTCATGGACTCAGTATCCACTCTAGCTTCCCACATCACGGCTGAAGAAGGAAGGAAAAGCCCAGAGCTTAGCATCAGGCTTTGTGAAAATAAGGTTAGGAAAAAAATCAATTCATTGTTTTCATCCAATGTGAAAGAGAAGAAAATTCACATATCACACATGGTCCAGTAGGCTATGTGAGGTGGGGCCTTCAGCTACAGGGTTGCCTATCGTGCTCAAGGTCTCTGTCCTCTTTGGTATGGTAAGGGACAGGTTTTCTCAGTTGCTAGGTATTTTCTCCCATGCTGTGACTCAGAGATATGTTTGAAGTGCCAGTGTTGGCAAGAGACGTCACTGCCATCTTTTAAGAAGGATAGTCACGTCCTCTCTGATGCCTGTAGCCTAGCCAGACGACCATTAAGTGGAAGGGACTGGCTTGATTAATGTCTCTCTGGCACCTGTGGATTGTGAGAGATTCTCTGTGCCCAGAGGGTAAATGAAGGGACTTTGCCATGGTCCAGAGAAGAAAAGCCAGGGCAGACCGTGCAGGCAACGGGTGAGATGCTCTAGGCCTGGGAGTCCAAATCCAGAGCCACTGCTGGATTCCCGTCTATTACATGAGCAGAGAAAGGAGGGATGAGTAGCTCACTAATCATCTGAAGGCAGTACCTTGTTTTTTGTCTCTGGTTTTCTCCCAAAGGCAGAGTCTTAGCTCTTTGTCCCTCCTCATTGTCCAAAGGCAGTGTCCCCATCTGCTGTCTTTCAGTTTCCCCTCTGATCACCCAATGGAACTTAAGTTGGCCCATCAAAGGTCAGGTGGAGCAGGCCAGTGGGTTCTGTTGCCCTTGGCTTGCTGCTGGCTCCTGCACTCCTGTCCATGGCCTCCTCGGCCTCCAGGCCTCATCTAGAGGGCCCAGGCCCCTTGCAGGTATTCACACAAGTGCCTGTCTTAAAGCGGAATTCTGTCCTTGGCAGGCTCTCTGGCCAGTGTCCCTAACATCACATGTACACTGCACATGCCCTGCTTGTATATGGTGTCAGCCCTGAAACTTCCCTTTCCTCCCTCAGACTTTGCCTACAGACAGAAAGCACAGTTTGGTTTTCTAGGTTAGAGAATGGGTGGTAAGAAGGCTTCTGTGTCAGACAATATCTCTGTCAGTTAAATGCCTGAGGTTTCAAGACACTCATCTGCAAAATGCAGATTCTAGTCATGCCAACTCCTCAAGCTAACATCTAGAAAACTTGTCACCAGGTGGCAATCTTGTCAAAAAAAAGAAAGTGGTGAAGGATGGCTTAAAGGGGCTAGCTCATCAAGAGAAATGTGAAAAAAGCCTAGGTAAGGTAGGTCAGACAGCTGAGGTGGAAGGGACTTGACTGCTGTGTGGGAGGCCACACTGGGCAGACCCAGCTTTTCTGCTCGGTCTTACATAGACACACTGTGTGGTGTGTATGTGTGGCCAGGCTCCTCACAGTCTGTTTCATGCATCCCTTTTCTGATCCATGTACTGTCTATCGCTGAGGACTTTGGGTAGGCTTTGACCAATGCTGAGGATTTTGGGTTGGACTCTGGCCCACGAGAGACTCTGCCTATTTGCAGAGAGGAATGAGATTTCCTTTATGTCCTTTGCATGGCTCCAGGAAAGGCAGACACACTGAGAATGGGGACGGAGCAGTGGACACAGGACCTAGGTTGGTGGTGGAAAGGAATCCTGAATGAATTTCTGAGGTGCTGCTACAGCAAGGGGCAGGGGTGTCTCCTGCTCTGACAATGCTCAGCCAAGGCAGATTAGTATTGACCCATAAAAGGTCTGAGACACAGATTGTCCTTGCTCTCTCACCTCATAAGACGACAGCCCCTGAAAAGGAACCCTTGGCCCACTCTGTCCCAGTGGCTGCAACCATTGTATGCTAAAGCTTGAGGGCCACTGATGTGAAGGGGACTGGTATAACATGGTGACAGTATCTGACCATGAAGATTTGGGGGCCCTGTGGCTCACAAAGATAACATCTTCCCGTGAGGATCTCGCTTCCCTCCTTTAAAAGCATTTGTTGCAGCCAGCAGCATGAATGGCAGCATGGGCATGGCAGCCAGGACACAGAAAGGAAATTCAAAATGGCTACAAACAGCTTCCGTTTCTCTTTTGATTCCTGATGTTACTTCATGCATGCTGAAGGCCCCAGACCTCAGCCATGACTCGCTCAGATTCATCTGCCTGTCTACCTACCACTAAGGGACTTGGGTGCCCTCTAGGCCCTAAAAACACAGCATGTCCTGTGTTCTCCTTGCCATCTACCCCAGCTCACACCTGACACTGGACTCTATGGTTCTCTTTCCTTCTATGACTCCCAACACCTTCTTCTCTCATGTCTTGGCATTCAAACTTGTAAAGCCTCACCAGGCTGGTCTTGTTCATCTACTACTGACTGTCCCCTTCACCATCATTTGACTAACTTCTGGTTTATAGCTGTTGAAGCCTGAGGCCTAAGAGCGAGGGTGTGACCAGACTAGTCACAGGATGAGTGCCAGAGACAAGTGTAGGGCCCAGGTCTCCTGACTCCCAAGGATGCCCTCATTCTCCCAGCAACTGCTTGGATGGAATGCCCATCCTTTCCCATCAGGGCTACTGAGGTAGTTGTGCACCCTGCCCCTCACCTCACAGCAAGCCCAGGAGGTCAGTGGGAAGGCGGGGCTTGCTAACGTCTGTTTCTGGGGAGGCAACCTGTTCCTGTCCCTGGTTCATATCTGTTTTTGTCCCTACCCTCCTTGTCTGGAAGGGTCTTCCTCCTCCTCCTGTCTGTCCAAGAAGGTCCCACCTATTGGGTCCTCATCCCTGTCATGTGGTGGAGTTTGGCTTTGCTGTGTCTTCAAAGGCACTTAAAGGCTTCCTTTCCCCATGTGGTTCAAGTCCAGGGCTGGACCTCTGATCTACCTTAACTGCATATACTGTCGCCCATTTGGATCAGGGCCCAAGGTCCTGGATTATTTAGCTATGTTCCTGTAGCCAGGTGCTAGCCACTGCTTCCCGGAACTTCCTAAAAAAAGAGCCCCTGGACTGAAGGAGCCACTGGACATTCCTCTTCCCCCAGACTGTACCTCTAACCCCCTTGCCCTCAGACACAGGGAACCTAAGCATGGGGGCAGGAGACGGAGTTGTCCAGGAAATGGGATGTCACAAAGAGCCTGCCCCTCCTGTGTGGCACCTGGCCAATGAGGCCGAGTGGGACCTCACACACCCGGAGGCCTGGCTCTACACCAAAGGACACAAGGGACAGGAAAGGAGATGCCATCCTGAAACAAAACACAGTCGCTCTGGGGTTAGTTGGCAAGTCCAAACACAGCATTGGGAAGCAAGCAGAGGTCCTGTCCTCCCACTCTGAGCTCTGTCCAGGCTCAGCGTCCGCCCCGGAGAGGCTGCAAGGCAAAATGAGCAGCGGCATTAATCTGCTGATGGGTGAGAGAAACGTGAGCGTTACCCTGGGCTGGCCCCTTGGCTGCTCTCCCTCACTAAGGAGCTAGGAGGTGGCCCTGACATCTTTGCAAGGGTATGAGACAGCAAAAATACAATTATTTTTTTTAAATCAACAAAATGGAAAAACAAAGATACTCAGGCACCATTCACAATGATCCAGGTAGAAATGAGAAATAGCCAATGGGGCCAGGGTGGGCTGGGGGAAGGTGAAGGCCGAGAGACCGTGTTTAGGACACACCTGGTCTTCACTTAGTGCCCAGGGTTCAAGCATGAGGCTTGGCCTACACACTGTTCTCCCTGACTCAAAGTTGGGAAAGAGCAGTCCCTGGGGTGCCTGATGTCCCTCAGTGGGGATGGCCTGCTCAATATGCTCTCCTGGTAATAGGGTCACCATCAACAGTGGTGATGATGGATCTGGGGACCCTGAGGGATGGAGCAGTGTGTAATGGTCCCTTCAAATGGAGCCTATAGTACTCTTAGTTTCAGGAAGGGCTTGTGATCTGCTAAGAACATGGGATTTGGGGTGTGTGTGTGGCCTAATGTGGGCTAGCTCCTGGTGGCCAGTGAGGCAGTGAGTGCAAGCAAGGACAGTGGCTGCTCTGAGGCTATGTGTGTGTGTGTGTGTGTGTGTGTGTGTGTGTGTGTGTGTGTGCGCGCGCGCGCGCGCGCGCGCGCATGTGTGTAAGCGTGTGCATGTGTGTGTGTGGGCACTGGGGAGGGAGAGGAGAGATGGCTACTGGCTCTGTGACAGGGAGTCACACTTCAGGAACCTGCAAGAGAGGGGAGAAAAGCGACACAAAAGCGTCCTACGAAGGAACAGACCCGACCACAGCTGGAAGGAAGGCAAACCTTTGAATCAGGTCCTTGAAATACAAGCTGCAGGAAGCTAGAACATTTTGGTGGACTTCAAACTCTCTGCCTTCAACAACAATTTTCAGGTCTGTAAACGCTTTCGCTCTGCGCTGCTGGTTCAATTCCTTCAACATTTCTGCAGAATAGAGAAGACAGACAGGGCCAGGTTCCCATTAAGAGGTTTTTATTTTTTATTTTTAATTAATTTTTTTTCAAGAAGTAGAGAAATAGAAAATACTTGATATTGTTTCTTGGCAAGGCTGGCTGAACACTGACAGTCAAAAAGAGGTCACAAACAATGCATAAACAAGCAGCCACTGGGAGGGGCTACATAACCAGGGGAGTAACAAATAAAAAAAGCAAAAAAAAAAAAAAAAACCCCAAAACCAAACCAAACCCAAATATGATTAAGAAAAAATCAAACCCAGATATTGAAAGATCAGGGAGTAGAGTGGGGATAGATTCCCATACTGACAATTGGAAACAGAAAATACATTACCACAAACAGCTAAAAAAAAAAAAAAAATCTATCCTAGAACCATGGAATAAGGTCTCCAAATGCCAATGGTGCTGATGTATCAAGTAAAGCATGGCATTGTGATGTAAGATGGGCTGGACATGGTTCAGAGGAGCAAAAACCCACAAACCCTGCAAAAACAGCATCCCTTCTGTTAGACACTCAAGCCATGGCATGAAACAGGTTTCCTGGGAAGGGAAGCCAGAGAACAGAAGGGCCCATCAAGGGCTTGGCAAGTGCCTCCTTCCATCTCACTCTTTCAGGGACTTCTTGGGTAAGCAAGCAAGCAAGGGGTGGAGGTGGGTTGGGTGGGGTGCTTCTCTGCATCAGCCCCATTTTCTAGGCTAGCCTTCCAGGGTGCCCAGCCTTGCCTGTGCATTTGACAATAGGAAGCCACTTTGCAGCCTGTGGAGGTCTTAGGAGTGGCTTGGGGATGGGACGAGGGTGTTTCCTGCCCCAGTGTATACCTACCTTTGCCTGGAGTCTTGGCCACCTGGGCTGGCACAGACAGAATCCAGGCCTGTGGGCTCCAGACCTAGGGATGTCAACATCTTCTCCCAGACCCACCCCAAGGGCTAGAAGGGAGGAGGAGAGAAGAGCCTGCCGGGCCTTTGGCTAAACATTTCTCACTAGCCCCACCACATCTGGCTGCAGTCAGGACCCCTCATCCTTTGGCTGTAGTGGCTGGACATCAGAGGCCTAGACCTTTGTGTCAGGGTGACTTAGACTGTCATCAGGCAGACAATGACAGGGAAGTCCCATTATTATCACTTCAAGCCCTTCACGACTATGCTGAGTGGAGCTGGCTTTCTAGAATTACCCTCTGGTGTTCCTGACTTCAAGCCTGAACATAGGGTCAGTATCAGTTGAATGCTGAGATTCTCCTAGCCCTTAGTTCTTCTTCTGGGTTTGTCACAGGGTAGTTAGGTGTCCCTGGGTAAGTTACCCCAACCTGTGGCTGGTCCTCTATTTCTCTCTGAGCCTCTATATTTATATATTTCAACGGGGAACTGAAGCTCCTACTTCTATCTGTAGACCCCAGGGGGGTCACATGATCTAGTCCAGTTCGGGGTGAGCTTGACAGTAAGGCAGGCCTTTCTTCACAAGGATACACTGGGCTTGGGCTGTGTCTGCTGGGGACTGAGGTGGTGGAACTGTCCCAAGCCACAGGCCATGCTAAGCCATGGGACCCCTAACCACATAGTAGGCTGACTTGGAATTATGGGAGAATGCTCACAGGTGTGCATGTGGATGACTCTGGCTGGGCCCTCCACCTTCCACAGGACCCAGAGACAAGGTTGGAGGGTGTGGGCTGTGTGGGTGTGTAACTGGAATTTCTTGGTCCTGCCAGGTCCCGCCACCCTCTCTTCAGCCCCAAATAAGCACACAGAGACATATATTAACTTGTAAACTGCTGGTTGATGGCTAGGGCTTCTTACTGGCTAGCTCTCTCTTAGTTATTAACCAATTTCTATTAATCTAAGTATTTCCACTTACTGGAGAAGGGTCCGGACCTGTTACTCCTTCCTCTGATACATGACGTCTCCTTGCAGTCTCTCTCTGCCTACCTTTCCCGGAATTTTCCTAGTCTCCTAGTCCCGCTTATCTTCCTTCCTCTATAGGCCAAACAGTGTTTTATTCATCAACCAGTAAGAGAAGCATATGAACAGAAGGACAACCCCCATCATGGGTGGGTATAGGTGAGTGCAGAGCTGGAAGGCCACAGTTGGCAGCTTGAGCTTCGTTTTGTGGCCCGAGGGTGCTGCAGAGGATTGTGTGCAGGGAAGTAGAGAGAGAGGTTTAGCTTTGTTCTCTAGTGATCTGACAGCCAGCCTGGACGAGAGTGATTTAGGAAACCCAATGGGAGGCAGGAAGACAGCCAATATCCAGAGACCTTGGTTTTGGAGACAGACTTGAGGGTGAACCTGAACTCTGCCTTCTGTGAGATATGCAGCCTTGGAAAGGTAAAATAAAGGATTCCCAGCAACCTTGCTTATTGAAAGTTAATGATGTGGTGTATGGTTAGCACCTACTGTGCCCAGTGTCACTGAAGTAGATTCAAACTGCTGGTGATGGTGGAACCCTTCCATGATCTCACTGAAAGATGAAGAGGCCTAATGGGCACTGAACACCAGAGAAGGCATTTAGGCCTCAGCTGCTATGGGATAGCAGGGGGACAAAGGGACATCTGAGAAGGGCGGGGGGAAGAGTTTGGTTTGGAGTAAACCTGCAGAGAAAGAGATGATAAGGCACAGGTAGTAGCGAGAGGCCTAGGCTGGAGGTGAGCCTATGGTACTCAGGGATGGACCCGTGGGGCCAGGCAGGGCTCATGTAAATTGTGATGCTTGGATTCTTACAGAGCCTGCATCTGAGTGAGCCTGGTGGATTATGTCATCTGAGTGAAGAGAGGGGTGGAGGTAAAGGTGGGGGAATCTTCAGGCGAGGATTCCAAACTCTTAGAGCTTTAAAATATTTTTTAAAAATTTAAGAGTGTGTGTGTCCCCACATGAGAGCAGGTACCTGCAGAGACCAGAAGAGGGCATCAGATTCCCAGTAGCTAGAATTACAGGCAGTTGTGAGCCACCTGATATGGTGCTGCCAACTGAACTCTGGTCCTCTGGAAGAGCAGTATGCATACTCAACCACCCAGTCATCTGTCTAGCTCCTGGGTCCTAGATTTGTCATGGGATAGTTAAGTGGCCCTGGGTGAGTTACCCCTACCTGTGGGCCTCCAATTCCTGTATGACTAAGTAGCTCTGTGGCTCCCTGGTCATCATACTGTGTTGGAAAGTAGATTCAGCCCCATGTACTTGTGGAGTTAGCTAGTGCTGGCACCAGGCCAACATCCCACTCCTGGACCTGCTGTGTTCTGATGTTTCAAAGGTTTTCCCTATAGGTCAAGGTTCTGGCAAAGACTCTAGCCACATCCCTAATTCCAGCAGCACCACCAGGAATCCCAAATTCAGGTCCGGACCTGGCATGTGTCTGGGATTCAGGCGCCATCTCTCTCTACACATGTTTTCTGTGCTCTACGGCTCTACCTCTTCAGAAATCTGATTTAATAGTTGGGGACGATTATTCACTTCCAGAAGAATTTTTCAATTTATGAAAGTGCTCACCAGGGGATTCCTCTTCACAGCAGGCCCAGCGCATTCCAAGTATTGATCAGTTGGTATGTGCTTGCCACTGCCTGCAGCATGCTGGCAGGGAGGGTGGGCATCACAGTCTATACTTGTCAGGAGCACACCCTGAATCCACAGGAGTAAGCCAGGACCTACTGGCCTGGGTGGAAGCTGAGTGTCTTCTTCACACTTGTCTTGGAGCCGAATAACACTCCTGAATTTTTGAGGTGTCTCTTGGAAACACTCCAAAAAGCTGGGCCTGGTATGGGAAGAGCTACATGATTTGGGTGGAACCTGCACCAGAGGCTGGGTTTTCAGAGCTCCGGGCAGCACCTTGTAACTGCAGGATTCAGGGTGGGCCCAAAGGCCCTTGGGCCCTCCCCAGGCAAAGACTCAGTGGTTCCACATTAGTGAGGGGGCTAAATAGTCTGAGTCCATCTGGAGGGCCATAGCTTTGGTTTCCATTCCTGCTGGCTGGCATGTGGGGGTATTTTCTGTTCTTCTTGGTTTTGAGTGGAATGCCTCACCCCTATGCTTACTGAACCAGCTGCCATGCTTACAGAGCTGGCTGCCCTGTGCCTTGCACTCCCCCCTCCCCCCGCCCAGTCAGGGGTTCTTCTCCCACTATGACCACCTGGCATAAAGCACATAAGCAGAGCATACTTCCCAGTTTCCAGCCAGCCTTCCTCCAAGCCACCTCTGTACTGCAGCTCCATATAGTATACAGCCACAGCTCTGGTTAAATGGCCCCGTCAAAGGTGAGCAGAGGGAGTAAAATGTCCTCCATCCCTGGCTTCTCCATTTTCCTTTACTGTCCCCGTGCCCCCAGCAGCATCTGACTTCCAAATGTGTTCCCCTCTGCCCACGTTGTCTTCCCTCATTCTTCTTCTGGCTGACGACCATTGGTTTCCCATGCCAGTCCTGGTCCCAGGCCTCCCTGCCTCTTCTTCCTACAGCTCCTGCCCTCTGCCTCTCCATGCACACTTTCCCAGCATCCCGAGCTGCCTTCTTTGCAGCACACTATGCCTTGTATATAATTTATTTACATGTCTGCCTCCTGCACATGACTGCATTGTGTGTGTGTGTGTGTGTGTGTGTGTGTGTGTGTGTGTGTGTATGTGTGTGTATTTTACCGGCAATACTCAGCTCAGGGCCTGACATGTGTGCAACCCACACAGTAAGTTGCAAAAATTCTCTACTATTAAGAGACAGAGGTCATTTCTCACCCTTTGAATCATGACTAACTTTATGATTTGCTTTGGATCGTAGACTGAAGTAGAAGGACCTTATATGGGTGCTAACCACAGCTGGTTTTTGCAACCTCTGGAGATCCCTACCATCACCTCACATAAACAAACTGGGGATCCCCTGTTGGAGGATGATAGATAGCACAGAGCAGAGATGAAGTCATCCTAGAGTGTCATGTAGACTGGCCAGCCGCTGGCTGCCATAGCAGTCTGACTTAACCCTCAAATTGCCTAGCCAGACCCATACTCTAAATAAGCGAGTTTCCATTTTAGCCAGTATGTTTGAGAATTGCTGGTTAGCTGGCAGGAGCCATTTGATTTAGAAGGCAGGAAGAGATGATGGACTCATGAACTCAGAACTTGCTTGTGTCAATTTTCCCTTTGTTAGTTTGGTGTGAGGTTAATTTTTAAAAAATGTGTAGTCATTCCATCATGCCCACCTCTTAAGGGTACAGTTTAGTGGTGTTGCACACAGGTACACTGTTTCACAACTAATTATTAGAAACCCTTTCTAAATTAGAACTGCATATCCACGAAACCATAACTGTTCTAGCTGCTTTCTTCCAGTCCCTGCCTGCCATTCTGTCTGTCTCTGTGACTGGCATCCCTGGAGACATCCTACAAGTGAAACCATACACGTTTGTCCCCCCCCCACCCCCAGAACTGGTTTATTTTACTTGAGTGCCTTCAAGGTTTGTCTACATTGTGCTGTGTGTCAGAATTTCCTCCTGACTTACATCCTATGTGAGCAGATGCTTTTCATCTGTTGTGACTGATGCCGCTCTGAGGCTAATGCTTCCACACAGTTATGGGTATCTCCAGCCACCCTAGTGTTCAGCCTGATTATAATTGGTTGGGATGAAACAACCCCATAGAAACAACCCCAGCTTTGTAGGGCATGAGAGGGACCGGGGGGATACCAAGAGGGTCTGCCTGGAGTTGTGTGCTTATTTAAAGGAGAATGCAACCACAGACAGAACCAAGCCAAACTTCTGCATATTTTTCACCAAATGACACAAGTTATTTGTCAAAGACTAATAGGTTCATTCCAGCTGGTCTAGAAGGGCTGTCTGAGGTGGTAATAAAGAGAAAGGGGTGTCAAATATTGAAAGGCAAAGAATTCTAGTGGCTTTTCTGCAGAGAAGACCATTAAATCAGGGCCCTGAGAAAGGTTGTGCAGCCAAATAATTTTTTTTTTTCAGAGCTCAAGCAGGAACCCAGCTAAGTGATAAATGCTCCTGGTCCCATTGGTATTTATGACACATATATGATAAAGGACCTGAAAACATTATACACTCAGAGCAGTTGGGAAATACACTGAGAAAGCCCAGTGAAGACTGTGTCATGCATGTCCAGAGGGTAATTCATCTGGGAGCACAGGAGCTGGATCTGAGCTGACACTGTGGGGACAATGGGAGCCTTGCACAAACGGCCTCCTCAATGGATGCTTTGTATAGCCAGGCCATCCATGAAGTACTTGGAGCCAGCTCTCCTTACAGCTGCTTTGAAATCTTCACAAAATGAGTAGAAACATCCCCCATATTCCCCTGGACTGATACTCTATCCCAAGGCCTAGGGATCACCCAGGAATTGCTAGTTTGTGCCTGGGGAGAACATGCCTGGAAAAACTTGATGTCATCCCTGAGTCACTACAGTCTGCTACCATAAGGGCCCTTTCTTCTTCTGGGGATGTCCTTACTGTTAAACTCCTCTCTGTGGACTCACAGAACCTTCAAGGGTCTGCTCTTACTCTTATTTACAGCTTCATCATCTCTCTATGTCCCCATCCTCTGAGTCTATGCCCAGCACTTCCTTCTCTTTTGACCAAGTTATTTCTTAAACTTAAGAGTCTACAAGTCCCTCGAGCCTCTCGGCTTTATGCAGTGTCCTCTAGGGATTCTCATAGAGGTCCCTCAATCACATCATGCTTTGCTCTCTCCTGTGGTCTCAAGAGACTTTGTTGGTGCCTCAGTATCAGGTAGAGATCTTTGGTTGCCTCATTCTAGAGGACTCTGTTGTCTACCTGTCTCCTCTCCAGGCTGCAATTTGAATGGCTTGTTTCTGTGGCCCTGGAGTACATGGTACCCAGGTGTGTGTGTGTGTGTGTGTGTGTGTGTGTGTGTGTGTGTGTGTGGGCACACATACCCCTTTTGTGATTGGAATTCAGATGGGCTAAAGAACACACGGGGAGTTGTGGGAAGTGGTCAGAATGTTCTGAAACACAATTCAACTGAACTAGTAAAAAGATCTAGCTGTGTTGACGCATATAGACCCATTGTAGAAGTCAAGACCCTCTAAGCCTATGAGATATCAATGCTAATAACAAGAGTGGTAAACCCACAATTTGAAGGGTGATGTATCATTGCTAAAAGCACAGCTCCATTCATGATTTAGATCTTTGGGAAGAGACTGAAACTGAATTCTGCTCAGCTCTAGCTGTTTAGAAGAACCTTAAATGACCTTTGTAGGAAGGACCAACTAACTCAGCTGACCCTGAGCAGCAGCCGCTGCCCGTGGCCTTGACACAGGGGCTAGGGAGGAGTGGTCCTTTTCCCACTCCGGGTTCTAGCCACCTTGATGGTAAGGTTTACCTAAATGTAATCCAATAACCAATTGCATGAATCAACAGACCATGCCTGGGGGATCATTTGGGAAGGAATTAGGGGGAGGGCAAGGGTAGAGTGTTATATACTCAAACCAAGAAGCTTTTCAGAGGGGATTTAATCCATCATGGTTGACAAGGTATGACAGCAGGGGTGTGGGGTCAAGATGGCTGTCAGGAAGCAGACTGATCACAGAGAATGAGAGAGAACAGGAAGTGTGGCCAGGCCACAAAAACTTAAAGAGCACTTCCAGTGACAAACTTCCATCAACAAAGTTCTACTTCCTGAAGTTTCCATAATATTTTCAAACTGCACCACCAGCTGGGGAGTGCATTTCAAACACTGAGCCTATGGGAGACATTTCTCATTCAAACTGCCACAAATGTCATGACCCAGCCCCAGCCTAAGGAACCTGATCAGATGGTGGTTTCCACTGCAGGGTGATGAGGTAGTCCTTGGCTAAGCAAGGCAGGCTACTGGGAAAACCCGGAGGCTACAGTCAGAGGAAGTTCCTGGCTAGGTCAACATTAGCAGCAGTTAGACCTTCTAGCCTTTATTAAAGATACTTTCTCTCTCATTCTCTCTCTCTTTCTCTCCTCTCCCCTCCTCTGGTTTTTTGAGACAGGGTTTCTCTGAGTAGTCTTGACTGTCCTAAAATTCACTATGTAGACCAGGCTGACCCTGAAATCAGAGATCTGCCTGCCTCTGCCTCCTGAGTGCTAGGATTAAAGGCTTGCGCCACCACCTGGCTAAAGATGCTTTTATTTGACTCATTTTTCTGCTTGGAGGGTGGAAGCTGAGAAAGGGACATTCTGAGATGAGAGGTCGAGAACATCATGAAGATTCTGTGTTGGGAGACATTTGGAGAAGTCTAAAGCTTGGGAGAAGCTGGGTGAGAAGTGAGGTCAAGGATGGGGTGGGAAGGAGTCTACAGAGGAGAGGTAGGGCTCTGGGGGTGACCTCCTGGAGTGTGGAGAGCTGCAGGGCAGTGGACTGACAGATGAGCCAAATCAAGACATTGGGGGCTTTGGGGTGATTGGAAGCTGGCATGTAGGGTATGGGAGGGGCTAGTGGCAGCCAGTGGGCATTTAGGGAGAAAGGAGTTCCTATAATCCTTATATGATCTAAGAATACAGCAATGGAGGGTGGTGTCTCGAAGGGCATAGGTTGTGATGACAGGGGAGGGTGAGACTCAGATATGGTCCCAGATATTAAGTTGAGTGGGGACATCACTCATGTTCTTAGAAATGCTCTCGTCTTTATGAAACTTTTTGGCCTACAGTGTATATATCAGAGGTCCTGTGTCTTTCCCACAGAGAGGCTGGGCTTTTGGGGGATGGGGGAAAATCTTTTACTGGAGAGACTGTAGTTAGAGCAGTCATGACAGTTATTTGGGGCTGAGAGAAAGAGCCAAGTTCAGAACCTTGGAGAGTTACATACACCCCACAGTACAGATAGAGATAGGTTGTTCCAAGCAGCTCCCTAACCACATTAGCTAACATTCCCAGGGGCTGTGGATGTGATGACTGGGGAACTGACATCTCCTTCAGAGGCTGACTGACACGCTGAGTTCCAGGAACTTGGAGTGTTACACATCCTCACTGGTGTATTCATGAAACATGCCTCCTGTGTGCTGCATACCGAGGGTACTGGGTGTGTGCCAGGAACACGTGTGAATGAATGCACATACATACAGCCCTGGGGCAGTGCAAGATTTACTGGGAGACACACTGAAATGACTGTGCCAATGGGGACAAGTACTGAGGAGGAGGAGGAGGAATGCCTGGTTCTGCCTGAGGGACCCGGGAGGCACCAAAGCGGGGTGGTGCTTGTCTAAGAAAGACTCAGAGGGAATACCCCAAGTAGCTAGAGTGTAAGCTAAGAAGAAGGCTCCAAGGCTTGAAAGGGCCAGTGCTATCCCTTGAGACACTGAAGTCACTGGTGGCTTTTATGTGCAGGTTACCTAGGGACAACTGGCCAGGAAGTAAAGGAGTAACTGCTGCCTATGTCACCAGAAGAGAGTTATGTGTACAGGAGGCAGGTTGAAGATGTAGCCCAGTGCTACAGCCTTTGCCTAGAATGCATACAGCCTTGGCACATATGGTGATGCATTGCTCTGAGCTCACTTACTGTGTGTGGCCTGAGGTGCATTCACAGGGCCTGCTCTGGGCCAGGTCCTGGAGTAAAAGGAATCTAGTTGCCATCATCAAAATGCCCAGAGTCCCCAAAGGATGGGGACTGTGGTTGATCTGGCTCTGTGACCTCCATTCTTGCTCTAATCCCCAGCCCAGCTCCTGGGCTCTAGCAAATGCCTTCCCTCTGATTTTTGTCCAAGATGGACTCTGTGGCTGGTGTCCCAGGCTCCTGACGGCAGACATGCCAGTCATTAATGATGCTATGGCAGAATCTATGGATGCTGGAAGAACACAAGTATGCAAATGGATGTGCACACTCACAGGGAATGGGAGCTTAGATTGATCTTAAGAGTGGAACTTATTGCAGGTAGAAGACAGGAGATTTTCTTAGCAACCTGTGTGTGCAAAGGCTCTGAGCCATGCATTACTGTATTCCAAGCAGGGGCAACTGGGGAAAGGGATGGTAAGAAATGAGGCTAGTGGTACAGGTTGACACCATCAGGAAAGGCTAAATAAGCTGTGGTAAGGAACCTATAAATCATTAAGTTTTTAAATGTGTATATGTGTGTGGTATATACATACATGAGTACAGGTGCCCAATGAGTCCAGAAGACTGTCAGACCTTCCAGAGCTGGAGGTACTAACTTTTGGGTGCTGTGAACTGAACTCGAGTCCTCTGCAAGAGCAGTAAGCACTCTTAACCATAGAGTCATTTTTACAGCCTCAGAAGCCCATAGATCTTAAGCCTAGAGATGGAATTAAGAAGTTACATAGATGACCCTGGGCATAGATAGTTGGGGGACTTGAAGCTAGCTGTCTGGAAAGATGGAGCATCTTCCAGTAGTAACTGCTGCCAGCAACATGAGTGAGCTGTGAGGGAGAGGTCTGGACTCTGAAGGCTACAGAAGGGGACTCTTGGGGAAGCAGTCAGAACTTTCCAGATGTAGAGCTTGGCTCCAGGGCATTGAGAAGACCCTGACTATTGCCTCCTTTTCTGGCAAGCATGAACTCGAAACATCTTTTCCCAAAGCACAGTGGGGAGTTGGCACATCACCACATCCACCAGTACAGCACAGCCTCTGCATGGACAGACTCTGCATGGACAGACTCAGAGCTAAAAGCAGGCCATTATGTGACTTTCTTCCTCTGTCTGGGACATAGTGGCTGGCCAGCAACCCGGGGGAGGGGAAGCCTGTGAAAGCCCTGCTTCTTTTCATGACCCTGCATTCCCAGAGGGGATGGGCTCCTCAGTCATTGTTAAACACACCCTATCCCTCTTTATAACTTAAAGCCCATTTCCCCACCTGCCTGTCTGTTAGATTCCCATACAAGCTGTATGTGGGGTATTGAGAGGGGTGCATGAAGGTCTCCAGGGGTCTGCTCCCAATGCAGAACTCAAGAGTAGGATGGAAATAGAAGAATGACAATGACTTGGATAAGGAAATGGTGTCCTCACCTAGGGGACAAATAGTCTTAACAGTCAGGGACCCACTGCTGGCTGGTTAGCTCAACCACTGGCTGGTTAGCTCAGTTGGTTAGAGCATGGTGCTGATAACAGTCAGGGACCCAGCCTCAAGAGTTTAAATTCGAAACCTATGTCCCACAAAACTTTATTTTGTTAGATACTTGTTGGGGATCTAGTTCTTCAAACATCTGGTCAGTTGGGTTTTGGAAAGGCAGTTACCCATTCCAGTAACAGGGCAGCTGTCAAGATGACTCAGGGATGGGGTGGGGGCAGCAGAGGAGAGTGGGAAGGGAAAGGGAAATCCTTCCACAGGTCTTTTCCATCTGCTTTAGCACGAGTCATTATTTCCAAGCCATTCTGACAGTCACCATCCCAACAATAAATCAATAGTTTTAAAGGATTTGCAAGAATTAGTGAAGCAGAGCTTGGGAGTACGATCGGTTCAAGGATCCAAGTCAACAGGGAAATGAAACAGAAACCCTGAACGCCAGGGGCTAACAGCAACTCTGTATTCTGTGGAGGGGGAATGGTGTGATCAGGAGGTAGGAGGGGAGAGTGTGTGTGTATTTGTGCCTCAACCTTAGTGGTTGAGGCACAAGGACCCTTTCCTGCAGCACTGGTGTCCTCCACAGACTGTCTGTCCATGGTTCTCCATCCATATCCACTTTCCTTGCTGTCTGTGGTCAGGTCAGGTCTGGGAACCATATATACCTCCTGCCCTTTCGGGAGATGAAAACCTGGGGTCTTTTCCAGTTCTGCACAAAGCTAATGGTCTTTTATATCATACAAGCCACATCTGCTGCCATTCCAGGAAAATTAGGGGACCCTAATAAGTACAGAGATGTGCCTCCAGTGAGTGGCTCAGGCCCTGTAGAGAGTTGGGGGTCAGGTACGATAGCCCATGGGACGACAGGGAGGCAGGTGAGGAGCCAGTGCCTCATATGACTGCAGATAGATCAACTCAGAGCCCTTGTGGCAGCTCACCCACCCCACCCATCATGCTAGCTATAGTCCATAGTGTTTTTATCAGGCGATGAGGTACCACTCTCTCAGCTGCGGCTGTGTCTCTTTACCAGTGTCTATTCCTTCTTCTCTATAATTCTGTCTTCTGGGCAAGTGTTGGTGGGTAGAAATGCTGACTTTCACTATGGATCTGAAATCATGGGTCCCAGAAGCCATTGTGGACACAGCCACATATGCTGTGCTCCAGGTGACAACTTACTGTTGGAGACCCCAAGCACAAGCAGGGAGGACCATTTGGGGACACAGCCTGTGCTTTTGGGCCCTCTGGATCGATTTTCCTAGCCTGGGACTGTTCCCTGTTATTTCAGTACTTGATTTAATCACAGCTCTTTTTGTCCAGGTCATTTTTCTGCAGGTCTCTAGTTTGGCAATCAGCTAGTCCTGGTAAATGGACTCACAAAATTCTATATTAAATTCACAGATCTACCTTTTACAAATTCATGGCCTATAGTCACTCAATAGTTGCCATCCTGTGTCAATGGACCCATGCTTATATACATATCTGTGAGCATGATTCTGAGGGTTTCTGCTTAGGGTGGGCTAGATGCAAAGTAGTCACACTGGGCTCTGGCCATTGTGCCTCAACTGGCTGAGGATGGGTGGGGTGTGCAGTATATGGCACCACCCCTGCTCAGATCCAAATGATGAAAGATGAGCTAGGTTGTATTCAGTCACAGGTGACACAGCATTTATAGAGTATTACTGTGAGCTGGGGCCTGTGTCAGGGTGTGGGTGTGGGTGGGATGGGGGAGACACAGAAGTGACCCATGACATGGAAAGTGAAGGGGAGGAAGGCAGTATTCTCAGAGGCACGGCACAAGATGGGTCTGAGCATAACATTCATCTGAGACCAGTTTGATCTACATAGCAAGTTCCAGGACAGTCAAGACTATATAGAGGGACCCTGTATCCCCCAACAAAAAAAATCCTAGGCTCCATCCCCAGAGTTCGAGTCAACAGTATATGGAAGGTGAACGTGTGTGTGTGTGTGTGTGTGTGTGTGTGTGTGCTCGTGCACAGGTGAAGGCCCAACCTCAACGGGGGTGGGGGGTGGGGTGGGGGGGGAGAGAGAGAGAGACTGCCTCCCTCTGAACCCAGAGTTCAGCGTTTGTCCAGCTTGACTAGCTACCTTCCTTAGCAGATTCCCCATCTCCATCTATCTCCCTTGCCATGGTCATCTGGGCTTTAATGAGTCCTGGTCTTCAGGCTTGCACAACAAGTGTTTTATTGAAGAGCCATCTCCTCAGCCTAGCACAGGCTTTCCAAGAGCTGCTCAGGAGAAGCTAATGTACAACAAAATCTGAGACCCATAGGTTTTTATGGCTGTGAACTGCTGTTGGTTTTGCCTTTTTGTTTTTACTCCTCAAGTGTCCAGATCTAATCTCAGAGTGCTAAGACATTTACTGAAAAAATAAAATAAAATTAAGGAACGACAGCTCGACAGCTCCAAGAGCCAGCAATTCATGCAAATGAATGCAAATAAATACACACTTTCATACATATGTTTATGCAAATATTCTTGTGGTCCTGCAAATCACTCACTTGCCTGCAAGCAGCCACCTACAATTTCTTGGTGAGAACCCCAGGCAGGGTGCCTGGGTTGATGACAAGTGGTATCACGACCTCCCAGGATGACATATCTATTAGCAAACTCATCTCATAAGTCCTAGAGAACCTTACTGAACCAAGCTCTGTCCACCTCAGATTCTTCCCCAGGCCCCCATGCCCCACTGCTCACTCAAGGCCACTGGTGAGGGAAGGATCATGAACAGCTACCCAATGGGCATGCCAAGGCTACCAGGCCTGTGGTCAGAGAAAGCAACATGGTAGCTGATGGTTCCTGGAAGCTGTTGTGAGGACTGGTTGGCTAAGCTCAGTGCTGATCTAGACAGAGTGGCCCACTCATAGTTTCTGCCTGGTCATACCCTATAGTTCATTTGTCTCATCAGGGGACACATTTCAGAAGAAAACCAAGTCAAGATCACATCTACTCATCCACCAAGCTTACTGACGTGACACATCCCTGCACTAATGCTGGAGTTGGGACAGGAGCTTAGTAACTGGGGAGAGTTTAGAGGTGAATCTGAGGCCACACCTGAGTAGTGTCCCCTAGTCTCTCAGCTTGCTCTGCATGGCTCTGTAATATCACACACAATTTCATATTTCTTGAGATGCAGCATCTGGGAAGTAGATGCCACAAGGGCTTGGAAGGCTTCAGGACATGGAGAGGCAAGGTTCCCTAAGGCAAGAGTCTTATACAGTAGGTGCTTAATATATTTCTGTTAACTGACAGGAGGAAGATTTCACTTCATCTTGCTATGCCTGATTATCTAAGCTCTCCTGTGACTACGTATATAACCTGGGGAGGGCAAGATGTGGCCTGACTCCATTCTGGCATTCATCTTCAGGAAGGACAGAATAGACAGGCCTCAGTGCTTGTGGCAAGAGAGGCAGAGCACTCTCAACCCATTTAGGCCTGGATAGGACTCTGTAACTAATGTATCAGTAGATCCAGAACCCAGTTCAGAATTCAAGTATGACTCTGAGTCAGCAAAGACCTGTTCCAGTCACCCCTCCAAACCCCAGTGACACTCACTCAAGCCCTAGCACACCCCATAATTTTAGAGCAGAAGTAAGTTCTACTACATTGACTTGGGAGACAGATCAGCCTTGCTGACATCACGGGTCATTCATTCTCAGTTCCTGTTGGCTCAACATTTCCCATGAAGAAAGCAGTTTTTACACTCAGCAAGTTCCTTTCAGAAGGCCAGCTGGGTCCAGCTCTACCCCAAGTCAGTGCCCAGGCACTGGGGAGAGTGTGCTGTCTCCTTCCTCACTACTTTCTCTGGCTAGCTTAAATCAACTCTTAAAGGCAGATTCTATTTATTAATTATTTCAGGCTGACCCTTCACCTCTTCAGCTTTTCTGGGCTGTTGAGATTGGCTGCCTCCAGATACACAGCTGCTAAGTGGTAAGGGACAAAGGGGGTAAGGTGCCCCCTGCCCCTAGAAGGGGAATGTTCATTTCAGAGACTATAGGCTGCTTGATTGTCTGCCCCCCTCCCGTTTTCCCCATCCCAATGGATCTGGGGTATGACTTGACCTCACCCACATGCTAACCAAAGGCAGGCCAGCTTTGGGCATGCTATCAATTTCCATAGTTAACAGCAGTCACCAAGCTAGCAAAAAACTAAGAGACAGTCTCTGAGCAGTGATACCATCTTATACTTAGGACCTCAGAACCCCTACGTGGGTCATTGGACTACTGTTGAAAGTTCAGAGCTGTCCAAACCTAGAAACATTAAGATCAGAATGAGAATAGAATTTACATCTTAGGGCCAGAACTTAAAATTCAAAGGTCCATGCCCCATGGAGAGCCCAGGGGCTTGACACAGCCTAGCCCAGGAGGCTGGACTCCTGATTTAAAACCTGGAGTTCAGACATCAGCAGCAGTCTGGAGAATCTGCTCGGCTCCACGGTGCTATGAACTTCCTTTCTCTGCCTCCAGCTCTCTGACTGGCACCTGACAGTGTTCAGGGTATTAATTATGGTCAGAGCTTTTCAACATGCAATAAAAAGCCTTTTAAAACGTTCCGATGGGAGGTGATTAACTCTATTAAGTGGCATTATGGATCTTTCTATCTGTTGCTTTCATAAACATAGTTGTAGGCGGAATGTTTTATTGTGGGCATAAAAATGTCCCGCATTACAATGCATAAGCGCATATTGATGTTGTATTTCTTTACTGCGCTACCGCCCCAATCCCCAACCACTCCGAAAAGAAACTACACGTCTTAATAATTTATGCCCCGAGTTTTAACCAGGATTATCAATGGCAGGTTTTGAGCTTTCTCTTTTGGCAACACAATAGATCATAGTAAAAATGCACCGACAAGCGATGTGTCCGTTTGATTTTTTCCACCTGAATCAGCAGCCCAAATTCCAGACACAGCAGTTTAGGGCAAGCCGCACGCTGAAGAATTTAAGTCTAAGCATTTAATCTGTTCTTTCCATAAATTTCTGCTGCTTGTGCTTTATAATGATTCTACCAGAGGAAGTTTATTTATATCACAGATTCCCAGCATCAGCACATTGAAAACACAACGCAATCGCTCAGTCAATAGCTTACAGCCATGTATAATATCACTCCGGAAATCAAAAGCCCATTTGAAGAAGAGAAGGCTCAGATTAAAGTCACTTTAAGACATCAATAACTTAGACTGGCTGAGGAGAAGATATAAATATCCGGCGTGCGCATATGCAAATAGGAAGTCGCAGACGCGCTACCTCCCTGCGCGGGAACCTCCCGGTGGGGACTTGCCAGCACGTGACGGCTGCGCCAGGGGCGGGGTGGGCGGTGCCTCACTGTCACCAGGAGGGGCTGTCCTGCCAATTGCGCCTGCGCCAGCTAGGGCTGGGGCTGGAGGTTTGGCAGAGGGCAGGGCTCCCGCGTGAAAAGCCCCAATGAAAGGAAAGAGGCCACTTAGAATGACACCCGCGTCATGCAACCGGGGCGTTCACCTGTGTCCTGGACCTAGAAGAGCCTTCCCTAGGAGGTGGCATGTTTTCTTCCTTCATCTCCACCTTATCTCTTTTATCCCTCCGGAGTAACTGTAAAGTTTGCTGGAAAATGAAGCTTCCAGAGAAAAGAACTTGCTCAGAACCAGGATCAAACTGTGTTAACAACTGAGCTACAGTCTTTTGCTGTTTCCTGGTCACCTTGCACACACTCCTTAGGGCCAGGCAGGTGCGGCAGCCCAGGAAGGTTTAGGGTTCACTTGGGAATATGAAGCCTGGTGTTTGAGAAGCACCGAATGGGATCTCGCGGATCAGGGTCAGGCTGGATCTAGACACTTGCGGGCATGGGGAAGGACAGGTTGGCGGAGCCTGCTGCGGTTGGGGGTGGGAGCGTCGATCCCTGAGAAGAGTCAAGATAGGTCCTAAGGGTACTCTGGAGCCAGTCAGGGTGAGCTAGATTCTACCCTGTGGAAGGGACATTAGAGTAAGAAGGAAGGAAAGGCACTATTGCTTCACTGAGAGGGGCTTGTGCCAGTGACCAGAAGCAATCAAGGCCTTAGTAGCTTAGGGCTTATGTTGTCTACAACCTCTACTATGGCACCAAACCCCCTGGGGACAAGGAAGAACATTTGAATTTTGCTTTGTGTAGTGTGGCTCTGTGTAAGGATTCAGGCATTATGTTGGCCTGGCCCTGTCACCTGGCAGAATGCACTCAGGCAATACCCTGGTCAGCCCAGAGAACCATGGTTGTGTAGTCTGCATGCAGGTGCAAAGGACCCCTTTAAAAGACAGGCCCTGCCCACTTATGCTTTCTTTTCCAGCTCTCTTCCTGCTCTCTCTTCCCACTGTTCCCCTGGGCAGACAGGACTTTTCCTGTCTCCCTCTTCTCTTCTGTCCTCTCTCTGTCTCTGTCTCTGTCTCTTTACCTCTGTTCTCTTTCCTTCCCCCTCCTTCCCCTTTCTAATAAAGCTTCTCACTTAAGCTCTGTCTGCCTGGCATGTTTGTGTCCCTCCTCAGTCACCCTCATCTGCCATGGTCCCCTCAAGCATTATCCTAACACTCTTGCACAGGGCATGGATCCATGAAAAGAACTTAAAAACAAAACCAAACCAAACCTAGTCAACGAGAAAGCAAGGGCAACATTTGAATGAAGTTACGAAAACCTATAGAAACTGATGATTGCAAAGCAGATTTCTTGAAGGTGAGTTTTTGCCCAGATGCCTTTGGCCACCTCTGCTTCTGCAGGTTAGCCCTGATCACATTCCTCCAGCCACACGTTCATTTGTTCATGCTCACATGCATTCAGCAAGTGCTTACTGGGCATGGTTGTGTGCCGACAGTGGGAATAACAATATGGAACAAACAGGGGGAGTCCACTTAGGAGCAGACTTCTCACTCCAGGGTATCTGGTGACCCACAGATGAGCCCTTCTCTAGGGCAGGGCAGTGCAGCTATTTCACTAGGGCTGGGGAGTGATGCAGGGGAGGGAGTGGGTGGTGTCTTCACACAGGTATGGCTACATCTAGACCACTAGCTCTGGGCAGATGGCTTATAAGAACCTTGGGGCTCAGTGACTTACAGGGTTCCTCTCTTCTCCCAGCAGCCAAAGTTCCTCATAGAACTAGAGTTATTGGGGACACCCATATTCTCTACTGGGCAAGACCAAGCACATCTGTTGAAATGACCTTTTCTTGTCCCTTTCTCCAGTGCATAAGCCAGGTCCCAGCTAGAGCATGGTAGAGCCTGGCTTGCTCAGTAAGGAAGGCTGTTGAGACTATGCACTACGTGCAGCTTCTTGAGGGGCTCTCTTGGGTGTTTAGAAATTTCTATTAGAACTTCCCTCGTCGCCTTGGAGAGGGTAAGCAGTGCCTGCCTGGCTCTGATTGGTCCCTGTCAACAGGGGTTTCTGCTGCCACCTGCCTCAGGATACTAGTTGAGTTCACAGAGTTCTGATGGGTCATAAGTTGAGTGCTGGGGTATGATTCTCTGGCCCTCTCCCCACTCCTGGCTATGAGAACCAGCTCTTGTTGGTTCCACTCAGAAACTCTCCTGAGTTTCTCTCCTGAGCTCTCTCTAAAGGAGGTCCTGTTGGGAGAGGATGGGTAGCAGAGAGTCAGGTACCTTAGGCTGGCATTTGTCTTGAGCATTCTGTGTGGGGTTCAAGGAGGCTTCTGGCTACAGGCAGGATGAAGGTATAGTGGGGATGTCATCTTGAGCAAGAGCAATGACTGTTCCATGGAGGGCCCATGGAGGTGGAGAAGGCGGTAACTTCCTTGAGGGGCTTGCCAAGAGGATTTCTGGAGGATTTGGGTGGGGAGAGGGCCTGATTAAAATCTCTAAGGAAACACACCTGTGTGCAGAATGAAGCATGGCCAGGAAGCAGCAGGTGAGACAGCCACCCAAGGAAGCTGAGACCATGGAGGAGCTGACTAGGGTGGGAGGGGGTGTGTGTATGCGCAGGAGGCTGGTCAGTGAGCTGAGCCCTGATGCGGAAGAGATAATGGGCCAGGTGTCCTCATGGGGGATTGACACTCTTTCAGGTTTGGGTGGGCCACTCTGTGCTTCTATGAGGATATCACTATTAATTTGAAGCTTACTTCTCAAGAATGAGGTGGTGCCCCTTTGTGGTGTCACATGGAATAAAGACACGTGGAATGTGGAACACCCCCATAGCCATTCCTGGAACCAAACACTGAGGCAGTGAGGTGAATATAGGTTGAAGTCTAGGCTCTGAGATAAAGGATGCCTAGTGCCTATTCCTACTCTGTCCCTGACCAGTTGGATAAACAGAGGAAATTAATGTCATGTTTCCAAGCCACAGCTTCATCTGTAGATGGGGGGAGGGGGTCACAATATCCCCTAATTCATAGGTATAGAGATTAAATGGGTCACTATGCATAGTGAGCTTGGAAAAACATTTTTGGAGGGAAATAGGCTCCATAGCCCCCTGGGGCTGCAGCTCACAGATCAGTCAAGTCACACACAGTACAACTGCGGGGCATAATTTCCATCAGAGTCCTCAGGGGTTTCTTGAGTTACTCTCACAGTTTTCTGGTAGGTGGTAGGCAAGGGTCTTGAGAAAAGGGTACCTTTTTTCTATATCACATAAAGTTGCTAAATTGGCCAGAGGCGGGGGTGTTCTAAAGTCATTCACAGTTGGGTGGGGGAGACAGACATGAAAATAGACTGTCAAGATGCTCTGGCAAAGATGAAGGGTGGAGTCTGCACGTGTCCCTGAGGGTTAGCTGAGGAGAGGGCTCTCTCTCCCGTGCTGAGCCTACTTGCCTCCAAATTTCCACCAGAAAGCAATGCTAAAGAAACTTCCCCTCATGTCTCTCATGAGAGAAACCTTGCTTTCAGGCCCCTCCAATAGTGTCCAGTCAGAGACAGATGAGGCTGCAGCCCTGAGAGGCCCAAGTCTCTCTGCTCAGGTTATCAATGTGGAGTCCTTTCTCTGTGTGTTCAGTTCCCCATGGAAAAAGGCAGGCACTGAATACAAAACAAATACCCAGACTTCGTATGCCACACTCCGGCCTGAGCTGTGACTCCTGACTAGCTCCTAATTCACCTCATGGCTGTGTTGGCTATCAGGAAGCTGGGAGCTCCTGAGGGAGCCCTCATGGCAGCCCTTCCCCTGGCGGGAGGTACAGAGGCCAGTGTACCTAAAGGGGACATACCAGCCAGTGCTGAGCACATGCAGGGGGATGGAGACCTCTATGAACATTACAGGAGACCCCAGAATTAGATTGCGCCCCCTCCACCTCTGCTGCCTGCTCCCTCATCAGTCAGTCTGGAGGTCAGATCCTGTCACTCCAGACTCGACTGCCTGTACTGGGCCATCTTCCCCACTTTTGTTTTCTGGGGTTAAAGGTGTTTCTGAAAAGGGAGGGGCCTTCCTCACAATTGGCAAAGGGAGCACTGCAAGACAAGGTGGCTAGGCTTGGTTGGGAACATAGGGCTCTCTGTAAGAGTAAGCCTGGCAGAGGAGGCTAATAGGGTAAGAGGGGTGAAGGCCAGACAGGAAGGAGAATTGGAGGGGGGCAGGGGAAGAGGGAGTACTGGGTTCAGATGGGTTCTTGGCTTGGGGCTCACCATCAGCTGGCTTGAGACTCCTCAGGGACCATTTGCCTCAGAGGCCTGGACCATCCCAGAGGCATTTATCAGGTAGCTGAGAGGTCAGGGGAAAAATACATCCCTGCGGGGTGGTGTCAGTGCATGCCTTTAATGCCAGCATTAGGGAGGCAGAGGTGGGCGGATCTCTGAGTTCAAAGCCAGCCTGGTCTACAGAGTGGGTTGAAAACAAAACAAAACAAAACAAAATCCTCACCTGCTCATGAGTCCCTTTCTGGAGCCCGGAAAACTCTGGAAACAGACACAGGGTGGTCAACTCTCCTCCTGTGGTAACAGTGAGCCAATGTGGAGGAGGAGGATGAGGAGGCACTATCCTCCTCTTGAAGCTGAGCTATTAGTCCTCCAGAGGAGGACCTGCCTAGGGGAGGAGATGCTGCCAGGCCTCTAGCTCTGCACCATGTTCCCATGGAAGGAGTCTCAAGCTTCTCTCCCAAGGAGGGCCAAGGGATTTTTTTCTACTCTGCTGAGCTCTGGCAAAGATATCAGCACATGGTTAATCTTCCTTTTGCTCAGAAATGTAGAGTAATTTGCCCGAATGGGGATTTCTGCATATTTATACTAATGTCTGTGTTTAAAGCTTATGAGACAGGGAATTGCTGAGAGATGTCCATTAGCAATATATACAGACTGCAATTATTCCTTTATGGTGTGTGGTTTGACTGCAGAATATTTTATTTCTATGGAAGTAGTGGGCTTTGCCTACTGTGTTTTCTTATGTGCCGGAAGAAATCAATAAGCACAGAAAAGAGCTGAAAAGAGGCAAGAATAAAAGAAATGTGACCTTTTAGGATTCTGAGAGCCTTGAATTTACTGCCAGGAACTGCCTTTGTCCTCAGAATCTAACTGTGAGTAATCGCCCAAGTGGGGAGAATTTGGAACATTTAAGGATGTGGACAAAAACTTATGCACCTTCCCTAGGATGAGCCAAAGGTGTTAGTTCATCAAGACTAGGAGGAGCCAGCAGGGGTGTCCTATCAGAGACTAACAGGACAAGAAACCAAGGGGTGTCTTCAGAGGGTCCCGCTTCTGGCCTCCACCCTCATCCCTGATTTCTGCCGATGTCAGAAGTAGGTTTTTGTCAGAAATAAAGGAAACCCCAGATCTAGGTCCACAGACCAAAGCTTCTTGGAATCTGCAGGTTATGGCAGAAAACACAGTTTTTCTTGATGTGAAGTGCTGGAGGTCCAGGGAATTGCATGGATGTCTAGAATTCATGAGCAGGAACACCAAGGGTAGGGACGGGGCCTGGCAGGCTCCTCGTCATAAAGGTTCTGGCCAGGAGTCTCCTGTGAGATTCCATTTCTTAGAAATTTCATGTTCCCCCTCTGTAAGTTCCATCTGTGTTACCCCCACCCCACCTCCTATAACCCAGGGCTTATCTAGCCTTGGCTGGAATTAATAAGGCTTTTCTTTTTTTCCTGTCTTTTGTTAGACAGGTCTCTGTGGTGATATTTTGTTTATGATCTAATAAAGCTTGCCTGAAGATCAGAGTGCAATGCTATCCACATTATGCAGCCATAGAGGCCAGACAGTGGTGGTGTACACACCTTTTATCCCAGCACTCAGGAGACAGAGGTAAATGTATCTCTGTGAGTTCAAGGCCACCCTGGGCTATATGAGAGTGAATCAATCTAAAAGAGGATCAGAGCTCACACCTTTAATCCCAGCACTAGGGAGGTGGAGACAGGAGTGATTTGGCTGGGTAGAAAGAGGAATATAAGGCTGGAAGAGATAGGAATGCATGGCAGTCTCAGTGAGCTTGAGCAGCAGTACAGTTGGGAGCAGTTTGAGTTTTGGTGGATTGCCCCTTTAGTCTGAACATTGGTAGAGGTGAACACTCTCTAGTGGCTGGCCACTTTGTTTTTCTGATCTTCAGCTTGAACCTCAATATCTGACTCTGGGTTTTTATTATTTGTGCTACAGGTCTCTTTATGCCATGAAGAATGGTCTTGAACTCATGATCCTCCTGCCTCAGCCTCTGAAGGGCTAGGATTACTGGTTTGTAGTACTGTATGTAGCTTTATATGGCCCTTTGTCTCTTCTGCTAGAGGGGCATAGGACAGACAAACTCCAAGCAGGCCTTGCAAATCTTTGGGGCACGTCTACACTCTGGAGTCTTCAGCATTGAGCTACTGGGAGATCACTCAGCTTGAGATGCTCCCAAGGCCTAGAACTCCAAATTGGGTAGAGGGATGCAGATGGAGGGACTTCTGACTGCCTACAACTGCAAACTGCCTGGGACATTGCATTGTCTGGGCCTGCTACACCTTGTGGCCCCTCCCTTTCACCTTCCCCCACATGTTCTCCCCACATGTCATTTGCTCCCAGTCTCTGCGATGGTGGAACATGTGGGAATCTCCCCTGGGCCCCAGGTGGCCTCCTCCTGGTCAGCATCTGCCACCACACATCCCCCTGCAAGCTGGCCTTCGTGTATGGGCCCTGTTCCCTCGGCGGGAAAGCACTATTCTCTTCTGGCCCCAAAATAGTTTCTTGAAGTTAACGCTGGCTTCTCACTTGCCTTCTTGCACAGTGATCTCTTCCAGGAGGCACTGGGGTCCAGAAGAGGGACAGATGGTCCCCGTCTTTTTATAACACGGCCAGTCTTTTGAAGTGAAGAAGCTACAAACAGAAGTTTGTCTTCAACAGATGTTCTGTGGGCACAACAAGTGCCACTTTGCGCTCTTAAGCAACTGTGAATGGTATAACTGGGGAGAGCCGGAAATGGGACTTTGGTGCATATTCAGGGGTGCCTAGGGTGATGATGTGCTGGTTGTCATGCAGGCTGCAGCCAAGCTCAAGTTTCTGTTCAGCCAGTTCTTTATATGTCTTGTGCGGTCCAGGAACCACCCATAGGCGTTCCACTGTGCAGCAGTCATTTCTGTAGTATTTGCTGTGAGATAGTCCTTTTCAGCATCACCCAGCTAATCCTGAGATCCTATCTGGAGGCTGAGGCCCTAGTGGAAACTCCTGAAGCAATCCATGGATCAGCTACATCACTCTCACCCCTCAGTTATTTGTCACAGAGGTGTCCAACCTCTATGGCTGTAAAGGGCTGAATGGAAGACTTTGCTGAAGACGTGAATAGCTGGCCAGACATGGCATCTGCTGAGCTTCCCAGAAGCTGAAGGCTGTGCTAAATGTCGGCAGGAAGCCAGTTCCTATAGCTCTGCACTGGTGGCTCCTCATCCATTGGTGACAGAGACATGAGGCGTCAATAACGACTTCTAAATGGATGTGCTGCTGTTTAGTAGATTTCAAGACTTTCATTCATTTAAAAGGGCATAAGCTCAATTAATAGACCTCATTAACTTCAAAGATGTATCATCTTTGCTCAGAATTGGCTCCTTCATAGGATGACTGGCTCCATTAACTTTATTGCATTGGCAATACTTTGAGTAAGGCGTGGGAGACGAAGCAACAGGACAGAGTTCCCAGGGCTGCCTGCCTCCTAGGCTCCAGTGACTTCTGGGGCCAGTGCTCCTGTCTGCAGCATCCTCAAATAGCCCAGCACCCCCTATGGACTGACTGTGAGGATTTCATACATCTATCTTATCCATCTATCTATCTATCTATCCATGAACAAAGAACCCCAATAGTCATCAATTTGTATATAGAAATATCAGTCACTTGGTGCTAGGATATATAAGACAGTCATCATGGGACTTATCTACCTTTAGCTCTAGTGACAACACAACAGGGACCTACAGGTTGGTAGGAAGGACACAGTCACTGGAGATCTACTCTTATTATGCCATCAATCCCTTGTCTGAATCTTCATTTTTCATCTAGGAATCTGCCCAAATGGGAGAACTACAAGGAATACACAAATACAGAGTGGATAAGTAAGAACGTACAATGATAGGTAAATGTGTAAAAACTATTGTCCCCGTTAACACAGCCTTCTGGAAGACAAGGCTACATCTACAGCTCAACCCACATCTTGTCTGGAATGGTCATCCCTGACCATAGTCTGAGACAACTCCACAAGGTCAGCTTCATTTCCTTGATAGGTATCATTACTAGAAAGACCTTGGTGGGACATCACATGTCTACTGAACTGCTTTGTGACACTACACAGGGAAAACTGGAGGTAATGAACACCCACGTGTAGAACAAAGACCTGGGCCTGGACACACAGATCAGAAGTTAAGAGCTCTTGCATTCCAATCCAAGACTGGAATTCAGATCCCAGTATTCATATAACAGAAGGAGTGTGGTCCTGAGCACACTGTAAGCCCAGCAGAGAGAAGGTAAGACAGGATGATTTCTGTGCTTGCTGGCCATCAGCCTAGCCAAACAAACGCAAGCTCCAGGTTCAATGAGAGACCCTGCCTCAAAGACATAAGGTGGAAAATGATAGAGGAGGATCCTCTGGCCTCTGCATCCATGTACAAGTATGTGTACCACCATGTGCCACACATTACATACACATAAACATAGTCACACATTCTCTCTCTCTCTCTCTCTCTCTCTCCCTCCCTCCCTCTCTCTCTCTCTCTCTCTCTCTCTCTCTCTCTCTCTCACACACACACACACACACACACACACACACACACACACACGAACATAAAGACAAAAATACAGGAATTATTTCTGGATCAATAATAATTTCCCAGACCTTCCAGCCTTACTGTTCACAAGGCTAGGGAGATAGGGAGTCTACAGAATTACCATGAGATGATCGCCCCCCCCCCCACTAATTCAGTGGTTTATAAGGTTCTAGAGCACACATTTGAATAGATAGCAAGGTATCTCAGGCCCCTGAGACTGACTCCTGACTCTGGGCAATAATGGATGATCATGGTTGACCATTCACTCGATATTCTTGGAAAACCAAGTTAAGTAAGCAGACATTTCCAGAGAAGGCTTCGACTGTGAGACTCTATAGGGTGAGGGTCCCTGTGTCCCTGAGTTAGGGGTTTTCCCACATCATCTTTCCCTCTCCCTTTGGGATGAGTTTCTCCTTATCAATATATTCAAGGATCATCACTCCTCTAGCCCATGTGGCACCACATAGGATGTGGCCTTGGGTGAGAGTATGGCCCTGCCTTTGAGAACATACAGATCTTATGGGGTACGTGGCCCTGTCCCAGCTGCAGGTTCACAGTCATAAAGACTCTGGGTTCATCCTGAGCTTCTGTCTGTAGGAGGAGAGAAGCCTTCTAGGATGAAAGATTCCCAGCAGCAGGGGAAGTGACTGCCCAGGCCACTCAGGCAATGGGCTGCTTTCCCTGGGAATTTTCTAGTGCATTCCTGGGAATGTGATACTTTGGTGATAACTCTTGTTGTGGGAACTTGATCCGTTTAGCCAATGACATTTGGTAGAGACTAGCCATGGACAAGGTTTTCTCTGAGTATGCAACCTGATGAACTGGGTGGGCTAGGAATGTGTGTTCCATCTCTCTTGGTGTGGTGGTCAGAGCCAGTGCTCTTCACCCCTAGGCAGAATGGCTGGGCAAAGTTGGCTGGATCAGCAGCAGTGTCTGCTTTGCTTTGTATTTGTGAGTTTGTCTTTTTATTGCACCCCTTAATAAATTGGTTAATCAACTTTTGTGGGTTCTCAATTTAATTTTTAACTTTATCCATCCCCCAGGGGGAAAACGAAGCACTTCTGTTAAATGATGGCTCAGGCAATACCTTCCCTACTATCTATCCACCATGGTGGTCATGGGGGAGAGGGTTGCAAAGGATGAATAGTTTGTCACCCAAAAGATTCTTATTTGAAGGGAGGGAGGTGGGCAGCTGCTCAGAGAACACATCTGGGACAGGGTTAGAATGGGGGGAAAACAGGTTTCATTGAGACACGCCTAGCCCCAATGATTTAAAGATAAACCATTTTAGGATATCAGCGGAAAGATTAACTTAACCCTGACCACAAAGGTGAAAAAGTGGTAAGGACGTGGTAAGTGTGCTGTGGTGACGCGTCACCTTTTCCACTTGCTAATTGGAAGGATTTAAAGACTCTTATGGCCAGGCTGGGTGACTCATCCCTTTAGTCCCAGCACTTGGGAGGCAGAGGGAGGAGAATCATTATGAATTCTAGGCCAGGCTGGTCTACATAGTAAGTTCTAGGACAGCCAAGTCTACATCTTATTTAAAAACAAAACAACAAAACTCCCCAAAACAGACTATTACAGACTGAATGGAATCCCCTCAAAGACATATGTTAAAGCCCCCACACCCAATGTGACAGCATTTGGAGACGGGCCTTATAGAAGATTATGAGGGTAATCTAATAGGCACTATACAACACAGATACAACTCCATTGAACAGAGATCACATCAGGGCACAGCATCCAGGAGAGAGACACCAGGAGAAAGCGGCCCTGCCTATACTTTGACTTTGATAGATTCCTAGCTCCTGCAGGTGTGAGGACACATTCTGTGGTTGAAGCCATCCTGTTTACAGTGTCTCGGGATGACAGCTGTCCCACTAGAGCTGATTGTCCTGACACTGACCCTGCAGAAGCTGGTGAAAAACAGGGGTGCACTGGCTTTGCCTGGAGACTGGATCTGAGGCACTGGGCTACAGCAAGTGGGAAGTCATTTGGAAGAGGAGGAGCCAGTAAGGTAGTTCACAGCGCTGTGCCTGGTTGTCCACCAGGCTGCTGGGAGACTAGGAGAGCAAAGAAAAGTTGATGCACTGAAACTCTTGAGTTTCTCTCTGAGGTAACACACACACAATCACACACACACACACACACACACACACACACACACACACACACACACACACACACACACACACTTTCTTTTTCCTTTTAAAGAAGTTCACCAAGAAAACAGGCAATAACAACTATTTCAATAGATGTCAACCTCTTGGCCATTTTTTTTTTCTTCAAGCAATTTACACGATGTTTTGTGTCCCTGAAATACTACACTTGTATTATTTTTTACCTTTTACATTTCTAAAATAGCGAGTGTGCTCCTGAATGGAATGTAATTTCAACCAAATCGCTTCTCATTGAACTGGTTTTGTGCCGTGTTTTCTCCAGTTCTGCTTCATGATGTGGTGTACCATTCATCCGGCCCCTCCCCACCATGCAGGGAGAAGCAGCAGGCATCTCACACACTCTATCACTCTAAGCATCACGCTCAGAGCTGACCCCAGCCTCTGAAGAGGAAAATTCTGGAAACAACCTGACTCTTCATGCCTTAACTGGTAACATCAGCAGATGAAGCCTGTTCAGATAATGGCGAGGCACCAGGAACTGTGTTATTAAACCTCTGTCACACCAGGAGAGAGAAAGGTAGGTATGCAGTGAACTTTTGGGTTTTGGGATTAATGGTGGCCAGGTGTCTCAAATCTAGATCAAAGTCTGTGATATTCAAAGAGACTTTCACCTTCTAAGACCATGAAGGGCTGAAGATGGATGGACATTTAGCAAGACCACAGAACACAGGTTTTTACCTACCAACACCATATGAAGGAGGTAGGGTGGTCAGGCAGTAAGAAGCCTGTTCATAGATTCAGGCTTTGAGTGCCTGATGCCTGAGAAACAGACATCCTGAAAATCACTAGGCAACCCAGTCTCAAATCAGGATGGCTTTCTTTGTGGAACAGAAAAGAGAGAGAGAGAGAGAGAGAGAGAGAGAGAGAGAGAGAGAGAGAGAGAGAGAGAGAGAGACTCTGTGACAAATCTTTGAACATCATATCTCTATCTGGCACTCCCATCAAACCTTCTTCCATTAGTCTACCTTCCTGCCCCTTCCCTCTTGCCCTCATCTTAACTGCCCTTAAGGTCTACATCCCTAGTGCCCTTTTGCTTCCCAGCCTGCACAGTTCTTATTGCCATTACCTTTTTAAAAATTTTTCTTCCATTCAAATGCAGTCTCTCTTACAGCCAACCCCTTTCTCCTAAGCCCTGCCCCCATATCTGGAACACTTCGAGGGCTTCATGCTGGGTAGAGACAGAGATTGTATGGGACATACATCTAACATGCTGGCTATGTCTTTTGTTTGGCTTATGGGACAAGTCACCATATAGGCTCTGCACAGAGTTGGTGTCTAAGAACACATATGAGTTGCTCAATAAATACCCAGTGGGCATCAGGGATGGAGGTGACATAACTTCAGTTTTCCCATGGCCTCTTGAGACACTGACCTAGTGTGTAGCTAGACATTCTGGTGTTGTCTGCTTTAGCTTGCTGCTTCTGGGTCAGGGCAGCTGGTTTCTGCTCTGTGGGCCAGTGTTTTGTAAAGGCCTGGAAATGTCTCCTCTTTTTGTTCCCTCTCATTCTTACCATCATTTGGACTCCCCTAGCTGTGCCCTGCAGGTGAGCAGGGCAGGATCTCTTACTTTAAGGATACTAGGCATATATATTAGTGACTGTAAGTCAGCACCACAAGAAAGCCCAGAATCCTCAACCTGCCTGTGCATCGTTGAATGGGTGTGTGTGTGTGTGGCTGGGTCACCTCCTGCTACAAGGATGACACTGTCTCGGGTAGTCTGGCTGCCTTGACTGTAATATGTTGCTTGCCTGGTTCACTCACAGCTGCATGATCTCTTTAACCAAACCTTTAAGTCCCGGACAACTCTCCAATCAATGAAGAACAGGCCCAAGAACAGAGCCCAGGGAAGGAGGGCTTCACATTAGGCTGGGCTGGTTCTGTTCAAGTGGTTAGGAAAATATCTTGTGGGTGTGGACAAAACTGCAAGTCACACAGGCTGAGAGCCATGTCTGCTTCCTGGGAGAGGGTGTGCGGGCAGGATGGGAGCCGGGTGAGGGTAATGAGATTGGCTCCTGAGTCAAAAGCAGTGGCAACCAACCTCCTTCTTTCCTTAGGATTCTTGAAGATTTATAGTAGCCAGAGCAGGTGACATGGTTATGAGCCCACTAGGCACCAGGGATGGTGCTTGGACTTCATGTTAACCTAATTCTCAAAGCTGAACGGGGTTACAGAATTGAAAACTGAGGTAGAGTTAACAGATAACAGCACAAGTTTGCTGGGTTAGTGTGTGGAGGGATCAGGAAGTCTCCCCAAGCAGTCAACCTGGGCTCTTGACCACCTTTGCCGCTGCCAGTCATACATGCCTGGTCAACACCCTGTCTTGGCCAGCTGATCTATAAGGATCAGAAACTCTAGTTATCCAATCTATTGCTGTATCCATGGAGGGGTACCTAATCCTGCCTGTGTGTCCTCAGCTTCCTCATATCAAGATGAAGGTCACAGGATGCTGACCTCCCCCGCTGAGGATACACAGGAGGACCACCCCAAAGACGAACAGTTCTTGGACTTAGGGGGAAGGTACCAGCGACAGGCTGGTTCCTTCTGGTTGTTACAGTGATGGTGAAAGATTATAAAATGTTACAGTAGGAGAAAGCAATTTTCTGCCATTCAAAGGGGACCCCTGGGAACCAGGCCTTCAGACATCACAATGTTAACATGTTCTCCTAAAACTCTGGAAGGCAAGCTGCTCTTTGATTCATCACATTAGCCTGAACTCCTAGAAGGCCATGGATACTGAAAGGTGGCCATGGTACTAGTGGTGGAAAGAGAGATTGTACACTCGTTTATAGTGATTATACTAGGACTGTGCCAAGGGCTTCGTGTAAAACGAGTCAATTCTCACTGCAACTATAAGAAGTGGCTCTGCCATTATTGAAGATGAGGAAACTGGGGTAGAACTTTAGATCCCATTATGCTCTGGGGCAGATATTGTATGGAGGTACCTGGGAAGATGAAGAAGTCTCAAGGGACAGACATTTAGTGTAGGACAGGTGTAGGGACTGCAGAATGACTTCCTGAGAGTTTTTTACATACCTGCGTGCCTGAGATTACTGACTGCTTTTGCTGAGAGATAGAGGGGGGGGAGCCCCTGCTTTGTGCTTTTATCCATCATACACTCCACATAACTCTTGATGTGGAGGGCCATTTTAGCTCTTAGGCTAGAATGGGGTTCCAGTGAAGTCTTTATCCCACCTTGAGAGCTCACAGTCTGTTTGAGGAGGGAAGGAGAATGAGTCAAAACATGGAACATGACTCAAATAGGCAGAGCCCGAGAACTCAGGATGTAGAGTGGCTACAAGGCAGCCTGTGCACAGAACTGCAAAGGAGGAAGTGAGAGGCAAGTGGGTGCCAGGACCACATCGAGGGTGACCACCAGACACCAGAGCAACTGGGACCTTTGGAGACATTTGAAGGAGGTATGGCAGGACAAAGCCTGCGTTTTGAAAAGATCACCCTGGCCTCATTTTGGAATTTGTGCTCAAAGGACATACCTTGGGCCAGTAAAGGACAAGTTTGAACCCTGGATAGACTCAGGGTGACATTTCTGGGCTACTGCCACAGAGAGGTCTGGCCTGAGTGAGGGTTATTGTAGCATGGGCAGCGTGTGGACAAATAGCTTCCTCCTGCATCTCAGACATTCCAGAGTATTTATGAGGTTGCAGAGAGAACGGTGTATTCTGGACTGGTCTTGGTGTGTGGGGCAATATGCCTTAGCCCCATGTCTGGGAGAAGAGTCTCCCATCCTCTGCCAGAAAGTAACTCAAGCCATCTTGCAGAAAGTGGCTTGGCCATAGGGCTGTGGACCTTGTGATCACTGGATAGGACTGCCCAGCTGCTAAACTCCCTGGACAGGGTGCTGGGCTAGATGTCAGTGTAGTGAGCAGGCAAGGGTGAAGGATGCTCATAATTCCCATTCGGCCTTCTCCTGGACTCCCGGGGGTAGTATAATTATTCTCATTTTGTATAATATATATATATATAATGGATCCCATAATGTAGCTCATGGCAGTTTTCCTGCCTCAGTCACCCCGATTGCTGGGATGACAGGCAAGAACCACGACACTCACATACCATCCATTCCTCTGGTCACAAAGCTATCCCCACACACCTCAGCATTTCCTAAGAGACTGTCTTTGCTGCTGCTAGAGTTGGAGTAGCCATGGCTCATGCAGGATGCAGTTGCAAGGGAGGACAGAAACTGTAGCCACAGAAAGGGGTGGGACAATTCATGCGTCACGTAGCTCCTTGGTCCTGGGGCAGAGAAGCCAAACTCTGCAGACGGGGCTCATCATGGCCCCTACATCATACCCATGACAGTATCTATACAAGAACAGATATGTCCCTCTTCTGGAAGAGAGGGAGCAGGTGCTGTTAGCTTGTTTCTCCCCAGACACCCAGGTAGAAAATAAGACAGCCTCTGGGACCAGGGTCTGTGGATTTTAGAGGCTCCCAGTCTTGGTCTAAGCCACCAACAATCCCTGATGAAAGCAGAAATCACCATGCCCCAGCCTGCACCTTGGCTGTGACCTCCCAGTGATCTCTAGGAACAGGGTCATTAGACCTGAGGTTTCCACATAGGCCTGAGTTTGGCTGTATTTCTCCCAGAGGATCAGCCCAGGGTCTGTGCCCATCTAATGACAAGACTAAGACACCAGGTCTTTTATAAAGATTCAGATGGAACTAATTCCGTTTTCCTCCCTTATCACTTTGCACACATGAAATCTATTTTTAATTACCTTTCAATATATAATCTAAAAAAAATTCCACAGCTTACTCCCACCCTCAAATTGTTCTTTGAGAAAGAAAGATTTATCTTGTAAGTTTCTTAAGAAAATCTATATGTGCTCAATGCATTTAAATAACACTCATTAAAGCAAAGCGCAGGCATGCTGGCTTCTCTAGTCACAGATGAGAGACAATCGCTTGACCTACAGCAAATCAAAAGGCATTTTGCACACCACCTCTCTTTTTCAATTGGTTAAGTTTTAAATTAAAGTCCCAAAGCCCTTTTTGGGAAGGCGGACTAATAGAACCTCGACTGAAAATTTCGCTCAGTCGATCGGAAGATAATTACAAGAAACAAAATGTGAAATTTTAAATCAGGGCACTAATGAAGTCTAAAAATACCAGTGGCCCATCCCTCAGGCTGGCAAGACCTGTTCTTCGTGGAGGGGGATCTCTCTGCATAATTACTCAACCCCATGAGAGGCCAGGTTGTCTCATCAAACAATAGTAAGGCAAAAAAAAAAAAATCATAGGATTGTAATGAGCTAGATCGTGCATGGTGGATCTTATTATAATGCTGGGCAAGGTTTCAAACAGACACTAGCAGAGAAAGGAAATTCTTCTTTTCTTTTTCTTCATTCCCCTTTTTTGGTTTTTTAAAGCAGAGTTCTGATTTGTGTTGGTAACATTATGTGGCGTCCTGTTCCCGCCCGGAGCCAGCTGTCTGTCATTTAGGAGTGTGAAATCAATTGAGTTTCAGGGATGTAAAATCCCTAGGGGCAAAATTAAAAGTGACCCAAATCCGAACCCATGTGGCGCCGTCACGATGATGACTCTCCCATGGCAAGTTGCAAAGATTTGGTTTCAAAATTTGGATTTCTTATTTTTTTCCCCCTAAATGTAGATGTTTGACAGTAGACCTGACAGATAAATTATAGCTTCAGCAATAAAGGCTTTTAAGATTAGTAGTAAAAGGAGAATTTACCTAAAAAATAAAAACCCACTCAGGCTCCAGCCTTAGGCTTTCGTTCTCGTACTGTCCCTTGTCTTCCTTCACAAATACAAGGGGGATCTGCCGGCCAGCAAGGGCTATATCTGTGTAGATATGTGAATGAATATGGGCAAACAGTTGGTCTGACGGAAACCAATGGAAAGCAGAGTGTGGACAGGTCACCCACGGTCACTGGCCAGAGCTGCAAGGCCCCAAAGGCTCCCCAGAAGATGCAAGAGATACTTTTGGGGTTTTGCTTACTGCCTCTCACCCAGACCCAGTCTACCCCATGGGACTTGGTATAATGAATGGCATGGGGCCACAATGGCCCTGTGAGGCTGGGGCCACAGAGGTCTGGCCATACTCCTTGGCCTTCCGCAATTGTCCCAAGAGCAGCTCCGCATAGTTCAATGACCAAGTAGGCTCAGCAGTGCTACCTTACCAGCCTGTGTTACCCCACCTCAAGGGTGTTCAGGGAAAGCCCGTTTCTAGCAATGTTCAGAGAGATGGATTCTAGCTCAGTGTCCAGCCCTAGACCAGGAAACTCTAGGGCCAGCTAAGCTGGTTCCCTTCTGTACAGTTTCTTTTCTCTCTCTATATGAATATATGTCTGGAACTTAAAAAGCCAGAGAGAACTTAACAGGCCTCTCCCTGTCTAGTGCTTCTAGCTTTGGGATAGCCTTGGACAGCTGGGATCCTACAGTGCTCTCTCTCTCTCTCTCTCTCTCTCTCTCTCTCCTGTGTGTGTGTGTGTGTGTGTGTGTGTGTGTGTGTGTGTGTGTGTGTGTGTGTGTGTGCTTATTCTTTTGGAGCAGTTTCTTTTTCTTTTCTTTTTTTTTTAAAGAGAGGGGTTACTAAATCAAAATAGTTCAAAGAAGAAATCAATTTAGTCTCTCTCTATATAAAAAATAAATTTTAAACAGAGCAAGAGTTTACCAGATTTCAGATGTAATTTTCTATAATTTTGTCATTTAAAACTAGTGCTGATTTCCCAAACAAAGGCCGTTGGAGCTCACACAGTTCGGAATGAAACCCCACAGGGAGCCAGGTACCGGCTTTGTGGTTAGGGTTTTTCAGAAAGACTGGAGAATGGCTCAGAAGGACAGTGACAAATGTCTGGAGAACAGTGGACAGAGAGTGACTAACTGCAGCATTGCCCTGCAAAGAGGTTGGGGCCCCAGATGGACTTTCAGGGGTTCAGAGGAAAAGCCATGGCTAGATGTGGTATACTATCTAGCACCACCTACTGGCCCTGTTAAGGAGGCATGGGTACCCTAGCAGGCTAAAGTGCTCTGCAGAGATCCTCTTGTCTCCTCCTGGCCCAGGAGCTGCCTAGCCCGATGGAGGCCTCATAACCTTCCCTCTGCACATTGCAGGATCAGGACCTGAGCTGTCTGGTAATGTCCCTGCATCAAGGAAAGGGAAATCTAAGACAGGCACTCTCAAAGCTTCCCTTCCCGGCCCTGGCCCTGCTGTCTCCCCAAACACTGGGACTAGAACCTACCTTTAATGTCCTGTGCCCTGATGCTGAGGCTGTGACTTGTACTAAGAACCATGTTGGTGTGCAGTGGTGTGTTCCTTCCCCAGCTTCTGTTCCCAAGGAACTACCTTTGAGCTCTTTGCAAGGAAACTCCCCTAGAGCGGGGGTCTTGGGTCAAGGGTCCCCTGAAGGCCAGCCCAGAGCTGTTCTTCCCAGGGACTCACAGCCCTTCAAAAATGGAAACCTTAAGTTTCTCAGGATGGTAGGGGTGTGCCTGGATCCTGGTCCAGCTCTTACTTGGTGAAGACTTGTCTTGACAGGCACAGGCAGATAGTGCTTTGAATGTCTTTATGGATGGAAAATGGTAAAGGCCTCCATGGACTGTTTAAGTGACCATTAAGAGTGGTAGGTAGCTCTTGTTCCATCTAGCATTGGTCTGGTTTAGGGTGAGCATGGCCTGGGCTCTGGACTTTCAGGCTCCCCTCGCCACCTTTTTTTTTTTCTTGCTCTATGAATCCTGCTGTTGCTTGTCTCACAACCTCTACACCAGGGCTCTGTCTGGGTCCCCCACCTAAAGAGGGAGTTTCTGCCACAGCTTCTGGCTAGATGAGGTCAATGAAAGAGCTACCATAAACACACTTCTGTCCTCACTGTTGGAGTGACCAGGCACACAGTGCGGTGTGTGACAGGACTTACCTTTAGGGTGCCCTGGGTCGGTGAATTCATACTTCCCCACTCCAATGGTCCGTAGCATTTGTAGCCCATGGGCCGAGTCTGTTGTGGGGGGCCCATTGGTGGCAGGAGCACTGCTGGGGAGAGCAGCAGATGGCTGGGCTGGCGGAGGTGGAGGCATCAGGGGCCCTGCCATATGGCCGTTGCCCACAGCAGTGGGTCCCGGGCGGGCTACCTGTCCCACTCCAGGCAAAGTGGATACCGCCAGGGGCTGAGGGCTGGCATACAGGGCCTGGGCAGGCATGTTCACCACCACACTGCTCAGTGGTTGAGAGGGCGGCTGTGGGAGTGAGTAGTGGCCTGGCATCAGCGGGAGCTGGGGCCCCACATGGGGAGGCAGTGAGGGAGTCACCCCAATGACTGGGGCCTGGACGTTCACAGCTGGGCTGAAGGTGGGAGGCTGGGCCACTCCATAGGAGTGTGCAATCAGGGAAGGCTGGTTCCCGGCGGCCACCGTGGTCACCCATGGCCCTGTGCCTGTAAGGGAGATGGAAGAAATGTTACTTTGCCAGTTACATATTCATTCAGCAAATACCAACTATCCCAGGCTTTGGGCTGGGACCTGGAGCAACAACAGTGGATAAGACATTTGTGTCCAAGCACTCGGCCTTTAACCCCAGCACTCTGGAGGGGAGGAAGAGGCAAGCGGATCGCCACTAGTTTGAGGTTAGCCTGTTTTACACAGTGAGTTCCAGGCCAACCAAGGCTACATATCAAGACTTTGTCTCAAAAAAAAAAATTGTTCTAGGACTAGGTGTTATAGAGGATACGAACAAATGACAAATAACTGTGGGGATCCAGAGAAGGAAGAAATCTGTTTGGGAGAAATGAGACACAACAAAGCAGAGAGAGAATAATCGGAGGCCTTCAAAGAGACCTATGTTCATTTCAGCCCTTATACCTATGAGTTAAGGGCCCTGGTAAGTTGCTTTGGTTCTTCAAGCCTCATGCTTTTTATCCATTAACATGAACTGAGTACTGAAGGCAGAAAGCATATTAGGGAGAAAACAAAACCGACAGTGTGCCAGACTTTGTGGTGGATGTTGCCTATGCGTTGTGTTGTGGTGGACAGGAGGGAGGCAGGAGAAGGCTGACAGTGGACAGTGTTTGCAGGGGTTTCAGGTGACAGCAAGGTGTTTCCAAGGCACCTGGAAAGATGTGATGGAGTCTGGGAAATCCTGGAAGATGTGAGGGGACTCCAGGCCCTGTCTCACACACCCTCCACACAGCTGGCTCTGTTAGAATCAGGAGGAGCCCAGTTTGGCTCTTAAGGTGATTTTAGGGGAACAAGGAAGGCCAGACACCTCTTAGGATGTGATGCATGATAAAAGGCCAGTGACGCCCAGGTCAGGCAGAGCAACTGGAGCTTAACTGACACTGAAGTGACCCAGAATGGCTTGTGAGGAAGCTGGAAGATACAATGACAGGGAATTCTAGTCTGATCACCTCTGATTTAATGGATCTTGGCTTGGGCCTCCATTGTCCTGATCCAACCTTGGTTTCCATGATTCCACTGGGGTTTGTTTGGGTGTAGACTGAGAACGGGGAGCAGCAGACTAGGAGCCCCTGGAGGCTAGAAGGGCTGCGGGTTCCCTCTGAGAAATAAGATGACAAGGGAGGGCAGGAGCTCAATGACACAGGGACACTCAAACCAGCAGGGGGCATTGAGGGAGGACAAGGAGTCAGAATGAACCAGCTCTGAGTCCTGACTCTGGTTCCAGACGAGTGACACACATGCTTTTCCCACGTCAGTTTCCTCATCTGCAGTAGGCCCAATAATACCAGTGTCTAGGACTGCTGCAAGCCTTGAGATCACACACAGAACAAGGCACACAATAAGGTGCAGGAAATATTTATGATTCATGCGATGAGAGAGGAAAACTGCAAGCCAAGAAACATTGGCAACGTATTGCTGGCTAGATTCTAGAATAGGCTGCTGGCGGGAGGTGGGGGGGGGTGGAGTGGTGATGGACCATGTCCAAGCTAAACAGAGGAGGTGATAGCAACATAAGTCAGTACAGCTGGATGTCTCAAGGCCAAGGCCTGTCGCCCCAAACTCAGTGCTCCTCAGGACTAGCCAGGGAACCTGGGAAGATGCATTAAAATGTCAGAGCCTGGCTGACAAGGCCACAGACAGCTCTGGATGCTATGCCATGGAGATGAGTCTCCTTTTTTTTAATGAGATGAATGCCTGACAGGGTCTGGGGACCTATAGAGAGGCCTCTGGTCACTCAACGCAAGCCTTGATCACTGTTTTTAATCACTGACTTGGAAGCTACTGGGATACACTATGCAGGGCACAATTCTGGGGGAACTGGGAACAGAGCACAAAAAAAGAAAAGAAAATACCCCCAAAAACCAGCATTTGAGATCACAATGGCCCCATTTGGGAGAGAGTGGAGGGATCTGCTCTTGGGTCCCCAAACCCAGCTGCTCAATCATGAAGAAGTGGCCTTGTGACAAACTTGAGTTTTACTGCTGGGACAGGCTATGATGTCTGTGGGCTGAACAGCTCTGCTCTGGGGCTGTAATGACCAATTGGAAGTGCTGAAGGGCGAGTACTGGTGAAGCACTAAGTGGGATGCTACTAGCATTGGGTTGTGGCTTTGCACTTTAGAGGAACACAGAATGAGTGGACACAGAAAGTGAAGGGACTAGAATTAAAGCTTTAGGGTAGAGTGACTGGTGGGTTTGGTATATTTATCTAGCTGGCAGGAGACATGGAATTATAGGGGACATATCTCTGGGTATTTGTACCAAAGTGGGCTGGCAGGGGTGGGGAGCACTAGGGGCAGTGGGAGGTCCTTTGTTCTGGTCAGAGTTGTCAGCAAGAGGACCAAGATGCTGTGGAAGAAGGAAATCCCAGTTCTGGGGCCAGAGCATCCTGGTGCTCATCTAAACGTGGGCAAGGCAAAATCTCCCTGGATGTTCAACCTGAGAAGCTTGGGGTCCTACATATCCCAAGCCTGATGATATCTGGGCTGCAGAAGGCTCATGGATCAGGACCTCTGGAGAAGAGCAGAGTATCCAGCGAGTGGACACGCACCTGGATTGTCGCTCTCCCTCATCTGTTTGGAGGGTGGCTCATCAGTGTCCCAGGGTGTGGACTGATTGATGGGCGTCTGGCCCCATCGAATGCTGGTCGTGAGTCCCTGGGACTGATTGTCGGCTTTGGAGATGCCTGGAGCCTGTGGGAAATAGATGACAATGGTGAGCATAAACTTTCCCAGGACTCTGCCTGGAACCCATCCCTCAGCAATATCCTTGGAACCTGAGCTTTGTGTACTTGGTTCATGGAGAGAGAGAGAGAGAGAGAGAGAGAGAGAGAGAGAGAGAGAGAGAGAGAGAGAGAGGGAGAGGAAGAGGGAGAGAGAGAGGGAGGGAGGGAGGGAGGGAGGGAGTAGAGGGAGAGGGAGAGGGAGAGGGAGAGGGAGAGGGAGAGGGAGAGGGAGACCGCACCCAGTCCCACTAATGCTGGGACCTCTTCTTCCTTTCCAGCAAGGATCATGGGATGTTGGCCTCTGATGAGCTCCTGGCCTCTAGGACTCCAAGCCTATGCCTTACCAGGCATCTCTACGGCTGCTGCCTATCCCAGGGGAACCACTGCAACTGATGGGAGCATGCTGTACTCTGGTGTGTGAACAACTCAGACCTCAGACTGTCAATAACTCACCGTATCCCAAATGCTACCCACTTATCCAGGGTATGGGCTGAGCATTGACTGTGCCCACTCAGGACTTCCACTTGCAGTTACTGAGTGAGAATTCCTAATGAAATGGCAAAAGGTTCCCTCTACAGAACACTGTCATCAGGTGGCAAACGAGGACTACTACATCTTCTCCATCCTGCTCCTACACATGCTGTTGAGACCCTGCCTGGCATCCCATGGAGGAAGGGAGGGGGTGATGGAAGCTGATAGGACAGGTCAGGTCATGCCCCCAGGTAGGAGGAACCCATGCCCCTAAGAGCAGTAAGGGGGCTTGCTTGCTGTGTGAGTTCACCTTCTGATTAGCTGAAAAAAAAAAAAAGAAAAAAAGAAAAAGAAAAGGATGCTCAGAATGAAAGCAAATGTCAAGTGACAGTGGCCCCCTAGGCTACAGTCCTCATTGAACTACTAGGAAGCATACTCTCTAGAAGTTCATAATGAGAAGGCAAAATGCTCCCAGTGCGATGTTGATGAGAAAAGCAGGGCCACAAGATTACACCCATGTGACCTCCCTATGCAAACCATCCTGCGGTGGAACAACATGTGTGAGAGGGGAATGACCCAAATATCAGCAAGATGTTATCCCTGGGTGAGAGGATTATGGGTAACTTCTTGTCTACATTATTTTGCACTGATTAAAATAAATGGTTCAGAGGACCAAACTCAGGGCATTGCACATGTTTTGCAAGTGTTCTACCATTGACCCACATGTCCAGATCTTTTTTTCAAAGGATTTGTATTCCAGGCTGACTTTGAACTCATGACCTTCCTAGCTCTCACTTCAAAGTGTTAGGATTGCAGTCATGTATCACCACATCCAAATGCCAAGTTTTCTACAATGGCCATTATTTATAAATAGTAAAAAATAAATCTTAAACATATGGTAGAAGCTGGGAGCAGAGGAGTGAGGATCTCAGTGGAGGTGACTTTGTGAAGAGTCGTCACAGCTCCTGGGAACCCGGTTCTTTCCAGGGAAGCATGTAGGCTGGGATGAGGGACAGAAGTTGTTCTCCAGGGACTCTCGCAGAAACATGTTCCGGTGAAAGCCACAATGCTTGTAGCATCTTCTCATAGGGCCTGGCCCAATGATAGAGCTGGAGGCGGAGCTCCCTGTGGGGCCCTTGGGCAGGGTGATTCTCCTGGCTCCTAGGCCAGGCACATAGCAACGGGTATGGGCAATAGGCTGGGCAGGGCTTCTGGAGCTTTTGCATCACACTTTGGCACACAGAGTGTGCAGCAGGGCCTGCTGGGAGAGCAGGAGTCAGGCAGCATTGAAACCTGGGGCAGTGCAGAGGTAATCCCATTAGGGTGCGCTTTACTTCTGGCCTGTGCTTCAGAGGCTCCACTTCCATGAGCAGGGCATGGAAAGGAGGGCAAGTCTCCCAAGGAAAAAAAAAAAAAAAAGAAGTTTCTTGGACAAGCGTTCTGATCCGAGACCCCATTCCTGCTTGTGACGTGGATGAGATTGAGCAGGGGTGGTGAGATATAAAATGGGGTTCTGGGACATAGCCACAATGGTGATGAGGCATAGGAAACATGGGGGAGGCTTTTCTTGAGTCCTCTGAAGGGGTGGCTTTTAACATGTGCCCCATCTGGAATCAGAAGCCATGTAGCCATTGCAGCCCTTTATTTCCAGGCTCCAGGCTCATGGTGGGGTTAGAGGCACAGAAATGGCTTCTGAAATCAGAGGCATCTGAGAGGGGTAAGTCAAGAGCCTTGTTAGAGGATACCTTTGAGCACTGCTGGGGCCCCCTAGCCTCCTTGCCAGCAAGACTCTTTGCTGACAAGATGGAAACCTTTTCTGCCAGGAGGGGGCACTCCAGCCCCTCTCTGCTGCCCGTGTCCCAGAGGCTTCTCAGATAGGAAACAACAGCTTTGCTTAAGATTTCAGAATGCTCTACCTTTCACCATTTCTGCACTGTTGGGTCCTCATGGCAACTTAACCAGGGAGAGAAGACTTCTGGAAACAAACCTTGAGACCGCCACTTCTGCCAGGAACTCTTTTTCGTTGTTGTTGTTGTTTTGTTTTTTTTTTTTTCCCTTGAGTTTGGGTCATCAGGTTCTATGTATCTTTGGGGATTCTAATGTTTGCCCCCAAATTAGGGGAGTTTCTGAGCTTGAAAAATCACATATTTCCCTGACACATTCCTTAGGCTTATGCAATGTGTCGCTCCTTTATGCCTTGGTTTGTTTTTTCGGTAAATAACTATTGGGCTGGGTTCTGTGTTATGTCTTGGCCAGGGCAGTGGTGATATGGGCTATTTGGACCCAGGTGATTCCCTTTGTAGGCCTTGCCCTCAGCTGGAGCAGAGAATGCCAGTGCACAGTGCAAATGATGATATACCCCAAACAGAAGCTGGGTGCTCTGGTGTGCCTAGGCTGATCCAGGGCCATGGGGAAGATTACCCAGATGCCGGACCTCCTGTTTGGCTGTGTCTTTCATGATCAGTACAAGCAGTTTCTGAAATTGAAAAAGCCACTCCGAAGTCCACCCTACCCTGCCCCCTTTAGGAATGATAAACAAAACCACTCCCATTATACTTTAGCACCATCTTTAGCTGCAAGCAATTTGCAGCTCAGGAATTTTATTAAAGCAATCAGGTGAATATTCTTTTCTTGGATCTGTCAACAAACAACTTAGATGTAGGAGCATGCCCTTTGTTGGGAGGCCCAGGGCTTCCAGATGAGTCATATGTGGATTGACCACAAACAACTTAGATGCAGGAGCATGCCCTTTGTGGAGATGTCTAGGGCTTTCAGGCAAGCCATATATGGACTGACCAGTATATATGTGAGGCAGGAAGCCTGATCAGGGGCCTCTTCCTCCTGCCAACAGCTCTAGGCTCCAAATAGGCTCCAGTCACATGCAGACTGCCGATTCTAGAGATCCTTGGGACCCTGTATGTGTCTGTAGTTCTGAACTCCCCTCTCATGGTTTTGAATTCCCACATATCTGGAATCCCTAGGAGCAATCCAGGCTGTTCCCAGTTTGAGGGAGGACTTGCCTTAGGGAAGGAGAGCAGGGGTTGGGGTACAGGGTGGGCTGCCAGTATAAGAAAGACCAGCTTCCCAGCCATAGGGCAGAAGTGGGCTAAGCAGGGTCTCTCACTTCTCACTTCCTCCCACAGTCATTTTCTGGGGCACCTGGGAAGCCACCCAGACCGAGATCTTCTGCCTTTCCCTGGCCCTGGCTTCTGCTTCAGGAATATGGCAGTACTCATCAGGAGAGGCCAGGCAGAACAGCCTTCCCTACAAGCTCTGCAGAGTGGCCCTATCTGCCCATCACTGGGCTTGAGCCGGCTTCTCTCAGCTTCCCTTTAATGAGATGCTAATGGGATGCATCATTAACACAGCAGCTTTTTAAACCCCGGCTCTTGTAAATTTTCAAAGGTCACATTTTTACGGTGCCTGACAGCATCCTGCTCCTTTCAGAGACTGAAGAACACTAAAGACCCAGGGCCTTTATGGCTGAAGCTCTGTGAGGCGGCTGCACAGGCTGAAGGCGCCTGCTGGCAGTGGGCTGTTCCCCACCCCCCCCCACCCCCAGTACTCAGCAGCTTTATAGGGCATGAGGGTTACCCTCTTCCATCCTGGGGAGACCAGGTACACAGTTTCACATGGTCCACAGTGTTGCTCTCAGAATACAAAGATTCCTGGCAAGAGGGGTCAAGGGAGATGCCACCCAGCTGGGGAGGTAGTGGAACACTCATAGAGGACTTTCTACTTAGGCTGTGCATGCACAGGTCTACAGTAGTCAGAGCGCCTGTGTTCTGCTGGTCAGTCCAACCAGAGAGAGGGCATGTCTCTACTTCACACTAAATCACCACAGACATTTGCAGCAACCGAGTGGTCAGGGAGGTTTGAATGATGATGGGGACTCAGGCTCCCCTGGGGCCGTCTCAGTTCTTGCTTGTTCTCATCTCAGCTCTCTGCATGATCACAATGCCAAGTGCACTACCCCGAAGGTCCTGTTGACCCTGTCCTGGCAGGCGAACTCCATGAAGACAGATGCTCAGCGTCATGCCTGGCCCAGCAGGTGCTATGCCTGGCATTGCTGTCCTCAGGATGAAAAGCAGGGTTTAGGAGCCACAGCATGGGCCAACAGGAGCAGTGACATCACTACCGGTTCAAGGAATCAATGAATCTGCAGAGCATGCTTTAGTAAGAGCAGAATATGCAGGTCATGGAGCAGAGCCCTAGGATAGTCTGGTTGTCCTCTCTAGTGACCACCAAATGACTCTCTAGCCATGGAGGCTACTGAAGGTCACTCAGAGGCTTGGCTAACAGAAGCCACTACCAATGACCAGAGATTAGTGATCCTCCCTGAGTGCCTGGCTGTGGTAGAGGTGCAGGATGCTGATGCTGACTCTTGCTAAGGACACGGATGCCTACTGGGAAATCCCAAATACTGCATCATCTGCTCTTTTCCCAAGGACATCGAAAGAACCAGGAAATCCTTAAGAGCTTCCAGAAGAGGTGGGCTGGCAGTACACCATTAAAGTTCAGCAGGATTGAGTAACACAAATGGATTGGGGCTAAGATCACCACCAAGGGACCCAGGATCAGATGGTACATTCCAGCCTTGACATAGGACAGAGCCTTGTTCATCCCTCACACGATGCATTTCTTCAGTCATGTGGCCAATGATGGCACCTATGGCTCACAGACCTGCTTCCAGACTAGAACCTGCAGTCCTAGATGCCTTGCCTCTGTGTGGGGCATACAGCTGATATGGCTACACCTACGGAGTGTCACTGCACATGGTACACCGCATGCTAGGGCTGTCTCTCTCAGCTATGAGAACCCTTCCTACCAGAGTGCCTGGAGTCCCCTGACCCAGGCCTCAGTTTGCTTCTGTTCTTACGAAGGCCCAGAAGCTCAGCTGGGGGCTGTGGTTCGAAAATGGTCAAGGCCCTTTAATGGAGAGATTTACAAACAGTGCCATGGAACACCTGGTTCAGGGATTTTTGATGATGACTCAGACTTGGGGAGAGACACTGCAGGGAGCAGAGTTACATGATGCCTCACTCATGTTGTTAGTGGCAGCACTCACGCCATGCCATGGATAAGAAAAGATACAACAGCCAGGTATGGTAGTTTATGTGTGTAATCCTAAGCAGTCAGGAATCTAAAGTAAGAGGACTGGTGTGAGTGCAAAGCCAGTCTGAATTACATGGTAAATTGCACGTTAGCTAGAGCTACATAGCAAGGCTTGTCTGTCCTGTGGGCCAGGCACTGGTTCCGTGGATACTACCTGGTGCCTCGCATCAACAAAGGCACTGCAGAATTGTCCCAACCAGCTTCCTTGCATCCCCTCATACAAATTTGCTAGATATTAAAAAAATGTTGTTAAGCCACTACAAACAAAAAGAAAGGGAAAAATGAGATAACACATTCCACTATGTATAACGTAAAATACAAGAGATCAAAAGTCACTTGTGTGTTGCTCTTGGCAAACACATCCTGTGTTATCTGCAGCCCCTAGTATTTCACAGAGGATTTGGGGGCAACATAAACACAGAAGGGGGCTGGTTACTGTGTAAATACTAAAACTAGTACATGCAGCCTCCCTTGGAGCTGCCCCAGATGGGTGGTGGGAGTAAAGTGGCCTTGGATGAAAAGCTGAGAAGCCACAGGGAGAGAAATGCCAGTGGTGAGTGTGGCACTTGCAACACTCTAACCTTGATCTGCAGCTCTGCTTTCTTCACCTTAGGACTCCCTGCAGTACCCAACCAATCTGGAGAAGACATGTTTGGTGCACTCCTGCAGCTCCTAGCTCTGGAAGGTGGTGATAAATACTCAACCAGCTAGGGCTCTGTAGTGGACAGAGTCCTGTTTTCTGACTTCCCTGAACAAGTGAAACACTCTCCATCTGAAAACCTCACTTGGAAGCTTCCCTAACAGTTAGGGCACAGTAATCTGACCTGCCTTGCAAACAGAGTATGGTCTGGGAGCCTGAGCCACCTAGGGAGGTGAGCACAGCTACGAGTTCACACACTGCAAGCAAAGGTAGGAGGCAGAGACCTGTGGATTTGGGAGCATGTGAATTTGGAAGTAGCCGATGCTGTCACCTCATTTTTCTTTTTACCTGGAGTTATCACTCCCATTGCTTTTCTGAGAATAGCAGGAGCTAGTGCTGCACATGGCAGAAGTGGGTGGGGGACAGGCACCTCTGACCACCAGTCCTTGTGTTGCTCTGGGGAATCAATCACAGGACAGCAGCTGACAGCCCCATGGCTGAGCCTGGATGGACAGCCTTTCTTTGCAAATGGTGCACTTTTCTTTCCTCCCAGCACCCGGGCAAGACTCTTAGAACTTTCCTGATGCCCAGGTCTACCTGTGGGGAGTGGTAGAGGTCAGTGTTTGGTAAATGCATTCCTGCTGGGGACTGAGTGGACCTACTTCCCAGGGGTGCTCAGACATAGTGGTGTACCCTGGATAAGGAGGGTCTTATTTATAGGAACAGTATGCTGAGGGTGGAATTCCTGTGTGGGTGGGAGGTCTTTTGGTGTCTGGGTGCTTTTAGATTAAGCCCATGAGTATGTTCCCAGATGGGCAGGTTTTCTCATTCCAGAATACAGTGGTACAACTGTCCAGTCACCACCACTGATGTAATCTCCAACATGAGGCATGTGAGACGCACCTGGGAGGACTGTTAGAAATGGACTGTAGTCCTACAAGTTCTGATTCTGTAGCTCTGGAGCAGCAGGGGACCCCTGGAATGTGTCACTTTAATAAGCCTATAATACCATTGATTCAGGGAGTTCTTGGCCCCACCCTGCGGAGCAAGGGCAGTCTTTTTGCCTATGTCTCCAGGCCTGGGCCCTGAGTCTGAGGTTCAAGGGGCTATTGTAGCTTGTTGGGCCCTGACTGGGATGGATTAGGGTACTTGCTCATGTGGTTCATAGGAGCCATCTCCTTGTGGGGGAGGCACTGTCAAGGACACCTGCCCGGGGCATAGGTTTCCAGCGATCAGAGGGTTTGTTGTCTCACATAGCTGTGGGAAGTGCTAATGGCACCAAAGGATATTTCAGTTTTAATTTCTGATTGTTACTGAGCTACAATCAAGAAAAGTTAAACCCCACAGTTAAAACCCCACTTGGTGTTGGATGGGGTCTCCTGTGATCCTCCCACCATCTCAAACCAGGGTGCCCTCTCTTGGCCCCAGGCCTGAGCCCCTGGCCTCCCCTTTTTAGTCACCCCCCCCAGAATACACTGCAGAGCCTGATGAAATTTCTAATAATACTAACCAATGATGTGTTAAATTGAGACACTTCTGGCTCTGCCGCCGGAAACCACACGATGGTTTAAGGACCAGTGCTTACCTTTCTCTATCAATTTGCTGCTAAATTACTGCTTTCAGAGAAACTTATAGAAAAGTAATTCTTTATTTAAATTTTAATTTCCATCTTGTCATTTTAAATATATATTCAGATTCCAATCATATTACAGAATATGATGATGTCTCTGGCGGGTAAATGAACCTGCTAGATGCCTGGGTGGGTATGGAGGACTTGAACAAGTGGGTGGTGGGGCGAGGCTTGGCAAGGAGGGAGAGACCTAGGCTCAGCTGAAGTGGCAGACAGAGCTTCAGAGTTTTCTCCTGGTTGGAACCCTGCTCTGTGTCCCCTGACTTTGTGTGTAGTCCCAAGGGCCACCTGTACACGCTTTAAATTGGAGCCACCAGCTATTGGCCATGCTGTGTGAATCACTGTGTGAATGCGACTGCTGGGTCAGTCAAACACCCTAACAGCTCATATTTAACCACCTCCTACATGCCAATGGTGGGCATAGTTTATTTCACTTTAGGAAGAATTCTTTTTTTTTTAAAGATTTTATTTATTTATTATGTATACAACATTCTGCTTCCATGTATACCTGCACACCAGTGGAGGGCACCAGATCTCATAATGGATGGCTGTGAGCCACCATGTAGTTGCTGGGAATTGAACTCAGGACCTCTGGAAGAGCATCCGGTGCTCTTAACCTCTGAGCCATCTCTCCAGTCCCCAGGAAGAATTCTTTATTCTTCTCACCATCGAATGGATGAGAGTCAAATGGTCCAGCCAAGTTCAATAACAAGGGTGCGAAACTTCAGTATCTCACCCAGGCCTGCTCTAACTGTCTTAATCCATTTTGGGTTGCAATATAATAATAATAATAATAATAATAATAATAATAATAATAATAATAATAAAATAACATCTGAGGGCCAGTGATATGGCTCAGTGGGTGAGGGTGTGTGCTGCCAAGCCTAATGACCTGAGTTCTATGTGGTGGATCCAAATGATGAGAGTCCTAACTTCTGAAAGTTGTCCTCTGACTTTCATGTGAGTGCTGTAGAATGCACCCCCATCCAATGAATAAATAAATAGATGAATGTAGTAACTTTTTTAAAAAAGAAACTAACGGGGATTGGGTATACCTTCTAAAGAAAGGAAGTGATATTCCTGTTTTAGGCACTCAAGAGCATGGGTGCCTGCGATCTGCTAAGTTCTGGTGGGATGGGATTACAAAGGCAGGGTATATGCAGAAAATGTTACATGTCTACACAAGAAGCTAGAGCTTCGGGAGAGCCGAAGCTTTTTTGATAGTGGACCACTCTGAAGGGGACTATTGTATTCACACCACTGAACTGCTGCCTCTTCAGGGTCGAGTCCCTATGACCTAGTTATTTTCTACTGGGTCCCAGGGTTTTAGAAGCACAATGTTGTCCTAAGACCATCACAATGTTCTGGGATAGTCAGAATGTTCCCAGGTCACCTCTTCAGGGTTGACATCCTTACCAGTGGACTTAGCCATGTCAAGTCTGCACCCACACATACTACGCTGTTGGCTAACACTTTGACTCCCCCTGCCACTGCCAAGTACCTTCAGGATGCTGGTCATAGTCTATCTTTTCTCTGCTGTGTCCATCAACTATGTTTCCTGCTCTGACCCTGGTAATATACTGGCGCCAGGGGGCTGGCAGATTGGCTCCCATCATCTCTCTTCCTCCCTCAAGCCTCAGGCCCTTAGCCACCTCTGACATTCCCCTTGGCATCTGCTAGTGTGATATGGGTCTTCCGGGATGGGGGCCAGTTCCTCCATCTCAGATTGGGGCTGCACATGTGGACACACCTGCCACCTTCTAGGCTGGTTCCACAAAGTGCATCCTTTTTCTTCATCCTCCTTCACTCCCCACCCCTGTCCCTTAGCCTCTTCCCTTTGACTTTTCAACATTAGGCTGTGCAATAAATAAATAAATAAATAAATAAAAAATCTGGCCCTTTCATCTTCTGTTTCATCTTCCATGGGCCTCTTGTCCCTTCTTAGACTACGGTTACCCTGCCCTGGGGCTAGGAACACTTGGCTTTTATCTCTGCTGATGCTCAGCTCCCACACCCATCTCAAGTAAGTGAACCCACCCAACTTGAGTGAACCCACCCTGTCTCCATGACAGTCACCCCTCACTGTCCATCCCTACAGTAATGCTTGTCCTCTTCCTCTGATCCCTAATACCAGGTTCCTTTTCCTTGAAATTCTCTTCCCCTCTCTTTCTGTCTTCTACACTTTGCTTCACTTAAATTTTACCTCTTCTTTGTGCAGTGCTTGTTTCTTCTGCCCTCATTTCCTGACTTTGAGTTATGCCTAGTGTCTACACTAACCTAGACCCTAGGCCTACCCCCTCTTGCCCAGGTCCTGTTTGGGCCCCTCTTCTCTGACATTTCCCCGCCTAATAGGACACATGTAGCCCTTGTCTTTGCCATAGCCCAGCTTTTCTATAGTATTCTGGGAGTACATTTGTTTTTCCTCTTCCAACATCAAAGTCTAGTCCTTAGAGATGTATATGCTCAAAGTTCAGCAAAGACAGCTTCCTTTGCAGACGTAAAGCAAGCGTGGACAGGGTTGACTTTTGCACCGTGTTCCTGCACATGCCCCATCCAGATTTCCCTGGGCCCCTGGCTCTAAACTCCCTTCCCACGATGGGTCTCATGGACAAAAGAAATGATAAATCTGGCAGACCCTTACAACTCCACACTTTCAACTTTCCTCTAACAACTTTCAACTGAAAACTTCTTAGCCCTATTTCCAAGTAACTTTTCATCCATTACAAAACCCACAATTTTTTCAAAGGGGCTTTGAAACAAGATCACCTAGGAAAAAAAAAAGCCTATCACAAATGAAAGTCTTTGAAAAGAAAGAGGCCCTTTCCTGGGCTCCAGCTCCCCTCTGATACAGTTCCCTTTCATTTTACAGGAGGTGCAGGGCAGGCCTGGCCCTCAGCGGAAGCCTGTGATGTGAGGAGCCAGTGGCCCAGACGGACACACAGACAAGAGGGGAGCAAGGGGCAGCTGCTGTGGAGCTGGGCCGGGCCTTTCATCCTTCCCCATTCAATCAGCCCGTACAGCGCCCCCAACAGCTGCTCCTTGTAACCTGCCTGTCACTCTCAGAGGCTTCCTGTCACCCTGCAGGTTCCCATTCACCTGGGCATTGCAGGCAGTTGCTTTTCCAGCACATACTGGAGACTGTCTTCACTCTTGTCACCCAAGTGGGCGGGCAGGGAGGCGGCCAGAAAAGCCCCTATTCTGGCCTTTGATGGGACATTTCCCAAATGCCAGCCCTGCAGGCAGTAAGCGTGGGACCACTTCTTGCCCTCCCTAGGGTCAGCTTCTGATGCACACACACACACACACACACACACACACACACACACACACACACACACACACACACGCCCGACAATACCCACTTTGTCAACTTCAGATTTAACATTGTGGCAAGTTTGGTGAAGGAAACTCTTCCGTGGTGGGCAACTGTGCTAAACCTGACTCTGGAGGGGCACACATGTGACTGGACCATATGTTAAGTGGGCCTGGCCTTCCTCAGCCTAAACTCCATGAGCTTAATATGAATTCTGCACCAGGCTTCTGGGCCTCCAAGCCACCCATCCAGGGGAGACAGCAAATTCTTTAGAATGGTTTGGCCATGGGCTGGCCTGTTGCCTACCAAGGCCTCTCAGTCCCTTCCTAGAAGTCATTCTAGAATCAACCAAGACTTCCACATTGGCATGGTCCATTCTAGTCACCAGGGGCCCCCAAATGGAGTCCCAGCCCCTTCTTGTAGATCCTCCTAACACATCTACCTGACCTTCTGAACCATTCCCATTTTTCTAGTTGTCGCTGCAACAGATAATTATCTTTTTTTTTTTTCATTTACAAAGGCTTGCTTGGCAGACAGAACCATTCCTAGTTCTCAAACCCTCTGCATGAGAGAGAGAGTGCATCATCGACCAAGAGCAGAACTCAACGCCAGGCGACACAATCCTGACACAGACATCTTCAGCGACCTCATTAGAGGCCTAACAAGAGAGAGGACTGTGTCAGAGTCACACCAAGGGGCATTCAGGACAAAGAAGCAAACAACACAGCACAGATATCCTTGTCAGGTGGCTCCTCAGGCACAGAGGAAGAAGTAGAAACACTCTTATTAGAGGGACTTCGAGACCCAGAATCCAAGCTTACAATCAACTACAGCATGGGATTCCAAATGCAGTGGGGTTCCCCAATGTGGACATTCTAGAAGCATGCAATGCAGGACTCAGTTTATAGTTCCTAGGTGCCTGGCATTCTCTCATTGGGTTTTTGCCTGCACAGTCTCTGTAATGATGGCAACATGTGACCAGGCACATTTTGAAGGCAGGACACTCCCTCTGCCTCAGTCTAGCTCAGTTTCCTTTTGGTTCACAATGGAAGCCGCTAGTGAATCTTATTTGTTTAGTTAGGAAAATTCTCTTTCAGCATTGACTCAGCATTTCTTTAGGCTGTGGCTGTCTTGCTGGGCACCCTGACTCTATCCAGGCTCAAGAGGTACGGGACTAAGAGTGACTCTGGTAAAGCCTAAGAGCTGATTTGATGGAAGGGGCACAGAGTACAGGGAAACAGCAATTCTGTCCTGGTATAAATGGGAGGGGACTTCCTTTCCTCAGGATTGACAGTGAGAAGTGGGGTGAGTAAACAGCTATGTGTAACCCTTCTTCCATTCAACACCAGTCTATGCACTTACACACTCATTCATCAACCCATCAACCCATCTTTTTATCCATCTACTTTCTTTTCATCCATCTATCATCTATCCACCCTCCAAGCATCCATCCTCCCACCCACTCATTTCATTCTTATTAAGAAACTAACCTAAGCTGGAGGCACAGCCTTGAGCCGTCTCTGGCATCAGAGAGCACAATCCAAACACAATCCTAGCATTTGTATCCACTGCACCTGTGAATAGGCTAGTTTTCAAGCTCTCAAGGCCTGGGTGTTCTTTGAGGCGACTATCTGGTTGTCTGGCTCTGTTCCACACTGCCTTAGCTCAGGATGCCATAACATGACATATGTTACACACCTAGTATGTGACTGTATAGTTTTAACAGCAGACATTTTTTCCCCCATCACAGTTCTAGAGGCTGAACTACTAGAGACCAGGGTGCCACCATGGTCTGTTTAGGTAACATTCCTCCTACTGGCTTACAGATGTCCTGCTGCCTTTATGACTGTGTGCTGACAGAGAGGAAGACATAGAATTTTGGCATCTTGTTCTCATCATAAGAGACGAAGGACATTGCACTAGGAGGGCCTCACCCTCATGGTCTCATGTAAACCACAATATCAACCAAAGTTCTGGACTCTAAAAACCATCACAGTGAGGGTAAAGATTTCAACCTATGGATTCTGGGGTATAGAATTCAATCCACAGCACCCACACAGCATGCACGCAGTGGGTGTTCAGAAACATGGCTGTATCAGTCTATCTGTCTGTTGTTTCTCTGGTTCCACTTTGCCCACCAGCCCCTGGGAGTGTGTTTAATGGACAGAGTTACTCTCAGTCCTGACTAGCATGTCAATCAGCAGCCCCACCAGCCGGAGCTCTAATTTTTAGATAGCTTCCCCCTCAGTCCCCCCTTCCCCCAACAACATAATCTCCATGATCTCGAGTCTTTCCCGAATGCTGTTGAAAGGGTTGTTGTATTTATCTCTGTAGAATCCGCCGTGCCCCTGTGCAATTTTCCATTGTCATGGTTCATTTTAATTTCCTCTAAGGCTGTTGGCCACTCTCGTGTTCAGAAATAGCTTGTTCCACTTAATAAAAGTGCTTAAATATGCAGACAGGAGAAGTTTCCTTTGCCTGTGCCTAAACACTGCTCTACACCCTGTCTGTGCTGTAGGGCCAAGCACAGGTCTTGTGGCTCCCTGGGAAGAAACTCTGAAGGAAAGGGTTCAAGGGCACAAACAGGATTCAATGTTAGGTGAGAATGTTCCCAGCCTGGATCATGGCACCATGGGCTTTCTGAATGAACCTCTACCTCCTGTCACCTTCACAGGGCCCTAAAGTTCCTACAAGTCATTTCACCCTGAGCTCCTGATTCCCTCCTCCCTGTTTGCATCAGAGTGACACTGAAACGTCTCCCTCAAACCCATGTGTTAAAAGCCTGTTTCCCCAGCTTGGCATGGGGACCTAGTGAGAGGTTTTAGGTAGTTATGGAGATTTGGTTTCTTTTGCAGTTTTGTTCCCTGCTGCCATAAGGTGAGTGGGTTTGCTTCATCCCTGGCTCCCACCATGATGTACTGTGTACGTCCAAAGCACCAGGGTGACTGATCATGAATGGAAACTTGGAAAAATGTGAGCCAAGATAAAAAAAAAAAGTCTTCATAGGTTTATTGCTGCCAGGGTAAGCTGGTAACACTTATCTATAAAATAGCCATGAGAATTTCTTCCCCTAATAACAGATTTCAGTGAAAAGTGGTCACCCCCTACCACAAGGGACAAGGCAGAATTGGCAGTGGGGGGATGTCCAGCAAGTGGCAGCAGTCATTGCTATTAGGGGAACCAAGAACATGCAAATGTTAAGGGCCTTTTACAAGAAGTAGGCATTGCAAATACTGGTCTTTCTTCTAAATCAGTTTTCTCTGGTTGCTGAGACCCAAGAATTCCCTTCAGGCCATGGCTCATCAGGAAAGGTCGAAGGAGTGAAAAACAGATTGGATCTACATTCAAGATCTCTGGAGTGTCAAGCTTTTGGGGTTACCAGGTCACAGCCAGGGCATGTAGTCTCTGTGGCTAAGCTAAATTACAGGGAAAACAATAGCCATTCCTTGGACTCAGAGACCCAGTAACCAGGAGCAACACTGCAGGTCACCTTTCTTTTGCTTCAATAACCAAGGAGTCCAGGTGACTGGGAATGCTAGCATGGATTGGGGACAAGTGGCCCCATTACATCTCCAGTCCTGTCTTGTTCCATGTTTGGTCCTCCTAGGATGGGAAGGGCCAGGAAATACTGGCCTAAGGACTTTGGCTCTCAGTGCCCCAAAGATGTACAGCATAGGCAGTCGTTATCAGAGCCTAGAACTTGGGGTCACATGGAATACAAATGGCTTCTTACTAGAAGCTGGGGATCTCCACAGTGTTATCACCCTGGAAAGTGAGGTTTGAGTGTTTAGAATAAGCCCAGCCTCCTTAATCATCTTCATTGGGTTTTAGTATTGATGCCAAAACTTTCCACTTTCTATTACTCTAGAGAGATAGCCTATAGATCTATTGAATGTTATCCATATGTTAAAAACAGAAATGGAGACTGGGACTATGGGCCCAGTCAGCCTGTAGCCGCTGAGTCAGAAAATCCCATCCCATCCCTAGAATAACACACATCTAGGGGTGTGCAAGATCTCTATCTCTCTGCCTCTGTCTCTCTGTTCTCTCTCTCTCTCTCTCTCTCTCTCTCTCTCTCTCTCTCTCACACACACACACACACACACACACACACTCACACACACCTCTAGCCTACTTGGGCTGCCAGGGGCCTGTAGCCCCACAGTGCAGGAGCAGCTGGCAGACACTCTGTCTGCCCCCAGAAACTTTCCTTCTTCAATGACTCCAAAACACAGTCTCCCATGGCCACTTTGAGCTTCCCTCCCAGACACTCTTTCCTAAATCAGCTTCCAATCTGACTCATTTCAGTTTTAAAACAAGAAAACATCAACAAACACTATGCAGGGAAACAGATGGTAACAATTACAGGAGGGAGAAAACAGAGCTTGCTCCCTCTACCAGGGGCATGTGAACATATTGTTCCCCAGACAGCGGTTGTCTTCCAGCCACTCCTGTGTAAACGTGGGCATGGGGCTCTCTTTGTGGCCATCCTCATATCATGGGACAGGCCAGCACTGGAGGAGTCACAGGGTTATAGAACATCTTGAAGTAAGTGCATTGGGAGCTGAGACCTGGTGCTTCTCCAGGGAGGGAAAAAGAACCATTCTCAAACATTGTAGGGCACCTTAAATAGACCTGGCATCCCATCATCAGAGGCCTGAGAGCAGGGGGTGCTGGCTTCATCCCCTGCACACTATCCATAGCCAGCCCTTTCCATTTCCTCAGGTTACTATGTCACCCACCAGGCCCTAAGCTCCCAAGGTTATTCTCTCAATTGGGGTGGCAGTTAAGAATTGGGCTCTGGATTCAGGCTGCCGGTTCAAGCCCAAGTGCTGCTACTATTTATGAGTGGGGAGAATGGGGGCGAACCAAGACAATTGCTGGTGTCGTCCTTGCCTCACCCTTAAGAGGCAGCCCAGCTATTTCAAGTACCCTCCTCATATGACTGTGAATGAATGTGTGCGGAAGACCCGACGCAACACCCAGAGCACAGTGGGCGCTGCATGCTGAAGCTTCGATGGCGGTTTATTCCCCATGCAGATGGCCAGCTTCGTGTCTGGTGTTCAGTAAACAGCCCTAAAAGCTTGCCAAGTGGAAGGCTGAGGAGGCAGCCTCCAGCTGGTCATGAAGGCAGGGGCGACACACACCGAATCAAAGCTGTGAGGATAAGTCCTGTTGGTGGAGTTGGGGACTGGAGGGTTGGGTCTGAGAGCAGATGGCCAGTGCCCAGTGTCCTGGGTGAGATTTACCATGTTCCATCTTACACAATTTGCCAAGTTTCCATCCATTGTGGTAAAGGTAGGATGAGGGCTTTGCTTTCCACAATATCAGAGAATCAGCCAAGAGAACAAATGCAATCCAAGGAGGCCCAGTGCTATGATTGGTCCCTGTCTGGCAGGGGTAGGGATGGGTTTTTTTTTTTTTTTTTTTTGGTCAGGAATGAGTGTGGTCACAAGAGATGGAGATGACATGCCCTTTAGGCAAGGACATTGAGTGCTTTTGGGTGGGGGAGGGGTCACATAAACAGGATACAGTAATGAGGGGTTTGTCCTATTCCTTCAGTATATGAGTCTCCGTTTCCTCATTCGTACACTGAGAATTACAGGCTCTGAATCCCAGGCCTGGTGAGACTCTGAAGGTTGTACCCATCAGCTCCTAGGGCCACCCAAGGCTCACTGCGGGCTGCTGCTATACACCTGCCTTTTGGACCAGATGCTTCTGAACATCGCTATTTTCATATTCTCACACAGCCATCATGCAGCAGAAACAGCCCCCAACATGCCATTGACCACAGATGTTCTCTCACAGGTGTCCTGCACATGTTCACACACACAGGTTGTCACAGTCTCCCCATGTACCCTGGCATGTGACATCTACTTCCGGCTTTCACCCTAGGTGGGCCTTTGGCCATGCTCCTAGCCCTTGGGGTATGCTGTGGCTGCCCCAGAGGAATATCACCCCAGGCTGATTGGGGGAGTGTCAGACAGAAGCAAGTTGGGGCAGCTCCAGGCTGAAGGACTCTCTCCTTTACTCACCCTATCTCAGGCTGCCCCGCAGTAGCACTCAGGACAACTCCTTTGGAAGGACTTCTAAAATAGAGAGGGGTACCTCCGGTTCTGTTGTTTTCAGGGGCTAGGCATCTTCGTGTTTTCAGGGTGTGCATTTCCTGCCTGGAGAAGTCTGTCTTGTTCACACCAGAGCTGAATGCGCCTCCCCACCACTCCCCTCTTCTCTCCACCAACTCCATCTCTTCCTTTCTTCTTCCCTCCTGTCTTCTCCCTCCTTCCTGCTTTTTGGTTTCCTCCCCTTTCCTCCTTGTCTCTTCTCTCTCCTCCTCTTCCCACCCCTTTCTTCCTCTCTCATCTCCTTCTCTCTTTCTCAGCCTATCTCTTCCCCGACTTCCTCTTTTCCCAGGTGTTCCAGCTAGCCCCAGTTGGCAACCATTCAGTCTGTACCAAAGCCACTACCAAGCTCCCCAGAAGGCAGCAGAGAAGGAGTGCAGAGACCCAGGCTAGCCTAGAGCACAGCTTATCCATGTGGGGCCTCATCTGAAACAGTGGCAGCTGGGAAGCAGCAACGGGCCTTGGCACGGATGGGATCTCCATGCCAATGGCTCCCCAAAGCACCTCCTTCAGGGAGGTCCAGCGGGGCTGAAGACTGAGCAGGTGGACTCCTCAGCTTTGGGGTGAAAACTGAGAGCACAGATTGGAGGTTTTGCAAGACCAATCCCTTCAGGTGCACATGCTGTGAGCCAGGAGGCCAGGGTTTGGAGTAATGTTTGTCAAGGTTGCCCCTGCTCTGGGCTTGGGCATTTAGCTGCCAATTTGAGTACTGCACTGGTCATCTCCCTAGATCCCTGGACATGGCCTTCTTGAGCTGGGAATCAGGCTTTGCTTGTTCTGGGAGAGGGCACTTATCAGAAGGCAGTAGAGCTCTGGCATTCTGTCTCAGTGGTGTGGCCTCCACGCCTTAAAGGTTCTATGAGCTTTGCCACCTTCGCTGACACTGTGGTGGGACCCTGCTTATGCAGCTGGACTTACTGCCCTATTAGCCCTGTCACCTTTATGTTCTAGACCTCATATATCTAAAGGTCTATTCCCCATCTCCCCCTTGGCATTCTGCCTGTGCCACTGGCTCAGCTTATTCCCAGGTGGGTTCTCCATCTCTCTCTGAGCCCAGGCCTGCTCTTTATGCTGTGATATGCCCCAGAACTACCCCTGCTCCCTGTTCCCAGTGCAGGAACCTAAAACCCAGCTTTCCTTGCTTCCACCTTGCACTAGTCTCCTGTGGATGCCTCCTGTGGTTTATTCCAGGATCTGACCACCCATCCCCCACCTCTGTACTTGTTTTGCACCTCTGCCTGTTCCTGGCTTCCCATGATGGTCACCTGGGGTATCACATCCCTGTTCTCTGTTCTGCAAAGTAGTTACTTTTCTAAAACATAAACTGGTCATATCATTGTCCTTCCCCACCCTTCTAATTCTGCAGCCTATGGGCAAGCCTGGACTCTCCTCCACCCGTGATCTGCTGGCCCCTGGTATGACTGGCTGCAGCCTGGGACTTTTCACCAGCCTGCATGTAGATCTTGCAAGACCCCGTCTGTTGTGTGTCCATCCACTGGAGTCCCCTCTAGCAGGCCTCACCCCGATTCCTCGATCCAGCTTATAGCATCTCTTCTACAAATGTGCCAGATGTGCCACTGGATCTGAATTCCTATTGGCTCACCATCTTTTTTTTCTCCAAGGCATTATGAATTCGTCAAAGGAGAGACTGTCCTGTGTCTCCTGGTTGGGGGCTAAGCTATTCTAGTGTTGAGAAAAAGGGAGGACCAAACTGGGCCTTAACTGGGAAATTCTCCATGGTGCTCTGAAGCGGGGCGGGGCAGGCAGTCTAGATTTTTGTAGCTGGCAGTTCCATCAGTGCCTTGGCCATGCTTTCATGTCCCTGCCTGGTGCCATTCCAGGACAAGAGAAATTCTGAATTCTTTCTAATCAGGCAGTCAGTATGGGGTCCTGACAGAGAACACTGATTTTTCTATGAGGGGAGGCTTCCCTTGTGTTCTTCTCCATGACAGTCACTTCCTACTTCTAGACCTCAAGCTCTTCCACCACCACAGACCCCTATTGGCCTCAGTCCCACTGGGACTGGTCTATGGTCAACATCAGTACTTCACTCTGGGTCCTAGACTGGAAAGGAGCCACAGCCAAGACCAACGTGAGTTGACCTTTCATCTGCACCCCACCCTGCCCCCCGCCGCCCTCTGTTTTAGTCATTGTGAGGGCCTAGCCTCCTCTGGGAATACCCAGAACCTTCATAGAAGCCCCACTGGCCCAGGTCTGAAGCAGGCCCAGCCCAGTCTTAACACTGCAAGGAAGTGAGCTCTCAGCTCATCCCAGCAGATGTCCCCCAGGTGGGGTGGACAAGTTAGGTTGAGAGTCTTCTCCTGTAAACCACCACACACTAGCTATGCAAAACCATCATTCAGGGGCTGGGGAGGTGGCTCCATGGGTAAAAACACCTGCCATGTGAACATGAGGGCCCGAGTTCGGATCCCTAGTACCCATGCAAAAACAGGATGCTGTAGCTTGAGGGTCTGTAATCCTAGCATTTTTGCAGGGAGAGAAGAGGAAGAAATGGGAGAATCCCAGAAGCAAGCTTGCAGGTCAGCTAGCCTTCTGTATGCTGTGGAAAAACAACTAAGAGATCCCGTCTCAAAGTAGAGGTGAGGACTGACACTTGAGGGTGCCTTCTGACTTTCACACATGTACTGTGGCATGCCTGCATCCACATTTACACACCTAAATACACACATATTCACCCATGTACCAGTAAGTAACTAACTAAGCTTCATTCACATTTTCCCTTGCTTTCTAGCAGGGAGGGACCAGAGGGTGGTCATCAAGCTTGGGCAACAGTGACTAGAGCTAGAACATCTCTCTACCAACAGACACACTGCCCTCCCTGGCTGAGGAGCCTGCAGCTGCTGAGCTTACTACATCTGGCAGCCTCAGAGGAGGGACCCCAGTGTGCACAGTGCTGCCCCCTTGAGGGGAAGGAGCAGCTAACAAGCATCCTCATCCTATTCACACCTCTCAAGGGTTCCCTTTCTCTGAGTAGAGTGGAAAACTGAATCCCTTTCTGCAGATACCAGTCTCATGCCAAATCCTTGGGGATTTGGTGACTCACTCCTCTTCCCAAGGCCAGACCACGGACTCAGGAAAGCCCTTAATATTTCAGTCCCTGCCATAATCATTGCCACTTCTATATTTCTGGTGTATTATAAGGAATTGGAGACTGGTTAGGTCCTGAGCTCTGCAGTTGGCATAATGCAGACCCAGGATGGTTGGTGTCAAGGCAAGGTTCTTGACTAAGTCCAAGGGCCTGAGACCCTGGAGAGCCTAAGGTATAAAATCTAGTCTGAAAGCCAGCAGGCTGGAAACCCAAGAGGAGCTGGCGTTTCAGTTCAGTTGAAGGCAAAATAAATAAATTCAAAACAAACAAACAAAAAAACAGTGTCCCAATTCAAGAGTTAGATAGGAGATCCCCTTAGTCAAGGTGGGGCCAGCTTGATATTCCACTTTGGCCTTGTGGTGACTGGTCTGAAGGGACATTGGGACCAGCCACCTGCTTTCTTCTGATTACTGATTACAGATTCCATGTTAATCCCCTCCACAGACATTGCCACAGACTTCTCCAGAATAACGTTGGGCCAAATATCTGGGAGGCCCGTCAAAGTTGACACATAAAATTAACCATCACACCATCTCCCACAACCCCCACAATGATATTGCCTTTGGTTGCATTTTTATTTGAATCTGTGCTCTGGGTAAGAAGGATCCAGGTGGGGGTGTGTGTGGCGGGGAGAGGCAGACAATAAGAATATTAAACAGGGCTGGAGGACTCATTTCATGAGGATGGAACTTTCCCTTTGACTCTCCCCAATAAATCCTGCCCACGCCCCCCAATCCCTGGAGACACAGTGTGTGACCCCCACCCCCACCCCGCCCCTCGAAGGAAACAAATAATACAGCTCTTTGGCGCATCTGCTCCCACACCTCGGCATATGCTCTGCCTAGCCAGCTTCCTAGCTGCTAAAACTACAACGGGCAGGCAGCATCTTCCACAGCATCTTCCATTCCAGATCCCTGGGGTAGCTCAGGGGCCCAGCCTTCCTACACTGAAGGTTGATGCATTACTACAACATCAGAAATGTTCCACTGGCAGTTTCAAGATTCCTAAAAAATAGATTCAAAACATCTTTAATACTCTCCAAAGAAGCAATACATCACAGGCAAAGCTGTAACCTTTAGGACTGCTGATATTATCCAGCCTGTGGGCTGGCTGGGAAGGTAACCACAGCCAGTTCTTATTCCTAGTGGCTGTGGCAGCTGCCCCAGGCCCAGGACCCTACCACCCACCACTGGTGGAAGTGGCTGCCTGTCTGAGTATTTGCCTAATGTGCTTTTACAGAATGTAAAAAGAGTCACAGGACTTGAAGGCAATGATTTCCAAGAAAAATAGCCTTCTCCTTTTAACATGATATCCCTGAAAATAATACTGCCTGTCTCAAGCAATAACACAACCTGTATGGAATGCATTTTCCTTCTTTCCCGCCTCAACATGGAACCATGAGCAAGGACCTGGGATTGAGTCCCTGAAAACACCAGCCAGACATAAGGAGAGCACAATGGATTAAATATGAGTGTGGTGACAACCAGACACCAGCACGCACTGCACTGGGCTGTAAGAACTCGCAGAGACCTCTCTGCAGGTGACTCCCTCAGGGTCTGAGGCGGGTGCCACACCTGGCCAGAGGACTACAAAAAGGCAGGAAATGAGACACTTGGATGTGCCATATTGTTTACCCTCATTTCTTTCTGAAGGTTAGTATTAGGGCTAATCAACACAAGCAGAGAAGAGATAGAGGCCTGAAAACAGCACGGAGATGTTTCCTTCACCTCTGATAAGTGGACAGTGTTCCTCTGTTGGCAGCGTATTCCTATTTCTCCATCTTACAGCTTAATCCTGGCTGAGCAAATAGGCTGAGATATGGTCACCACTCTGATACAGAGAGAAAGCCTAGGCCTGGGGAGCAGGGATACAAAGTAGGCTCACCCTTAGCTTTGGAAGCCAGATGTTTCTAAGTGATTTACTTGCTGCCTGTCCAGCTCTGAACGGGCCCGGCTGTGAATGACCAGAGACACTGATATGGTGGATACCTCAAAGTCACAATTCAGGTGCTCTGTGTTCCTTGGTGGGCTACTGGGCTTCTCTGAACCCATTTCCTTATCTTTTATGGGAAGGATAAGAATGATAGATGAGCTGGAGAAACGCAAAGCAAAACTACTTGAGATTCTGTTTCACTGCAGGCATCAAGAAAAGAAACAAGAAATGGTGGTGAGGATGGGTGGGGGGAGAGGACCCTCCCACAGTGCTGATGAGAATGCAGCCACTCTGGAAATCAGTATGGAAGTTCCTCAGGTAATTAAGTTTGTGCATAATCCAGCTATATAAACCTGGGTGTACACTGAAAGAATCTAACATCCTACAGTCAAGATACCTGCACATTTGTGCTTATCACAGCACTAGTCACAATAGCTAAGTGATGGAATCAGACTAGGTAGCCACCGATGGGTAAATGGTTGAAGAAAACGTGGCAAATACACACAGATGAGTATTATCCAGCCATAAAGAACATTGTGTCACCTGCCAAAAAGCGGATGAAACTGGAGAAATAACTCAAATCCAGAAAGACAAATACTACATCTCCTATCCCACATGGAGTTTAGATTTTAGCCACAACAAACAAGACAGCAAAGAAGAGGTGGTGGGGGGCACCATGGAGAGGATGGTTGAGAGCATAGTGGGGAATGAATGTGGTCAAATGATATTATATACATGTATGAATATTTTATAATGTGACCCATTATTTTTGTAATTAATATATGCTAATAAAATTGACATGCATGTGCATACACACAAACACACATGTGTGCGTGCATACACACACACACACACACACACACACACACACACACACACACACCCCACATAGCCATCACATACACAGAATAACAAATGCCAAAGCCACATCCTGGGTCTGGCATAAGTTCTGTTCCCCATCCCTCAAATAATAGCTTCTATTATTCTTATCACTCTAGAAAATGTCTTTGTGAATTGTTTGCTTGATGATTGCAACCATGTTTCTTTTTAATAAAATCTTGATTTAAAAAGGGCCCGAGGGCATGCTACCTCGGGAGTGTATGGAAGATAATATTTAGAGACTCGCTAAATCTCTCCCGCTAACGTACATTGCCGTGTTTGTGTTTTTGCCTTTATCTTGCTCTTGCTTCCCTTGCAAGAAAGGCTACTTGGAAGAAAGGAGAATGCCAGAGCCCTGACAACCTCTGCAGCCTTCCTGTTACAGCACTGAAGAGTCAAATGAGCTCAAGGCTGGGTTTTACCTTCTGCAGGCCCCCCCCCCCCCCCCCTTGCAGAACAGAGGAATGACTGGCCCTTGTTTCCCAGGCAGGATGTGACTAGAGCCCTGTAGGGCTGTGACTGGGGAGAAGGCAAGGGTACTGGGAGTGTGACATTGTGCATAGGGCTAAAAGGTCCATACCATCAACTGGGTCCCACAAGCCTAGTAAAGCTATTCATGCTTAAGGGGACTGCTGACATTTGGGATACCTTAATAGGAGGAATTGTGAACACAAGACTTGCAAGATCTGGAGGCCATACAAAACCCAATTCCAGGACAGAAACAGAGTGGGTCCCACCAGACTTTAGGACAAGTGATAAAGCATCTGTTGACAGGGATCAGGAACCAGCCATGGCCCTTTTTGAACAGAGAGGGTAGTGAAGATGCAATGCCCCAAACAAAGCTGGTCCTGCTGAACCGTGCTGATGTGGTCATTTTAATCCAATGTCCTCAGCACAAGCGCTGTCTGCTCAGTGACCCTGACAAGTGCATGGCCACCCAGCTGCAAACGAGGAATGTGTGTGTGTGTGTGTGTGTGTGTGTGTGTGTGAAGCCACTTAGACCGGAATAAAAGGGTCAGAGCTGGTGGCAGTCAAGTCATAAAAGCTGCTGCCTCAGCAACCCTGGTCCATGCAAAAGGCCCTCAGCAGATGCATCTGCTCCATTAGGCTTCCACACACTCACCACCACTGGAAGAGGATGGATGGAGCTCCCAGAGATGAGCATCCTCATAAGCAGAAGACACACACTGTTCTCTTGGTCACCCGCAGAGCTGCATGCAGTGTACAGATGGGAAGAATGGGCAGAGCCCAGTGTCAGGTGCAGAGGTCTGTGTTCTCAAGGCAGGTTTTCCATCTGGGAAATGGAGGTGGGTGGTGGTGTCTATCCCCAGGCCCATGAGAACCACCTGAAGCACAGCTGAGGGCTGGTCATGCTTCCAGCTAGTAGCATAAGACCCTTCATTAACATCAGATGCTGCAACTTCCCTGAACAAGTGACAGGGTGGGGCAAGAGGGAAGGCTGAGCTGTGAGAAGGAAGACATGGTTCGAGGACATCTGATGACTTGAGCAGAATTTTGGAGGGATCCTATTCAGATGGAGACCCAGCTGGCTCTGCAGGGACCAGTGGGTTATGACCCCCCACTGACAGTGTCTGGGTCCAGGCACCCCTCACCTGTATAGTGTACAGCTGCAGTTTCTTACCATGGTGGGTTCTGTGCACTCTGAGGTTCCTTCCTCTATCCACAAGCCTGCCCCTGCCTCAGCCCTAAGCCTGCAATGTCCTTCCCTCCACTATCTGTGGGAAGCCCTTAGGTCTCTGATCTGATAGTACTCCAGGGTGGCAGTCTCTTCTTAATGCTATTATTTAAAATCTTACAACCAAGTGGGGTGTGATGGTGTATGCCATTCCAGAATATGGGAGAAAGAACATAAGTTCAAGGGCTGTCTCAGCTACACAAATCAGTTCTAAAATGACTTGGGCTATGTGAGACCCTGTCTCAAACATACAAACAGAACAGGGCATGCGCTCACAACCAATATTACACAATTATAAATGTGTGATTCCAAGGAATGGGCATTCTCTCGAGATTTTAGATACAATATTCTCTATGTATCCAAAAGTCACATTTATTGAGTTTTCAAATCTTTGGTACCCTTATTTATTATTTTTGTTTGGTTGTTCTGTTATTAAGGGAATGTATCAAAACATCCTAATGATTATGAATTAAACAAAAATTTCCCCTGAATCCCATTAGTTTTCACTTAATATATTTCAAGGCTATGTTCTATGGTCTTAGATGTAAGCAATTATAATTTCTAAGTGAACTGAGGTGACTGAAGACATCTTTCTAACTTTCTTTCTTCTTTCTCTTTTGATCTTGGGAGCTGTTAAAACATAACAATGAAATACTCTTTCTAACCCTAGTATGAGGGTCAGTAAGCTGGCTCAGCAGGTAAAGACGCTTGCTGTGTAAGCCCCATGACTGAGTTTGATCCCTGGTACCCACAGTGGGGACAGAAAACTGATTCCCAAAAGGTGTACTGACTTGTGTACACATGCTGTGGCATGCATGTGTACATACATATATAGACACACACACACACACACACACACACACACACACACACAAATAAAAATTAAATGTAAAATTGTCCTAAGTAACAAAGAAAAACTCCCAATTTTGATTTAAAATCAAAGAAATATATTCAGAGACAAAATATCAAAGACATATACTTATTATGCTACTCTGAGTATTTCCATATCGCTTTCTTGAATGGGTCAGTATATTTAAACATATATCCTCAGGTTGAAAGTCATCACTTTTCTCATTGTCTCCTGTTCATCACACTCTCTTACATTTCCTTGTCTTTTCCTGCTTGTGGGTTATGTATTTTGTATTATTTTATTCTAATTACTGTGGATCAACCAAAGTCTCAAAATACCTAACTTGCATCCATGACAATTCAAAAGCCTCAAAATAATTTTTCATATACCCCATGTCTAAGCTTCATTGTGTCCATTCTTTGTCTTGAAAGATACTGTTTCCCAAGAAGAGTATTTCAAATTGTGTAGTGTGGTCACTGTTAATGAAGGCACAGGCTCACTTTCCTGTTGTTTAAATTTTATTGCTCTTCATTCTGTCCTCAGACTCCCAACTTTCCCTTTTGAATTAGTTTTCTTTTGTTTTCAGAACATATTAGCCTATCTTTTAATGTAGACTGTTGGATATTTTATTTATTCATTACTTTAAAATTTTTACCCATATTCTTTGTTCTAGGGAAGTTTTCACTGGGCATAAAGTTTTAAGCTGGCCATTTCTTTCAGTGCTTTAAAGGCATTATCCCATTGTCTTTGGTTGTCTAGCATCTCTATTGAGAAGTCAGTTATGTGCCTACTTACTATATCTTTAAGAGTAAACTGTCTTTTTGTCCCTGCCTTTTTGATTTTTATCTGTGTTTTTCACTGGTGACAGCTTTACTATGAGTACCTTGCTGTGGCTTCTCTTCATTCATCCCTCTTGGGATTTAGTGCTTCTTGTATCTGTCTGTGACTTGAAGTCTTCAACAGTTTAGGAATGGTGTTAGCCATTCTTGAGTGAAATACCACCTTGTACTCATTGTCTCTCTCCTCCTTACTCATTGTCTCTCTCCATTCTATACATTAGACATTTTTACTGTAACTCTAGTGTCTCTCATCTTTTTCTGTATTTTTTCCTCTTGTGTCTCTCTTCTTAATGGTGTACTTTAAAAAAATATGATCATTCATTCATTCATTCATTCATTCATTCATTCATTCATTGAGACAGGGTCTTACTAAGTAGCCCTGACTGGCCTGGACCTGGCTATGTAGACCTGGCTAACCTTGAATTCACAGAAACCTGCCTGCCAATGCCTTCCAAGTGCTGGGATTAAAGGTGTGCACCACTGCTAGTGAGCTTTTGATTATTTTTGAAAAGATCAGTCTCTTGGTTGTCTCCTGCCTCGGGCTGCATCTGTTAAGATCACCTTTGGAATGTTAGTCCAAGATGTTACTAAGTTACTTGCTATTTGTTTCTTTTAGGAGAAAATACCTCCAAGGAGTGATGGTGCATATCCCAGCACTTGAGAGGCAGAGGCAGGCAGATCTCACTCTGTAGTTCCAGGCTGGCCTGGTCTACAAAGTGAGTTCTAGGACAGCCAGGGCTGTTACACAGAGAAACTAAAAAACAAAAACAACCCAACCAACCTACCCCACCCCCCAAAATCCTCTGATACTCTGTTATTTATTCTTAGCATTAATAAATAAACAAAACCCCAAACAAATCAAAAACCAAACCCAACAACTCCAAATTTGTCTTTTAATCCTTTGAATGTATGGCATGACATAGTTTAACAATAATCTGGTAACTTCAGTGTATCTGACTCTCACAGTGTCTCTTATTTTCTGATGTTTCTAGTCTTGGGACATTGGGAACATTGTCTCCCTGTATGCAGCAACAGTGTTCCAGACTGCCTTTGCATACAGCTTTTGAAAATATTCTGAGGCTAAGTGAGGTGATGCCATATTCCTTCCACACAATATTGCTTGCTTCTGCTAGGCACCTGGGCACACTAGCAAATGGGATCACCTCAATTCAAGATGATTTGAAGTAGAGAGGCAGCCCTTGAGGGAGTCCAGGTATGGCTTTCAGAGTCCCACCCAGAGTCAGAAGAGGGGTTTATCATACCCACTGGCTCTGGGTTCCAATTTTGTCCTCTGCCAGACTATTTTCAAGAGTCCTGCTAAAAACTCTTGGGTATCTGATCAGAACTGACAATTCCTTCTATAGAACTTGGTTATAACATGCCTCCTGCCCCCTCCCTGCCCCGTGGGCCTTATTGCTTCTAACATCATTTCACCGTCTCATTAACTTTGCAGAGCCTTCAATGCCATGGTTATCACATTTTGCTAGCTTTCTAGTTGTCTTCAGCAGAAGGCTGGGCCTTTAGGGTGTAGCCAGCTTTTCTTTAGTTCCTTCTAAGTCGGCTGTTTAGTTATAGCAAAAAACAAGGCAACTAATATAGTAGGTTCTGCCTGTGGGCTCTGGGGTCAGACAAAGGTCTGAGTTCACATCCAAACAGGAGCCTGATTCACACTTGCCACAGATGTTAGTGGTGCTGTGTTGCACTCCTTTAATTTCTTTCTGTCTCAGTTCTCTCATAAAATGTAGATAAGAAACTTCCAGGTTTCATTGAAAGACTTTCAAGTGAACAGGCCAAGTGTCTGCTTTAGGACTTGGCACACACCATGAATTTGGGGAGCATCTGCCATTTCTCAAATTCTCCAATTTCCCTCTTTCCCACTGCTATTACAGATATCTAGGCTACCACTATCATGGCTTCCTATTTCCTGTCTCCATTTCCAACCACCCAGAGAGGAGATTCTGAGATTATTGTGCCATCAAAGTTCTTGTGTGACTTCCCACGGCCCTCAGGGTGCACTTCACCCTGGCTGCTGCTCCTCTAGGCTTGTCAGTTTCTCCAAGGAAATGAATGAGCTACTTCTCAGTCCTCAAAGGCACTAGCTTGCTTCTGTCATTGGGCTTCTCTAGGGATTCCCTGCCTTCACTGGCCCATTTTCACCCAGCTACAGGTCTCGGCTTAGTCACTCAATAATAGCATGCAGTGCCTTTCGTGGTCACTGCAGCTCATAAGCCACCTTGCTATGATAGATATAATAGCTGCCCGAAACTATCTTCCGACCATACACACAAGTGAGGGCAGTTACACTTAACTACCACATACCCAGCATCTAACACATTGCCCAATACACTTGTGATACCTAGCACATGTCTGTCAAATGAACAAATGACTAAATGATCCATGAGCAGAGAGAGGTCAATTGAATCACAAAGTAGAACCCCATGCCTGACTTCAACTCCTAGTTGGCGGGATGTTCTGTAACCAGTGTTCCTATTGACTTCCTTTGTAATTGTCCTATTTCCATTTGTGGCACAGGGCTCTCCAAAATCCTGTAAATATTTTGTTTACTAATTGCTTATCTGCACCTTAATCACACAGTGGTTTTATTATTATTATTATTATCATGGTTACTGTTATTATTGATGGTGGTAAATAAAACAGCATAAAAGTATTTGCAGAAAAAAAAAACCCAATTGTGTGATTTAGAATTTTTAATTACTATAAGTTGGGGGTTTGTAACAAGTGTTCTGTTTGAGGATGGATTATCCTCAGCGTCACCCCAATGGGTTTGGTATCTAAATGCTCCATATTGTAATTTACACCCTGAGGGGCCCGCTGCACTCAGAAAACCATCAAGTCTCATAGCTATCTGGTTCCCATCAGCATGGCGTTCTCCAAATGAATGCATTTCAATTAAAGGCTGAATTTACCAGAGTAAATGTGAGGTGTGTATTTTGTGAATTATGGCTCTAACTTTGAATGAAAACAAAACAACAAACATTTTCTGAGCGCCTATGATATGGCAGGCATTGAAGATAAGACAAAGAGGAAGGAGACGGAGCCCCACCTCCAAGGAGACCAGTGCTTGCTGGATAAGGAGGTACACAAAAGGGAAGTACTGTAAAGGCATTGAAGCCAACAGATACAGCTTTACTCTAACTTATGAGGAACACTGGCCAGATGGTTTTAATGTCTTGCCTTTTTCTTCTCCATCATCCTCTACACAGATATGGATATTGCTGCTTTTTGTGTGGGTACCAAAAGGTGACATTTTGGGCCAGTTACTGAAAAACTCTTGGTTGCCCCGCCCCCATTTCCTGCCTCTGTCAATTCAAATTACCTGGGAAAAGATCAGTGTTTGAGAATCTAAATTGACTGAGGAGATAAATTGGGGGCATGGCAGTTCACACGAGGACAGGGACTTGCTCACTTAAGAAATGAGCCCAGAATCCTCTTTATTCTCAGCTGTGGCTGAGAATAAAGCTGAGAATGAAGCTCAGCCGGCAAAATGCTTGCAAGGGACTCGAGTTTGGATCCCCGGCACCCACAAATAAGCTGGATGTGGTGGTGAGCACTGGCTTGGGTACAGGGCAGAGACAGGAAGATTCCTAGGCTTTACTAGCCAGCTAAACTTGCTGAATTGCTGAGCTTTGGGTTCAGTGAGAGACTCTTTCAAAAATTAAAGTAGACAGCAATAGAGGAAGACATGCGTTGTCAACGTTAAGCCTTCACACACAAATATGTGAGTCCCCACACACATGCATACACATGTATATGGCACACACAGAGATGTATGCATATGTGTGCATGCATATACAAGAATGAGAAACCGGGTATGTAGATAGGATGAGATTTGATTTCAGATATTCAATTAAAAATGACCTTTCCATTTGGCCCAAGACTGAAATACTGGAACAGATTGTATGTTCTCTTGTACTTCTTAGGCTTGCTCATGCCCACCCCATTCCCCTTGGCACCCCATAAAGAGCAGAGAGAGGAGAGATTCTTGTGTAGGGTCAGAATGATTTTCTTCCAGATCTTTGGTCCCTCTCTAACTTCCTGTGTTCTCTGGGCAGTTTTCTGGCCCTCTGAGCCATCATATCCTTATTTGGAGAGGGGCCATGCTCTGCTCTGATGTGAATGGGTGATACCTTCAAAGTCCCTGTGCTGAAAAACAAATCCCCAGTGTGTAGGAATTAGGAGGTGGGGATGTCTGGCCGGTGAATAGGTCACGAGAGTGGAGACTTCATAATGACAGTAGCATCCTTATAAGGAGCTCAAAAGTCCAAAAGCCACCACTTCTGCTGAGGATACAGGAAGCTACCAATGTCCAAGAGCCAGGAAGTGGCCCTCACAGTCACTAAGCCTTTTGGCATAATGACCTTGGACATTTATGTTGTTTGGGAACCACCTAGTTTATGGCATTTTGTTATAGCAACTACAAGGGATTGAGAGAAACTCTAAGGGCTTTGGGGGCTTCTAAGATACAAGGACAGTGCTGGCCTTTGGGGTCAGCTCAGCAAGTGATAGGGTCCTTTTTTTTTTGCTGACATGACCATAGTTGCCTGCTTTCACCCACCAGTAACTCCTAGAAGTGACTCTCCCCCTGTCTCTGCTCTCTTTTCAGTTTAGCTTTAGAAGAAAAGCTCTGATAAAACCAACTCACACCAAGCTGTGAATGATTTGTTCCCTCCGGAGGTTAAAACTGCTAATTGCGTTTTATAAGAAAAGGAATTTCATAAAGCGAACACTTAATTGTTAAATTGGTCAGGATGAATACAGAATTTTGGGCATTTCCCTCAAGATGCTTGCAGGCAGTGCCTAACACCGGGCCTCAGATCTACTGGCTATGGGGAATTGAGAATCAGCTGTTAGAAAAGGCAGTGGCAGAGGGAGCTACAGGAAGGGTACTCACAGTCACACAAGAGACCTTTTAAAGTGACATCAAGAGGCCTGTTCACCTTCATCAGAGCTGGGCAGAGAAAGCACTCTCAGCCTCCCTGGACACTTGCTCTGTGAAAGGCTCAGTTCTGTACAGGGAGGACAGGCTTTCTTGGCAGCACCTACGTGACTAAGGACTATTTGGGGCCTGGCAATATAGCTCAGTGGTAGGATGCCTGCTTAGATGTAAAGTCTTGGGTTCAGTCTCCAGCAACTCAAAAAAAAAAAAAAAAAAAAAGAGGGCGTGGCTGGGGAGACAGCTCAGTCTATAGAGCAATTACTTTATAAGGACTCCCGTTCGATCCCTGGGACCCAGATAAAAGTCTCAGCATTGGGCAGGGGCTTGTCATCCTAGCTGGGGAGCTGGAGGCAGGTGGGTACCTGGGGCTTGGTGGCTGGGCAGCTGAGCTTACCCTGGCAAGCTTCAGATCAGCGAGAGACCCTGTTTCCCAACCAAGCTACTGGACCTAAGCAATGACACTTGAGGTGGCACTCTGACTTCTACATGCACACACACACACACACGTGCACTTACATTGTCACAAATACGCACAACTATACACACCTAACGCAAAGCAGGTTTTAGAATCAGTCATTCTCTCCCTCTCCTCTTCACAGGTTGGCTGTCACTCCCATATGCTCAAAATTTTCTTTTATGAAAGATTTGCAGTTTGTCGAAGATGGGGAAGGTTCTGCAATGCTACAGTACCAAGCTGACAGAAGGTTTGCATGTAACTCCTACCCCCATTATAATCCTCTTTCTTCAGGCCCAAAGGCTAGGATATGTGTCAATTTTCATGGGCAGTTTAATCAGTAAGGATTTACATGTTCTGCAAATAGGGCCAAATCTATTCCTTACCGCAACAGAAAAACTAAAGCGGGAAGGAACAGGATTCTTTTGTCCTATCCCTCACAACACAGTCCCCGATAGGGACCCAGGGCTCCTCCCTGTTTGTGGAGGTCTGGCCTGGTTCCTCTGGGGACCACCTATAGCAATGATAACAAGCCTAAAGTAGAAGTCACCTAAAGGGGAACAGAGTTTTGCTGTTGTCTATGTGCTTGGGGACTTACTCTAGGGTCTTACAGAGTAGTAGTCTGAGAGGCCTCACTCCAGAAATGAGGGTGCTTGACTGACCAACCCACAGGGTCTTCTTATAGCTCTATCAAAGGGGCCTGACCTTTGTCATATCATTGGAGGGAGGATATTTGCTTATTAGGCCATGACTGTAGCCTGTGGAGGACAGAGGGCATATGTGAATCATGGTAGCCAGTCGTGCAATAGAGAGAAGGCTGCCTGGGAGAGAAGAGTGGTGCCCTACTGGGGCATCAAAGGGCTGGAGGAGAATTTATACTTAGTTCTAGGCCCCCCTGTGTGTTCCCATTTCTGCTTCTTGCTCATATATATGAACATGAGCCAGAATGCCCCAAAGTGACTCGGGCTTTCTATTTGGTAGCTGGACATCAGTGCTCCTAGGGCCTGAGACCTCAGGGTACATCCAATGTCAGAACCAGAAGGAACAGGTCCCCATGTCCACCTCCAGGGCTTCTGCTGATGCCTGGAAGGAATGCTGTCTCCTGTGAAATCTGCCACTTTTATCACATCAATTCTTTTCTCCGGTGACACTCTTGTCCCAGTGGGACCACTTATCAGCAAGCCCTGTTACCACCAGCACTTGTCTAAGTCTTAAGAGCTGGAATTATCTTCTAGCTGTCCAGGCATCCTTGGTACTTCACACTGGATAGCAATGGAGTCCCTGCTGGGGCTATGCTGGCCCTTGGGTACTAAGGCCCAGGTCTGAACCTATTGAACTGGCTTCATGGTTCAGCAGCTACCTCATCGTAAGTCCCCTGGACACCTCTGGGCACATTCCTCTTGGAAGGAGGGCAGGGACAATGTTAGGTATCCAGGGAGACCCCAGAAGCTCTGTGGTAAGCCAAATGTGTACCCCCTTTCCTTCTGAACTGTGTTTGTTCTTGCAGCTGCATCCTAGCAAGACAGGGATGGGTACAATGATGCCTAGCCTGGAAGGGGGTGAGTGGATTTTTGACTCAGTTTATGACTTCCATGGGTGCCAGCACCAGAGCTGGTAGCATCAGAGGGGAGAGTCTCCCCTGGCCTGGCTCCTCTATCCACCTTAAAAAAAAAACAGCTCTTTCAGAGTTCTTTTTCTAAATGCCCAGTGCCTTGCGTGAGGCCCAGGCTCAGAGCCCACATGCACAGCAAAGCTGGGTAGAAGACCCCAGGGCTCCTGCAGTTCCAGGGCCCAATGTTCTTGTCCCTAGATGCAGAGCTCAAAGCCAACCAGAGGTCCCTGAGAACTCAACTGTCCTGAGTCACGCTGTCCTTCATGTTCCATAACCTTGACTTCTGTTGGACAAACTCTGTCCCAGCTCTCAATATACAATCCAGGAAGCTCCTTGGTGGTTGACGAGAGGAGGGGGTCTGGCCAGTCCTGAGGGCATGAGTAGGATTTACTGACAGCAGCCTCACCTCTGGCAGACTTCTTAGCCTCATTATCCATAGAAATGGCTGTAGGCTGGGTATAACCCATGGCTCTAGGGTCCTGAGAATTGGCCAGCTTTCTGTGCCCTTGGACCTGCTTTATTAATCCTTTGTTTAAGCCTCAGAGGAGGGACTCAGTCACCACCTTGTGGAAGGCTCTGTCTTGATCTGTGACCTACCCAAGTCCCAATTCCCTACCATCAGGTCAGGCATAGGGGCAGCTGTCTTATTTCCAGCTTGGCAGAAGCTGCAATGCCTTTCCTTGGAAATCAGAGGGCTCCAGCCACTGCAGAATCCCTGGCAAGCCCAAGCTGGACCAGGCTGGGAAGACAGCTCTCAATTACTAGCCTTTCTGAGTCAATGGAATGCCCCATCCTCCACCCCAAGCCGAACCCTGGGAACCCCACGAGACCCAGCCCCATAGTCTTCCTTCCAGAGCCCAGACCACTGGGAGGAAAGAACCCAGCATCTAAGTAAACATTGTCATTTAGGATAGCTGTCTTGAGCTGTCCCTTGTTTTTAAGCCATAGCACTGGTCTTCCTAACTTTTCTGGTAGCTTATTAAAGCCATTCCACTGACCTCACATGGGATCCAGGACAGTAGGAGGAGGGGCCTGGTAGGTTGGGTGGACTCGCTGACTCAGGCACAGCCTTCAGCTGTCCAGGACAGAGGGTCTTCAGGAGGCCATGAACAACCACGGCAACGGCTGTTACTAAGAAAAGCCCAGGGATGAAGACAGCGCATGCCTGCCTCACACAGGCTCTAAGTCTGGGGGGGAGGGGATGACACAGGAGATCCTTGAGGCCTGGGGACGATGTCATGTCTCACTGACTGGGTGCACAGCTGTTCCCTAGTTTGTCAGGATAAAGAGGCCCTTACCTCTAGTGACCTTCAATTGTGGGGGCGTGGGGTACTGACTGGCAAGCCTCTGGGGACCCCTAGAAAAGGGGTCCCTTTGCTTGTCCTTGTACAGAGATCCAGAAACACATTTGGGGTCCCTTGCTCTAGCCCCTTAATTTAATTGTGTGTGTTTGCTGGAATGTCAGCACGATCACTTCTCCCTCCATTCTAGCTAGCCATTTACCCTCCACTGGCTACACGGTCTTGGGAGCTTCATGCAGTGCCTTGGATGGAAGCAGTGGCTATTAACTGAGCCCCATATACATCCTAGACTCTGGAGGTCTTGTAGTGCAAGAGGCATGGTCCCATAGAAAACTCTCTCCAGGTTAGACCAAATAGCTCTAGTATGGTGGGTCCATGTGAGAAACTAACTACCGAGATGCTTTAGTGGGAAGGTACACTAATGCTTTGTCCAGCTTGTCTTAGAGTCCAAAGGATCCCCGCATGGTCTCATCTGTCCCTGTCCCAGAAACAGAAATTGGAAAATGGGAAAAGAGGTTCAGCTGTTGCAGACTCTGGCTGGGGTCCTCAACTCCCACCCTGGGGCCCACAATGGTCCCTAAAGAGTCTGCTGTCATCTTAGGCATGGATCTGGAGGGTCACTCAACATCACAAACATGACTTATTAAAACCTGGTAAGTTCATGCTTTCCTGTGGCAAACAGAGATAGGGGAGCTGGAATACACACACACACACACACACACACACACACACACACACACACACACTCCTACATAATACACAAATACACATACACACAATGTGTAAACACATACACGCCATCCTTGGGCAAGACTTTCCTCTCTTATAGCCACATAAATGACTTCATCTCTTATAACTATCATTAGTAGGTCATTCATATAAATTCACACACCCTGAGCATAGTCACTGAATGCGGATATTTGGCTATTAAGGATGCTTTCCTCCTATCCAAAGCCTATTTCAAATGAACTTTATCAGTATCTATTTGTTGCCTGCCTTGTATCTATTTGTTGAACCCCTCAACAGTCCTAGGCGTTCACATGTGCTATTGGCACATGTGATGATAATGTTACCTTTCTAGTGCGTGCCTGTGTGCATGCATGCGTGCGTGTTCACAGGTCACTATAGCTCAATGAGTGGTCAGGGGATTGCAAGCCTCCTCTCTGAACTCTTCAACACTTGCATATTTGCTTGCTGTAGGTTAGTTTCTCTAGGGTTCAGTGTTCTCAGCTGTGAAATAATATCTGCATTAGGACTGTTGTGAACTTCTACAGGACAACGAGAAGTGCTTACAGCAGTTTTGGATACACTTTGGGTAGACTGTGATGATCACCATATAGTCATTAACATTCTTAGTAGAGGTGGTTGGAGGCATTGGTGACTTCTACTAGTTGACTTAGGGCAAGCTGATATGAAGGTGGGTGAACTTCATGGGAGCCGGGTCTTTCTCCACCCACCTTCTGTAAGCTTCCTTCTTTCTTGGCACCAGTCTCCTACCTAGAGAACACTTAAGAAGCATCCCCTGTGTCTTAACTGGGGGTCCAAAGAGGCTATTTAACTCAAGGGACAAAATTGCACAATAGCCAAGCAGGGGGATGGGGCAGGATCTCCTTGGTTAGAAGGCCCTGGAGTGTGCCAGCAGGGTGTTGAGGTTCAGCCTTGAAATTTGGCTGTCAAAGATGCTCATTAGACCAGAGAACTGAGCCATGAGCTCAGGTTGGAAGATCAAGGCATTTCAGTTCCAGGAGCACAGTCCCTGAGCCTCTATTGCTCTCACTCTGTCTCCACCCCATGCTTTCCCAATGATGTTAGTTAATATGGGCCAGTCTGAATAACCTTGTTTCCTCCTTACATCCATGCCTATAAAAGGATGCTATGTTATCCTGATGGCCCATAATTCATCATGCTGAATTTCCCTCCATCTGGAGGCTTATACAACTGTTGAAAAGTTGTCACTATAACCTATTGTCATTGCAACCTTTTATGAACCAGCCTACATTTTTATGTCAAAAATTTATCTTAATGGCCTCACAGCTCTTACCTCCAATTATTCCAGTGTCATCGACCTCCAGCTCAGGCTGCATTCCAGCTAAGATGTGAGAACAAATTCCTTCTTCAGCTCTCCCCTAACCCTGCACTTAAAATAGGAGACAACCTCTGGCTAGTGTGATGCCTTGCCTGAAGTGGTACATGTATGCAGAATGTGAGCCCCCTTTGGGTGACCCAGAAGGCAGGCCATGGAATGAGGCACCTGGGCAGCTAAGGCTCAATGCAGAGCTGTGCTAGGCATCTGCCACATGGAAGGAGGACTGAGGAGGGGCACGGGGACCAGGCAGGTTTCCTTCATTCTAAGGTACACTCCCTAGCACTGGACAGAGAATACCAGAGGAAAAACGCATATCAGCCATTGAGGGCAGTTCCAGGACTCATATTTAGAAGTCATTTGCTTCTCCAAAACACATTGTGTGTCCATGTGCACACACATGAAGTACATGAGCAATCATAATTGTAATAATGTAAAATCCATGGTGACAGTTAAATATATCATTTACAATATGATGTGTAAATGTTACACTTGATGTTTTAAACATGTGAAAAACAGGATACACACACATATATACTTAAAAGATATTTTATTGCTATTGCTTTAGAAGTCAAGCATAATTGAAAAGGTGGCTAAAGAAACAGACACTTCCTCCTATGACTTGTCCTCTTGTTAGTGTTGATGAGAAGGGCTCTGGCTTCCTCATTTGAAGAGCTCCTTGACATTTTTTTGCAGCTCCTTGTGAAGTCCATTTTATTCTTCTTCACTTAATAGGAAATGAAAAGTGGACAAGAATACACTAAAACGCAGGCAAAATAAGGGGCACCTGTGGCTCTGAACCTTCGGCTAGACATCCAGGCCAGAGTCCTTGCTGCCAGTGTTTCACCCTTCTTTGAAATGGAGACCAGTGTTGTCCACTTCTCTTGCCTCCACCTGCTCCAGAGTCTCGGTTTCAGGAACAAGCATTCCCGGAACAGGAAAGAACACTTGGGAAAAGAGCCAAGGTTCTCAGGACCCTTCTCTAAGCAGGCTGGGTGGATGGTGGCAGCTCCTGAGGGGTGTCATGCCACATTTGGCTTCTCTACGCCCATGCTCCCTGTTCTCCTTCCTGTCCCATGATCCACTGGACACAAAATGACACTTCATAATTCTTGATTCCAAGTGCAAGATTAGCCATTTTGATCAAACAGGCTCCCCATTCCCCTACTGGAAGGAGGGTAGCCCAGGTGTTTAGAATGAGAAACCCCAGTTAATCCAGCCATCTTAGTGAAAACCTATTAGCTTAGCACGAAGGAGGCTGAGGTAGGAGGATCATGAGATCAAAGCCAGCCTGGATTACATGATGGGACCTGTCTAAAATACCTAAACAACATAGCTGAAGCCGGTGTTCTGCATGGGAGGCCAAGAGTTTTCCCTGTTGCAGACCATGTTATGATCTGACCTCAGTGAGAGACAATGAGCTTTTTTTTTTTTTTTTTTTTTCCCCTGTAACTGAGTGGTGATGATGGCTCTCACAGAGATGGCCTAGCTACAGAGGTACTGTGCATCATGGGATGAGGGTACAAGCAAGAAAGGGCTATTCGAGCTTGTGCATGGCATGTTTACGTATGTGTGTGTACTCTTACAGCACAGTGAATGACACTTGCATTTTTTAAAAGATTTTATTTATTTATTATGTATACAACATTCTGCTTCCATGTGTATCTGCACACCAGAAGGAAGCACCAGATCTCATAACGGATGGTTGTAAGCCACCATGTGGTTGCTGGGAATTGAACTCAGGACCTCTGGAAGAGCAGCCAGTGCTCTTAACCTCTGAGCCATCTCTCCAGCCCGACACTTGCATTTTTTTTGTTTGTTTTTTTTGTTTTTGAGACAGGGTTTCTCTATGTAGCTTTGGAGCCTATCTTGGCACTTGCTCTGGAGACCGGCTAGCCTCGAACTCACAGAGATTTGCCTGCCTCTGCCTCCTGAGTGCTGGGATTAAAGGCGTGCACCACCAACACCCAGCGACACTTGCATTTTTTATTTTTGCTATTGGCAAGCATTTGACCCTGTCTTGGAACATGCCAAACCTGAGTTCAAAATCTTGTTAGGCCACTTACTTTGCAAATGATCTGGGGGAAAAAAAAGCCTAAAAAAACCAAATTTCCCTAACCCTCAGCTTTTCATCTTAAAATAGCAATGATTACAACCTGGCCCACAGGATTTGATGCAGATATGTGCAAGGCACTTACTCACACCTGGCAGGTAGTAAAGATCCAACAAATGCTCACCCCACCATCACTGCTGCTTGCATTTACAGCCTCACCTGCACAAGCTGGCGTTAATCATTGCCGCTGATGCTCTTTCCAGATCCGTGTCCTTTGGAGCAGCCCAGCCTTATGTCTTGCTAACTCAAGCCTCCATCTTGGTCACAGGGCCCCAGAGAAGAACTATCCCAGAGAGGGGACAAAGCCCTGAGCTGTATGGAAGGTTGGTGGAAGGAAGCAGGAAGAGGACTCCAGTCAGCAGAAAAGAGCCTACTGGGTGGTGATGGTTCTCCATTTCCTGGTATATATCAGGATGTGTGTGTGTGTGTGTGTGTGTGTGTGTGTGCGCGCGTGCGCGCGCGCACACGCACACACACACACACACACACACACACCAGATCAGGGCTGGATGGGCCCTTGCTGATTCTCATTTTAGAAATGGGTAATGGACCATGGTGAGTTTGAGACTCGACCTGGAGGAGTTCCAGAGCAGTGGCTTCTCCATCCCTGGCCTTCACTACAGGAGTTTTAAGCCTCAGTCCTTTCCTCCTCTCTTTCACGTAGTCTCATCACTCTCATGGGGTCAGGGGGTACCCTCTGCTCCTGCTCACTTGGTGTGTTTCTTTCCAGCCATCCTGCTGTCCTTCAGCTCCTTAGTCTCCCTCTGAATCTTTGCCTTTCCAGCCTCCTTCAGGATAGCTGTGATGCTTCCCGGAGCTGTCAGCATAGCTATAGGTGGCCTTATCTTGCTCCCTGACCTTTGCTGTGTCTTGTCTATCTCCATGGCAGGATTGCAGGGTCCCTGAGGTGCTAGGCAGAGAGTGGCAAAAATGGTACCTACTTGAGAGTGGAGGAGGATATCAACCTCCTCGTCTGATCTACAGGGAAGATACCCAACACACCTGACTGCATCTTTTATTTTTATTTTTTTTACAAGTAGTATCTCCTGACTACTTTAAATCTGCATCTGGGATTCACAAGGACCCTATCTCCCCAAAGCAGAATCCCTGTCCAATGCAGTGAGCTAACTCTCAAAGGTATTTCACTTCCTGTTTCAGCAGGAAGAGACTTTGCCCTTAGCTCTGCTTATTGCTAAACACAGTCGAGGGACTTCCTGGGTCCCCAGGCTCCTACATGACTGATCCAGTCCATGAGTGCCTCTTATATCAGTGCCAAGGTGAGAAGGCAGGAAATCAGAAGGAGGAGTAAAGTTTGCATGTGCAATTTCCTCTTTCTTTATGTACTTCTGGGGAGCTAGATTCTGAGACAAGTCTCGCTGTTATGCGTGGGAGACACTTTGCCCCCTGTGGACTCTTCTTGCCTCCTTGGTTCAGAAGAAGATGCCCGATGACAGTGTGCTTCCCTGGAAGTATCTACTAATACATCTCCTCTTCTCCGTGATGCAGAGGGATAACTCAGTGAGAGGAGGCCTGTTTTCTGTTTATATGTAAGCGTTGGTGTGTTCAAGGACAGTGTGGCATGGCCCTTGATAGGTCCCCAGGAGGCTGCCAGTAACTCTGTCGGCTTCTCTCTGACACAAGCATGCTGATGTTTCAGGTTCCTCATGCTCTCCCTGGGGACACAGCTACTAGGAAACAGGACCTCTGCTTGGAGACCGAGTCTCCCAGGGGCTGATTGGTAACTGGAGGCTGAAGGACGACTCAAGAAAACCTCTGTAGAATGAAGCTGGCGTCATTTAAATCTAATATGCTTTTAACCTGATATTAGCCCTAAGGGACAGCTTCTTGAGTGTGTCCAAGCAGAGGATACCCAAAGCCCAGGGAGTGCCTGGTGCTCTGCAACAGGCCTTCTGCCCGGATGGTGGGTGAGGGCATTCTATTATACACATAGCACAGTTCAAACCACCAATCAGCTCTGCTTCTCCATGGCAACCACAAACAGCCTGAATGTTCCAGAGGCTATGCTGGCAGCAGACATAGACTCAGTGGCATGAAACAATGTCCTCATGACAAACATTGTCAAGTATGCAAACATCTCACTGTAGCTTCTGAGGAGAAAGCCATCCCAGGAAAGTCATGTGTAGGCAAGGAAGACGACTGACGGTCAGGGAATCACCATATAGTTGGGGCATGATCTCGGCATGATCCAAGAGCTCACAACTTACTGATATGACAGCTTTCCCAACAGAGATGAGATGGGAAGGGAAAGTGGGAAGGAATGGAGAAGCCACAACAGTGGGGAGCCCTAATGGAAAAACTCATGAGCTTGAATGACTTTAGTGTATCTGAATGAAATCATGTGCAGTGGGTGACGTGGCCTGCTTTTCTCCCTAGGCATTCACCAGCAAACCAAAGTTAGGAAAAGTGATGGCCAGAGGAAGCTGGTGGAGAAAGTCCACCAGGACACACCAAACACTCCATCTCTGATGTGGTAAACGATGACTTTAATTTACAAAGCAGATGAATACTAAATCTTCATGAAATTAAAAACTATATTATTTATGTGAGCGGAAACGGAAAATGTTCTCTAGCTAGCAGCAATCCTGCTTTGTAGGAGGGACACTAAAATAATTAAAACCACTCGTGCTTCAGTAATAAATAATGATAATAAATAAATGTCCTGACCTTAAGCGAAAATATAAAATTAAAACCCATTTGGTATGTAAATTCATTCAGGATGCTAGCGAGGCTCCCAGCCCAAGACGGTGTGGAATGGCGGGAGTGTTTGCTACATGAATTTTGAAAGGAAAATCAAAGAACAACAGCATTGTGTGTGTATCGACTCATTATTCTACTTTAATTCCGTCTAATGCTGTGTGGAGCCTCGAGGCTGGGACATTAATTTCCTGCATTTTCTGTTCCACCAATTCCTCATGGAGAGCAGCAGGAAAAACTTCACTCCTGGAGGCTGAAATCAGGAGAGGCCAGAACACGGCAGGAGAGGCAGGCAGAGAACGGAGGATTGGAAGGCAATTTTGACATGTTTACAGAGACCAGAGGAAAAGACATTGGCATAGCCTGGCAGGGTGCAGGCTACTGTGAACTTGGAGGGCTTGGACTACCAACCATCCAAGCAGAATGGGTCCAGGGCAGGAAGTGGTGATTTCAGGAAAATGGTGGTCAGTTCCAGATGGAGATGCCCCCACCACTCTCTGCCGAGTGCTGTACAGAGAAACTGCTGTATGTTCCAAGAAGCCTGCTCCTAAAGTCCTACCCACTCCAGGTCAGGCCAGCATAGTAAGTCACAGGGTAGTGTGCCCGGTGGAAAGCTCAGACCTTGTCAATCACTGGCTGATGCACTTGCCAGCAGGTTTCTCCTTTGAACTACCCTCCAAGGGCTGCTGCACACAGGCTTTCATTTCAGTCTCATAACTACCTTATGAGGTAGGGAAGAGATGCTTATTCTTTTCTGACAGTCAGGGAAACTGAGGCACTGAGCTCACAGTCGAGAAAGTGGCAGAGAAGTCAATGGAATCTTGTGCCAGGCCAGAGTTCTGCACAGTCAGAGACTTCTAAAGGAAGGACTGGGAGGGGGGTGGGGCTGAAAGGGAGCTTTGTTGGCTCCCCTTTTTTTGTAGCACCTAAGCGACTTGTATGTTTCAGATGTGGCCTGGTTCTTCTGTCCCTTATATTTAAACCGAGGGCCCTTTCCTAGAATTGTTTCTAAGCTAAGTAGAAAAAACAGCCCGTGGAGCCCTTTGCAATTGGGTGTTAGAGTCTGAGTTTTGGTTGTTGATGCAGACAGTAGACTCCCTGGACCACCCTGGCCCTGGCTTCATGTCCCTTGAGGGGTCTAGGGTCCACCTATTACTTCTCACCATTGCTACAAAGGAGTAGTGGGACATACCACCCCACAGGAAATAGAGACCCCAAACTCTGCTTTTCCAGGGGACCCAGAATCACCTGGAGACATAGGGCCTCAGGGAGAGGGAAGAGTCTGTACAACCACCCAGTAAAGACCATGATGCTTCAGTCTCCCAGGAAGAAAAGAATGGAAGAAACCTAACACGAGTCCTCCAGTGTCTGATTAACTCCCAATCATGCTGGGTTTGTTGAGAAAACCTTGGGCATTACTGATTTTCTGCATATCTGAGATGGGGAACCACTGACCAGTCCTGAATCATCCATCTCAGGGCCCCTGGGAACCGTAATGTTCTTTGTCCAACCAAGGATTCCTGGAAATCCCCTTCCACCAGAAGTCTAAAATAATCTCCAATTCTCTGGGGGTATTAAATGTCCTCAACCGCTTCTACCCTGTCATTGTTGTGTGACTACACAAAGAATACAAGGCCAAGACAGCCACAGTTCTTGCTTTGAGAACAACCATAGTGTCACTGAAGAGTCAGTAGGACCTTAAACCTACAATACCAAATTGTAAAAAAACTCATGAAAAAGGCTGTTAAGTGTGGGTGGGGAGATGGCTTAGTCCACAAAGTATTTCTGAGTTTCAGCCATAGAATCAATGTAAAAAACTAAGCCAGGTGTGGCAGCCCATGCTTTTTAAACCTGGTGCTTGAGAGGTAGAGAGAGACCCATCCCCGGAGTCACTGCCAGCCGGCCAACATATACTTGGTAAGTTTCAGGCCAGTGAGAGACTATGCCCTTGAAAAGGCATGGTGCTTGAGGAAGGACACATAAGAGGGTGGTCAACACAAGTATGAAAATATACACATGTCTACATGAGTATGCATGTGTGTGTGCATACACACACATACACAGAGACAGAGACACATGGAGACAAAGAGACAGAGATGGACAGAGACAGACAGACATATTTTAAGTCGAGTCAAATTCCCACAGCAAGCTGTGAGCAGGGAAGATGTCTACACCCCTGCAGGAGGGGTAGGAAGAGGGGACCAGAAGTGATGCCTGGGTGAGGAGTGAGGAACAGTACCAGGATCTCCAGGAGGAGGAGGAGGCTGAGATGTGAAGGGTCATGTCATGTGGGAGAAGAAGTAAGGCAAGTGCTCTTGAACCCCATGCTGATCCCAGAAAACAGAGTGTGGATCCTGGAGAAGGCTGGGATGGAGGTGGGGCAGGATGAAAGATCCAGGGACCGAGTTGCAGCTTTGTCCTTGCATCTGGCAGCAGACAGCCTGGCATAGACTACAACGTTCTTCCTGGTGCTGTGGTCTGAATGTTTCCCCTCAAGACTTATGCTTTAAAAAGATACCCTAAGGACTAGAGATTGGCTCAGTGATTAAGAGCACTTGCTTTTCTTGTGAAGGACCCAGGTTCGAGTCCCAGCACCCGCACAGAGGCTTACCATTTATTTGCTCAGGCACCAGGCATGCATGTGGTGCACAGACCTACATGCAGGCATAGCACTCATAGGACTAAAATAAATCTTAAAAAATTAAAAGAAAAACCTACCCTAAGGAGATAGTATTTGAAGGTGGGACTTTAGGAGGTGACTGTGTCAGTAGTGTGGAGGCTTCCTGAAGAGCATCAGGGCCCCATTGCCAGGTTTAGATGTACCCAAGAGATACCATATTAGAAGGGGAGGATTTTTCTCAGACAACAACTGTGCTGATGTCTTGAACTCTCCAGTTTCTAGAACCATGAGCAATAAATGTATGCAATTTATAAATGATCCAGCCTAAGGTATGCCATAGCACAAGGAAGGGGCTAACACTCCCAGATATCCAGACAGCTCCATTATTTGTTGAGTCCCAACCTGACTTCTTACCTTGGCATCTCTAACTGCTTTTCCCAGGTTAGATTTTCATCTTCCCGACAGTTTTTATGTTTTTCAGATTTATTTTTATTTAAAAAATTATATGTAGGGGTGTGTGTGTCTGTGTATGTGTGTGCACATGTGAGTGCAAGTACCTTCAGAGTCCAGAAGAGGGCGCTGGGTCCTCTAGAACTAAAGTTACAGTAGGTAGCTATGAGCCAGCAATGCTGGTGCTGGGGTCTGAACTTAGGTCCTTTGTAGTATCTACTTTAAACAAGACCTGACATTGTTTTCTACTTTTAAAAATCTTAACTGTCTCTGTTTACTATCAAGAAAGCGCTATGCAAAGGAGAGAGGTTTAGTTCCATTTCAGTTCTCAGTGCACTAAAGAAATACTTACATAGGGTCTGAATAGATAAACAAATGTCCCATCATAGTTCCACCCCACCTTTGCTGAACAAAGAACACTGTTTGCTGCTCACTCACGGTGATGCACCCTGCTAGCCTGGCTCTAGGCACAGGCCATTGAAGACATGAGGACCTAGAAGGGCAGTGGGCTTCTAGAAGGTTAATAGCAGACACTGCCCCTGAAGCCCAGGACTAGAGAGAAAGTTTAGCCTCTCTGTGGGTGGGGATCTCAGCCTGGCCACCTTCAGGTACTCTAATAGGTCTGGAGAGGAATGTGGGGTGTGGGCGACATGCCTGGAGTGTGGATGGAATTTATTGTACTAAAGGCTTCCTGAGTTTTTAAGGTCTTGAATAGCAACACACATACTTTTGTGGGGGTAGATATATAAAAACACCCCAATCAAAACCCACAGGAAACGGCCTGGGGCAAGCTGGAGGTGGAGCATGAAATGCACAGAATACATGGGCCAGAGCCTGAACAAACAGAGAGGGAGAAGGGCCAAGCCAAGCCAGGGCCTTCTAGAGAAACCAGAGTTTAGAACATTGGATTTTAACTTCAGAATGTGAGTTTCCTCACTGTTACCAGGGCAGGTAAAACATAAGAGAAACACTGAATAGAAAAAGGTGGTAAGGCTCAGCCAACCCAGACAGGCCTGCCATAGATGCATGTGAGTCTCCTGCTCTCTCTATAGCAGTTCTCAACCTGTGGGTTGTGACCCCAACAGGGGTCACACATCAGATATCCTGCATATATTTCCATCATGATTCATAACAGTAGCAAAATTATAGTCACGAAGTAGCAATGAAATAATTTTATGGTGTGTATGCATGTGTGTGTGTGTGGGGAGGGGGTCACCATAACTTAGGGAACTATGTTAAAGCATGACAGCATCAGGAAGGTTGAGAACCACTGGTCTAGGGGCTTGTGTTCTTTTAAAGGGAGAGGCTTAAATAGGGGGCCTCCCTTCAGCAGAGCCAGCTGGGCTCTCCCAGAATGCCAGCTGCATGCCTGTGCATATTATCATCATATGGTAGAGACCAGAATGGATCTTGATGGCTGTACAGTGTATACAGCCGTGCATAGCAGTCTCTTTTGTCCCATTCTTAGATATGATCAGCACCCCCCTTAAAGATTGTAGAGTCTTAAATTGGGGGGAAGCCCTTCAGAGAATTGCTCTGGGTAGCTGGGGTAGTAGAGTTAACTTCTGCATTTGCAATGTTCAGATAGCTGTTTGAGTTGGCCCATCTTTGCTCAACTCAGAATTTTCTCTGAGGGAGAGTGGAAAAAGCCTGCCACCCAACCCATACCCCTTCCAGATCCCAAATGTGCCTTCTGTCCCCTGACCCTTCTGTTATGGCTAACAGGTGACAGGAACTCTTGTCTGGGGTCCTGGGGCCAAGGCTGCTTACCCCAGCCCACACTAAAGCCATCCTGTCAAAGAGGTTACCATGTTTTGCAGAGTGGAGCAGAACTGAGCTGGGGCAGTCAGGGAGGGCAGGGATCCAGAGCAATTCTGGCCCCCAAGCCACCACTCTAGGGGCATCACGCAGACTCAGGCTCTTCTTGGCCCTGCAGCGCTCCCACAACCCTATTAATAGCTCAGCTACAAGGCCTGACTTCTTCAGAGTTTCCATTTCACTTGCACTAGATCTGGCTGTCCCGGTGGGGACAGCTTCCTTGCAAAAACAAACAGCAGAATCAATATTTCTTTCACCAGGGGAGGTGTAGGGTCTGCGGACTGTAGGCCAGGCCTGTTTTTACTTCTCCTGGCCGGGGCCTGAGCCTGGGAAGGGGAAGCAAAGGCCACCAGGGCACTTCCTGCCTCAATCCAGTAATCTGATTGCATTAAATTTAGCACACATTGACCACTCATCTTCAAGGCCAGGAGGAGACAAGGATGAGTAAGATGTACCCTGGGTCTGGGAGTACACACGGAATCAGGAGATGGGTACAGGAGACAAGACACATAAACCAACAGCTACAGTGTACCGTGGAAGCGGGCAGTTAGGATACAGCTGGAGACCCAGAGGCTGTAGTACCTGGTCTCTAGGCACAGTTCTCCCCTTCTGCATGCCTAGCCAGAGCATTCCTAGTGAGTCAGTTTCCCTGGGGTTGGGGGTGGGGGTGATGTGTGGTCCATGTTGTGTGTATGTGTGTATTCGTTGTGGGTAGCGGTGGGCAGACAGGGGTGGGGAGGTGGGGGATTACGATCTCTCTCTGCCTCTGCTCTGGCCTCCAGAGCATCTGCCAGTGGGGCCTGGACAAGCCCTGAATACAAACCTCAGTGAATAAAAGGTCCTGGGGGAGCTGGTTAAAGATACAAATCTTGGCCGCAGCCCAGGAGATACAGAATCAATAAACACTGGTATGTCTGAGGATCTGACTATGAGAGGAACACCCTGAGGGGCCTGGGAGTACTTGGATCAGGCCGGACTGCGACTTCTGGGGCAGAAGTCTGGGGAGAGCTGAGAGAACACTGTGTGGAGACTGACCTGTGGGTGTGGCACATGCCTCTAAGGCCCAGACAGCCCAGGGGATGCCTCTGAGGCACCCAGTGGAGTTGAAGGGGACCAGTAGAGGCTGTGATGGCACTGAGGCCTATATCCAATTGTGCCAGGGTCCCCTTGACAAAGAGGGGAGACAAGGATGACCTCACTTGACCTCTACCCACTCAGCTCTGTTCCTGGCTAGTGTGGGGATTATGGCAGGAGGATGGGGGACATTCTGCACCAAAGGCCTGAGTGCAGGGGTCAGAGCACTCCTCGGAATGGTGGCCGCCTTGTGAGAGGTCATTCTGCTTCTGACAGGCTGGGTGGGCCACCACAGGATATGTAGGACAGGTATGGTGAAATACAGAGGGCAGGTCAGGATCCATCGTAGGAAAAGTATCTAGGAAAAACCTGCTAGAAGCCAACTGAGGGAAAAAAATCCCAGAGGGAGCAGATGGGGAGGTGTGTGATTGTGTGCGTGTGTGTGTGTGTGTGTGTGTGTGTGTGTGTGTGTGTGTGTGTGTGTCACAGGCTATTCCAACCCAAGCCCCCAAATTATCAGTCAATAAAAACAAAACCCCTTTCCCTTCCCATATGTCAGGATTCAATGGGGAGCAGTGATGAGGAGGACCACACAGACTTTAGACCCCGGACACGGAACAGCTTAGCCGGCATGTTTTAGGATAATAAAGGAATCTAATGGAGAATGCTTCCTTCCCCCAGAGCTCCGATTAAACTCTGGAATATGGGTGACACGTACGCTGCCGAGGACACAGCACAGTTAGAATTCTGCCAGCAAACATTCTAAAATATTCATGAAACATGGGACCAGGCCTGACTGTTAACATTGCAACTGGTTCCCTCCAATGGAGTGACAAATGGGCACCAAGCACTGTCATCTGTCCCTTTGATCTTTCCAGGTCCCACCAGGGAGCAGAGGGTAGAAGGGGGTGGGGGCAGGGAGGCTAGTGGGGAGGGAGAGGTCTTCATGGTACTGGTGGCCTCTGTCTCCTTGCAACAAAGTAAGAGAATGGGTGATTTCTTCAGACTATGAGGTAGAGTCATTGATCTTTCCACTCTCTCCATCAGAGATTAGAGGGGGCTTCCCACACCATACACTAACCTTTGTGAACACAGCATTGCCATATACACAGACCTCTTGCAATGGCAGGGGAGAAAAAGGAAAATGTCTTAGGGAAAAAGAAAAAAAGCAAATTGGCCTTTGAGAGAGAGTGGGGAGAAAAGCACGCGACAAGATCCTGACTGCTTGGGTTAGGAGCATCACTGGAGTGTCTCACCACGCTGAGAGGGAAGCACCGTGCAAAATTGCTGCAATTTAACAGGGCGGCTAATTAAAAGGAGCGGCATAAAAGGCCTTTTCTTTCTAGGCTAAGTTTTACATCTTTCTGTGCAGGGAATCAAAAGTATGACAACATGAGGACAAAGAGCTATATCCCCCAAACAATGAGAAGTGGTACAACAGCCACTGAATTAGTGGCCTGGTATCCTTCGGTCCAGTGTGAGTGGCTGAGGTGCATTGTTGCAGTGGTGGCTTTAGAGGGTGGGGTCACAGGGAGGAATGAGACACAGTGGGTATCCACGGCCGATGAAGGATGGAGTCTAGGCTAAATGAAGTACCATGTGTACAGAGAGAGAGAGAGAGAGAGAGAGAGAGAGAGAGAGAGAGAGAGAGAGAGAGAGAGAGAGTTCCTTGTGGCCATGGAGAAGAGGCACTGAAAGAGCAGCTCCCCAAGCATAGGATACTATTCTCCCCATCACACTGGCTAATTTGCTGAGGTCATTCCATAGTTCTTTGTGTGTGTGTGTGTGTGTGTGGGTTCTGCATGTGTATGGGGAATGCATGTGTGCAGAAGCTGGAAGTCGATCTTTGTGGGGTTTTTCAGAAACAGGTTCTCTGATTGGTCTGAGGCTGGCCAATTAGACTAGGCTAGCAGGCCAGGTGGACCCAGGATGGCCGGTCTCTATCACTGGTAGTTCAGGCAGACACATCACCGTGGATTCTGGGGTTCAAACTCGGGTCCTCATGCCTGTGGGGTAACCACTTTTTCCACTGAGCCATTGCCCAAGACCACATTATGCCCTTTGACAATGACAACCTTTTGAATGAGGTAGGGGCTGGGGGACAGCTGCACTGGCTATAGAATTTCCTTGTGGGGGAGGGGATAAAGGTCTTTTGGAAGTAGACAGCATTAATGGTGGCCTAGTCACCTGGAAGTTCTAGGGGACACGCTGAATCATATACTTTCATTTTATGTGTAGTTTAGCATAACCGAAAACAAACCCAAGGTTTTCTGAGGTCACTGTGCATGCGTGAGAGTTGCCCCAGCAATTCCCAAGCCCGGGGTTGTTTTGGGGGGAGGTTGTTCCTAGAAAGGTCAGTTGTTCCCGTCCTGTGCCACACAGTTCTGTCTCTTGGCTGGCCAAAAGGTTGAAGAAGCCTATGGGGTCACATGGCAGCCATTGCCTCCAAAGGCCACCAGGCAGTGTTTTTTGCAGCATAGCCTCCTGAGCTCTGCTTGGTCTAATTTTAAACTTTTTCCCATGGCAAAACCACTCCTGCTTCTGAGAAGGGGCTGCGACTGCGCAGAAGTTCATTTCTGGGAGGGTGACTGGTGGCTTGGCACTGTCTTCTTTCCATCACGCCTTGAAGCCTCTTAAAGTGCTACCCCCTCCTGTTCCCAGTTACATATGGGCCCCTCCCCTTGGCAATGGAGTTCACTAACCCAAAAATCTGGGCAGGCTGGCAGGGGTGGGGCAAGGAGTGGGGAACAGGGGAAGAGAAAAGAGGGGGTGCAATAGACAGCTCTGGCAGAGACAGAGTCCAGACCCTTCCCTTGAGTTCAAATGTAGCCACCTCCTGGCCTTGAACTCCTTAGTGCCGCCCCCTTCCTGTGACTGTGCAAATGTTTAGCTTCACCTCCATGCAGCCAGCAGCCAGCAGCCGCCAGTCCATCTGTTAACATGCTGGCCAGACTGGGGCCTGGTGGCATCGAAGTGACCCAGAAGTAGGTCTAATCCTCTCTTCTAAATGTGCTTAATACCATCGATAATCTTGTCACATAAATCTTCTGGTTAGCAGTGAGCAGCAGCTATCACCACTAGACTCCAAGAATCTTTCAGGAAGGGATTCTGCCTCCTGCCATCTATCTCCTTTCTTATAGCCATCTCAGCTGCCATGTTGCCGGGCACTTGGGAGAACCGCCCTGACCTTTCCGGGCTCATCTCCCAGAGCAGCTGCTTGCCGATGAGGCCAACTAAGCCCAGTTATTCCCTCATTCCTGAGCTTTGCTGAGGCCCTGCTAGGCATCTTTGGCACATGTGGACTCCTCTCATGGCCATATCTTTTGTGGAGTCTGGTACCATGCTGGGAGTAATGTTTTTGGTGATGGTGGTATTGGGATGCGTGTGCAGGAGCACACATATATGTAAGTAACTATGTGTGTGCGATCATAGTACAGCCTCAGATATTCTTCCTCAAGCATTGTCTACCTTGTTTTTTTGGGACAGGAGGGATCATTGGCTTGGAACTTGTCTGGTAGGTGAAGGTAGCTGGTCACTTAGCCCCATGGACTTCTTCTTCCTGTTTCTCATGTCCTCTCGTGTCCAGGATCACAGGTTTGTGCCACCATGTCTTTTTTTTTTTTTTTCCATGTGGATTCTGGTACCTAATTCAGGTTCACATTCTTGCAAGGCAAATATTTCATTGACTGAACCATGCCCCCATTGTGCTTTCTAGACAAAATGCTGTTCCCATCTCAATTTCTTTATCTTCCCCTAACTCCAGTGACACCTTTGGCCTCTGTGCTCATGGTACCTCAAAAGCTGTGCTTCAGTCTGGTCAGTTTGGAGTTAACAATGTCATCAAAGACTTGGCCAGAATTCATTGTCCATACCTTCCTCCAAAGATACTAAAGCCATTACATTACTTCCAAGACTTGAATTATTAGTGTGAACACTGGGTAATCTCAATACTATCCAAATGCAAGACACACCACACCCAGGGTGCCTGTCTTCTAACTCCCAGTGGGCAAATCCAGGTGTGTGTGTGTGTGTGTGTGTGTGTGTGTGTGTGTGTGTGTGTGTGTGTGTATGATGCCTTCCTTCAGGGCATAATACACAGCTGTGCTGGCCAGTCCTGAGTGGCTAAAGAGCAAATACCCTGTGAGCAGCAATGATGCCTGCCCTCCCATGGCACTGGGTCAGCTACAGCTGGGTAAACAAGTGAGCTGCAGTCTAGTTCCATGCCCAGACTCCAGGAGCACTGGGCAAAGACATATCACAGATGCTAAAAGCCGACAGAAGTCTGCGTGGCATCCTACATCTCCTGCAATAGGCCCCTAAGGCCTGGCTGACATTTGGGTCCAGTTTCCTCTAGGCAGGTGTGTGTGCATGCTAAGGCCTTCTGTACCACAGAGGACCCACCCTGGATCACGGACATGCTTCCTCTGGTCGCTGAGCAGGGAGCAGGTGGAAAGATCCCACTCAGGGACAAATTGTAATGGGAGGAGTGTCATGTCCACAGACCCACCACATTTTTTCCCCTTTTCATTCCAGCGTTAGAGAGACGCACAGATGGTGGCAAAGAGAATTTTACTGTGAACAACCACAGTAAAAAGAGACAAGTGGTCAGTGTTTAGAGCTTTTGTTTGGCCTGTGTGGTGTTTTGATTTCAAGAACTTCCTTGGTGGCTCTCTCAATTTGACTGGGCACTAGAGTCTATCCAGGTCCATCTTCTCTCTCTGACACAGCAAAAGATCCCACCGAGGGCTTGCTGTAAATGGAGGCTATGTGGAAGTCTCACCCACCCCCACTCCCTGCTTTGTATCCTTTAGCAAACTATACACAGAGGTGACGCATGAGCCCTTGACATTTCCTGAGGGACACTGTTGTGGGTAGTGAGGGGTATCTGCCAGTGGTGCAGTTTTCTGTTTTAATTGCCCTTTGGAAGGCTGCCAAATTGGAGTCCATATGTTCCAGGAAGCAGGCACACAGTCTGTAAGAAGCCAGTGAAAACATCCCACGTGGAGGGAAAGGTTGCAGGTGTTTCATTTCCACACAGCAGTGGGCAGGCCTTCAGGTCATCTGCTCTGGGCATGAACTCACAGCCCTGCTCAGGAGCTCTACTTCGGCCCGATAATTTCCTAAGGCTGCTGTAATGAAGGACCATGGATTGGGTGCCTCAAAAACAGAGTTTTATTCTCTTATGGTTCTGGGGGGGCCAGAAGTCCAAAGTCAAGGAGTTGGCTAGTCTAGATGCCTTCCCAGAACTCCAGAAAAGAATCCTTCCCTTCTCTCGGCTCCTGGTACCTCCTGTACTCTACTCTGTCTCTGCCTTCACATGGCATCTTCCATCAGCTACTACACCAATCCACCTGGTTTTCTTATAAAGCCCATCTTTGCATCAGGACCCATCCAGTTAAAGGTGATACCCTCACCTTAATTAGACCTGTCAAAGCCCCACCTCTAGCAGAAATAACTGACGGCAACCCTTTGAAGGCTGACAAGCAGTACTGAGGACAATAAAGGCATCTCCCCTTCCAGTTTTCACAGCCAAGAGGAAGATGGATCTGATTCCTGAGCCAGATGAGCCAGGGAGGTGCCCTGAGGTCATGGCTAAAGAACCTAGAAGGATGGGTATTGAGGGGCTACTATTTAATCTACTACAATGTAGCAAGTTACCGAAAGGAGAGTATTATAATACCCACACTCTGCTTTGTCATTCATTTGAATATTACAAAGAGGAGTCAAATTTCTTTGAAATCGGCCCATCCTAAAATACAGCTCTGTTCTCTGAGTGGGATCAGGGCACTGGGAAACCTCTGCACACTCACAGGTGAGGCAAAAGGCGGGTGTAACATGGAGCACAGACCTCCCTCTACTGGCTACTGGTGTTCCTAGAAGGTCCCCAATGGTGGAAAACAGCCCAGGACAGCTGACAAAGCTGTTGCGAGTCCACTAAACCTCCCACTCTGTTCCCTTGAGCTATAAGAACCTTGGGCCCTCTCACCTACTCCTAGCTGAGTGTTGGGGCTTAGAAATGTTAAATAACAATAATAATAATAACACATCTGAGTGTGACGCTTTAATAGCCGATCTATCATTTTCCTACTTTATTTCGGAGACTTTAAGAATGGTGCCCTTCCTGCACAAAACATCAGGGTGCATTTATATTAAAAAATGAAACTAATTAAAATGTTTGAAAACCATAAACCTCCCCACTGTAAAACAGCAGCAGCCCTATTTTTCCAGGCTAAAAAGATTTTTCTTCCTCATTTTGTGGTCTGCTCGGATGAGCAAACTACTGGAGTGGGAAGGCTGGAGGAAGTACAAGGAGAACCACTCCCGTGCGAGGCCTCTGGTGAATGCTGGCACTAAGGAACAGCTCCATGCTTGGTTGGCACCATAGGGGTGAAGGTGTGTGTGTGTGTGTGTGTGTGTGTGTGTGTGTGTCTGCGTGTCTGTGTATGTTTTTGTGTGCGCCTGTGTGTATGTGTGTGTGCCCATTGTATGGTGCATCTCTATGTTATAAGTGAGCTCATTCTCCAATATTAAAGTTGACTTCATACAGGTCCCACTCAATCGGGCCAGCTGTGAGAACCTGCTAAGTGAAGTAACTATGAAGCCTGGCTGAAAATGTGAAGGAAGAAGGATCCAAGATGATGGGAGGGAAGACAAGCTGAGCTGGGAGATGAAGACCTTGGATCCTTGGATGAACATCAGCTATCATCTGTGAAGGGCCAAAGCAGGGTCAGGCTGTACCCCAGTACAAGAGACAGCAGATGCTGTCCTAAGAACCCGAGATCATTGAGGTCTGAATGCTGATTTTTTTAAAAAGGGAATTCATCCACAAGGCAAGATTTGTGTTTCATTTACAGTCACTGCCATCACTAGCATATATTGGCTACTTACTGTTGGCCCAGCAATCGGCTAGACTTTCTGCCTGACTTTTCTTGAATACACCCGAACCTCCTAGGAGGTAGTGTTTTTGTTGTCCTCAGTTTGGAGATGAGCAAGATAAAGCCCAGGATGATGAAGCAACTAACCAATGGCAGGAACCCCAGGTTTCCTGACCTGACAGTCTATGTTCTTTTTGGACACCTTTCTTTTGGACACACACCCATTCCAGATCACTTGTGCAAGAGCCAATATGTGCAGCTGGTGCCCAGCAGGGAGTGAGTGTGTGTGTGTGTGTGTGTGTGTGTGTGTGTGTGTGTGTGAGAGAGAGAGAGAGAGAGAGAGAGAGAGAGAGAGAGAGAGAGAGTATGTGTGTGTGTGTGTGTGTGTGTGTGCACATGTGCAAGCAGAGGTGAGAGACAAGGCTTGGGGATGTCAGTACAAATCTATTAATTGGGTTATAAAGAAGGCTGATGGAAGATAGGAAGCTGGGAGATGCTCTCTGTCCCTTTGGTGAGATGAACTATGCAGCAGGAGGAGAAATGGAATGGATGATGGAGTACAGAAACAGTGGAAGGTGGCCTTTTGTTAGTTGATGGGCAGGAGTGAGGACACTGAGGGAGAGGGAAGAGTCCAAGTGAGATGCCTCCTGGATTACACTGTCAGGTAGGTGGTGGGCCTTGCCACCGAGCCAGGCATATAGTGGGAAACTTAGATGTAGGGTCAGACATAGAACTTGTCTCTGGGCATATGACAAAGGAAGCTTCACATAAATATCAGGGAAAAGAATTGGAAACTAGAAGAATGGGCTTTGAGAGATCAGTCCAAGTTCAAACCTCATCTCCCACATTTTGTAAGTTTCAGAGCAAGTTCCCAGGCTTTCTGAGACCCCATTTCCCAGTGGTTTTTCAAGACAGGGTTTCTCTATGTAGGTTTGGAGCCTTTCCTGGCACTAGCTCTGTAGACCAGGCTGGCCCCAAATTCACAGAGACCGGCCTACCTCTGCCTCCTGAGTACTGGAACTAAAGGCGTGCGCCACCACTGCCCAGCTCATTTCCCAGTGTTAATGGGGACACTTTCCACATGGAATTGTTGTAAGAGTTCAGATAAAATGTGTAAAGCTCCTAACATAATATCTGGCTCTGAAAATGCCTTTAAATAACAAGATAGAAGAGAACAACAACACACAACTATAATCACAACCACTAACACAGAACATGGGTTGGAAGCTGGGACTACTGAGGACATGGGTTTTGGATTTGAGATGGTGAGAGAGAGTGTGTGGATGATCTCTCATTTCATGGAAGCATAGCAATTGTTTTGCAAAATGCCTTAGTTTGGGATTCCTTTAATCAGAGAGGTGCTATGTGCTTTTCAATACAGATTTGACTTATGTGCAGTCAACTGGCTGCTCCCCCCATGTGGTCACAGAGAGAATAAGAGGCAGCCATGGAGCTGCTCAGAAATGAGACCACCACCCAAGAAAGGCTGAATGCGATTTCAGAAGTGCACAGCTATTTCTTTTCTTTTTCTTCTTCTTTTTTTTAGCAAGGCGAGTGGATTTCCATGACTACACCTTCTACCTACAATTCAATGTGATCATTCAACACATATTTACTGAGCACACAACAGGCAAGTGTGAGGTATGAGCAATTCAAAAACCTAGGAAGACAAGGTCTTTTGTCTCAAGGACCTACATTCTGGAGGGAGACAGATGAGTAGAGGAGAAGGTCACACGATGAAGGCCATGGTCAAAATAACAGACTACAGAGTACATCTTAGACACGATTGTCAGAACTTTAAATTATTTAAGCACCCCTGCAACTCAATGAAATCAACAGGACCGCCATTTCATTTTATAGAAGAGGAAACCAAGCCCTCTAGAGAGCAAACCAACAGACTAAAGTCACATAGTGAGGATACAGAGGAATGGGGACTCAAACTTGGGTCATCTTATTGGTCTGGGCTACTGCCCCATCACTGTGTAGACAGAGGTGTGCTAATTACTTACACAACTGGTGTGCGTGCAATCAGTATCCCCACTGGGACTGGCTGATGTGATGGGCTAACCAACTGATCCTTCCATGCTGTGTGTACAGAAACTTGTTGGACCTGACTGCCTTCCTGGCATTGGCCACCTCCTCCTCCTTTTGTAGCCCTCAAGCATGCCATCAGACAGAAGTCAAAGGGGAAATTGTGGAACAAACAACATGACAAGGTGGAAACATGCCATTTACTAATGCTGAGCTGTTTCAGTATTGGAGCCCCTGGATGAGGATAGCAGACACAGAGTGTTCTGAACAGTCAAAGTCAAAAACTGTGGTGGGCATATACCTGGAACTCCCTCCCCTATTCTCTCAGGTTGGCCATGGGATACCTCTGCTCCAAGCCAAGTTCTTGGATTTGTTAATAAAAGATGGAGCCTGGCCCCGTCCAAGGAGCTATGGTTATTTTTATGGAGCCATGTGGTAACATCATGGCCTGAGCTAACATTGAGAATCCCAGTGAGACACTCAAAGCTGCCTTTCAGCTGTGGGACAAGACACACAGACAAAAGGTAATATAGCCCCCAGGCTGGGAGAGCAGGGCTGAGGAGCACACCTGAAAATGGGTGTTGGCCAGCCAGAGCCCATCCGCCAGGGGTGAAGTTGCTGGTACATGATTGATAACCTGGCTTTGTTAGAGCTCTAGTCCTTGTCACTCAGGAAGCCAGAAGTGGGCCTGGGGTGGGAAGGCAGCTGCTGACTCTGTGATGGTCTTAGAGCCCACCTGGTTGCCAACTGTGAAACTAATGTTGTTCCAGGGATGAGAGACAAGGGACATGGAATAGCTGGACTTCCCAAGATTTGGCAAGAAAGACAGTCTAGTGTTGGATGTGGCAGTTACTAATTTCTGTCGGGAGGAAGCAAACGTTCATTTTGCAGAGCCTGCAGACCTGCCAGGTGTGTATCTTCCCTGCGGTCCTGTCAGATCAACAGGCTCCATCAGCCTGGTGGGGGAAACTGCTGGGGCCTCAAAAATGGATCATCCCAAATTTCGAGCACCGCTTTCTTCCTCAATTATTTACAAGGAACATGATGCGCTGTAATGGAGTCTAATTCACAATGTGTTTTAACGCTTTTATAATACAATATTCTCAACATTCTCCCCGAATCTTAGCAGATGACAAGTTGCCACTATTGAATTCCCATTAATATGAATTACGGGCACAATATATTTTGCCCAGTATAATTTCCTCAGCCTAATATTTTGAGGGAATGGAAATCACGCCCTTAGCATATTTCTGATGGAGGCAGTAATGATGGAGAAGAAAGTTGGTTCTTTTGCCAGGGTGGGTGTTAGATAGGTGTGCTGGGTAGAAGGCAAGATTCTAGCATCCTGGATAGGGAATCTTTCCTCCTCCATCATTTCCTTCTCAGAGTCAGACTCGTTATTAGAACTTGGGAAGATTCTACCCTAAGTAGAGCAGTCCTGCATCTCAATCTCAGACATAGGACTCAGATGTGGATGTCTCAGGCCAAGGTCCAGAGCTAGGTGGACCCTTGCTGGCCACACAACCCTGGATATCAAATGACTTCTCAGAGATTATGTGAGAACGATTACAGCACTGACCTCATATACTTGTGTGGTCACAGTGTCAACAGGCAAAAATCACTGAGAACTGTGGTTAGCTCACAGCAAGCATTCAGCAAATACCAGTGACAGAGAAGATGGTAGTGGGACAAACCCAGGGGCACATTCTGGGTCTTGGCTGGTTGGCTGGCACTCTTAATTAGCTCCTGAGATAGGGTTTCTAAGATCTTGGGGTCAATATGTTCACTGCCAGGGAGCCTCTCGAAGATGGTGAGGTTGTAGCCACCCACACACATAGTACAGCTGAAGCTCCTGGCGGTGCTAGAGGTATTGACCCTGAAAACATAGTCTATGATGACGCTAGCACTCTCCTGAACCTTCCTGCCTCAGGGTCTGACTTTCCTACTGTGCATGGTGCCAAGGGCCTCTTGAGCAGCTGTGGTTATGGAAGATAAATCAGGGGAGCTGAGAGTTTTTCTCCTCTGGCCCATCACCTCAGGGAAGATATCAAGATGGCCCAGCCCAGGAAGTTCTCCCAGGGCTGGGTCATCTTCTAGCCCATGCCTCAGAACTCCAAGCTAACTCATGATGGAACTAAGCTACCAAAACCTAGAAGCAAAACATCTAACCATCCAGCCTCGAATGACATCTTGGAACAAAATGTATATAAAGAAACACACACACACACACACACACACACACACACACACACACACACACACACACACACACACACTCCAGGCATCCTGTACCTGATCAGTGTCTATGCTGCTGTATGTGAGCTGCATATAAGAAAAAGGTGTATCCTGATCAGACAAGTCAAAGAGAACTGCAGCTGGTATCCAAGGGGTGTGGGGCTGGGCCATAGAATCTCACCCATATTTTGGTCCTATGCAGGCTTGTTTTAGATCACCGAAGAACGAAATGAGCTGGGCCTTTAGATGATGTCCCTAGCCTTGGAGGAAGATGGTCAATAAATGTTTATCCATTTAGTTGCTCACTCAGCATTTTCCCGTGTGTTGCATTGGGCTCAGTCTCAGCTCCAGGGCAAGGCTGCCCAGAGGTGTGTCTGCTCTCTTGGGTTATTGTGGGCAAGAAACAGTTTGTCTTCTCTCTCAAGTGAAGGCAATGACAATGCTGTTGAGGGTTAGAGTGGGGACTAAAGGACAGGATGTTGGCCAAGTACTAGAAGTGCTTGGAGCAAAGCAATTATTGCACGAGTGCTATAATAAGACTAGGTCATGTGAAAAGCTGCACAGAGGGCAGGAAGATGGTAGAGAACTTACTGTACAAAAGTGAAGGCCTGAGTTTGCGATTCCCAGAACACATGGAAAGCTGGACATGATAGCAACATGCCTGTAATCTCTCCTGTCGTGATGTGGCACAGTTCCTGGACACTCATAGACCAGCTAGCCTGGTATATTGAGAACAGCAGCAGACCTTGGCTTAGGTGGAAGGTAAGAACTGACACCCCAAAATTGTCTTCTGACATCTGTGTGGCATGTATGCACCCATATACACACAGGATATGCATGTGCATTTACACACACACACACACATACACACACACACACACAGAGAGAGAGAGAGAGAGAGAGAGAGAGAGAGAGAGAGAGAGAGAGAGAGAGAGATGCAGTGAACTGTGAGCAAGTAGGAAAACCATCTGAAGAAAATGTAAATGTTTAAGGAAAAGGTTGTAATGCCAGGATTGTATGTGCTTTGGGAGAGATGGAGGACCTGAAGAAAAGAGATGCTTTAAAGGTATAAAATCCCTACCACCAACGTCACTCATCATCTGGATGTGGGTACCAACACTGGGCCAAGAAGCTTACCATGTGGTCCTGCCTTCTTCATTCCCATCATAGGCAGCTCCAGAAACTACTCTCTGTTGGGCAAATGGCTGCTCCACCACAGTTCTTTGATTAACAGATGGGTAAAGATGATGTAAAAAGCATTCATCCTCCCTTGCCCAACGGTAGAGGCATATGAATGAATAAATGCACACATAAGTTCATTCATTCTGTTCTCAAACAGGTACTGAGAACCTTTCCATGAAAGGAGACAAATGAATATGTACTATATGGTTATTCTAGTAGGAACATAGCAATACAGCTATAGGAATGAGAGAAATAATAGCAATTTTCTTCACCACTGATGTAGCCATACTTAGGCTGTCATACTTAGAATAGGAAATCTGGGCAGACAAGTAAAGGAATGAAGATTCTAGGAAGAAGAAGTGGCAAGTATAAAATCCCTGGGGCATAAGAGATCTTTGTAGGGTTGAGGAATTGTAGTCTGAGGTGTGTGTGTGTGTGTGCGCGCACACGCGCGCACGCGTGGGTGTTGGGAGATTTCCTCAGAAGCAGATTCTCCCTAAGATTAAGATGGCAGCAAAACCATGCTATGACACTGGCATTTGGGAAGTATCTGGAAGCGAACTTCCTGTATCTAGCAGTGGGTACAGGGTGGATGACAGGGAGTGAGTGCTCACAGTAGCCACTGCAGCTGTTTTGGTGGCTCCTGTTTCAGGTGAGGTCTAGGTGATGGAGGGATTCACAGCTGACTATTCCTTGTGAGCCACCCTTACAGCAGAGGCAGTTTCCATTCATGTATTTCTTAGCCTATACACACCAGAGTCCCTGAGACATGCTGCACTGTGACTCCAGTGTCAGTTTTCTGGAATGTTCCTGCTGTTTTCCATCCCAGTGTGTTGGCTCCATCCTCAGGCTCACAGTATGATGGCAACTCCAAGTCAGGTCATTGCATCCAGAAATGACACAATCCAGAGGGAAGAGTGATTTTTTCTTGGGACTCTTCTTCAAAGGCAAGAAAAGCTCTCCCAGAAGCCCTCAGGATATATTGGCCAGCACTGGGTCACATGACCCTTGCAAAACTCAATAAATGTGCAGGGACAACAGGATCACATAACCTATTTTAGAATCACTGTAAACCCAGCTGGGACTGGGATCTTGATCTTAGACCTAGGCATTAGATAGGTAGATGGAGAGAGAATAGACACTGGGCGGGTGACGAGCAACATCTGCCATAGACAAGGATGAGACCCCTGAGCTTGTCACGATTCCACCCCCAAGTCCCATCCCTCCTACCTGCCAGAGAACCACTTCTGACCTGATGCCAGGATTCTTTAAGCAGCAGGTCAAGAACTGAGGCCATGCTCTATGCCAGTCTGCTCCTTAGTCAGGTGAATCTCATTTAGCTGCTTTTCCAGGCTATCTACAAGCTATCAGTGCCACATGTGGTCCAGGGCTAGATAGACTGGAAGCACCAGTTATACCCTCTTGTTCAAGATGTTCAGTTTCAGTATGGAAGGTACTGTGTCTTACCACAGCCAATGGGAAACACGCTTGTGCCCCCCCCCCCAAGAACAAAAGAGGACAAGAGTAGGAGGACAAGGTGATTGAGTAACCCAAGACACTTGGAGCCTCAGGAGCAGGTGTGGGTGGCCAACAGGAGCAGTTTCCCAGAGGTGGGTGGCATCTAGCAGCTAATCGTTCAAGTCAGGGTGCAGGGACAGACTGGCTCCTGTCTCCCACACACGCATCTAGCTCCAGCCCCAGCTCCATGGCTTCCTCGTCATGGTGCAATGGGGTACATAGTATTCACCTACTTTCTCCAGCAAGCAGAGGAAGGGTGTGAGCATATCCTGATGCCCTGCCTATATACTTTGACTAGTTCTCAGAGCTCCTTATTTACCAGAGGAAAATGAAGTTCTGGCCGGTGGATTCCAGAGAGGTGAATTCACAACACAAGTCAACATGCCATGTTTCCTTCACTGAGATGGAGGGGATTCTGGGCGGGGGGGGGGGCAGTAGAGTAGAAATGACACCCAGGTGTCAGATGTCACCCTGGTATTTGTTTCCCTGGGCTATTTTTGGGCACTTGCAGACATCTCCCTGTAACAAATGGGCTGGGCTCTGTTCATTAGTGATGTGGCTGTTGAGATTTTGCAACATAGTTTCCCTATGAAAAAATCCAATGTGACAAATGGTGATGAGACTTCCAAGACTAGTTCTCCAAAGCATATTTAACCCATAATGTAGCTAAAACACTGGCCTTGTGCACTGAGAAAAAAGTTTAATTGCAACATGAGTAATTACATGAAACAGAAAACCGTTATAACTGTGTTGATCTTAGGATGACGTTGTTCCTAAAATTCTGGAAGAAGGGTCCCTTCTGAGGGTTTGGGTGGGGACTGTATCAGATTTATTCTATTAGGGGAAAGAGGCATCACACTGTCTGAGTCTGGGGTTGCTGAACATTTGTAGCATGCTTTTAGCTCTTTCCTGATTTCACTCTCTTCCCGAAGTCTTCCTGAAAGAATGTTTCTCTATGTGGGTTTTCATGGGGACAAGGCTATGAAGGGCATCTCCTTAGGGTAGTTTTTATTTTAATTTAAAACCAGAAGGCCAGGAATGTCGGTGCATGCCTATAATTCTTAGCACTTGGGCAGCTGATGTAGGAGAACTGTCATGAGTTTGAGGCTCAGGATAGCCTGGGTTTCAGACTGAGATCCTATCTTAAAACAAACAAACAAACAAACAAACAAACAAACAAACAAACAAAACCAAACCAAAAACAAACTAACCAAACAAAACAATGATAACAACAATCCCAAATTGGTAGGTTAGCATCTATTTTTGTGCATGTGTTGGTGACAGCAGTATGTCTGTCTCTCCAACTGGGGGGAGGGGAGGTAGTGACAGGGTCACCATCCTTCAGGATAAAGGGCAAAAGTCTTGGTCCAGCTCTTGAAGTAAATGCACCTTCAAGGTCTGGTCCCCTAGAAGCCAAGGGGCCAGACTGCTTAGTAACATAATTCTTTCTGTGTGTCTGAAACCTCCCCAGCATTGTTCTGTATACACAGGATGCAACGCTGGGATGTCTAAGTTGTGAGTATCTCATCCTGATACCTTATCTCAAGGCTTGGTGGTTAGAGTAGTAGGATCATCTTATGTTTTCTGCCTGGGGCATAAAAGCCTTAACCAGGAGCCGGAGGGCAGACAACATGCCAAAATAAACATGCTGGAGACCTGTGGTTATTCCCTGAAAGTGATCACAAGTCTACCCATCGATGCATGATGCCTGCCTCTAATATGTGGTGCTGTAGTATCTCTCCCTCTCTCCTGGAATCTGGCTTGGGGTTGACACTTGATTTGACCAATGGGGCTTAAGGTTCACACTAAGGCTAAAAAAGCACCTGCGCACTGGCCTTGTCTTCTTGCTGTTTTTGAAACCCCAAACCACCATGCGAATGAGGTTGAGCCAGCCAGCCAGAAGTCACACTGAGAACTGAGGTCCCAGGCCTGACTGTCCACTAGCCATGGATGTGGGAAATGAGACAATTTTATCATTGGAGCCCAGCTGAGCCAGCCCTCGTGAGATCAAGCCACCAAGTCCAAGGGTCATTGTTATGCAGCAAAACTAACTTGTACACCTTGCTGACTCCTGTTGATGGTGTCTTGTGTCTTTACTTTGTAATTCCTCACTGCCTTTGTCCTGGCTTATGGTTTATCTCTTAAAAATGTGGTAACACACACATTCTTCTCCCTCTTTAGTCAAAAACTGAAGTTCAAACCACTCAGGTTTGCCCTCCCCAAAAAGCAGCCTGGAAATGGGTGTTTTGCAGAGGTGACATTTCTCATCTCTGTCCACACTTTGTGACTGACAGATGGGTTTTAAGTCGATGATGATACTATCCACACTGTAATCGTGACTTAAGGTGCAGGCGAAAGCCATTAGCTCAGTACTAACATGTGCAAGCTGTTTTCCAATGCTTTATCCGACCTGATAATTTATCACAAGGGAAATCAAGAATACTTGTTGGTAGATCAAGCCACAGCCTTTGGGCTGAAAATCACCCACAGTCGGGAAATGTGCTATGAAATGGGTTGGAGTCACTCTTCCAAGCATATTACTCTGCAGCCTTGATTTCTAACATGAGTACAAGAGACAGGAGAGCTTAGCAAGCTTCATCATCATCATTCACAGATCCCAGAACCACAGGATAGCAGGGGTGTGCATTAGACTGGTTGGTTGTTCCCAAGATGCCCACGGGGACACTAGGTTATCCTCCTAAGAGACAAGTTCCCTAGGAAGCTGAGGTGCCACCTCTGAGCAGATGCATTCTCTATGATGAGTAATTTCCAAGGCCGACTGCCTCCAGTGCTCATAAATGTCACCACCCCCCAAGGTGTTTGGTACTCTGAGCACCAATTTCCCAGCCCCTTGAAGCTTTCCTCAGGCTCCCAACACTGGCTACATTGCTGCTTCTTAGTCAGATTTATGTTCAAAGGCTGAGCTCCAAGGGGTGATGGGAATGTCTCAGCCTGAATGCCCCTGACCACAAGGAAAGAGAGGCCTCACATGTTCATTTTGCAGGCCTCTGTGAGAGGGTTCTCCAGCCTATTCTTTCAGTAACAGAATTGCATTTTATGAAGCTGTCCCTTTTCTGTTTCCTCTGTCAAGCAGGTTTGCTGAGAATAATTTAAATTTCATGCAGCAGCAACTGCAGGGCATTGGTAACTCCCTTCCATTCTCACAAACAGGCCTGGCATAGAGCCATGCTTTCTCCTCAGCAATGCCCTCCCTCAGTGCCCAGACAGCCAGTGGGAGTGGGAATGTGGTGCTGGCCCTGTTTCACCTCGTGCCACATCAGAGGGGGACAGGGCAGTTCCCTGAACACCCAAGCAGCAATCACTAGGCTGATTTCCCTCAGAGGAAGAGCTTTGCAGACAGACCTAGTTGCTAGTTGTGTGTGTGTGTGTGTGTGTGTGTGTGTGTAAGTGTGTGAGTATACATGCATGTGTGCAGAGGTCAGAAGTTAGCACCAGAGGTCAGAGGTTAACATCAGGTGTCTTCTTTAATCATGCTTCACCTTAGGTTTTTGAGACAGATTTTCTAACTGAACCTGGAGCTCACGATTTGGCTAGGTTGGCTGGTCAGTAAGCCCTAGGGGCCCACCTGTCCTTGCCCACCTAGTATTGGGATTATAGGGATGTGCTGCTGTGCCTGGCTTTTTATGTGGGTGCTGGGGACCCACACAAGACCACAGTAGGCATTTTATCAACTGAACCATCTTCCCAGCCCTAAAATGAACTTTGATTGAATGCTTACTCAATGGTTCATGCCATTTTAGGGTTTTCTACACATATTAATTTACATAATCCTTATGTCAAACATACTATTATCATTTCCATTTTGTAGACATAGAATCTGAAGCCTCACTTGCAAATGGCAGGATTCAATTCCAGTCTGCCTAATCCAGAAGCTCTTGCCAGCTGTGCAGCTAGAGTTGACATACTCTTTGGCTTACACTTTCCCTTCTATGACATGAGAAGCAAACATGCCCATTTTCTGGCCTGAAATTCAGAATTTATGGTCACTAGGTGGGCTGGTGATGGCAAAAGCTGATGTCACCCTCTTGCAATGATGGTTTCCATGGTGAATGGATGCTGCTATGCAGCCTGGGGTGGAGAGAGTCGGCCCAGGCTGGATCTGTCTTGGGAAGTAGTTATGTTTTCTCTGAGCTTCACTATTCTGAGCTGTAATAACAGGGCTGGGCTGGTGGTCTCCAAGAAAGCTTGCCATGGGCTCTGGAGACTCATATGAAGGTGGGGGAGCAATGGCTATGTGTTGGGCAGTGGGAGGGTAGAATCTTCTAGACCCTCCTGGTATCTCAGTATCCCAGGAGTCTATGATTACTCAACTGGTCTTTCACAAAATATGTAGGAATTCTTAGGCCATGGACAACTGAAGACACAGAAAAATCAAATCGGGCCTGGAGGCAGCCATGGCAAAAGAATTGTCATCCTTTTGCTACCCCAGTCTCTGGGAGCATGAACGCATCTCCAGACAAGAGCCCAGACCCTCAGTCCTGGAACAGCAAGGGCTGACCTTAGCACTGGATCTCTGGCATGGAGTGTGGCAGGGATGCCCTGAGTACCCAAGAATGGGATATTCATCCTGTTGCCTTGTCTGACAACAAAGGGATGTCTCCAAAGGTCTGAGGGCTGCCCCTTATCTCTGAGTGAGCATGCTTGGGCTCTTAGGGGCGGTTCTGGCTCACGAGTAGTGGCACCGGTCCTCTCTACCAAGAGCCAGGTCAGTGACTTCAAGCAGTCTTAACATACTCAGGACAGCAGGGACTTAGTCTTGCTTCTGGTCCTATCATGGCTCCTTCCTTTCCTTGCCTTCTAGGATGGTGGGGTCTGCACTTTCCTTTGGGGAAATAGCCTTCTGGGCTGATAAAAAGTGGATTCTCGACCTTGGTCACCTGCTTGCCAGGTGTACTGATCTGAGAAGGCGCCCTTTCCATCGCCTCTCCCCTCTCTCCTCCCCTCCTAGCTCTGCTTTTACTTCCAGGCCATTTGAACAGCAACCACTCAATCCCCTTCCCCACCTGCATAAGGCTCCAGCTTTTGTGCTTTCTCTGAACTCCCTCCTGTTTTCTGGGTGATGGGAGAAGGGAACACCTCTCCTCACAGTAGGACAGACAGCTTTGTACTTCTGGGACCAATGCCTGATGTCAGTGGTGTGAAGGGGTGACCCTATTACCTAGCAATGGACCATCAGCCAGTGCCTGTTCTGTTCTGAGTACTTTACATGGAATTCCACGCATGCTATCCTCAGAGACTACTACCCAGTCCTAGAACTGAGACCCTGAGGGGTCAGTTTGTTCAACAAGACGCAGCAAGAGGTTGATTGGAATTAAAGTTTAGACAGTCATCAAAGCCTAGCTTTATCTACCATTGAATCACCTCTACCAATAACTTCACCAGGGGAGATACCGGCTCATATGGCCACACATTCATTTACATACTGACCCATAATTTCCCCAATAGCAAGAGCCAGCTCTTCAGTGGCTGCTTGGTGAAGACCTGGCTGGTTGACCAGGGAATCTGCTGACAGACATCTGGTTTTGACCTGGATGTCCACTGATGTGATCTTGGTATGGGGGCAGACACACAGGATAGAAGACAGGCATCTGGGCCAGCAGCAGTTAAGTCCAGAGTGACAGGAGGTACCATTGCCTACATCAGTGCTTCTCAACCTTCCTAATGCTGTGACCCTTTAGTGCTGTCACATGGCATGGAGCTGACCTTCATAGCAGGCCTGACCTTTTGCTCTTTCTCCCACTATGGGCTGGCCATTGGCTCAGTCCTTTTCCCAGCTGTTTTTTCCTGTCTGCGGCTTATTCTTTTCTTCCCATGTGGCTGTGGTTTGGATATCTGGCTAGGGAGGAGGGCTAGGGAAAAGTGAGCTATTTTGGAGCAAATCAAGTGCCCTGTGTCCAGGGCAGAGGCGGGACACCCCTTTAGAGAGCCACTGGCATTGTCCTTCACCTGGCAGAACCCTAAGTTACATACCCAGATGCAACTCAGTATTGGCTCTAAGACACTCATCTTGAAGGGATGGAAGCCATTAAGTATGTCTGCAGGTCCAGCTTCTCTTTCACCTGGAGCCCTGGCTGTCAGCTCCAGAGGCCGCTGTTCTCCAGATGGTGAACAGCTGGCTTTGAAGACTGCCTGCCAGATGTGGCCAGCAGGGCTGGCAGCAGGCTATCCTGGACAGTGGTCACCAATTCAGAGTGGCCAGGGCCTGGTGCCCAGGACAGGAACGTGTTTGGCTGGCCCAGGGAAGTATGCCGAAATAATCTCCCATCTCCGCTCCTGTCTGGTATTACTTCCCCCCCTGCCTTGGTGGGGTGGTGTTTTCATAACAAGAGAATAAAATCAATAAGACAATGCAGCAAGATGTCAGTGTGCTGCAAGCTGGCCTCCAATAGCTCCATTGTCTGGGGTCTCCGCCGGGCTCTGCAGCCAGCAGTGCTGTTATTAATGGGAAGCAGGGCTGAAAGGGAGTTTTGAAAATCGTAGAGACAAAGGCATAGAGCACCCGGAGAGTACCGTCCACCACCACAGCTACCTTACAATGGCTAGCCTGGGGCTTCCAGCCTTTAATTTCTCCTGCAACCTTTATGAAAGCAGGAGAAGAATAGCGTGCACACACACATGCAGCACACACATATACACCCACACACAGGCACACATGCAGGCCCCGAGAGGGCTCCTGGGAAGTGGTTCTGAATGGCTGGCAGAGGCAAAGACGGCCTGCAGAGCCTCTGCTGAGCCGAAGGGGATGATGGGATGAATGTGTTTCTTGCCTTGGCCACCAGCTGTCCCTCTATGGCTCAGTCTGCCTGAAGGGCTCTGCACAGCATGCAAGAGGGGGATTCTGAGCCCCTCTGTTCAGCCCAAAGCCAGTCAACAGCTTTGGCGACATTTATTTCCACATTCCATTTTATACACATTGGCTTTTGCCACCATTCCTGAGGTTTTTGGAACCATCTCTTGCAAAGAAAAAAAAAGGCAGTCTAGTCAGGAGCTAATACGAGGCAGTCAACTGTTGGTATGAGTCCTGGGTCCTTACAGTAGCGCTATAACTAGTATGTCTGGGAACCCTCAGCAATCAGGCAGCCATGTGTACACACTGACTTCACAGGGTTGTCATGAGGCTCATAGGGACTGCAGACATGAGAATCTCCACTGTGGTGATGAATCAGTAATGGACTCTTGATCCTTGGTGGCTAATACAGCTGCAAAACCCCAGCCACTGATGACCCCCAGGGAGACTTATATGTTTTCAGTTCTCCTATTCAGGGAATACTTGGCAATACTCTTATATCACTCATCCAGTAGTATTCAATCAGCACGTGTGTGGTGTCGGTATCTGCTGGTCTTCCTACAAGTCAGTTACATAGAGACTGTGTGGTAGTAAATGAGACCATTTTGACCTTCTGAAAAAACTGCAATTCACTCCATGGAGGCTGCGACTCTGGTGATCCAGACCAGAGAGTAAGGCCTCTATCCTGGCCTGGGCTTGAGTTATTGCCTGGCTCCTACCCAGACAGGATACCAGTTCTTACCTTGGTGGTGACTGCAGAGGCTGAGCTGGCCACGAGACTGGTGATGGCGTCATTGCTGCCCGTCGTGCAGGGAGCAGGAGCTGTGGCGGGTGTGGGCAGCCGGGAGGGCACCACGGGCAGTGGCAGGAGGCCTGGTCGTGCACTGAGACTGCTAGCTGTGCCGCCACCAGCACCGGAGGTGACACTGCAGACACTGGTGGCCCCGTGGGTCCCATTGACACTCCACTCACGGCGGTCCCAGCCTACTCGGTAATCTCTTTCGAAGCGGCTATGGTGCCTGGACATCTCGGTGGGCCGTGGCAGCTTCTCACAGGGAACCAGAGCCCGGACCTGTGAGCATAGAACACGGAAGGGCCGTTTAAGCTAAAAGTAGCTCTCTGCTTGGCCTGCAGCAGTGTAAGCTCAGCCCCTGCTCTGGGTTCACTGGTGGGTTTTCAAGCGTTAGCCAATCTTAGAGTTTCAGCAAGTTGGTAAACTCTCGATCACCTATCAGCCCCACTCCTCAGGTGATGAAGATGGATTGTTCAGGGGCACATGGTGGAATGTAATGAGCAGGATTTGAACCTGGTTACTGTCAAGTCTGAATTTTTAGCTCTGGTATGTCACCATGCCCTGAGCAGCACGAAGTGCACATCTTAATTGTGGCAGGGGCAGTACTGCCTCCTATCCCCACTGTGATAGAAGACCTCTGGCCACACTCTCTGCAAGCACAGGTCACATGACCCACATATGTGCTCACTTGAGAGTGATCACAGCCTTGACTAGAATCTCATTTGTTCCGTATAGTACCTGTGAGGCAGCAATGCACAGTCAGCCCCCAATTTACAGACAAGGAGACTCACAGACAACAAGTGATTCCCCCGAGGGCAGGGAACGAAGAGGTGAAAAGGGTACCCTGTCTCTGAAAGATGTTAGCTTCCAGGGGTCAAGTCCTCTCTCAAAATCCCAATCCTATGATTCAGTGCTACATTTCTGGGACCTGGGTACTCTGGCCTCCACTCCCTGCATCTCCCACGCGGTTTCCTGAGTATATGAACAGAAGGCCTTTCAGGGTTGTCATGGAGATTAGACGCACTGTGGTATGGGAAGGGCCTCTGAGTCACCAAGGACTGTATTTTGCTCAGTATCACCATGATAGTGCTGGCTCCTACCCAGGCAGGGACCAGTTACTCCAGTCATAAAAGAAATGGGGCTGTAGAGGGTTGGGAAGAAACAAAGGGGAGAAGGCATACCAATGTCAGGGCACAGACGAGTGGCTGAGGGTGAGGGTTTGCCCTGCACTTTACACCCACAGTCCTGGTTGTGCCTAAGGACTTTTGGTCCTATTTCATTTTCCATCCACGTCCAGTCTAGGCTATGGGCTCCTGCCTTCCATCCTGCTAGCCCAGCTCTGAAATTGCTGGATACTAGACAAGCCACTTATTTTTAAAATGTCTATAAAACCCGAGCCTCCTCTGGTCTTTGCATATCTGCCTTCATTGCTCAGGACTTGTGCATGGAAGCCAGAGCCAGTTCCCAGTCTAGGAAACCTGCTACCATGCTTGCTTATGTGGTGGCACTGCTCTGGGAGCCATTCTGTAAGGTACACAGGCAGCCTGGACTGAACCTGTCCCCACATGTAGCAGATTTGATACCATTGAAGATGGATGCTGATTTCCTGTTCAGTTCATCATTGTGCATCCAGATTCGAAAAATGTCACAAAATTCATTTAAAATATTTACAGTATTCCACGGTGGGAAAAAAAAAACCTCAAAACAACCAACACCTGCCCCACAGACCCCACAGCCATCCCTCACATTTTCCAATGGAGGCCCATGGAAGAATGGTTTAAACTTAGTTCTATTCTTTTGATTCCTGTTTACCCTGGAACCTGCTCTTGCTAAGGTTACAGGTGACCTGTTTAATTATTTCCTCATTATTATTCTTTCACATGATACACCTGCCTTTTTCTTTCTGGCTTCATCCCCTGCTCCTCAGCTGTTGAATCTGGCTCTCCTTGGATGATCTCACTCAACCACTCCCCCTTATCCGTGCCGCTCAAAGCTACTTTTCCAGGGGTGTCTCTCCCAAGTGCTTCCCCATTTTCCTTGAGCCTGCTTTATGCCACCTGGCCGCACTCCAGGTTCCTAAATGCCACAGGTCCCCAAATGAGCTCATTATTCTTTAGCCTAAATGCACATTCTCAGGAATGCCCTGCTTCAGAAACAGCCACCTTTTTATAGCAGGGTCTGAGATCCCATTACCCCACAGGCTGTCAAATCTGCCCCCATCTGCTGGCAACTCCCTCCATGTAATCTTTCCATGGCAACCACATCAATCTGGCTTCCTGCCCCCAATCCTGCCTTCTTACCCACTGCATTATTTTGAGATAGGGTCTCCCTTTGCTGCCCAGGCAAGCCTAGAACTCTCTGTAGCTCAGGCTAGCCCAGAATTCTCTGTAGCCTAGGCTGACCTTGTGATCCTATTGCTTGCTCTTTTCCACCCAACTTTTTTTGGGGGGGGGTTTCAAGACAGGGTTTCTCTGTGTAGCTTTGGAGCCTATCCTGGCAGTTGCTCTGGAGACCAGGCTGGCCTCAAACTCACAGAGATCCGCCTGCCTCTGCCTCCCGAGTGCTGGGATTAAAGGTGTGCGCCACCAACGCCCAACTCCACCCAACTGTTTTTAAAAGCACAAATCCAGTCATGATTCTTTACTTTTCCATGCATAGAGCCCATCCTTTTGAATAAGGTCTCAACTCTCCCTGATATTCCAGAAGACACTGGAGAGTTGGGACCAGTCCATTGTTCTAGCATCTTTTCTCATTCCCAATGCAGAGGCAATGCCTACTCATCCAACATGCAGTGTTGGGCATGAGACCATACATAGCACTTACTATTTTGTAACTGAACATTTCCATCTGTGTGGAAGGGGAGACCTCAGCCATTAATCCTTGAGTCTTCTCACTGGCAATTTGGAGACACTAAGTTAAAACAATTGCCTACCTTTCTAGCAAGTAGGACTTGAGCCTCCAAGAGCAGTTATGGAGGATGAATCTGTATTTTGAGGGTGTACTGGACCTCATAGCTTGGGCTCTTGTCTCTCCATTTCTGCCCACCAAGGCAGAGCTCTGTCATTGGCCAGTCTCAGTGTATTGCCTTCTTCAGCTGGGTCCTAGTAGACAGAGACTATGCTACGCATCTTTCACACCATGTTTTCTATGTCATTCTAAGCACCCAGGAAGATCTTTTCCAGATACCTTGACAGTTGTGTTAGGACCATTAATCTGGATCCAGCAGACAAAAAGAATGGATGGGCAATGAGGCTGCTTTCCAGACCCTGTCCTGTAAAATCATTTCTTCTTTTGGACTAGCAAGACGGCTCCTTGGGTAAGGGAACTTGCTGCCAAGCCTGATGACCGGGACTCAATTCCTGGGTCTCACTTGGTGGAAGGAGAGAAATGACTCCTGAAAGTTATCCTCTGACCCCCACACATGTGCCATAGCATGTGTGAGCATGCATGTGAGCTTGTGCACATATACACAAATGAGTGCAATAAAAATGTTTTAAGGGATCTTCCTTTAAAATGTGAGTATGTACGTGCTCACATGGGTGAACGGATGTGTGCGTGGGAGCTCATGCAAGTGTGTGTGCATGCATATAGCAGATAAAGGATAAGCTCATATTTCATCTTCAGGAATGCCATCCACCTCCTTTGAGACAGGGTCTCTCACTAGGCTGATGCCCACCACAAGGATAGAATGGCTGGGCAACAAGCAAACATCTGCCTCCCCCGCAATGGTATCACAAAGGAGTGCTGTCATGCTCCCCAGGATTGAGCATAGGTCTTCTGGTGCAAGGTGAGAGCTTTACCAATTGAGATATCTCCTTAGCTCCCACTCCCAAATATTGTCTATGACTCCATAGTTCCCTTTGCCACCTGGCAACCTTAGAAGTCTCATCTTCAAGATAGTGCAGCTGTTCCCTGGCAGAGGCTGCCCCCACCCGCCCTAGGCTTCACGTGATTGGGACATAAATCTGTATCATGTTCCAATATTGAGAGTGGGGTCTACTTGTTACTTCAGCAGAATGTCATCTAGCCTGACTATATTACACTCAATCAACTCTTACATTTCCATATAACAACACAGCCTCATATATCACAGAAAAGTCACTTCCTCTCAGATGGTATAGGGGCTCGGGGAAGCTAGGACCCCTGTACCAAGATTCATCCCGAAACAGCTGAGAATTTGGGATCAGGTCAAAGGGATCTCTTTGGATGTAGCTGCTTACCTCGGGGACCATGTGCTAGGCCCCCACAGTTGCAGTGTGTAAGAGAAAAACAAGACTGACAATGGGCATCTCCTACCACCTTTGTCACCTCTTCCAGTCTCCTTCAAATGCCAGGGAGGAGGTGGTGATGCAGGCAGCTGGAGGCCACACAATCTGGTTTTGGTCTCATTAAATGTATTCAAAACAAAGGTCAACTATTTGCATGCAAGCACTTGGGTCAGACCTCACTCCTCAGTTTAATTTCCCCTTTCAAATGAATGAAAGAAACATGTTTGCAGCTTACTCTGAGCCAGTCGGCGGAGTGCCAGCTCCAGAGGTGGCAACATAAGTATTTCCTGCTGGGCACAGAGCCAGCATGTCACAGAGGTCTCATGTGTACATACACATGTACCTGAATGGTACTGTGGGAGGGACAGGAAGTGCCTGTGTGGAGGAAGGGAGGTCCCGAATGGACACGGTGTCTAAGACCAGACTGGTTAAGCAATTCCAGACAAAACACAGAAAAATGCTTCCTTGTTGAGGGAGTGCCCTTTCATGGCAGGCTGCCTGCGCACTGGTGGAGCCTGGCACGGGGCCCTGCACCAAGAAGGGAGGCTCTGAGCAGCCACCGCCTTGCCTTTGGATGGAGGGGGACAGGCCTTATAACTTGGAGAGGGAGTGTCTTGCCAGAACCTGTTTGTGTGACACACACTTGTGATGAAAATTTCTGAGGCCAAGAGTTCACACTTATAATCCTAGCAGTGGAGAGGTTGAGGCAGGATTTCTAAGGATTGGAGTCCAGCCTGGCCTATATTGGGAATTACAGGCCAGCCAGGGCTGCAAACTGAAAGCTTGTCATGAAAGGAAAGAACAGAAAGGAAGGAAAGACCTGAAGAGTCCAGGGAATCTTTTATCAGTCAGCAGAGGAAGGTCACACTGAGTTCCAGGTCATGCCCCAGGTTAATTCTGAAAGCTCAGTGACAAAACTCTTTCCTCACAAAAGTACTGTCTTCAATTATCCCAGGAATGCTGAGCCAGGAGAGGAGGGAGGAAGGGCATAGCCTTCTTGGGGTAAGGCACAGAGAGGACCCCTTCTTTCACTTTACCTCAGCTTCATATTTATAGAATCCATGGCTCCAGAGCAAGCCTGTACCACCATGATTTCACCTGCATATATATCCTCATGGCAGCTCACATGTGGGCACCCACTGGCTGCCTCTTGGCACCAGTTCTGGTTCAGGGCCCAGGCTCTGCACACAGCTCAGGAAGCTGGGCCAGGCCTTCAATTTTCCACTCTCTCCTTCCTGGGGAAGAGGATTCTGTTAGCATCACAGTAAATAGGATGAAGTGCTGCTCTGAAAATTTAGTCACTGTTAGCAACCCAACCTCTAGTCTATAACTACCTGTGTTACTGTGTCTCACACGCAGGAACACAACAAATGCAAGGCCTAAGTCTCTGAGCATACTCCAAAGGCAGCCACGTCACACTGACCAGTTCTTAGAAAAATCAGAATGAAAATTCTGATACTGCATGAGAAAATTGCCCTGCATGAGTCAGGCAATCCTTGAGAACTACAAAGCCCACCTTTTGGGTATCATTAGCACAAAGTCTCCGATGGAAAGGGCTGTTCTGCTTCTTTGGACAAGTGTGCTACTTGCCTTGGTGGCTCCACAAATCTACTTCCTTCCAGGTTCCCCATCCATTAGAAACAAGTGGTTTGATTCCTGTTGACAGATGGAACTAAGTCTTCACTGTGATCAATACTACCAGAAGCAAGGAGTCTGAAACACACAGTAATGGAGAAAGAGTGGCCCATCTCCAGGGGCTCTGTGCTCCTCCTCTGCAGGAGACATCTGGTGTCATTAAGGATCAAATTGAGGAAACTAAGTAAGCTAAGTTCCTGACTTCCACCCTCCCCAAATCTTCACCCATCACCCGTCCCTGGGCCCCTCACATGCCTGCTGCTCTCCATCAGAAAACTAGGTCCTTTCCCTGGACTACTGCAAGGATCGAGACATGCATCCTACGAGCCTTTGCATGTGCAGGAGAGCCCATCATTGAGGGATGGTCAAAGCCATAGTTCAGGTACAGAAGGATAGGCCCCCAGCAGCAGGAACTGACAGCCTTCTGCAAGAGTTCCCAGGAAACTGTCAATCTAGAGGCTGAGTGTAAGTCTGCTGTCTGCAAATGCACACAGCTACTGTTCCCAAATGCCTGTGCGAGGCAGCTGGGAATCCTTAGGATAGCTTCACCCAGGGCCACAGGGAGGCAACAGATTGCTAGAAGGTTATCTTCAGCTAATGTCCATGATATTGGGGATAGTGTCACTAGTCCCAGGACCTGCCTTGATGGATAAACTTCACCTTGTAGCTCAGGGAGAACCACAACAGTTCTGAGAAGGCCAGGAACCTGAGGATGGACATCAGAGGGCAATCGACTGACATCCATACTTAGCCCTGGTACCCAGCCATGCCTCTGATTTCTTAGCAGCTGCTGGCTGGGCTCCGCCTCCTGGACACTTGTTAGACACTTGCTAGATACCAGATCAGCAGCTCTGCTACACAGATTTGCCTGGAAAGACTTCCTCATGAATAATTCATCAGTAAATAATTAAGGATTGCCATGTGTCACAGTGTGTGTGTGTGTGTGTGTGTGTGTGTGTGTGTGTGTGTGTGTGTGTGTGTATGTTGCCCATATAGTATCTCTTGATTTCTGGGCATTGGCCCCTGAAAATCATGTTCAGGACCAGCATGCTGTGTCTACCTGAATACACAAACAGGATAGTGGTGGTCTGTGTCCATTGGCTCACTGTGTTTTCTGGATGTCGGTGCTGGCCCTCCATATTAACATTCGTGGTGTGTACACACTGCACACAGGATCACAGGTGGCTAATGACCCTTTCCTCATTCTTATCATTAAGACATGCCGAAGGAGTGGGCTGCCGGCTGTGAAAGCCCTGAAGGCGTGATTAATCCACAGAAGGCAGGGGAGCCCTTGCTGCCTCCAGACTCGGGGAGCTGAGGTGGCTGGCTGAGGAATGAGCCATGGACGTCCGACCCGATTGGAAAATGGATGATTGCCTCATTTGGGGAAGACGTGCTGCCAAGTGAATTGGAACAGCCTGTGCCCATCTTTATTATTTTCGTTTTCCTCTCTGCATCTTTTAGCTTTCCTTCTGGAACAAAACATTATACAGCAGCCAGAACACCATCTTGGCGAATGCAACACAAAGGAATTCTCTGGGTGCCTTGTGAGGAGCCAGTTTGGCCATGACTTGGTGTGGATGTCGGCAGGAGCTGAGGATGCCTCTGGAAAATGCCCTGGTACTTTCTAGAAGTACAGGTGATGCAACCAGGGCAGGGACCCTCACCTGGGTCACCCCAGTAACTAAAAGATTCATGTCTGCCTGGAGCTGGGGCAGGCCTCACATTGCCCCTCCTGCTTCTTCAGGCCAGCCCTCTGTTTACAGAGCCAGAGTCCAGATTACCAGGCATATGTCACAGGGATGGGCTGGCATGCCCTACTTCCCATGTGAGTTCTGGTCCCACCTCTGAGGTCAGGGCTGTCTCACTCCTTTTGCTTCCTTCACTACAGCTGATAGCTTACATGGTTGGGCATCCAAGGACACAGATCAGAGATTCTAGACTAAAGTGACAAGAGTTCTTCAGCATGGAACACTAGGGAGGGTGGGAACAAGGTTTAGGGACGAGGGAGGCATCTGGTGCCAAGATTTGAATATGCCTTGTTTTGAGGGCTCACCTTCACTTACAGAGCCTGGACATAGGCAACCCCAGGTTCTGTCTCATGTGCAAGGCCCCAGTCTGGGCCATGCACTCCACACCAAGGTTGATGTACCCCACAGGGAGAGCAGTTGTCAGGGTCTCCACATGGACATGAGTCATGGGGGTCGTGTGTAGACGCCTGCCTGGGACAGGCTCCATTTTCAAATTCTCTGTGTAAACAGAAGCCAAGGCAATCTAGATGACTACACACTGGTACCAGCCTCCCTCACCCCTCTGAGGGGTGAGGAACCCAAAGGGCAGTAGCCTCTACTGAAAATAGCAAAGCCCTGGGTAAAACAAATATGGTATTGCTAGTCCTATGTCACCTCTGTTCTGAGGATCTTTTCTTTCACCATGACTTGTCCACCAGTGTGACACCCCCTCCCCACTGGTCAGGTCTCACCCACTAAAAGCCTATGTGGAGACTGCCTAGCTGGGCACCAGGGTGGAAAGGCTTAGCCTTGCCCTGCGGCTTGGTATCTAGAAGGTTCTAGTAGGCTGTGGGGTCTGGACCTAGCTAAGCAGCCTCCCTTAGGCCCCTGAGGCTGAGGTGGGGAGGGGAGGCCAGGGCCAAAGGAAGCCAGGAATACCAAAAATCCAATTAGAATCTGGAGCCATGACCTGTGACTTCTGTGCCCACTCCCGGATCCCAGGTGGCATGAATCCAGGTAATAAAGAGCTTGAGAGTATTGTCTTAGTTATTCAGAGGTAGTCAGAGCCTATGTTCTCCATTGCTAGCTAATCCTACAGCATCTCCCTGCCCCCCAGCCCATCTGGTGGACTGAGAACTCTCTCAGTAGCAGGTGGCAGGTGAGACAGGCTCCAGAAAGTGGGAGGGGAACCCTGTGTTAAATGCCCAATGGGTTAATACAACAGTAGCCCGGCCTTATGGGACCACATCTCTCTGACCCTTCTAAAAAAAAAAAAAAGGATAGTATTCATTTAAATTGCTATACTGAAGTATGACACAGGAGATAACAGATATTTAATGTATACAAACAACTCAGTGTGGTTGAGGATCAATGTATACCCCAGAAATCCTCAAGATGTCACAACTAACCCTGGTCACAAAATTGGCTATGACCTTCAGAAGCCCACTCTGTCTGCTTCCCCTCTCTTCCCTTTGTGTTAAATGCGTATACGTCAGGAGGGGCTGGTCCAAGGCTATTTAAAGGATAAGATATGGTGATCCACTGAGTCCTATAACTTGTGAGCAAACACAGGACATTTGCACTGTCTTCTGTGGGTGCTTGGAGGGAACTTGTAAGAATTGCCCCCCACCCCATATGAACTTCTTTCACAACCACACTGTCTTCACAGCCTCCTGAAGGTGGAGGTAGTGGGTAGCATTCATGTTGGAATTTTGTAAGTGAGAAAGAGGAGGAAGCCTATGGCTGGAGACAAGGGCCTATCTTCTTCCTTCAAAGAGTCTGCTAGTGCGCCAGAAGCCTCCCGTCACTGGGGTGCTTATGAGAAACACAGAATCTCAGACCTCACTCCAGCAGTGCTGAGCAGAACCGCATTTTTTTAAACAGGTTGTAGGTAGAACACACCAGTCCACAAACCATCTGGGTTAGCCAGCCAGGATTCAGCCCTAGGGCCAGGCCTTCAACACTCAGGATGGCCTTATGGTGTCGGGAGAAGAGCAGAAGTACTGTTGGGAAAACCCACATTCCATAATTACAGGACTTAATACATGACCTAAAATGACAAATGTTCAAAATGCTTTTCTGATGATAGGTGTGAGGTAAAATGCCACAGATTCCTTTTCTGAGCCCAATCTCTCATAAAAAAAAAAAGAAAAAAAGAAAAAAAAAAAGCAATCTTCCTGTCTGGGAGAGGCTATACCTAGTGCCTGCTTCAGATGAATAATATTGAAAGAACAACCTTCTCATTCCCTCCCTTCCTGTGAGCACCTTTGGTTTGAGAGACTCTGGTTGTGGGTTCTGAAGTAGTCAAGATTTTTTCCTTTTTTTTTTTTCTTTTTCAAAAAAAAGCATACATGATTCAGAGACTGTTCCCATGGGACTAATTGACTAGGCATTTGTGCTATCGCTTCTGGTGTAAATCATTATAATGGTGATAATGAAAAATAAAAAAGATATTGGAAATGACAGTTAGCAACATAATATCAGCCTAGACTGAGGAAAGGGGGGAGGCATGTATAAATTAGAAGCTTGTAAACACCAGGATCGATGAGGGAGCTATGGCGGGTCTGGGAGGATTAACTAGTGTTCTCATTATGAATAACCATCTTGGCTCCTTGCTCTGTTCCTGTGGCTCTGCAGAGGACAGAAGCTCTGAGATAGGAGGCCTATTTCCCCCACAGCCTTGAAAAGCCCCGACAGAGGTCTCTGGAGCAGAAATTCTGCAGTTACTTCCCTCCTCGGAGCGGGCCTCCCACTCGCTCCTGGCTGCCTCACAGGCAGGCCTGATTATTCGGAATCTTGGAGAATTGACTAATTCAACATGCTCGCGCTCCACAGGAAATGGTGTCCGTCAGTGACCCAGGCTGATGAATGGATCCTACTTGGTGCCTGGAACCAGACCCAGCAGCCAGTTGCATAGAAGAAAGACTGATGCGTGTGCTCTATTTGGCTGCCAAAAATGCTCTTGCAATTTGCTTTCTTCTAGACAAGAGTCTATTCAAAAGTCTATTTGGAAACATTAGAGAACGGCCGTCACATGGCCGGCAGATCATACTGTCTATGACAGGATATTATCTTCCTTGGGAGAGACTCGACTGCTCTTTTATTTCACCAAGTAAGTAGCGTCTGGGCTGATGGCTGCAGAATTGCTCCGAGGGCTAGGGACGTAAAACTCAGAGCGAATGCAGAACCGAAAGCTACTTCAGTGTGCATTGTGGCTCCTTCACTAGAGTTAAGTGCGAGCACCTGGTTTCCAAGGCTCCTTATGTGGGATCCGGGGTGCAGGCCCTGCTTACATGAATCCTTTGTGGTGAATGTGGTTTTCTCTCCCATGAGTTAGGATATTACACCCTTTCCCTCCCACTCAAATCCCTATGCATGACCTGGGTGAATCTATGCACTACCCTTCGCTCACCAAATCCCAGGAGACACTGCCCATTTTCTTTCCCATCACATCACTGAGAGACACCAGAGTCCCCCTGGTTCCTGCCCACAGGGATAGTGATGTGGAGAAGCATGGTGCAGATGGAAGGTTGAAAACCTTTATGGGCTTCAGGGGAAGGAGTAGCCAGCCTCAGCCAGACCAGGGCAGTATAGCTGGGCTCTGTTCACTCTAGAGACGAGACTGTCTTATTTAGGACATGAGGGCTGCATGCAGGTGAGGACAGATAGTGGGGCTGGGGACACAAGCCTTGGCTTAGCCTGTCAGTCACTTCTCTCCTGGACAGAGAATGACCCCTCCACTTAAAGGCTATCACTGTGGCTTTAGGAACCCAAGGCCCATGCTTCTTCAGGATCTACAATGAGTCCCAGGGGAAAACAGCTTAGGGCTGTGCACACAGGAGAGACTTACATCTTTTGTCCTGGCCACTGGCCACATGTTTTCTCCACCCTTCAGTTACAGCTTGTCTCAGACCACAGGGTTGTCTTTGTCTTTGCTTAGAAGCCACCACCCTGGTGTATGCTTGCCCGCGATTCTTCCTTGTCTTGATTCTATGTCCATGTTTTTAATTAAATTAAATTAAAAAAAAAAGGCAAGGGCCAAGAGCAGAGGGTAGCCTGTAGTGAGGTTGAGTTTTATCACCACCCAAGCATGCAAACGAGGCGGCCTCCATTGACAAGTTCACATCTCCAGTGCAGAGCTGGCTGTTTGAACAGCTTGTGTGCAGTAATTGAAACATAGATTTTTTTTGTTGCCTTTCTGTTTATTTTTAGATTAACCAAGCTGGGATACTTGGCTTCTGGGCTGCCATTTGGACCCTATCAGGCAGCCCAGGATTGCTGACCTCATGTACACCAGCATCATTTCTTCAGGGTCTCCCTTCTGGGTTTTCCTGAATCTGACTCCGGGGAGAAGTGGCCTTCACTGTAGTCATCCCTCTTGACTAAGGGCTCCAGATGGGGAAACTGAGGAATGGCGGCTGTCCCCACTTTCCAGGTTTCTGAAGACTGCTTCTCATCGCCTTGCTAGACTTTCATAGTAGCTCTGGGAGGCAAACCAAGCAGAGACCAGCGATCTACTCTTTCCATGCTGGTGGTGACCCACAAATAGATCAGAAACATCCATGCCTGAGACAAGGGGATTAAAATAAAGCAAGAGCCAAAGCCCAGAGAGAAGATTCAAACAGAGCTTCCTTCAGCTGTTTTTAAAGGTTTAATTTTAAAATTTATCACCTTAAAAATATTATTTAGCTGAGGCTGGTCTTAGCTTCAGCATCATCTTGCTTTAGCTTTCCTGTATGTGTTCCACCAAAGCCAGTATGGTTCTATGAACCATGATAAGATTATAATGAATATTCAGTAGTGAACATTTTAGCAGGTCAGCAGAGTGCCACACGGGTGCTTCTGGCCACTGTGACAAAGGGAAAGATGGGATGGTCATTCACTTACCGGCTCTTAAAATTTCCATTGCTTTCCAGTCATTGGTCAAAGCAGATCACATGGCCATGTAGGAAATACAAGGTGTCAGGGTATTTTTTGTTTGTTTTTGCTTTTCTTTATCCTATTATTTCCATCTCAACTTACCCTGTCTGTCTGAAATTACTCTTGGGGTGACTTTGGGGTACCTCAGTTATGATCGATGCTGCTGTAACTATATCTGCCCCGGAAAGCCCATATTCACTACTGGAAGCTGCAGCAGGCACTGAACCGTGGGCCCAGCATGCATCAGTTCCTTCATCCTCCTGGCAAACCTCTGAGGGGCACTTTTATTAAACTGAGGCATGGGGAGGATTATGTACTTAAAGGCTTAAGGGACCAAGTGAGGGGATGCCAGGCAGAGAAGCACCTCACCTAGGGAAGGGCGTGGTCTTCTATTCCCTCCCAGCTGTTCTCAACTTCCTTCTTCTTTGTAGTTTAAGAATTTTCTTCTTCTCTTTCTCCTTTTATTCCTCTTGCTACATTTTTTTTTCCTGCTATGTAGCCCAGGTTGTCTTCAGAGTTATCACTTAGCTCAAGCTGGCCTGGAGCTTACGATCTTTTTGTCTTGGCCTCTGGAGTACTGGGATTACAGGCATATCTCACCACAAATGATTAACCTTTGGGGGTTACTCTGAGGGCCCCTAAAGTTGTCAATCCCTCTTTTGATGGGGGCTTTTATAGACTTCATGTTCAACCTGGTACTTAGGCTGAGACTTTGGCATAGAGGACTCAATTAGCATCCTGCTACAACCAAGTCTCCCCACCCACTTTAGTTTTTCATCTCCTCTAAGGGACCTGGTGATTCCAGGCTACTCTGCACCCCCATCCTTTGTCCCCTAAACTTTCCAGCTCTCACTCTACAGAGTCTGATGGGCTTTATCACATACCATGCTCCGAAGTCCCATAACCTTGCCAACTCGGTCACTTTCCTAAGTAGAAGTCCCGGGTGTAGCCTCACTCATATTTCTGCCCAGAGCTACTTATGTTCAGACCCAGAGTCTCTGGGGTAGCAAGAGACCCAGACCCCATGGAGAACTGGGAATGTATGGTCAGGGCCCAGAGTGGGTTCTGGGGAGTTATGAACAAGCCAGAGTTCAACTGCAGTAGCCCCCGGAATGAGTGACCATCTGTCCTTGGCTTAGCCTGGCTCCATCTGCACACACAGCAGTCCATTTACAGCCAGTAGCCATGACACACAGAGCAGGGTAGTCTAGGTGTCTAATGAGTTTAGCAAAGGTGCTCAATGTTAGGCTTTGTGTGGGAGGGTGCTCATAGAAAGCTGTAGTCCCTGACTAGCCAGGCACCACCAGGATGGCCCAGGAGTTCAGTGTCCTTTTCCCAGACACACAGGAAGTGACTGTTCATTCACCAGAGCAGCATGCTGTGGCCTAGTCACTCAGATGTCCCATGGTCCTGACCTAGAAAGGGGAAATTTCATGACGACATCAAAGGGGAGACACCCCCCCCTTTTTTTTCTTGCTGTCCTTCTCCATACCCGACCTTTGCTGTCTGTCTCCCGACTTGGGGCTGCTCTCTGCTGTGTGCTTCATACCAGAGCAAGGTAGCAAAGGGGGACAGGCAAGGAGCATTGACAGGACAGTGCTGCATGCCAGCAGTCTAGAAGCCATGTGCATGTTACTATGTTACTTATGTTACCATGTGCACAACGGCACTGGTTCCATTTTATGGAGGGGCAAACTAAGGCTCAGAGATTAGATGATTGGAGCCTGGCCATGAAGGAGCCATGGAGGTAGGTGCCCAGGAAGAAACCTCAGCTCCACAATGGGGCTCTTTTTACACCCTTCTGGGTTCCCCATCACTGAGCTGCAGTTCCTGTTGGTCTGGCTTGCAGATTTGCAGGCCTTTGAAAAACATGTTCTTTACGGATCAAGCCCATGGCTAACAGCTGTGGGTGACCTCATGACTCCAATCACATTTCTCACTGACGGCCCTCTTCTGGGCCTCGAAACTTCTCACCCAGATTTCTGCCAGTTTCCTAACCAGCCTCCCCCCATCTTTCCCAGGGAATTTTCCACAACATAGCCAGCCAAGCCTAAGAAAACACAAGTCTGATCATCTCACGCTGCCCAAGTCCTGCTGTTGGTTTCCAAATCACCAGAGAAAAAGTCAAACCCTTAGGGCTTTGAAAGTATGTGGTGTCCACTCTCTCATCTTGACCTGTTGCTCCCTTGTCAACTCTGCCCCAGCAGACCGGCCTGTAGCAGCGCTCAACTAGCTTAGTCTCATTTCTGACTAACTCTTTTTAACTTAAATTAACCTGTTTCTCTTTATCTACTTTTTGCCTCTGGGCTTTTTACTTTTCCTTCTGTATAACTTACTTTCGCTGCTTCTTCTGTCTGCTGGCTGACCACTGCCTGGTTGGATCCAGAATCTCCCTCTTTCCCTCCTCCTCCTCTAGTTCTTTTTTCCTCTTTCCTTCTATTTATTCTTGTTGCCTGCCAGCCCCGCCTATCCTTTCTCCTGCCTGGCTATTGGCTGTTCAGCTCTTTCTTAGATCAATCAGGTGCCTCAGGCAGGCAAGGTGAAACACATGCAACACATCTCTACATTATTAAATACACATCCTTAGATTGTTAAACAAATACAGCATAAACAGAAGTAACACACCTTTACACAAAGCAATATTCCACAGCACAAGCAAATGTAACACATCTTTGCCTAGTTAAAATAAATTTTCACAATACTGGACCCCTCCAGGTCTTCCAGCACAGGACCCTTCTTACCTTAAGACCTCATAAAACATACTAATGCCCTGTCAGCATTAGTGGTTAACAACTTCATTTCCTTCAGGACTCTTTCTCAGATCAGTGAGGCCTTTTCTGGCCATCCTATTTATTTTGTTTCATTTATGAGATGATCAGATCTCAATATCATGTAGCTCAGGCTGGCCTTGAACTGTATAGCTGAGATCGACCTTGAACTCCTGGTCCTTCTGCCTCTGAGATAGCAGGCATGCGCCACTGTATCCAACTTGGCTGTCCTATTTTTAGAAGGGCCACTTCTACCCCTGCCTTATTTTTGGATGGTTCTTTGACTTTCTTCCAGACTACATAATTTACTTCGAGGTCTGTCTCCCCCGCACTGGAATGTCAGGCCTTGTAGGCAATGTTTTATAGATACTGACACATTCCATCTACATCAGAGTTCCACGAGGCAGCTCTTATGATGGCTACCCATATGTGGAAACTGAGGCACAGGAAGATCAAACAACTTGCCCAAAGTCACTCAGCTAGAAAGCGGCAGAGACAGGACCTGCACCTAGGCAATGACACTCTTGAGTTCTCTCACTGCAATCCCCAACTGTCAGGTCTACTTGCTGTGTGCCAGAGCTCAGTAAAAATGGGTGAATGAATACTGTAACTCCACACCTGCAAGGTCCCTTGCCCATTTTCTCTCCTGATACAGGGTTGCCCGGGCTTTCTGCTGTCTCTCCTTTCTCCTCTCAGTCACCAGGCTGCACACCTCTGATGGCAGCAGTCACAGTCGAGGAGTGTGAGAAGAATGAATTCTCCCTGAGACTCAGAGTGGCTCCTTTTGGCCTTGGCCATGAGGCAGTTAACCCAAGTTGGAAAGAACATGTCCTTTTGAGCTGCTGGCCAAGCCCTTACAGGTGAATTCATGTTCTCACTCCAGGATTCCTGTGCTATGTCCCATTGAGCCCCAGGACCTGGGTGCTAATACTACTAGCACCCCAAGCATCCCATCCCCAATGTACATGTACCAACGACACTTGGAGTGGGCACCCTGCTCTTCTGGGGGAGGGGCGTGGGGGGGCACACATATCCATGGTGCAATTCTTCCTAAGAAAATGACTCAGGCAGCCATTTATTAAAACACAACTACACCTACTGAGTCATTCAAAAACTCCAGCCATTCTCAAAACCAATGAAGCAGCTTGTAGGTGCTATCCGATTTTTAATCAGCATGTTCTCTCCCCATCTGGAAGGTCTAATGAAATGTTACACTGTGAGGAACACGGAAATAAGGAACTTCAGAGGTGAGGGATGTGGATTTAATTTCTTGCTTTGGTCTGCAATTTGCATATACCTCGAGGGAATAACCAGTAGGGGAGAGAAGAGAAAAAAAATCTGTCTATCTACTGGGGTCCAGGCATCCCACCTGAAGAATGACTGTGTTTTACATTTCACCCTTGCAAGCAGCAGGTATGTGTGTGCATGCACCTGTACACACACACACACACACACACACACACACACACACACACACACACACACACTGCCACTGGAGCTCTGCTGTCCTGCTATCTTCTATCTCGGGATTGTAGCTGGATTACATTTCTAGCCCAATTTTGGCTCTGTCTAGGGTTGTGTTCATGTGTGCAGGTGAATTGGTCCCTCCAGGCTTGGTTGGAGGCAAGGACACTCTCTTTCTTTCTTTCCCTGCTCATTGCAGAGGAGAAGGCATGACAGGAATGGCAGGGACATGTCGCAGCAGGAAGCTTGGTCTCTGTTGTGCTGACAGAGCAGCACCTCCTGTCAGCCCACCCCAAACTGTGACCTGGGAAAGAAAGAAGTTCCCATTGGGAGGAAACCATTACAGCTCTGGGGCTGATGCTCTATCAGCTCACCTGGACCAACTCAGACAAGCTTCCCTTATCATGTGAAAAACCAAAGATACAGAGTTGGACGTCACTAGACCAAGGTCACAGAAACCCTGAATCCACTAAGTAATTGCCATGTTAGCCACATCTGGTTCTACCTGAAGTGTCCCAGATACAAGGTCCTATAAAGCAGTCTGTAGTCAATTTTCCAAGTTCATTTCCTTAGGGTCAAGCAACTTGTAGGTTGGTCAGGTGAGAAGCCTGAAGATGCAGTTAGGAATGTCCCCAGAAGACCTATCCTTTCTCTGACTCCACTCTGGAGAGAAAAGCATGAAGGACAGAGGCTGGATGCTGGCTCCCTGGGGACAGGCTCCTTCCAAATGCTGACAAGCCCCAGGGACAGCACGTGCTCTGCAGCAAAGGTCAAGACCAGAAAGCAGGAGGTTCAGCAGTTCCCCAAATAACCTGACCCTGAGAAGGCCACTGGAGTAGCATGTACATACCCCGCAGGAACCAACCAAGAGCTTAGCCTGAGAAGCAGAGAGTCTAAGGGGTGACAGTCCACGGGCTAATCCCTGAACAAACTGTGCCCTCTCATCGGCAGAACCTGCCCTGGGCATCCAATCTTCCAGTCGGGCGGGTCTAATGAGACTGAAATAAGTCCTCTAAATGCCTGGCTCATTTTTGTTCCTTAATAAACACAGGCACAGAGAAAGATGCAATTAAGGCAAGGATGGAAAGAGGGACTAACTGGAGAAGGAATGTGATTGCCAAAATTCTGAGAGGTTATTTTAGACAAGAGATTACAAGGATGGAAATGAAAACAAAACAAAAGGAAACACTACCACCCCAGGTGCCTGCCTGAGCCCTTCAGGCACCTGGATGCTGTCTCCCAAGGCCACTAGTGGGATGACAATGACATAACAACAGGCAGCCCACAGCCCACCCCTCCCAGGAGTGCTAATTACCTCCCAGGATTAATTTTGCAGCTTGCTAGACAGTTCCAGCAGCATAGCCACTGCCAGAAACAAGGGCTCCTGGAAGGAAGACACACCTACTGTTTCCCAGGATCTGGACCTGGGGCCAGAATTCACAAATCCTCTTGCACACGAAGACTCTAGCCTCGCTGCTTCCACTGGGAGTACCAATTTTGTGTTTTCTTAAGCTACAACTCCTCTTTTTTTCCCTCCTTCCTTTCTTCCTTTCTTTCTTTCTTTCTTTCTTTCTTTCTTTCTTTCTTTCTTTCTTTCTTTCTTTCTTTCTTTCTTTCTGTCCTTTCTATTTCTCTCTCCTTTCTTCCTCTCTTTCCTCCTTCCTTCCTTCACATTTTTAATTGCTAGGGGCCTGAGTAAGCATGGTAAATATGCATTTGAGAACAAAAGTCCTGGGACAGTGGCTGCCTCAGACACCCAGAATCACCCTCTTCTGCTGGCCAGCTCCTACTGTCCAGCTAAAACAAAGAGATACACAGAGCTTTGACAACTTTCCAGTCCTCTAGCCAGGCCTGGTTGGGTCCTTGGCTTTGTGCTGGGGACAGTGAGGGACAGCAGAAGTAAGCTGGCAAAGAGCTGTTCTATCTGGCAGGACTGGACCATTCTTTAGGGCAGCAGTTCTCAACCTGTAGGTCAAGACCCACGTGGGGTTCTCATATCAGATGTCCTGCGTATCAGATATTTGCATTATGATTCATAACAGTAGCAAAATCACAGTTATGAAGTAGCAATGAAAATAATTTTATGGTTGGGGTCACCACAACATGAGGAACTCTATTAAAGGGTCGCAGCATTAGAAAGGTTGAGAACCACTGCTGTACTGAAAACTCTGGGCCACGAGACCAGTATCTTCTGCTAGACACTGGTATGACTCCCTTGACGTCCATCTCCTCTTGCCTTCCTTACAGGAAAGTAGGCAGATAACTACCTAGTCTTCTATGCAGCAATTCACTATTCTATCCATCCACTCATCACCATCTATCAGCCACCCTACTATCTATTCTATCTATCCATTCACCCACGCATCTACTGCATCCATTCATCATCTACTCACCTACTCACTCAGCACCTGCCTGTCAGTTCCCATCTCACCCATTAGCACACCAGACACGGGTCATCTGGTTAGATACTGCCAGGCATGCAGATCACATGTTTCAAATGAAGAAGGCAGTGGTGGAATTGGTGTCATCTATCTGACACCCCTTCTCTGTTCACCTGACACCCCCGTGGAGCCTGTGGGATACAGTTTGGTTGTTCTAAGTCACCAAAAGGGAATTTCTGTAACCGGGCCAGGCTCATCAATGTGTTTTATCTTCTAGCTATAATCAGTGATTTGCGGTCCATTCCTCAAATGGATTCTAATCCCTGAATCTGATGTATGCAATTAAAAAAATGCTTCAAAAATCAAGGATGCTGAAGACTGGTCCTCTCCCAGCTACCCTTCCTTGTCTATGGGGGAGGAGGCGACCTGCAGGGCAGAGACTGAAGCCAGTCTGGAAGAGAAGCAGATGAGAGACTAGCAGTTTTGCGGTCATATGAACTACTGGATCTAGCTGTGCAAAAGCTTCTACTGAAATTTCAGAGACAAGAGCCAACACATCTCCTTTTTTTTTTTTTTTTTTTTGCTTCAGTTACTGTGAGCTGGCTTTCCATCTATATGCTGTGTCCAAAGCATTCAATGTTCTCATGTACCCTTGGTGACAAGTCCTGTGCTGCTAGAGATGAGGTCTGGGATGGAAGGATGTGACTCTGGAAAAGAGGGAGGCTACAGAGAGAAGCACAGGGACAGAGAGATGCTAGAGATGAAAGAAAAGTGAGCCACCACTGCCTGGTACAACTTTTTATGATCATAAGATACGCTGTAATGAGTGGTACCCTACTGGCAGCCGTGAGTCACATGTGGCTGCTGAGCACTTAAAAAACTGACTCAAGGGCTGAGGGAGTAGCTCAATTCCACCCCAGCACCCACAGAACAAAACAAAACAGAGAACTGACCTGTGTGACTGAGGAAGTGAATTTTGAAACTGATTTGTTTTTAAGTAAGTTAAACAGAACGTCTGGCTAGTAGCTACTGTATTGGGCAGCCCATGTACAGAGAAGATATGGGAGGAGAGAGCACCTCCCAGGAGCTGGGGCAGGGTTGCCAGAGCCTCTGGGAGGATGGAGAGCCAGAAACTGGAGGACATTTGAACACTGATTGAAATGGCCCAGGGGAAATTAAGGAGGGTCCATGTTGTGGTGGAGACAGGAGGAGCTGGAAGAGAATTTACAAAGAAGGAGGCCAGCTGAGTTAACTCTTAGGTCTACAGATGGTGACCCATCCAGAGAAACCAGAGATGAGCATGGTTGCAGGTTTGAGAAAGGTGTGTGTGTGTGTGTGTGTGTGTGTGTGTGTGTGTGTGTGTGTGTGTGTGTTGCTCTGCTTTTGTACATAGGTTGAGTGGGAGGACATCAAGACAGGTAGTAGAAGCCCAGAGACGCACATGTTTTGGAGCCATTGGGAGTTTAGTTTTGGTCACACTAAAGTAAGGAAAAGTACAGCAATGGTTAGACCTGTGGAGAACACTAACATGAGGGGATGGTGGGGGCAGGGCTTGTATAAAGGCCTCAGGGGATAGAACAAGGAAGAGACAATCTCATTAGGGATGGTGACAGCTTTCACATGTGCTGACATGCTTTTGAGACCTCTAAAATTTATTTCTTTCAGTGTCTGATCTTAAGGACAAAGAATTCGAGTCATTTAAAAGACAGATTCTTCTATGTGCTTTCTGATATGTGGGAGAGGAATGAGTGTAACAGAGAACCCCGGGACTGATCCAGTCAGTGTCCCCTATGCTAAGCAGCCTCGGTGGCTGTGTGTTCTTTCTGGTGTGCATAGTGAGTTTTCAGCTTTGGGACATCTTTCCCTCCAGTTAGCTTTGCCATGTTGTGAATGTGGTCTGCCTGTGTCATGCTGGAGTTGAATTGCATCCATAAGATCACCTTTTCTGTGGGGCAGGGTTCAGTATCATGAGAGATATTGTAAAGCCAAGTCTGACCCTTATTTGTCTCTCTTCTGCGTGGGCCCACCCAGCCTTTCTGCTCTTCTGCCATGTTATAACATGTGGCTCTCTCATCAGAGGCCAAGAGGCTGGAACCGTGCTCTTGGGCTTCCCAGACTCCAGAATCATGAGATCATGAGCTAAAGTAAACCTTTTTCTTTATAAATCACCCAGCCTGAGGCATTTGGTTACAGCAAGAAGAAACAGTGCAGGGCAAGCTTCGACAAGTTTCTTGTTTCTTATATATTTTCCAATCCCTTCCTCTTTGCCTTTGCCAGGTCATGAATTGGCAAAATTTGTTTTGGATCTATAATCCAGATCGTTAATCTTATAGTCAATGGGTCTTTTACTTTTAAGAACAATTCTGAATTGAAGGCTGAGGGAGGGATTATGAAGAAAGAACAGGATTTGGGGGGCACACATGCCATGGTTTCCTATTTCTGTGAACAGCCTCTTGGAGGCACCATCTGCTCTTCTCAACCTGGACTCCAAAGCTTTGGGAGAGGGTTCCAGACCAGGCAGACCTGGTGGAAAAGGCAAAAGCCTCCTGCTCTCTTACCACAGAGGAGCTCTTATTCTGAAGGAGATAACTAGCACAAACTGTCACAAATGGGAAGAGCAGACTCAAATCCAGACAACTGACACAGTGACATACTTTATAACACATCCACTGCCACAAACAAGATCATTCCTCATGTTCACCTCCATAAAATCACAAGCAAATTCCTGCAGGGCCTGGACCACACAGGGCAGTCATGAATCTTTTTTCCTGCACATCAGAGAGGAGATGGGGTCTGGGCAGCAAGGAGGTGGCAAAGGGACACAAGATCTCCTCGTTTAGGGTCTGGGCTAAATGCTTTTGGATACATCAGCATAGCAGAGTGTGACAACTGACTATCATGGAGAATTGAGAGATTCCAGCCTTGCACTAAGGGTGCTGGCCTCCCTGTGTGACCCTTGATGCCATGCATCTTTGTTTTCTCAAATTGCAGTCCTTTGCACCACCAAGCAGGGGTTCTGTCTCACCTGTCCACTGGTGGTAAGCACTTGGAAATGTTCTTTCTCACTTTTGGCTCCGGTCTTTCCCAGTGTTAACTGGGGCCCAGCACAATCAGCTCAATGATCCACCCATATCCTCACCCTTGTCTAAAATGTCCCCAGGCCCCAGTGTCTCCAGAGCAACCTTCCTTTGCAGGCCACAACTTCTTTCCTTCATTATTGGAAATTTGTGATACACCAAAAAGATGCAAGGATGAATTCTAACGGTGTCTACACACATTCCAAAACCTCCAACACCCAGTGATATCAAACCAAGATGCACACTGCAAGTTACAAGAGGCCAACCCTGTTCTCCTTACCAGGTCTACAGGTCCAGCTCCTTTCTGTCCCTGATCCCTGCCTCTTTAACTGCCCTTTAACACAAGCTTCTTTGAACCAGTCAACCTTGGAATGCCCAGAAGCTCAGCAAGGAGTCTGCAGATGACCCTGTACCAAATACCCAAGGCCTCCTACTTTCTACAGCCCTGCTCTTCTGTGTCCCAAGTTTGACCAATGGCTGGCTCCTGGCATATCATAAACTCTACCTTCTGATCACCAAACTAATGCAGAAACACAGTGCGGTGAGCAGTCGATGTCACAGGATGCCCCTTCAGGTAGACAGGGGACACTTTCCCCTCCCTTACCTCTACTCCACAGAAAGGGTCATGGAACTCATGTTCTCTGTCCACCATACAGCTCCAACCCAGTTGAGAGTTGGCTGCCCTGGCTAAAAGCCTTTTTATTTATTTTCCATAGCATCTGCAAAACTATCATATAAAATAATGGGTTTCATTATGACACTTGTCATATCCTTTGCTCACATTCATCTCTGGCCATGACCCTTCAGGCTTTTAAATGCCCTTTCTTTCACAGTGGTATAATGAAAAGAGAGAGGGGTGGACAGACCCTTCCTTTGAGGTCACAGGGCATGCAGGGAGTCAGAGGCAGGTGACTGCTGTAGAAATCATAGTGTAGAAAACCTGAGTGCTACCGGTGGACTCCCAGAAGGAACTCAGAGCCAAAGCAGATACACTGTGGGAGAGTGGCACCCAGAGGCATCATCTCAGAATATACTGTTCTTTATAGCATGTGCAATGCACTTATATACATCAACCCTAAGGTAAGGAGTGTGCCATCTCCTGGAGAACGGGCCTGGGAATTTCCCACAGATCTTTGTTCTATAAAGACCTAAATGCAACAAACCTTTTATGGAGCAATATCAGGACTGAGAATTCCTGTTTTGTTTTGCAAACACAAAGGTCAGTAGCCCCCTCCAACTCACTGCCCCTGAGGCTTTCTTTCCTCTGAGTGTGCAAAGTGCAGCTGCAGAGTGGGGTGAGGAGGGGAGCAAGCTATGCATGCCAAGAACACATGAAACACTAGCCTGTGCAAAGGTGGGAGAGAGACCTTCTTTAAACCCTCTACCCTGTGCCCAAAGAGTGCCCAGCAGGACACGGACAGTACCAGACTCCCTGCTGTGACAAGTGCTTGTGTGTCACTCTGCATTATAGAGCACCAGCCAACATGCCCTGACAGCCAGGCTGCCTTCTATAGGATATGCTCTAATTTTTTACAGCCGCTTAGAACCCCTTGGGTCTCAAGCATGGGGTCACCCCAATTACGATGCCATGAGTTGCCAGAGCGATAATGTATAATCCACCCCTCGGTTGTCAGGTTGAGGCCTCACACTGCCTGATCTAGTCAACATGAGGAGATCAAGTTAGCCAGGGGTATAATGGTATGCTTTTGTCTTGACAAAAGGGCCCTGGGTGTTCTAACGGTATGCTTTTGTCTCGACAAAAGGACCCTGGGTGTTCAGGAAGGACTCTTGTCTGGCTCAAAGGGGTGTCATTCTGATTTGAAGAAGGACATTGGCAGTCACAGATAGTCTCTGTTTTCCAGCCCATGGTTTTCAGCACTGGAAACCGAAATCTCTGGTCAAGCCGTGGCTTTGACCTGGTGGGACATCAGAATTCAAGGCAGCCAGAAGGGGGGCTCAGACCTTTGATTTTTATTGTGGATATATACAATAATAAAAGTTAAATTCCAGGCCCTTTTAAATGTTCAGGGACATTAAATATATTCTCAGTATTGTGTATACACTGCTATCCATTGTCACATTTTATCTTGCCTTAGAAATCTTGCTCATTAAACAGTATCATAAAATCTTATGCATGTGGACATACTGTGTGTGTGTGTGTGTGTGTGTGTGTGTGTGTGTGTGTGTGTGTGTGGTGTTGATGTCAGGTATCTCCCTTGATTTTTCTTCACATTACTTACTGAAGCAGGGTCTCTGACTGAATCTAGAGGTCATAGATTTGGATAGTCTAGCTAGCCAGCTTGCCCCAGGGATACCGTTTCCACCTCCCAAGAACTGGGGTTACAGGAGAGATGCCATGCTCAGCTAGCTTTTATGTGGGTGCTGAAGATCTGAACTCCAGTTTCCATGCTCCCACAGCTCACACTTTAGCCACTGAACCATTTTCCCAAACCGAAGTATATTTCCTTATTACAACTGGATAATACCCCAGGGTATATGGCAGTCACATATTATTTATGCACTCATCTGTAGATGGATACCCTGTTTTTTTTTTTAACCTTTTTAACCTGTTGACTATCCTGAGTCTAGGATATTCTAGGAGCATGGTATCCCATCTCCTTCAGAGGTCCCTCGGGTTTTACATGAATTCAAAGCTGCCCCACTCTGGGGCAGGTACACCCTGCTCAAAGCTGTCTGAGGCTTGGCTCTGCAGATTTTAGGGGCAGGTTAGGACAAAGCCTCTGGAGAAGATAGGGAGGTGTCTATGCATGGAGCCCCAGCACATAACTTAAAGGATTACAGTTCCACTAACACAGAAACTGTCCTTTTTCCTGCAGAGCAATCCTGTGACATGCTAGCTTTAGCCACACTTCTCAATGCCATCTCTCCCCACAGCAGAGGCAAGATCACAGAATGAAGACCAGAGAGAGGCCCCTGTGTACCTGCCCTATCTAGTCTAGCCACATTTTTTTAATTAGCTGATTTTATGAAGGTATGATTTCACATCTGAAGTGTATAACTTGATGAGTTCTGACAAATGTATGCATTTGTCCAATCGCCACCCCAGTTGGGATACAGGCCATTTCCATTAGCCTAGAAGGTGTCTTTTGCCAGGCTGTACTTCCTTTTCCATAGCCTCTCAGATCCACTGCAGCTGCAATGGGCAGAGGGGCCGTCGAAGCCTGGCGGGAGATCTAGCTGTAACATGGATGATGCCTTCAGCACCGTGTTACCACAAATGACACTTTTTAGTTTTAATTCTGCAACTGATTAGCCACCTGCGGTTGCCTGGCAAGGGACATTTTGAAGCCCTTAAGCCCCAAATAGACAGAGTTCCCTACTTCACTCAACAATTCAGAATACATCCACTCTCCAAGTCTGCCTTCGGCACACACTGTCAGGACATAGGGCTGGGCATTGCTATGGTGGGAAAGGGGGTACGTGAGGCAAGAAGCTGAGTGCAGTTGGGGAGAGACAGAGCGGCAGCAGAAGACCATCTGGGCTGGAACACAAGCTGGAATCGTGCGATGCTTTAAAGACTAAGGCAAATATTGAAGGCTTTTCAGAGATGGGGATATGCAAAGCAACCCTTGTAAAAAAGAATGCCTGAGATTTCAACCCAGGTCGGGAGGGGCACATTGTGAGAACAGTTATCAAATGCTCACCTGTGAAGGAGTAGGCATAGGCTAAGTGTTGAACGCTTGTGTCTTTAGTTTTTGCTTTTGTTTTGTTTTGTTTTTTTTAACACCAAGTAAAACCATGATGGGCTGGATTATCCGATCAGGTGAATTGTGTTAGTGCATTTCAGCTAGTGACTTCCCGTGTCCACAAAACATCACACTTGGATTCAGAAGAGGCCAGGGCAGCTTCTGAAGTCTCATGTAGTTATGTTTTCTGCATTGTGGGCATGAACACTACACCCGAAGCATCAGATGATTGCAGTGGCAATGTGTGAAAGCAGCAAAAGGACTCTTGTCTTCCTTGAATGGTGTCTTGAAAACTGGGGAGTTACAGGGCAGAGGCTATGGCTCAATAGGTAGAGCACTTGCATAGCATGCATGAAGCCCTGGGTTTGGGCCCCAGCACTGCATACACCATGAATACTCGGACACACCTGTAATCCCTGTACTCCAGAGGAGGAGGCAGGAGGGTCAGAGGTTCAAAGTCACCTCGACTACCTAGTAAGTTCAGTGCCAGCCTTGCATACACGAGATTCTGTCAAACAAAACAAAATAAAACAAACCCCACAGATGCCAAACCAACCAACCAACCAAATCAAATAAAGACTTCCAACTCTGATTCCTTACTTGGCTCAAACTGCAATTAAAGATGGCAGAAGTAATGTTATAGCCACAAAAAGAGCTGTGTAAACCTTACAATGTATGCACATATACTTCTTTTCTAAACTCTGTGTGTGGGGGAACTCATGTATTTAAGATAAAGTTAATTAGTAAAATTGTTTTTGGGCTAAGAGCAGTTTTATTTATGCAAAACAGCCCCCAAAAGGTTCACAGAGGTTGCAGGCATTGCTAGCTTGTAATTAGCATTTTGAATGTCCAAGAGTATGGACAGTAGATAAACACAGAGATCTTGTTCCTTTTACTCCTGGAGAATCTTCTAATTACTACTAACACTGCTCATTTCCTATGTGTGTGTGTGTGTGGGGGGGACTCCTCAAACTATGACATTATTTCTCCACCCACCCTGAATGTCCTATCCAACTGGAGATCCTAGGTCTACCTGGCTGCTACCTATTGCCAAGGTTCCAGAGAGTCTATGAGAGGTGGTACTCTTGACTCAGAGCTTCTTGGGTTGCATCAGCTGCCTGACTCCTGGGAGACGATGCATATATATATATATATTCTCTAATGCCACAAGCTATAGTCCTTTTGGGATGGAAGCCAGTACATCCTAGCCCTAAAGTAGGAAGAACACCAGCCCCAAAGGATCCCATTAAATGAGTCATTTCTCTACGGCTTGGAAAGAGAGTTTCACAAAGTCACACAGTTCCTAGATCCAAAAGCCCATGCTGACAGCTCCAAGAACAGCCAGAGAGGAGCCGCAGTTTGTTAATACATGCACAGATCTACCCCCCCCCCAAACATACATACTTATGTACACATGGCCTCCCCACAGCCTTTGGGTATCCAGGCTTACATACATGTGTTTCTTCCCCAAATATCTCCACACCATGCCACTTGCATGAGAAGGACTGGGCAGTCCCCACTGGTAGGAAGCGAATCTTCTGGGTTTCCCAAAGGTCAGACTCCCTTATTCTACAGTTCAGAGGTCGCTGAGCTGTAGGCACATAGAGGCGGTTGTCCCTTAATTCCCTGAGCCTTCTAGATGCCAGCCTGAGTCCCTTGTGCCCACACAGCTGTAGGGCCATCTCCTCTCCCAACAAAAGTCCATCCCTCTGCAGTTGGTGGCCCAGAGCTGAGCCAATACTTTTCATTCCCTAAATGTTCTTCAGTTTACAGAGGCCCTTCCCTGGCCCCTCTTCCCAAGTGTGGGTAGAATGGGTGACCTAGCCTTGTTCAGCCTGACATTCATATGCCAACCCACAAACCACAGGCCACTAGTGTCTCCAGCCTCCTCAACCTCTTCAAATTAGAAAATCCTATAATCTTGTCACTCTTGTGGTTTCTTCTCTCTTAAGCACTAGGGAGTCTACTAACTCCCAAATGCTAGGCAAGCACTGCACCACTAGGCAATATCCTTAGTCTGGTTTTACTTTTCATTTTTGAGATAGGGTTTTACTAACATGCCCAGACAGACCTTGAACTTATACTGTAGCCCAGGCAAGCCTTGAATTTGCAACCCTCTTGACTCAGCCTCCCAAGTAGCTGGCTGGCCCAGCTTCCACGGTTCATTTTTGAAGGAAGCATTTCAACCTCAAAAGGAAACAAATTTAGATTTGAATGCCACAGTGAGCCCAAGTCTGCTCTTAGTGACAAATGCCCCATGCAGGCCTGTTAGTCCTGCACCAGGTATGGGTGACAGGGGAAGGTGCAGAATGGGTGTGGTTTGTCACTTGCTGCTGTCTGTGCTCCTTCAACCTTTGCAAAGCCAAGTACCCTGCAAACTGAATGTTTCTTATTCCCATCATTGAGCCACACTGCTTTTGTGCTCCAGGGGACCAGTATAGGAAGTTAATTGAGTTTGAAATTTTATAATGCAATTAATCAAATTCAGAGTCTAAACACAGTTCTCATGTTCAGGCCAGGCAGCATGTATTACACTGGCCTTGTCAGCCCCCACCTCTCTTTATGTAGGAAAAGTTAACTTTTCTGGGGAATTTCTAGGCTTGGTCATACATATGACTGGTTCTCATTTGTGTGATTCTACTGGGAAGGGTCTAAAGGAAAGGCAGATGGCAGAGTTGTGATGTACCTTCCATGGACAGGGGCAGTAAGGGCTTATTGGCTTTGCTGATGTGCCCTGGTTAGAAGTTATATGGGAGTCATGATGACAGTTATTTTAGGTCATGTCTTCTATAAGGCAAGTAGAAATAACCTGGACATAGAAATGAAACTAGATGGCATATCCTATGGATAAGAGACAAAGAAAGGCATGTTTCTAAGACTTTTTTTTAACCTAGAAGGATTTCCTTTGAAGATGTGTGCAGAAGAACCTGGGAATATTACTGTAACATGGAATCAGCTGCTGCTGCTTCTGATTTATGGACCCATAGCTGTGTGAAGAAACTTTCATGTATCCAACCTGCAACAGCAGACCATCTCTATTGCCAATCACAGCCAAACTTGCCTTTTTAAAAGGTTTAATGAATGACTTTGCTTTTGGAGAAAGTTCCAGAACAGTTATTGCTGCTGAGGTCTTACTGGTCCTAGATCAGGCTGCACTAAAATGGCTCCTTCCAGGAAGCTCTGATAGCAGGGCCTTCAGTTCATAGAGGCCATGAAATTCCAGGAGGGATGACTAGTACTCTTGCCCAGCATTGTCTGACAGTCAGGGAGCGTGTCTAACAGTCAGAGCCTTCACCAGCTCCTTTATCACATATGAAGCAAGATATGGACCAGCAGCAGGAGACAGGCCTGAGTTTGGCACTGGTATACTTTTAAAACATTCAACATGACAAAAACCTAATGTGTGTTTTCAGTCCACAGGGTAGCCATATCCTGACCCCAGCTGTCTGGCTTCTATATAGCCATGGCTTTTAAGTTTGTCTACATTGGTGCCAAGGAAAAGAAGGCTTCAGCCAGTATTCTGCAGGGCTAGTAGCAGTTTCAGCTCCCTCTAAGTCTCACTTAGCACCCTGATGTCAACCTGTGCTTTTCACTGATTTTGTGTGTGTGTGTGTGTGTGTGTGTGTGTGTGTGTGTGTGTGTGTGGTAGTTGTGTGGGGCACATGTACATGTCTGTGTAGAGGCCCAAAGTTGACCATGAGTGTTTTTTTCAATCACCCTTCACTTTATTTATCAAACAGGGCTCACTGATTTTGTCCAGTCTAGAGATCCAGCTTGCCCCACGAGTCCCCCATCTCTTCCTCCCCAGTCCCAGGATTATAGGCAGCTACCATGCCTGCCTGGCCTTTATGTCAGTTCTAGGAATTAAACTCCTGTCCTGGAAAATGCTTTATATAGCCTGCCTGGTGCTTCTGACAGTGAGCAGACCCATATAGAAATGTACCTTTGCACCAGGTGGTGGTGGCGCATGCCTTTAATCCCAGAACTCTGGAGGCAGAGGCAGGTGGATCTCTGTGAGTTCGAGCCTGGTCTACAAGAGATAGTTCCAGGACAGCCTCCAAAGCCACAGAGAAACCCTGCCTCAAAAAAACCAAAGAGAGAGAGAGAGAGAGAGAGAGAGAGAGAGAGAGAGAGGGAGGAGGGAGAGAGAGAGAGAGAGAGGGAGGGAGAGAGAGAGAGAGAGATGTACCTTTGCTCAAGCTACACAGCCGGTCAAACATCTTTCCCTACTTTTTTGGGTCTGGTGGAGGGACCCTTGACCAAGGTCTGTGCCCTTCCAGATGGAGCATGTGTGTGTGTGTGTGTGGGGGGGGGGCTCCATCTCTACACAGCTGCAGACCTCCTGCTCCTGATTTCCTAAGAGTAGGAAAGCAGAGACCGGTAGGGTGAGAACCTTCTGTGGCCCCTGATCCCAGAACATATTCAGAAACAGGTGCTTAGAATTGAGTCCAGGTGGGGTGTAGAGTTGGGCGAGGCAGGCAGGCGGGGCTGGGTTTGAAGGAGGGCATCTTAAGGTAATGGGAAATCTTTTTTTTTTTTCTTTCATTTCTAGGGCTTGCCAGCTTCCAACTTGCTGTTTACTGCATTGAAAAATATTCCACACGATGGAAGAACTATTTTCCAAAACAAAATGCTAGTATTCATCAGGAGGCGCGGGCTGTGCAGTGTGAACAATTCACTTTCGTTAAGTACCATATGGCCGCTGGTAGGAAAACGCTAACATGTTTCAACAGTACAGCTGGGGTAGGGCTCCTTTATTCACCGTGCAGATGGCTCTAATTGACATCTCTCCTAAAACAGGTCTCCAGCATTTCTGCAGGATCATTAGAGTAATTAGTTATTAAATACCATCACCACTTTTAGAGAGGGGGTCTGATCCTTGGCAATGCTCCACAGTGATGGAACTGACAGGCTGGCTGGGAGACCTACGGACAGGGGTGGAGTAGGGGGCTTGAGGTAAGGGTGTGCTAGCCCCTCCTTCTGAAAGTCTGGGCCAGAAGAGGACAAAGGCTAAGCAAATTCAAGACTAGCCCTCGAGAGAACCAGGGCAACCAAATAACTAGCTCTCTGATGACCCAGCCTCAGTTTACCCTATGAACTGGGGTGAACAATCGCCCTCAGTGATCTGCAGGGCCGAGGCGATGAAGGACAGAGCAGATGAAAAGAACTGGAGGGACTAATGTGCCGTGGTTGAGCTGGTCTTGATGCTTGTTCAGGCCTCAGAGAGACTCTTCCTCACTATTTTGGGGAGTGCCAAGCAGTGGCTCTCAGAGATACCTGAGATGCAGGCCTTGACACTGTGACAGGTGTCACCAGTAGTGTGCAAGTAATGGCCACTCAGGTTGCTTATGACCTGACTGAAAGGGAATAGCTCAGGGGTGGGGCCCCGGCCCAAACTCAATGAGCCCCAGACACAGGCTCAGAGTGGGAAGCCACTCCAAACTGGGTACTTGGATTTCGAACCAGATATATGCGGTTTCCCTTTCCCAAGTTAAGTCTCAGTGATGAGCCACGAAAATCAGAAAACAGTTACAGCATCCCCCTTTGCTCTCAAGTGCTTCTTCTCCCCATCAGGTCAGCTAACCTCAGGACAAACAGGTGAGGGAGAAGGGGAAGAACATTGCCATATCCTTAAGTTGAATGTAAAGCATTCTTAGAAAGCACCGAAATGATCCAATCCCAAATCCATGCAGAACCCTGTGTACTTAGGTCTATGCTGTCTCTGGTGAGCAGGCGACCAAATGCTATTATTTGAAGGTGCTCCCCAAAGTTTGGATGCTAGAAATTTGTGACCCAGTGTGAAAGTGCTGGGAGGTGGGACGTACTGGGAAGTGTTTGGGTTATGAGGTCTTCCCTCTTAGGCAGGGATTAATGACATCATTGCTGCAGTGGGTTAGTCCTTATGAGATAAAACGATGAGTTGTGCTCACCCCTTCTCCCTTGTGCAGGATCTGTTGCCCTTCTGTCTTATGCCATAGGATGACACCTCATGATGGTCCTCACCTGACCCCTGGATTTCCCAGACCAGGACAGTAAGAAATCTATCTATCTATCTATCTATCTATCTATCTATCTATCTATCTATCTATCCATCCACCTCTTTCTCTCTCTCTCTACTATAGTGATACAAAGCAAATGGCAGACACTTGGTGTTAACCTCAAGGACAAGTCTCTAGTGACAAGGGGCAGTCAAAGTTGGGCAGGGGCCTGTGGGGATCACTCCCACAGCAGAAGCTTTGAAAAGAGTCTCTAGCCATTCTAAGGCTCAAGCTGCATGGATGCAGCCAACCCTCAGACTTGTGTCTCCCTGTTTTGACTCCCATACGACATATGAAGACAGCCTCACCAGGGTGGTCAGAGATAGTGCTGTGAACCACGTTGCTTTGGAGGACCAGAAAGGTGGTGTGTGTGTGCACCTTAGAGTTTCTTCAAAAGAGCACATATATGTATCTAGAGGGTGATATGGATCCAGGAAATAGCCTTCCCTTTGAGCTCATTCCCCATTGATTGAAGGTTAATAGCCAGGCATTATTAGTTTAATTTCACAGTCTAATCAGTTTCCTGCTTTATCGATTGAAAGACTGAGCAATTGTAATTGTGTGAGGCTGAAAGGTAAAATGCCAGGCCAAGAGAATAAAGCCAGTGGTTCTCAGGGCTCAGACACATACAGAGGAAGCTCTGGCTTTTCTTGAACACAGCTCACCTGACATGGGTCATGTCACCCAGACTCTACCTCCCCATAGACACAATTCTTTTCCTGGAAGCCATAGAAACATGAGGCCTCTCCAAGACCCCACAGGAATGACTATAGTCCAGAAAGCAGCCCTTTGCCCCAACACCACACCAAGCCCGAAGTCCCCTTGAATGCCTCCTGAGCTCCAAACTGGCCCAGGGCCTCATTGCTAAACACCCTCTGTCAGCAGGGCCCCATCTGTGCGATAGAATTTTTTTTTGTCACTTTTTCAAATCAGAATAGAAACAATTTTTAGTCTATAATTATCATTTCTTTTCTCAACAGACAAATGTTTCCTTTTAAATTGTAGGGCGGAAAAAGCAAAGGACAACATTTTAAACCAAAAAGAAAGACTAAAATTAATTCCTTCTTTATAGAAAAATAAAATACAACAGCTCAAAGAAAGCCAGGTTTTTTTTTTTTTTAAAAGAGCAACAAAATGCAACAGTGGATTCATTGCTGCTGGTTAATGTCCAGTTTTGAGAAGCAAGTCCCACCGGGACAGTGCTGGCACAGTTTGCAGACTGGCTTCTGGTGTCTGGGTTTATCTAGACCAATCATATAAAGCCCCCAGTGTAGGGCACCAATTTAGGATCTTGGATCTCAGGAGTCAAGCCAAGGCATGGGGTCTATCTAATTCTCTCATGCAGCCAGCCAGCTTACCCATCTGGGCCTTCAGTTCCCTTGTCTTTACAATGGGGGTCCTACTCAGCTTACAAGGTTATTGAGGGTTGTCTTGTAGTTTAAAAGCCCTGAGCAAATCCTGCTGTTTATATCTGGCAGTCAGCACTAACTAGACTCACAACTGAAATACCAGTTCTAAATGCATAAGTCCAGTGGCCTCCAAGACCTGCTGACCCTTTGAAGCCAGTAGATTCCTCTGCCCTGCAGGCACGCAGGGGAGCTACTGGAAGGCATTTGTGGGTCTGGACAACACCCCAATTCTTGGTTCTGGATGCACAAGATTTGTGTTAAAGGCCACCCTGTCACATAGCAGGTCACATTTAAGAAGCTGGAAGAATCTGCAAGTCTGCTCAGATAAAATAGAAAGGCAAGAGTGCAGTCAGTCAGTCAGTCAGTCAGTCTGTCTGTCTTTCCTTCTGTGGTGTGTGGTGTGTGTGTGTGTGTGTAGTGCCTTTAGTCTGTGTCTTGGAGTCCATGTGGAAGTTTGGCTTCAGATTAGTGGGCCAACAAATGACCAATGCCCGGACCCTACTCCCTCCCTCCAGACTCATCAAGGGGAAGCCAAGTTTCACACATCTCCACAGACACACTGTACGAGTGCCTAACCTTGGCATAAAACCCCCATGGGGTCCCCATTCCTAGAGCTGTTCTGGTAAACAGTTAATGCCCAGCTGTGGTGGCAACAGGAACAAAGACAGACAAAACCCACTTGGCCCCTGCTTGGTAGTGTTCACTAGCCTCAGCTGCATAAATACTCCCACTGTGGCCATGCCACAGTACCAACGTAATGCCAATGAGAGACATTAACAGTGGACTCCCAGGAGCCAGTCAGGGCAGCTCCACCCCAAACTCTAGCTCATTATACTTGAGAGATTCACCTTTGAAGTGAGTGCAGGGTTGAAGATACTGTCTAAGCCTGCTGCTGCTGCAACCAAGAGAACCCCAGGACATTCTGGAGGGAACAGAGCAGCCACCAGGCCACTAAGTCCCTTGTGTCTCTGCATTGACCTACAGGCATTTCCTGCAGCCGTCAACCTTCCCTAGAATTCCTGGACTTTCCCACTTGTTACTGCTCAGCTTACCATGGACATCTCTGAAGAGTTCGCCGTAACAGGGCCTTGCATCTCCTCCAAGTTCCTGGTCACAATTTTCTTAGCCATGAGCCCAGCTTGTGCCACTCCTCTGCTGCAGTGCTGGCCCTCCTGCAGTCCCTGCCACAGCCCAGTCTCCTTCGAGGGCACACACTGTACCTCCTTCTCTATAAATTCTGGAATACCCACAATATCCCATGTTTGTAGGTAATGAACTCCAAGGCGCTTGTGGACATGCCTCAGCTTCCCCAAATACTCCGTGCAGTTTTTTTTTAAATTATATATATATATATATATATATATAATATATATATATATACACACAAAAACTTTGGATCCTTGTGCTTTGTGACTCAACACTCCTTATGGTAGACTTCTAATTCAAGAATCTTCCGGAAATGTCTTTACCTCCTGGCCTTTCCCTGCCTGTCAAAGCAGAGGAAGCTAGCACTGGTATCAATATCTGCGCTTAAGGACAGAATGCCTATTTTCCCAAGGACCTTGGTAATATCACTTACATGGCCAGCAGGGGCCAGAAAGATGGCAAGTTACACTGAGAGAGACCTCATGCTGGCCTAGGCTGCTGCTGAACTCCCCTGCAAAACTGGCAGGGACCAGAAAACAGACACGGAGAACTGTAATGAGCCCAACAGGTGGAAAAGACAACTGGGTACTGTGTACCTGACCATTTCCTAAAAATAGACAGGGGCCTGGCTCTGCAGGCTCCCTTTGAGCAGGGCTAGGGCCCTATGGCCACTTTCTCACTAAATTTTAGAGGAGGGAGCAAGTCTTTGTTCCAGCACTGTCCTCCCTTCCGAGCAAAGCAGACACTGCCCCTCAGCCAGCATAACAGAGCTAGACTGGGGTTTGGGGCCTGGCCCTGAATCTCTTCCCCTTAAGCTCTGTCTCATGGCTTGGCCTGAAGGAACTGTCCCTTGGCTGCTGGGTCATGTGGGAGAGGGAAGGAGACAGGGCATGAACAGATGCCAGTGAGCTCTGGGCAGCGCTTCTTGGCCAAGGGATCTGGGAACACAGACATTCTCCTCAGACCAAAGCACTGACAGCATCAAATAGAAATGCCATGCTCTGTGGTCACATGGTACAGCCGAGAAGAAGAAAGGAGTCCTCAGGGCCAAACCCCACCATCTCCACTGCCTTCCTGCTGCAGGCTCAGGAAAACAGTGGGCAATGGATAAAGGAGTGGGGGGGGGGTTCCTCTCCCAGGCCCAGCTCTGGCTCTAGCCCGAAGCCGGAGAGCCTAGGTTTCCTCTGGCCCTTTCCTGCCTTCTACATGTCTAGACAGGGATACTTAGCTCTCAGCAGCTAGGAATCAGTCATGTGGTTGGCCTGAGGGCCAGTACTGTAGCTGTACCTGGACCACTTGGCCAGCTCAGGGAAGTATTCTAAAAACAGAGCATGCCCTTGAAGTCCCGGTGTGGATTCTTACAACATCACTAAGTCATCAAGCTGAGAACAATAATCTGAGTTTGGATGGAAATCACACGGGGAGAACTTACTTTGAAACTGCATCCGAGGCATCCCTTGTTCCCCCACCCCATGGAGCGTGCTTAGAAGCCAGGGAATGGAGCGGCTCTGTCTTCTTGTATATTTTCAGACCACATGTGCTCCTTGTACCGTGAAGTCCCTCAGAGACTTTTAAAGTCCCTCAGTCTTATTGGGATGTTGGAAGGGATATACAGCAATGCTTGTCCTTAAGAGCTGTTGTGCTACCAGCTGGCAGCAGCTAGTTCCCTCCTGCATTTTGGTCTCTCCACCTGCTCTAGCCCCTCTCCCAGTTGAAGGCCCCAAACACCCGACCTCACGTTCCTCCTCTCTTGGGCTATACTGAGATCATATTGCTGAAACGGGACACCGGCCCTGTCCTGCCAGCCCTGGGCCACCCTGGCACCAGTGTGTGCACGGTCACCCACCCGTGAGCTGTGAACATCCATCACAGAGATTCACAGCTGCTTTTCCCCTCGGCACCTCTTGATCCAGGGCAGGTCAGCACATCGATTCAGGGGCTGACGTCTCCCATATTCCCCAGCGGCGCTCACAGGTGGTGAAGCAGCCTCTCAGCCTGTGTCTCTCTTTCACCCTCCTGCCAGTGCTGGGTTTGGTGTAGTGGAAAGAGATGCAGATAAAAAGCCAGGCACTTCAGTTTGGGCGGGCTCTGCTGCACCCTCACACAACACAGACAACCACCTCCCTGGCCTGGCAGAGGGTTTCCTTTTACTTGCCTCAGAGAGGTGAGGAGGAGGGGGGAAATAAATAAATAAATAAATAAATAAATAAATAAATAAATAAATAAAGCCCAGAGTGAGGAAGGGTTTCTTTAGAGTAAAGCTTTGACTAAAGAAATCCCTGAAGAAATCCATTACCACTACAGTGCAGCGCCGAAGGTGGCCGGGCAAGGCTCCCCAACACTCTGCCTGCACCAGCCCTCTCTTTGCGAGATAAGTACTTACTTCAAGGTTTCCGTTTTTTCTCTTTGGTCAAAGGAATTGCAGAAGCATGCCAAGCCCCAAGCAGCACAAACAGCGAATAATCGCTTGGAAGAGAGGCTTGTTGAAAATGAGTCTTTGCTGGGACAAGGTCGGCTGGCAGGCTTGGCCTATAAATCACTGTGCCCTCCTCGGCTTACTGGCTCACACTGAGAGATGAACTCGGCTGGACTCTGACATTTCCTAGTTTCTAAGATGATGCCTTGCACACAGTAGGCTTCTATTCATTGTTTATGGGACTGAATAACTGTAAAGGTAGCTGAAGGGGGCAAAGCCGTGTCCACTCAAGCTAGATACTCACTATTCGAAGCCTGGGCAAGGGACAGAATCCAAATCAGAGTCAGTTCGTGTCTGCAGCAAGTGGGAGGCTCATTCTTGCCAGCCTTAGCTGAAAAGGATTCTGGGGAGAGCCCAGGGAGGGTAGAATGAACACACTGTATTATGTTGCATTGGTGATAAGACTAAAATTGTGGGATTTTAAAAATGAGACTCCTGTGTTCTCTGTTTTTTTTTTCTCATTAGTGCTGGCAAGCGCCTGGTTTAGCACTTATGCCCTTTGCTTTGGAATGGAGGAAGGATCATCGACCATTTGGAAATTTACTCTTCAGATACTGTGTTCCCTTTCTGTTCTTCCCGAGGGATATGGGTCCCCTGCCCACAGATGTGCTGTGCTGCCATAGGCTGGCAACCAGGCGGCAAGTGTTCTGAGTCAAGGGTTTTCTGAATAAAATCGAAATTGATACTGGTAAAAGAGTCAGTGGGAGTCAGAATGCCAGACAGTTCAGAGTCCCTGTGCTATTCCCAATTCCCTGGTTCTGGCATCTCTCCCTCTTCTAGTGCTTATAAACACCAGAGGGCAGGCATGAAGCTCTCACCTAGGGACAGCTCCAACACTTCCACATGTAGCTGGTGATATAGGAATGGCAATCCACACAATGACAAGTCAAGTCCACACATCCACATGCAGCTTGTCCCCTCTGCAGGATCCCATGTAAACCTTGGGAGCTGCTCTGGGAAGTGTGACTATTTGACAGTAGATGGGACCATGTGTGAGCTTTGACTCTGAGATAGCAGAGAGCTTTACTCTATCTGGAGAGAACTGACTCTATCATAATGAATAAGAGCTACAGAATAATGTCAAGGCTTGAGCTGAAAGAGGTAAAGCTCCCTCCTCAGAGGCTGGCCATTGAGCATTAGGAGGGAGGAGAATCAATCTACCCTGTCATCCCATCCAACTTGAATGACTCTCCAACCTGTGACTAGGCTCATATTATTTTCTTATTAAGCTTTTAAAAAGCAAGAAGTATCTAATAGATTCAAAATGAAAAATCACCACTAGGGCTGGAGGTATAGCTTAATGGTAGAATGCTTGCCTAGCACATGTGAGGCTCTGAGTTGGATATCCAAAACTAGAAGAAAAAAAAAAGCAGGAACTCCCAAAGGACATCATGACATCATAGTGCAGAAGCTCAATATTCATAGGGAAGTCTCAGCCTGCTTACATATGGCCTGGGAGGTTTCTCCGCACAAAACTCTAGCAAGCAGGTCTGGAGAACCTTTGAGAATCTGTTGACTCAGATGAGAACAATGACCACAGCAAGATTAAAGGCGAAGGAGAAAAGACAAAGGTAGTCTGTGAAGAGCGGGTACACAGTTCAGCAAGCATAGGCAGCTTTGGCCATTTGGTTAAGGGCCAGTGGGCTAACTATCTCTCCAGGCACTAGAGAATCCATACACCACCATATAACGAATGCTTCTAGCAAGGCAATGGGACAGTTAAGAGTGTGGGCTTTGGGCTTCCTAATAACCTTTATGTCCAGCCACTGATATTTATCATTTGAGTGTCCCTGAGCAACTTGCTAAAACTACTTGAGCTTGTTTCCTCTCAAGAAACAGGGAAATAAGTGTTCTTCTCCTAGTTTGGTAAGTAGGGTACTATAAGATGCTTACTGTCCAGGTCCCATGGAAAATAAACCCTATACACAATACACTGAAGAAGAGGGGAGTAGATAGCTGGTTCTCTTCCTACAAGATTTCCCCAGTATGGCCAAAATAAAAGTTTAGGTCTTTAATGGGAGTAAAAATGACAAAGTAAGAATTCATAAGAGTCAAGTGTGTGGGTGGGGAACCAAGGTAGGCACACCTCCATTTCCAGAATACACATCTTGGATTCCCAAAGCTCAGTGAGGGCCTTGACACACTCAATAGGTTTTTCACCCTCCCTGTTCAGTTGCAGCTGTACAAACTACTGAGTGATGATGGGGCTCGCCCAGGAGTGAAGGTGGTCTCCCAAGGCTACACAGCTCATAACCAGGATACAGACATGGAATTATCTACTTTAAAGCCAGACCAGCAGCAAGAAGAGCAGCCTGGCCTGAGCAGGCTCAAGAGTGGATGCCTGCTCAGCTGGGTTTAATGCCAGAAATCGAGCCTAAAGGGCAAGCCACATCTGCAGCCCACACTTGGAGACTCCTTGGGGAACTTGGAGCACTGGTCTTAGAGAATTTTGACATGTTGAAGGAGAAGAACCTGGAAACTTCCAGTGCATGAACCCTACCTCCAAAAGCACTGTATAGGGCAACCCCATCTCCTTTTCCTACATGGAGGCTAGCCAGGAGGGACTGGGCCCATGCCTTCTCTTAGGCCCCTTCCTTTTGGATTACCATAGGAGGGCCACCTAAAGGAAGCCCATGCATCCACCTACTGCCATTTAATCTGCACACGACCCATCACAGGCTCTTGCCCCATCCCATGTTCCAGGCAGAAGGGAACAGAAGAAACACACAGGACACCGCCATATACATTTCTTCTTCCAGCCCTGTTGATTCTAAGTGAGGGGCAGTGAGGAAAATGTCTGTGAAGATGGGAACATCTGAGTGAGGGAGACAGGGATGTGACAGAATTTGTATGTGGAGACAAAGGACCATTGTTGAAGTCCTCTATGACACCACCTCAGCTTTGGTGGATGATAATGTAACTTTGTGTTTTTTTTATCAGCCGTAATATTCAGAGAGGGAAAAGATGAAAATGAACTGAGCTTTACTGGGGGTGGGGTGGGGATCTTAATACTCTGGCTAAAGTTCCTTTTGCTAAAACACAGAGGTATCTATGATGGGAATTTGTCATATTAAGAAGTGTATGAAAAAGTGGCCTTAAATAAGGGAAAACTTTCACCCAGTCATGACACAGCTCAAGTGTGGAGTATGTAATGTATCTCCTGAAGGAAAAGATGCCTCACGGTAATCAGTAGCACTTGCTCTTCTGGAAGAGCTGTACCCCAGTCTCAGGGCCCAGGAAACAGAGGCCAGGGCAGTGGCCTGACCTTGGCCTCTCACCAGAGTGGGGAATTCCAAGAATTCACTATTAGAGCCCAGCACAATATGCTCTGTTCTCAGTGCCCTCCTCCACCCAGCAGAGGCTGTGCTCCTGTCAGTAGTCAGTGAGCCCAGAAGGCCAGACAGAAAGGCCCTCTCAACTCCTCTCCTGCAGCGGCCCTATTGTAGAGACCAGGCAACTGCAGCTGCTTATTCCAGGTCCCTTGAAACCGAGGAGGCCAAAGTGGGCAGAGTGAACACATTCAGCAGGGTACTCCGTTAGAATCTAAATGGAGTTTAATGATTCTTAACCTGTGTGTCGTGACCACTTGGAGTCACGTATCAGATAGCCTGCATATCAGCTACATTACAATTCATAACAGTAGCAAAATTATAGTTATGAAGTAGCAATGAAATAATTTTATGGTTGTGTGTGTGCGTGTGGGGGGGGGGGTCACCATAACATGAGGAACTGTATTAAAGGGTTTTACAGCTTTAGGAAGGTTGAGAACCCCCGACTTCCTCCTTCCTTGGGTTGGTCTCCTTCAGTGGGACTGGGAGGTCTTCAGCCTCATTCTGCTCTGTTAACTTCTTTGCCTGGCTTTTCTTCTGCACTGTATGGGCAACATCCTAAAAGGGTTAATACTGACACCCTCTTGAATGACAGATCCCAGATGGGATGACATGCCAGGGCTGGGTTCATGCCTGGCACTTTTGGGTGGGCCTGGACTGGTGGTACCATATCAGCTGCCTGGAGGCTCTTTTGCCCTGGCCAGCAGGAGTTATCAAATACCACAGAGTTTGGTTGTGTGGGATTGAACCTGAAGGAGGGGCAAACGAGGGGCTGTGGCAGGGACCTTGGAGGGCCTCCAAGCTGACAAGAAGGAGCTAGACTTAGCTGTGAAAGGGTCCTGGGTAGGAAGTTGGGGACAGTCTGGGTCCCGGCTTGAGAAGAACCCTAAGATTGAGAGTGCACTTTAAGCCACAGTTGGTGGCAGGATCCCAGAGCTGGTTCTCTGGAATTGAATGACAGCAGCTGTCTTAGTTAGGGTTACTATTGCTGAGAGGAGACACCATGACCACAGCAACTCTTATAAAGAAAACATTTAATTGAGGGGGTTTGCTTACCGTTCAGAGGTTCAGTCCATCATAGCTGGGACTATGGCGGCATGCAAGTAGACATGGTGCTGGAGAAATAGCTGAATATCCTACATCTTGCAGGCAACAGGAAGTAGACTGACTCACACTGAGTGAAGCTTGAGAAAAAGATCTCAAAGCCCACTCCCACAACAACACACTTCCTCCAACAAGGCCACACCTCCTAATAGTACCACTCCCTTTTGGGGGCATTGTCTTTCAAACAACCACAGCAGTAGAGGCCCACAAAAGGCTCAGCCTTTGTTTGCCTGGAATGAGGATTGCCTGTTGGAAGTCACTATCACAGAGTGTTTCTCCACAGAGATACCACTTGATTCTGATGGCTGGGGCTAGGCACCCTCAGCCGTACTCTGAGATGGTCACCTGATTCATCAGAAGGAACAGAGCTTGGAGTGACTATGGAGGTCAGGGGCTACTTGTAACTGAGGACTAGGGACATGTGTAGATGCACAGCTATGGAGTGTGCCTAGTGAGGATTACAGCTGAGCACAGAGGGCATCACAGAGGGATCACAGATATTTTAGGCCTCAATGCAGACCAGGCAGTGTTGAGGTGCTAGGCGTGGCATACCAGGAGGAATGTCACTGGAGACTGGGCTGCAGGGAGCCTACTTGGATGGAGGAAGTGTCTAGCATCCTTGAAAAAGATGGCAGGGCCCAAGCTGTCTTTCTAGGCCAAAGAAAGGCCAGAAGCACAGGTCTGAGTAAGACAGTGAGGAGTGGCAGACAGAGGTAGCCATGCCTTTGTCTACCCCAAGCGTTTGCAGAAGGCAGCTCCCACTTTTTGATAGCCTCATTCATGTTCCCTAAGGCCCGTGGCCCAGACATCAACCCTCCCAGAGAACCACTGTGTTCTGATCTGCTGGCTATGAGGCCTGGCAGACACAGCTTGACCTTATTTCTAAGTTAGAAAAATAAAAATGGAAAATGTTTCCATAGGCTCCCTCCCACAAAGAATGCTATAAAACTTCTCTAGGGTCAGTGTGAAAAAGAGGAGTCTCAGGCCCCCTCTAATGCCTTCTTCACCATCCAGGATCATCCTGCACACAGTGGCGGAGGCAAAGAGTTTCTAGCCTAAGGCCAAGGTCCTTTACAGCTCAGTGTGTGTTCCTGAAGGTTGTAAGAATAAGGGAAGATAGGCCCTCATCTCACAAAGGTGCTTTTCAATACTACTACAGCTACTAAAAATGAACAGTTAGTACTTCTAAACTAACCCCTTTTGAACATTTATCATGTGACATATGTTATCTCAGTTAATCCTGGGATCAAATATTCTGGCATGGGTATTCCTACCCTATTTTGTAGATAAGAATTGAGTCAGAAGTATAAATGACCTTTTCATGAAGTAGCCAAGGGGGTTATAGTTTTGAACCTATATAACATGAGGGAAAGAAATGCGTGCCAACCTCACTCTTCCCTCTAGTTAGTGTATAAATTGATTACATGGCCATGGTATGGTTAAGGGGAAGGTTTTTATTGTATGTAGGAGAGAGTGAGGGGGGAGCACAGGAGAGCAGAGAGAAGGGGAGGAGGAAGACTGAGACAGATGGACAGACAGACAGTTGGACAGAGAGGCAGGGGATAGAGAATAGCAGTAACAGGGTTATAATGAGAATGAGTAGCTGGGAGGGAAACCCATGGGCTGGAGGAGTTTAGGGTAGGGGAGGAGGTGAGAAGGACAGGAAGCTAGCATGGACTCTGAAGTGTGTAACAGGTGCTTGTGATACTAAGGGAGCCTGAAGGCAGCATGTGCTCTGGTGTGCTAACAGACACCACAGGTAACCATGTGTTCCCTCTGCCTTTCGGAATTTGCAGAAATGGCGTTTCCTTTGAACCTAATAATTAGCTACATAAGGCCCAAAGACTAGAGCACCACAGTATTTTGGGGAAAGATATGTAATGACATGCTTTTCAAAAGTGGTGGGGGTGAGGCCAGACATCTTTTACACAAAGAGCTGGTACATAAGCTAGAAATGAGGGGTCCTTAATGGCCATCCAGCCACTTGGTGTAGGTTCTGATGACACAAAGAAGCACTGACATGAAGTCCCATTAGGAGAAAAAACAAAACTATGCAACAACAACCCAGTACCCACTCTGTGGAAAGATGGGCACAGAGTCTGGAAAGGCCAATGCCTTCTAAGTTCATATTAATTAGGTTCTTTTAAAAATCTGTCACATTGCTTATGTTTCTAAGTTTCAAGGAAAGGGAATGTCAGCAGATGGCAGGCCCCAGGCTAGAGGAGTGCAACCGAGACAGGATACTATCATGCTCAACACTGCCATAGCAGCCTGGGAAGAACACAGTTTTCTGTATGAGGCATCTCTGCAGATCATGAAGCCTTTGTGCTATGAAGCAGCCGACCAAAGGAAGGCTTTACAGAGAGATTCCTGCTCTCAGGACGTCTTTTACCAGCCTAACCGAGCATCCTCTGCCTCTCCTTCCCTGGAGCCAGCCTTGGAGCCTTGGTGTGAATGCTACGAATGATACTTGGTTCTGCATCCACAGCCTAAGAGGTTCTCCATCCCTGTGCCACCCCTAACCAGACTAATAATGCATGACAAGTTGGGGTCTGTCCACTAATTCCTACATAGTCTCTCTAGTGCCCAGACTAGGCCAGGCCCAGAATGGCAGAGGATTTACTGGTTGCCCAACTGGCCTAAGGGTCTACTTCCCAAGCCCTCGCTCATAAACAGCACACATTCTAAAATGTCTGCCAGACAGCCAGCTGTCTGTAACTCAGATTATACTTTCCTGTGGAAACAAAGCCAGCTGTGATCATGAGGTGCCTGAATGGACTGAGGAGGTGGATAGAGCCACAATCTAACTTGCTGAGCCATGATGCAAAAAGTGTCTGCAGTATAGCAGGAAGGGGAAGAGAAAGAGGTCAATATCTCAGTGAATTTGATCCCTAGAACCAATATAAAGGTGGGAAGAGAAAACTGATCCCACAAAAATTGTGTAACTTCCACATGCATGGCGTGGTATGTTTCCCTCATGCATTATACACACATGTAATAATAAATATGATGATGGAAGAGAAAGGATTATGTCTACTCTATTGGTTGGTAACAGCAGAGGGAGGAGAGGGAGGGAGGGAAACAAGGAGGGAGAGAATATGAGAATAATCAGATAAATAATGACATGGGACTTAAGAAATGGGACTGTTAATTGGTGTGTAGGGTGTTGGCTGACTGGCCCTGCCCAGTAAGCCTCAGTGGCCCCAGAAATGAGGGTCTCCTATGTCAGGTCCAAAAGAAACTGTCAACAAATGGCTCTCTGTGGTGTTTAATAGTATACCAAAGTGCATGCTAGCCTCCAGGTTCTCTCAGAGTTGAAAATACCTGCTTCAGAATCCATGCTGGCATGCTGACTCTCCTCCGCTTGTCCCCCTGCCCCTGCAACCTCCCATCCCTCACCCTAACTGTAGCTCATGGGCTTCCCTCCCTTTCCCCAGCTTTTCATCCCTATATAACCCTGATATTTCAGCCATGAGCTCTCCTGGTCCTCTCTTCTGCCTTCCTTTCTTGGCCCCCTCCCTCTCTTGTCTTCCTCTCTTATTCATCATTTCTTGCTTCACACCCCCCTCCTCTCATGGCTGGGTCCAATCTCCTGGCTCTGTTTAATCTACTACTACTCTCCCTCTGCTCTGGATTCATCCAGATTCCTCTGGCTGTACTTTCCCTCATATCTACAACAAAAACCTTTCCCTCAACCATACCTTGGAGTGGTCATGGCCCCACTTTATACATCCTGGAAGTGGAATACTGCCTTGTTTCCCCCACATGTTCCTTATTGCTTAGCTACAAAGACTAAGCTGGGCGGTGGTGCAGGGTGGTGGTGATGGTGGTGGTGGCAGTGGTGGTCCATTCCATGTCATCCTGAAGCTCAAATTCAGGAGCCTCAGAGAACCCTTCTCAGCACTAAGGTGGGATTAGACTCTGACCTGCTATCCAGCTCAGAGTCTAGTTGATTGGACTAGAACCCACAGTTTCTGAATCACAACTTATTTATTTAATAAAGCATGCCTGTCTGGGTCTAGGCTTTGTTGGGGAGACCTGTTAATCAGTGTGCCAAACTCACTTACTCATGGAGCTACTCAAGAAAATGAGCTCTGGGTTAGACACTGCTCAGGGCTGTAATCTCTCAGGCAACACTTCCTCCTCATTCTAAAGGAGGGCTGAGGTCCTTGGGGGAAGATAGGCTGCACTGGGGCCACGGATGGGCCATAGGAGACATTATTCCCTTTATGTAGAGGGGCCTCTTCTGTTCCATAGCTGCCTATGAACTTGTTCTCAGCCAGGACACAATTGCAAACAATGTCATGTTGAGACGAACCTGCCCTTTGCATGCTATTTGAGCACTGTTGTCAGTTCTATTTACGACTTCATTCATGGGAGACCTTCTTCCATCCAGGCATTGTGCTGGGGCCTGGGCTGTCAAGATGGGACAGACAACAGGGTATTCAGACCCTTGCAGGGGCTATTAGGGGATTGTTGCAATTGTGAGAAGAACAATTACAGAGAATCATGGGTGTTGTAGAGCAGGGACAAGGCCCCCTGAAGGCCTGTAGCCACCAGGCGGGAACAAGAGGAGTTTAGCACTGGAAGAGGGGCATTCAGGTGAGGAGGGGGAAGGGCATCCAGTGCAGAAAAGATATCCTTTAGTGATGAAAACAGAGGGAGGAGTGGTATGCTTAGGATCTGGGAAGGGTTTAAGTAAATGAACAAAAAAGACAGGGTGGGGGCAAGAGGAGGAGGTGGAGGGCAGGCAGAGACCATGCCACACCCCAAACCACACGTCCTAGAGACCTAGGGGAGATGGGAGGGCATTGGTGGGTATCTCAGGATACGGAGAGTCAATAAGAAACCTCCCTAGGGCCAGGATGTTCAGAGCAATGTTTTGGAGAAATATCCAGAAATTATTCTGGTGAGCCCTGGCAGTTGATTGGCTCTCAAGTTCATTAATTGGTTCATCAAATAATGGGGGGGGGGTTATGCCTGGCAGGCTAGCGCATGGATAGGAGGGAGTGACCCTCCAAAGGTGAACCCTAGCTTGTAGGTTTGAAAGACCAGAGAGCTGTTGTCAAAACACTGGAGAGATTGAGGATATTAGAGGAGGAAGTTCAGGGAAATCTTTAATGAATGTGTACAAGCTTGAAGGGTGGGCAAGTTGTACACAGGGGAAGAAGACAAGAGTGCCTTTCATGTTGGAGAATGGAGTAAGGAAAAGCAACAAGGACAGAGGCTCATGGTTTATGCCAAAAAGAAAGACTAGATCTTATTTCTAAGGTCTAGGGGCTTTGAGTTATGACAGGCACAGACCATAACCACAAGCACTGCCCTCTCCCACTACTTGAAAGAAATTCAGTGACATCTATTCACTAACCAATGATGGCCATGCATCTTGTGTAGTCAGGTAGCTTCAGAGGGACCAATTTCTGCCATTGGTTCCTTGGGTCCTTGCTGTCAGCCCTCGCTAAGAAGCCCAGTGGGTACCTGTCTTGTTAGGCCAGAAGAAGCAAGGAAGACACTTGCAGGGTATTGGAGGCATCTTCCAAGGAAAACCGTCATCCCAGCTTCTTGCTTGCCTGTCATGCTCTGCTTCCCGAGTCTACCCAAGGCTTTATCCAATCAGGACTTCCTAGCTCCAAGACTCCCCTTTTCTTGTTGTCCCTTGTCTGGGTCTCTTGCGGGAGGCGGGGGTGGGTGGTGGTGGTGGGGGTGGGGGGTGGGGGTGGGGTGGGGGTGGTGGGGGGTGGGTGGGGGGTGGGGGGGTGGGTGGGGGTGGTGGGGTGGGGGTGGGTGGGGGTGGGGGGTGGGGGTGGGGGTGGTGGAGAGAACCTAATTCGAAGTTCCTCAGATGGGAAGCAGACAATTGCATTTCATGCTCCTTGGAGGCTTCCCAGCCCCACTCCCTGGTAGCATAATTACAGATGTCTCCCTCTTTACAAACCCTTCCTACATGCTGCATAAAGGAATACAATTCCTGGCTGTCCAAATTACAACAGACCATAATGCACAAAAGCAATAAACACAGGTTCTAACAGCAATCAGATACACTTATTGTAAACAATGGTGGATTTTTTTGGGGGGGGGTGATTTATTGCATTTGAAGTAGGTTCAGCATTACTCCTTAAAAGATTTGGTTATTCTTATTTTCAAGCCAGAGTTGCTGGCAGCCAGCTGACGTCAGACAAAATTGCTCAAACGCAGCAGATTTTAAAAATAGGGCCAATGTGGTGTTAAGACAATAATAATAGAAAATTTGGGGTAGCTGTAGGCTGATGTGAAACTCCAAAAATAGGGCCTATAGGGAGGGTTGTCAGCTCCCCCAACCATGCCTTATGCATCCTAAGTGAGTCCCCACTTCCTAATGGACAGCACTTTTGATTCCTCTCACTGTCCTCCCTAGTGATGGGGGGATGGAGAAGGACACTGGTGATTGGAGTGGGCTGAGTGACAGTCTGGCCTATGACATCAAGCTATACAAATGTACCCATTCTGGCCTTAGTTGTTTCTTGGAGCCAGATACTGGCAGAGTCAAAAAGTCAAGTTGACACAGCACATTTGAGCTGTGAGGTCTGCGGTGACCATTCAAAACAAAGCTTGCTTTCTTTGGCATAGGTGTCGTTTGACTCCTGCACTGTTCAAGGAACAGCAGGGCATGGGATTTTGAAGCAAGGATAATTCCCAGATCAAAGCAGATATTTTCAAACTGAATTCAGAGAAATCTAAGGATCATATATAGTCATTTCAGGGACTCCTAAAAGGGCCACACCTGCTTCAAGTAGGGAACTGTTTTTATTTATTGCCACTAGTAGGTTTCCATACGATTGTCCGAGAAATATTAGATCAGATATGCTAGAAGATTAATGCTTTCCAGTATATGTGATCTGTAAATCCTGCTTATGACCTACTCCCCCTCCCCACTGCTCCACTGAATTTAACATCTCCCCCTGTTTTTAATAGCACAGGGATAAGGGATAAGTACATTTTAGGACAGTACTCCAGTGACACCCCAATGCTGTTGTCCCCACCCTCTTAGAAATCATTGTATTTGAGGCCCAATAGGGGTGACAGTGGCTAGCCTGCTCCAAGTTACCCTGGCTTCTCTGGGACTGGATTTGAAGGGAAACAGGGTAAAGAGTGCATCTGGAGGCTGGCCCCTATGCAGCATGGACTGGCTAGAGAAATGCAGTACGTAGGTACTGAAACAGCTCCTCCTGGAATCTCTAGGGACTATAAAGAGACCCTCTTTAACCAATGCCAGTGCCCTGGGCCCAGGGGATTGAGAGGAACGTACATGGCTCTGTACCAGCTGACATGTCATTTCAGGCTGGGAGGCGAAGCTCTCTGTTCTTAGCTTGGAGCAGAGAGCAGAAAGATCACTGAGCTATACAGATCCTGATAAGAAAAATGGATTTGTTAGTGACTGCCCAGTCCTCCGAGAACAGCCATGATATCTTGCTTGGAGTAAATTCTCTGAACACTACTTGTCTGGGTGGAAAAAGAAAACGCATTGATTGTTAACGTTCACCGAGGAAGTATAGTCGAGGTACTATTTTAAACTCCTTTTGTAATGAACTGTTTAATACCCCCACCCCAATGCTGGGTGATGCCTGCTCTTATGTTAGGTGACTACCTATATTAAAGAAGGGGAAACTGAGTCACAGAGAGGTCAGTCTGTGTGCTGAAGTCTATGGAACTCAATCTAATTTCTACATGTCCGAACACATTCATTTCCATTTCGAGCCCCTCCCGTCTTCTCTCTATGAGGTCTCCTCTCAAGTCTGTGGTAGCTGGATCAATACATGTATACAAAGATAGGACGAATGCCACTTAAAACAACAGCATTGACATTCATCCACTAGAGTCACAAGTCATTGTCAACATTCAAACCCTGCCTGGGTACTGCTTACTGGTCTCCTCCCAGTATTGCTCTCCTCTTTAGATAAAGTCTGGCCAGCTTTGGAGTCACACAGAACATCTAAAACCTTCAAGGCCCCTGTCAGGTATTTTTGCGTCAGGCTCTGAAAGCATGTCTCCAGACAGCAAACAGCAATTTCAGAAAACACAAAACTTGCTTTTTTGATACAGGCAACAGTAAATCATGCCTCAGAGATGTTCCTAGCTTTATGAAGTTTTAATGGAGACCCTAACATCTCAGCACCTCTAGCCAGGCTTGAATTCCTTCAATGTGGACACTCAAGAAGCATGGCCTCCCTCACCCTCCCGGGTCCACTGGTGACCCTTGTTTCTATCTTCAAGGTTCTGTGTCTCTGTCATGTATCTATAGGTTGGTCATTCCAGCAAGGGAAGTCTTTACTTGTCTCTTGAGGGCTTGTTTTCTCCTCCAGGCAGCAGAACCTCTGTAGGCACCGTTTTTTCAGGGAGCTCAGGTTTATTTAAATATTAAGTCCTGGTCTACATTCTTAGAGTTTTTTTTCTTCTTCCTCTTCCTCCTCCTTTTTCTTCTCCATTCATGTGTGTGCTTATGGTGTGTGTGGTGTTTATGTATGCTTGTGTATATGTCCATTCACACTTATGTGAAAGTCAGAGGAAGAAGTTGGATGTCCTGCTATCATTCTCCCTCAATTTGAAACAGAGTCTCTCCATGAACTTACAGCCAGGTCTGCAGTCAGTAATCCCTGGTGATTCTCCTGTCTGTCTCCTATAGGGTTACAAGTAAGAGCATGGCAATGCCTAACTTTTTATATGAGTGCTAGGGATTTACACTCAGGTTGTCATGTTTGTGCAGCAAGTGCTCTTACCTTTGAGATATCTCTACAATCACTCTTAGAGATTTTTTTAAAAAATATATTTTTGGTTGTGAGCTTTCATGACCAACTATCTCTCTAGCCTGAGACATTTTATTTGGGGTAGAACTCACATCTACATATAGTGCATGCTCTAGAAACCTCTGGTATTGGCATTGTGATAAACTTCGGAAGTAACTAGCCATGCCTCCATCTTGATCTTGGATATTTACCCTCCAGGATCATGAGATGACACCTTTCTGTTGAGCTGGCCATCTAGCCCATATTTCTTTGTTGCGGCAACTCCAGTAAATGAATCACCCACTCACAGCATACATACATTTTTCTTTTTGGTTCCCAACTTAGCCTTGCCAAGCTATTTAACTGCCCGGCATCCTTTATTGGAGTTTTCCTACTGTCTTGCTGTGCTCAGGAGCCTCCCTATGTGGCAGCCTGGCATTGGCACAGAAGATGGCTTGATGGGCATCTCTCATCAGCTCTACACCTGCCTACCCAGGGACCCAGCCACTGACTTCTCCCTGAGGGTGGAAGCTATTCTCCTGCTAGAGCTCCAGCCTTTTGACACTTACTAGACACTTACTATACCTGCTGTTCAGGCCGCTCTCACCATCTTCTCGGAGAGGGTGTGGCTCCCCTCCTACTTGCTAGATAAGTCCAGCATTATGGCCTATAAGACTAGGCTGGTGGCAAACAACAGAGCCCTGAGGGGAGACTTTCAGAAAGGTGACACCTTTGCTTGTCTCTTTTTGTGTCTGGGAGGTGGCCATACCCACAGCAAAGCAGCCCAGAGTGACAGCCCAATCCACAGTGACCCACACATTGTGACCAGATGGTTTTATACACCAGGCTTTCTACAGCATAGGTGCTTAAAGCCAGGCTCAGTCAGGCAGGAGGTCCTTGGAACCATTCCTCAAACTGTGTACCAAACAAGAAGGTGACTCAACATCAAACTATGGCAACCACAGAAGCCATTGATCACTGGCTACTAGTTGGTCAAGATTTCGCCATCTTCTGAATAATTCTGGTACTCCTGAATTCATCCTCAGGCCCAAGGACTAGCCTCAAGCTTTTCAGAAGGCAAGAGTTAACTGAGCTCTCTTGTCACTGTCATGTGGCCTCATGCTACACAAAGGGTCTTTAGGATGCTCTCTGGGCTCTTAGTCTTTCTCATTTCCTCCTCCCCTTGATCCTGTTTTTTCCCTGGGGTATGGGTGGTTGTGTAGCCAGTATGATTAACTTCACCGGGACTATAATCTCGGGAAGGAATGGAATGGAAATCATTTTTGGAATATAAATCAAGTAAGAGTTCCAGTTGAAGTTATTTAAAAGAAATTAATTGACTTGTACTCGCCACAATACACTGATAAGAGTTCATTTCCAAGTCCGTCAGGAGTAATGAAAAAAAAAACCAGTTAATAAAATTCAACTGTCAAAAGCAGCTTGCAGTGACTCTGAGATGTCCCACAGTCCCTGGGTCACAGGGGTCGGGGTGCTCAGGTCTGCAGGAGCCAAGCTCAGACTTGACTGTATTTTTCTCTTGTGTGGGATTACTTGAGTTTTAATACTATAAGATTCTTAGGGCTGAGACTCTTTCCCAAGCTGCTTTGTATTTCTGTATAGCACTATGCACATATTAAATCACAGCCGAAGGGAGGATGCTGGCGAGATAAGGATGTTTTTGCATTCAGTGGTTCATTTTCCTTTTCATTTGAAAGGCCTTCTAAAGAGATATTTCTCCTCCCCCTTATCGACTGTAATGACCTTAAGGAGGAGGGAGTGGCAATATTTAATTAAAGACATCATTGGCTCCTCTCCTACACTACTTCAAATCCATGGATGAGGATAAGTTGTAAACTTACACACACACACACTCAGGAGGGGGAAGAAAAAGTCTCCATCTTGCAATCCAGTGCAAGACCTTGAACTTGAAGGCCAGTCTCCTCACCTACATCCCTTGGACCACATACAGATACTATAGCATATCATGGCCCAAGTGGGAGTAATTTGTTGTTCTCAGTAAAGAATCCTTGCAATATAGAGCCAGAAATGACATATGTCTCCAGTACTTCACCAGCCCATGGACACTGAGGCAACTGCTTCCATCCCTGGATCTTGAACAAATACCTCAAGCATTTACTAGCACATACTCTAGGTCTGAAGAAGTGACAGACCCCTTATTTGTATAATAGGGATCACATTCAACATACTATTTAGATACATCCCAAAGCTCATTTGAGTCTCTCGGTTGAGGTATTATCTCTCATTATTTATATTCTTTAGACACGGGATCAGAGGTTTAGTAACTAGTTCAAGGTGAAACGGTAGGGAGCAGAGCCAAGACTGGAACCAGTAATTCAGTCTGAGATGTAGGAAAACAAAAGATAGTGACTAAGAAATGTTTGCTGAATGGCTTGAATTGAATCCAAGGGCTATAGGAACCTAGGTGGGAATCCTAAAGTGGTCACACACAAGGGATCTATCTGCACACAAAGACTCACAAGGCTCCTTGCCAAGGCCTTGGGCTTCCAGCTTCATCTGCAAGGTGGACCTGCAGCAGAGGTGTCTGGCAAGCTCTAACCTCACGGCCAGCAAGGAGCAGGGTCTATTTCATTTCCTTGAATCTAGGTGGGCTGTTGATTTGTGTATGAGCTGAACAATAAAGCATGAGTGACAGGGCTTGATTCTGAAGCCATCCTGTGAAAAATGGCACCACTCTGATCTGTCACCTTGGATCTTCCACCCGGGCTCTGAGCTCCTCTTAAGTGGACAATGGTTAGAGATGATGGAGAATCAGTTCAGCCACAGTCACGAGGGTGCCTCTGTGCAGCAATTACTTTAGTGTCATGGTTACAAAAACACCTGACAGAAACAGCAGAAGTATTTATTTTGGCTCATGATTTTGGTCCGTGGTTGTTTGTCCTAACTGTTCAGGTACAATGCCATGAACAGTGGAGCTCATGGTGGGGGAGAGTTGTTCCTCTCATGCCAGATAGAATGTAGAGAGATGGGGATAAGAAATGGACCAAGGATGATGCCTCCAAGAAACCACCTCAATGATCTACTTGCTCCAGCTAGATTCTGTTAAAGTGTATACTGTCTCCCCCAAATAGCACTTCCAGCTGGGCATCGAGCCCCCAATATAGTATCATTTTGGGAAGATGCTTCATATTCAAGCTAGAATCTTCTGGATGGTCCCTGTTGCCTTCTGAATGGAGGGCGAACCATTCCCAGCTGAGGTCTCACATGGTTAAAGACAAACTCCCCCAGATCTGTACTGCTCAAATCATGACCCACCAAGTCTGTGACTAACAGAATGGTTCCTTGTGCCCCTAGGTTTGGGACAGCTTGTTGTATGTCAACAAAAACTGGAGTTCTTGTTGGTTGGTTCTTGTTGGTAACTCGTAACTATGCTGAGTTACACATAGTCTCTGTACCTGGCTTTGGCACATCTTCCCAGTCTAGATAGAAACTGGTGGACACTTGGACCAGACCTTTACTGGGAAACAAAGTGAGGAGAGCACCCTGACAGACAAAGATGGAAGGATCCTGCTCTGGGTGGTTTTCAAAGGCCAGGCTTCATTGAGGCTGGCCCCTCAGTTCTGGCAACAGATGCACACCTAAGACCTTGGTCTGGGCTAAATTATGGGTGAGGTTCCACCCAAAGTAGACTTAGAGGAGGACAGTCAGGGGAAGCTAAGTCTCCAGTGCTACAGAACCATGCAAAATGAGTCGCTCTTGAGAGTAGCATAGGATTAAGAGTCACAGGAGGGCCAGGAAGACGTGTCCCACTGCTCTGAGCCTGGGGCTGGCACAGGGCCCGTTTGAGGTAGAGTTGGAGATGGACAACCAAAAGATGGACCATGCTCTCCTAGGGTTTGTTTGTTCCTTACCTAGACCATCTGGAGGGCGGGGTGGGTTTTTGGGAGCTTCTTTGCCACTTTCTTGGTCCTTATAGAACAGTACCCCAATGCTCATGGGAGCTCTTAGGAACCTTCCCCACAAAAACAAAACAAAACAACCCCCCCAAAGCAAAACAAAACAAAACAAAACTGTGACTATATGTATGACAGCAAGAACACAGGTGCCTCATGATTTTGCTCAGCACCCCAAGTTGTGCCCCCACCCCAAAGCTGGCTTTAGATATAGCTTCTCCACATTCTGTAAAAATATATTGAAGGCCTTGAGTGCATAGATCCTTTAGCCTAGGCCTGGAATTCTCTCAACCCAGACTCTGCTCAGATCTGTAGTATTAGGAGTGAGAGCCGCCCATCCTGTAGGGCCTGGTGAAGAACCTGGCATGGCTTTTAGGCTTTTTGCCCCTCTTCTGTTCCTGTGGGTATTTTGAGCTTAGGGCATGATGATAGTGTCTGATCCATGCCAGGACCCCAGAAAGCAGGAGCTGGCTGTTCTTAGAGGAAGCATGAGTGTGAGAGGAGCCAGGAATTCAGTTCTGTGTTTAGTTTCCTGCTACCCTCTGTGGTCTTTGAGGGCTACCCCTTTGAACACCTTCATATCAACAGCTACCAAGAAGGATCTAGCACCCAGTACCCCCATTTAGGCCAGGCTATTAAAAAGGATAGCTCAGGACCCTTGGCAAATGAATGGAGTTATACAAATCACTAAGTGATGACTATGGGAGCAGTGACTCTTAGGGATAAGGGTCAAGGTGAAAACTCCTGTGGCCATCTTCCCAGCAGGGATTCTCTTCATTATAAACTGAAGGTGGAGGACCTTAGTTTACTAAGGAACACAGCAGGTGTGAGGCAAAGATGTCATGTAATATGCCTGTATGGTTGAAGGGTCAGGATGTAAGGCTTCCTGTCACTTCAGCATCACTAAGAAATGTTGATTCAGGGCTGGAGAAATGGCTCAGTGGTTAAGAGCACTGGCTGCTCTTCCAGAGGTCCTGAGTTCAATTCCCAGCAATCACATGGTGGCTCACAACCATCTGTAATGAGATCTGGTGCCCTCTTCTGGCCTGTAGGCATACATGCAGACAGAACACTGTATACACAATAAATAAATATATCTTTAAAAAACAATAAAAATAAAGAAATGCTGATTCATCATGTCCAGTAATGGAAGACCCATAACCAAATTCTGACTACTAGGAATATACCTGGACCTGCCCACCAATCATGGAAAAGTTGGCCTGTTTTCTCATTGAGTTCTTGAAAGATGAAAGGATTCCTGGGACTCTCAGCCCAAAGCACCCTGTTGTTGGGAGAACTGGTGTGGAGCTGCAGAATGACGCTGAAGTCATTTCTTCACTCTGGAGACCAGTCTCGTGGTCAAACACAGGCTGCATGAGGGGAGAGAAGCTGACCTAATTAGCTATGCCTAGAGCTTCCTGGTGACTGTGGTGACAGAAGGAATATCCTTTTAGAGACCTCCAGGCCTGGAGCATGGCTTCTAAACCAGACCAGGCATCTTGTGAAGCCCAGACACTTGGGATGTGAACCTGGAGCATAGCTAGATCCAAAGTCCCCACTCCTCTCTGGTCTGTCTTGTGAGCCACTCAGAGTACCTGTCTGCTGTAGGGATGCGTGGGCACTGCCCTGGTCCAAGGGACCAATGCTTCACCTAGGCTATACAGTGGGCACTTCCATTTTTCTCTGGACCACTCTCTGCTAGTGTTTAGGGTGATCTGGACAACAGGATTTTGAGAGTCCTTTGAGGATGTAGTAAAGGGGCTACCAGTGTGCTCCCTGTACTGAATGTCACCCAGGCAATGCAACTAAAATGTCTCCCTTGAGGGCAGATGGATGGAACCAGACATGGGCAGGAGAGTGGAATGGTGGTGGGGCAATACACTCCCTCATTGATGAAAGGGAGCTGCTGAGAACGCTGAAGTGGCAGAGTGGGTCTTGGGATCAGGATGCTGCCAGGTACCAGTGTCCTAACCAAGTAGAGGGAATTTCTAAGCACAATTCTAGGGACACCTCCTGGAGGTAGAAGAAGTAGTCCATGGGGCTGGGGGACATACTCTGGGGACAGTGTTTATGAACCCCATGAATGTTAGTGTCTCAACTATCTCCTCAGTACCCTGGAGGGCCTTAGACTTGGGAAGGCCCATGTCAGTTAAAGAATAAAGGAACAATGGTAAACACTTAAATCTCAAAAGTGAAAAATGCTCAACCTCAATGTCTAGAAGACCATAATAAGAGAAGAGAAGGGCTTCTGGAAGGGCAGAGGGAGAAGGAGAATGGGGGTGTCTGTTCCCAAGCAAGATAAAGGACAGATGGAAGCCTTGGGATGTTGGGGGTAGCACATTGAAGGTGTGCAGTGCTAGAGGAGTTTGACTGTTTGGGAGGACAGATGAGAGTGGCCATCAGTGAGCCCCCCCCATCACCTGCTGGCTCAAAGATGACCCTCCTCCAAAATGTCAGAACTGTTGCGTTTAATCTGGTGCTAGACAGGTGGAAGCCTTCACCAGCCCCACTAGTATCCATTTCTCGAGCTCCAGCTGGAAATGGGCAGGATCCATTTTGAGAGAAGGCTGGGCCTCTAGACCCAACCCTGACCCCCAGGCTCCCTGAATATGAACACTCTGACCATAACCATGGAAACTAGAGGTGGCCAAAGAGCGGTCAGAGGGCAGGTGAAGACACCTACATATTCACTTCCCCAGGAGCAGCTCTTGTGTTTTGGAGTCTGCTCTGGAAGACTGTGGCTGCTGACCCATCAGAACATCTACCTCTGCTCCAGCTTTGTTCAGATGAACGGATTTATAGATCCTTGACATCTGTCTCTTTAAGAACGGAATATTAGCTGGGTGGTGGTGGCACATGCCTTTAGTCCCAGCACTTGGGAGGTGGAGGCAGAAAGAGATTTCTGTGATTTCGGGGCCAGCTTGGTCTACAGAGCAAGTTCCAGTATACCCAGGGCTACCCAGAGAAAACCTATCTCGAAAAACAAAAAACAAACCCACAACCACCGCCAACAATAAAAAAACCAAAAGTGAACATTTGAAGACATTTCAGTAATTTTTGAATGAAAAACACTTCTAAAATGTGTCAGACTCTGCCTGGTCTCTGGACAGACCTGGAATTGCCTGGCACAAACTCAGATTGTTCTAAAAAACACTTTTCTGCCTCAGATACTCTGAATTTGGGCAGCCCTGGACTAGGCTCCCAGGAATCACCATGGAGGCTGGACGTCTCTTGCTCCAGGGTCTTTGTCTATCTCCAAGAGTGATTTTCTGTGGCCTTCGAAGGGAGTGGGATAGAATAAGAAGGTCCCTGAGAAGCATAGGAGTTGGTGGGCAGAGCCTGGCAGTCTGTAATTCATATGGCCTAGGCCCTTCCAACATAAACAGAGATAGCAATGTGAGCAGCACCTGGAGCTATTGGGGACTCAGGTCTGGGAGCTAGGCTCAAAGATCTTTTTTTCCCCCTTCCTAACTGGTAGCAGCTGTGGCCTTTCTCTCTCAGGAGCTTGTTTGGATCCAAGGCACAAGCAAGATGGCACCTAACAAAGTGAAGGGGCCCTAAGTCCACAGTGCTACATTCTGCATGGCAGGGCTCTGGCTGTCTTGGTTTGGCTCCCTTCAGCAGTGACAGTGACATTGTGATGAATGGGCATGAATCACACACACACACACTACCCACAGAAGGAAACATCTTAGGCCAGTCTGAGTATCTCAAACCTAAGCATTTCCAATCTAATGGGCAGTGATCACAGCCAGCAGCTAAAGGGACAAACATCCTTAGCCACCTCCAGTCTAACATCCGAATTCAGACAGGCTGACTGAGGTCCAGGCAATGCAATGATTTGGCAAAGGTCAGAGCCACACCAGAGCCCTAGCAAGAGAGCAAGGTGCAGGTCTGGGCCTCCTGTATACCCAAGCCAGGGTCCAGGCCCCCTGGGTCCTCCAGGCAGGCAGTTGCTTCTGAGTTGCTTTCTTTTGCTGCTGTCCAATGCATTTTAATTGCTTACACTTTCCCTTCTCACACCCTGGGGTAATTTTACAAAGGGCACAACTCTGACATTCAAACAAAGCACATACATTCTCAGGTCATTTAAATCCCTTTGATTAGAGAGGAAAATAACAATTGCAAGAGAGGCACACACACCACGCATACAATTCATCTTGGCCATTCCTAACAGCTCTGAGTCTCAATGGGATTTTAACCATTTGAACCAGACCCAAAGAATCACCTGCAGAGGGTCACATGAGGGTCTAAGATCACTCAGCAGACTGGCTGTTCTTTCTTGCTGTCTTGAAAGTCAATAGTCTGGCTGCTTCCATCTGGAAGTGTTCACAGCACCCAGAACAGCGTAGCTGAGGACTTTCTCAGAGACAGAGACCACAGAGGATTATGGGTACAGTCAGGGATAGAGTCCTTGTAAGCATATGGAATGGCCATCAGCATATCATGATGAGAATAAAAGGCAAGCAAAAGGGTTGTGATCTGAGCAGGAAAGGCTGACAGATGGGTGGGTTTATGGGACTTTGTTTGCTTAGGTGGGGAGAGTCAGGAGATGAAGGGGCACAAAAGTCATAGCCACCTCTGCCCTCTGCCAGGCCTCATGTGAATGACCACCTCTGTCAGGAGCCAGAAAGTCTGGAGCCAACAAAAATGAAAGTGGTAGATAGGAGGGATGCTGAAAAACCTGATTCCCTCCCAGGAGAACCGCCCACCAGCAAGCCTCGGCATGCACAGCAGAGTCTCAGGAACACACTGTTCTCTTTGGAGCAGAAATCTGTTCAGTGCTGATTATGCAGGCCGATGAGTGGGCCTCTCTTGCTTTCTCTCTAATCTGGAGTCCTACTCAGCAGGCACAATCGCAGGCAAGCGATCCTGGAAACAGAATAAGCTTTCTTGCCATCCATTGTTCTAGAGGGATTGTGAGCACCTGCAATTCCAGGTATAGAAGTATGCCACTGACTAGACTTCAGAACCTCCAAATCCCATCCAGGGGACCTCACAACATGGGAAGAAGAATGTCCCTCTGACCTGCCTACAACAACGGAACCTGGATGCCCAGGAGCCGGCAGCAAAGGAAGACATTCAGTTTCAAAAATGCAGGTAATGTTTTAAAAGCTCTCGCCAGTCTAAAAGGTGTGTTCAAAACAAACCAGTCACCGCTTCTGGTTTGGGATGTTGTCTTCGAAGGCGGTTGATGGAAGCATTCTTTTTCCTGATAGGGATGTATACAATAGAGATTGGCATAGGCCTGTCCAAGACTGATTGAATCATATGCTTCAGATTTGGACATTTTTTCTTTGTATAAAGGTTATAAAGAGAATACTGTTTAGAGGAGTTTCAGGCCATCTGCCATGGTCAGGTAAGAGATGCGGGTTAGAGAAATTTCTGGATAACAAGAACAACATTTTAGAGATTTAACAACTAGTTTTACTAGTTGGAAAAGGTAATGTAAAAGTATAGTAAATAGGAAAAGATCTAATTACTTAAACTCTTTTGTTGACCCATGCTTTCAACCTGAACATTAGCGACAACACCGAGCAATTAGTGAACGAAATGTGATTGATCCAGAGTGGTACCCTGGGTGCTCACACCGCAGGACCACTTCCGTGCTGTCAGTTCTCACCTTATAGAGTCTGCCTGTGCTGGCACAGGCTCATCCCCAGAACCAGCAGTCCCCACAGTGCCTCTCAGTTAGCTTGCCTTCAACTTGGATGAGTCCCCACTACAGCCCATCATGGAATAGAACCCAAGATCTCTAGCTACCCTGCAAAGGAAAGCTGGTTCACATGACCGCCTGGGGAGGCTCCAGGTATCTGTGGCATGAGTCTGAACCTATAGCCTCTCTGATTCAGAGAGACTCCTGCTGTGTTCCGGATCCCCAAGATGACCCAGTTCATCCTAACACTGCTTCTCGGGGCTCCCCGCCCTGCCCCCTACTAGTGCAGGAAGCAATTTGAGCTCATCAAGATGCTCATCAGCTCCAGGCTGGGCCACCTCTGTTTCAGACAGCACGCCCAGACCCGGGGATGCTGTGTAGCAGACAGATGCTATTTCCACTTCTGTTCCCAGGGGGGGGGGGAAAGTGGCATAATCATGATTTATCAAAATTTTCAAACCTCAAAAAGCATGTCAGAGTGCAACCTTGCACAATGAACTTGAAAAGGCTTTATACTCCATGTGCATTTGAGATCTCGATTTCCTTTTCCACCTTCCAAATTGATTTGAGGAGATAAAGCATTGGAAAAATTAGGATTTAAAAAAAAATTATACTTCCAAACTTAAAATTGCCCATTTTATAAAGCAAAAAAAAGAAAAGAAGTAAAAAAATAAAAATAAACCTAGACAACAACTCCCAAAATACCAAATAGGTTTTTAAATCAGAAAAGTCTGTTAAAGTGATTTCCGAGTACGGCTGTTATCTAACACATGAACATCATGCCATCACTTTTGGATATCTCTTCATCTTTCAAGTGAGGGGAGGGGGAGTGAGGACCAGGGGTCATAATTAGTGGTGTCTCTAAGAAGTGAGGTGTCTCTAAGAAGTGAGGACTTAGCTTTCCTGATGGTGATCTAAGTTGTTAGCAACACAAAGCTGGGATATAATAAAATGCAGCCAGGTGGAAGCATAAATTCTTAAGGCATAGCACACAGAACGCACCAAAATAAGTAGAAATTACAGTCACAAAATGTTCTTCATACCTCTCATAACTTAACCTGCCTCTCTACTCTCTCTACCTTTTTTTCTGACTAGTTAAGAGTTCTTTAGATTAATTCTTGACTTCAAAAGTCTCCTGCTTACCCCAAGTTTCTCTCTCTTCCATGAAGACTTTCTGGGTATCTGTCCCTGGCCTACCTCGAATATACCCTGCTGTGGCCTTCCTTGATGGTGCCCTAAGTACCACGTCCTTCCTTTCTCCTTCCCTGGTCATGTTAAGAAATCCTAGAAAGAGATTCTCAATCATTGTTAACTCCTTAGTGGAAAGCTCATGGTCTACTATTTAAGTAGGCAGCAACAAGAATTTAGAGAGACAAGAACATCATATAAAGCAAGACTCTTACAGTGCTGAGCCCAGAACAATGCACCCAACAAACCAATGGGCTATTTTCCCTAGCAAAAGCCAACGTGCCCCACTCATGTGATTTCTGAACCTCAATCAGTCATCTAGAAGTAGCACATTGGAAAATGCATTGTAGCCACAGCAAGGCTGCTACACTGGTTTTTCACCCTTCCCTTCTAGGAAATAGCCCAGTGTTCTGTAGAGCCAAGATCTCAGAACCACCTTTGACTTTCATGCGGTATGGTGTATACAAGCACTCTGACTCCTCAGGATCTGAAGAGCTGTGTCTTGCTGGATATGATGACTCACATATAACCCCAGGATCTAGGAGACCGAACAACAAGCAAGAGACTTCCACAAGTTTGAAACCTGCTTGGCCTACACAGTGAGATCTACCCAAGTCCAAGGAGGCACGCACACATTCTAAGAGTGTAAACACACATCACACAGAACATGTATGTTCAGAAGACAACCTCAGGTGCCCAGCCTTGGCTTTTACCTTGCTTGACACAGGGCCTCTTGTTTTGTTGCTGCATAGAAGCAGGCTATCTGGCCCGGGAACTTCTGAGGATTCTCACATCTCTACTTCTCATCTGAGTTCTGAGATTATAGATGCCTGCTACTGTGCCCAGCTTTATGTGGGTTCTGGGATTCATAACTCTGATCCTCTTGCTTGTGCAGCAAGATCTTTACCCAGCGAACCATTTCTTAGCCCTTCCAAGGAGCTGGCTTGCTCACATTGGATAATGCTGATTACTTACCCCAGAGCCCAGAGCACATCATCAGACCATCCCTCTACTGCTGTGTGACAACTCTAGAGTAAGAAAATCAATACCCACCCTGGAATTCTTTCAATTCACACCAGAAGAGAGAGGACCATGACTGGAATGCTTGTCAAATTACTCTGCTATGCAAATTCTTCATGAATGGTGGTCATGGACCCTATAAGTCCCTCCTAGTCACCCAAAGAAAGGGAGCAATGGGAGCAGGCAACATTAAATATGCCATTGACTAGCTAGTTGGGCCGTGAGAGACCCTACCACCCTGTGCCTGAGCAAACCCTGAGCAGCCAGAAACCAGATGGTAAGCTGGTACACAGGCACAGCTTCGGTACATGAGCTACAAAGTGTACAAATAACAAAGCCTTGCACACTGTTTTCCTTGGGCAGCTGCAAGTAGAGGACCCTTCATGCAGCAGGAAGAGAAGGGTTTTCAGGAAAAGCTGGCATGACCTCCTCAAACCTCCACCACTCCATGCTGTGTATTCTCTGTATGCTGTGTCACTTTGAGCAACAGAGAGTGACAAACAGAAAGATCTTCTGCCTGTAATTTTTAGCCTCACTCGGGCCTTGCCTTGGGTCTTTTACGGCGATTGTGCCCTAATACCGCAATCATGAGCCAATGTGACTATTTCTTTCAAAATTACTTTAACTTAAGTGGAATTAGAAGTTCAGCTCCCACATGGACCCCAGACTGCTGTCTGGGAGGCCAGCACAAGACTGATCCAGACCCCTGAACATGGATGTTAATTAGGTGGCCTCCACACTCTAGGGGGCCCCTGGTAGTGGATTAGTATTTTTCCTTGGTGTAAGAAGGGACTTTAAGAGCCCATCCCACGTGAAGGGATGCACTCTTGGCCTGAACACATGGGGGAGGGCCTAGGCTTGGTCCAGGATCATGTGGTGGACTTTGGGGAGCCACCCTCAAGGGCTCTACCCTGCCTGGGGAGTGGAGGGTGGATGTGGTGGGGGGCAGGTGGGGGGTTGGAGGGAGGGGAGGGAGAAGGGATTGACATGTGAAGCAAGCTTGTTCCTAATTTGGACTAATAAAAAAATTAAAAAAAAAAAAGAATTTCAGCTCCCTAGTTATATAAACCACACCCAGACTTTTTGGGTAGCTAAATGCAGCATGGTGTAGAACAGTGCCATTACTACTGAAGGTTTTGGGCTGTGGAGAGATAGGTTCTAGTTCCCGATTTTCCTAGATTTGCCAAAAGCATGAAGAAATCTACATGCTGGTTACAGTAGTGTCAAGTTCTCTTTCCAGTTTGCTCCATATCCTTGTAGTCCTTTCTGCACCCCAGTGGAGGGGTTTCCCTCTGCCTTAAAGGCCTGAGGTAAACGTAGAGGTGTGCAAAGAGAGTCTGGAGATCTCTGAGAAAGATTTGTTTCTGTCCAAACTTCCGACTCTCTGATGCTCACTAAAATTCTTGCTAGATGCCTTAGACACCGTCCTATTGCAGTGAGGAGACACCATGACCAAGGCAACTCTTACAAAGGAAAGCATTTAATTGAGGGCTTGCTCACAGTTTTAGAGGTTTAGTCTATTATCAACATGGCAGAGAGCATGTGGCATGTATGCAGGTACTGGAGCAGTAGCTGAGAGCTACATCTTGATCCACAGTCAGAGAGAGAGAGAGAGAGAGAGAGAGAGAGAGAGAGAGAGAGAGAGAAAGAGGTGGGGGGGACTGGCATGGGCTTTTGTAACCCTCAAAGCACAGTGACACACTTCCTCCAATAAAGCCACATCCACCCAAACAAGGCCACATCTTCTAACCCTAAACCTTTCAAATAGTGCTAGTCCCTGGTGGTTTAGCAGTCAAATATACGAGCCCATGGGGCCTACCTATTCTTAGGCAAACCACCACTCTAGATTTCTTAGTGATGACTTTTACATCCAGAATGTCACATAGACCCTTCCACCTAATATTTGAGATTGAGAATTGATAGGGTCTTACTCAATGCTAACATATAACTACGATATTGTGTACTATAAGTCTGCATTGAATGCAGATTTCCAGATCATATCAGATACACACTAGGGTACCTATGTATCCCATATTATCAAATATTAATTTGCTTGACTACAATAACCATCTCACTATGCACAAGTATATCAAAACATATGGTATACTTTAAATTGGAAAAAAGTTCTAGGATTCTAGCCTGAAACCTTAAGTTGCCCTTCCCTAGACCAAGCTGTCCCTAATACTACTCAGTTGATGCTCTATAATTGGGCATCCTTACAGTGGCGTAGGTTCCTACCCTCAATCACTTTGCACTCCGAGCTCAGCTGTACCTTATGTTCTGCACACATGATAGCTTTGGCCCAGCTACTCTTCTGGGATAGCTGAAAATTTCCCTCTTTCCCTGGGGGCTCAAGATTGTATACCTTCAGGACCCAGTGGAAGACACTGGTGGGTGCAGGGATCTTCCCAGACACCCCAGTCTTCTGTGCTAGTCCCTCTTCTAAATGTCTGCAGCACCTGCAGTTCCTGGAAGAGAAGGACGGGTAAGCTCCCTATTTATTTTATGAACTGTGCCTATCTGGCTAATCTTGTCTTGGGGAGCCTCCTATAAGACTATATACCTGAGTGCTTTCAGGTCCACTTGAGCTCAAGTGTACTGCCCAAGGGGCTAGGCAATGGCCCTGTCCTAGGAAACTCTGGATTCCTGTCCTAGCCCTGAAGTGGAGATTCTGTTCTGAGTAAGAGGAAGAGGAATGCAGGGAGGGTGGACAAAATGGACAGTGTGCCTGCTGGAGAGGCAAAACATGGACAGACTGCCAGGGAGAAAAAAAAGTGAGTCTCTTTCATCCTGTGCTCAAGTGATCACAGCTGCCAAGAAAGAAATCAACGCTGCCAAGATACCCAAGGCCTGGAGGGAGCCAGGATTTCCTACCAAGAGAAACAGTCCCAGAGAAGGAGTGACTATGATTGGACATTAAGTCATTTGAAAGGACTTGCATTTAATTTTTTTCCTCTACCATATGAGAAACTCGTGATTCTTATACGGTTACAGAATAAATATAAATGTGACTTCCTTTTCCGAAATTACAGGACTGATCTCACGTGCTTTCTTCAGGAATGTGGTATTTCTGACAATCAACAACCCTCCTCGATGCTGGAGTGTTGGGAGGGTCAAAGTCTCATCAGCCACACTCCCTGATGTGTTTGTAGGGATTGGTAGGTATTAGAGACACTCTTAGAGAAACATAACAGTGCATGGAGTGGGCACAGGAGCAACAGCCCACTTGTCTGTGTTTGGTAAATACTGTCAGGGAGGCCAGGCATGAGGGAAAGCTACAAGAGAAAGGCACAGCACAGACAGCTCTCTGGCCTTGTACAGACCTGACTCTCACAAGAGGGCAGCCCCCCTCCATCTTTGGAGACCCTCTGAGGCCCTGCACTTTAAAAGTATGTGGGAGGCCGTTGCCATACCCTAGGAAGGGAGCTGGTGCATGGCCTCCTAATGGGTAGAGGGCTGGGCAGTTTCCCTGTGCCTCTTTCCAAATTCAAGAGGACTTGCAGAGAACAGAAGAGGAGGGAAATGTAACTTTAAACAATCTGGCCATCCTCTGGGTCTTAAGATCAGAGGTAGGATGGGATCATGCCTGTGCATCCCATTGTTACTTTAGAAAACGTATCTAAATGTTACATGCATTATTTCAAATATATCTTGTCTTGTGAAAATTGTCTGTGGTATGCAGGGAAGCAGAAAAAAACACCCACAAATTTAAGGTTGTTCTTGCTTTGCTAGACAGCTCAGCATATAGGGAAAGCCAACATGCTCTTTGCAATCCGAATGCCCCTCTCCTACCCCAAGACCTGGCAGGTATAGCCAAGGCATCCAGGTGGAAAGATCACTCACCCGAGTCAGTGCCATGGGTGACCGGCTGCAGTCGGGCACAGGGAACAGGCAGCGGCTCCAGGATTTGGTTTATAAGTAAAAACAAGCAGTGGAGGAAGAACAGCTGGTGTTGAGTCTGGTGCTAGGATTAGTCTGCAACGCTAATCACAAGAAGTGGAAAAAATTAGGAGGTCCTGCCTGCCAAGGAGGTTTTCAAACACATGCGAGTGTGGCAGGCATGGTGGGATTAGATTCTCTCAGCGCCAATGAAGTAGGTGTCCGCGAGTCAGAGCCTGCTTCTGAGCGTCACGCCCCAGAGCTCCAGTTCTGACACAGTGGAAAAAAAGCTACCACCCGGCCGGAGGTGTGGGGGACTGTAGAAAGGGTGTGCAGTGTGAGCTAGAGTTCCAGTGCCTCTCTCTCTCTCTGACACCCTGTGAGAAGCTGAACCCTCTAAGAATAGGGACAAGAAGGCCCCTGGTCTTTGGGGAGACAGCAGAATGTTATTACACCAGTTGCAGACGGCTACCCAGGGCACAGCATGATGACCCTGTCTTAGTCAGGGTTTCTATTGCTGTGATGAAACACCATGACCAAAACACAAGTTGGGAAGGAAAGGGTTTACTTGGCTTACGATGCTGTATCTCTGTTCATCATCGAAGGAAATAATGGAAGGAACTGGAACAGGACAGGAACCTGGAGGCAGGAGCTGACACAGAGACCATGGCGGGTGCCACTTACTGGCTTGTTTCACATGGCTTGCTCAGCCTGTTTTGATGTAGAACTCAGGACTACCAGTCCATGGGTGGCACCACCCACAATGGGTTGGGTCCTTACCCATCAATCACTAATTAAGAAAATGTCCTACACAGGGATTTTTTTTTTTCCCCTACAGCGGGATCTTATGGGGGCATTTTTTCCATTAATGGTCCCTCCTTTCAGATAACTCTAGTTTGTGTATCAAGTTGACATAAGACTAGCCAGGACAAGCACTGTACAGCTTTACATGAGATGCCATTCAGGACACTTACAACAGCAAACGGGAAAATCCAGCAGACAGCAGAAGACAAATCCAAATCTCAGCAGAAGCACTGTCACCTGCCGTGGGACCAGTGACAACAATGGCCTGGACTCGGCTCAGTTAGCAAAGTAAGGTATGACTAGGGATTCCTATAATCTCCTGTGACCACCCTTAAGGGACAACTTCCAGTTTCTAAAAAATTATTCCTTCCAACAGAGGCAGCACTAGAGTCACAGGAACCTAGTTAGGGTTCTATGGTGAAGGAGGTCGGAGCCCTAGGGGATGAAACAGGCACTTCTACTTCCCCAGAGCCAGGATGGAGATGGGCCAGGAGACAGTCACAAAAGACTCCAAGACTATAGTTGGGTATGGGGAGGAGACCAAGAGATGGAGAACAAAAGTGGTGACCACAGGTCTTCAGATACTAATGTCTAGATGGTGTTGAAGGAATCTAGAATGACAGCCCCCTCCTCCAGCTCCATGGTTACGACACTGCACTACCAGGGTACCACTAAGGGTCATTCACTCTATCACTAGGCCATGATGAGGGGTCATCCACACTACTGTCAAGCTTTAAGGATGAATGAAGCAGTGTTTTCTAGAGAGAGCTCAGCAGTCCCTAGGAAGGTCCCTCCAGTCCAGTCTCTTAGAAAAATGCCTGAGGGGTATTCATGAGAATTTGCATGCTTCACAGCAGCCTGGGTTGATCTTGGTTCAATTTGGTCTGCATAGATCTTAAAAACATGCTTGGTTGTGATGGACCTGTTCCCACCCAGCATTCCTTAGGGTCACAAGAAGACGCTTCCTTGGAGCAACAGCTGGGACAGATGTTCCCAGCATCCTTTCCTACCTATCCCAGCTCCTCCAAACCCTCATTTTGGTGTTGCTATTTGCTTCTACAAAACGTGCAGCTTTTCAAAAGACATTCAATTTCCTTTGTTGCTATTCAGTTGCCATAGTCAATTAAAATCTATCAATGCCCCTGAATAAATTTGTGCTAGGTGAAGAAAGAGTCCCCGCACAATCTCTCGACATGATCTCTATTACCTTATGTTACTTTAATAGCTAGAGTAATAGTTTGTTATTAATGGAATTAAGCAATTTAGCTCAAGCTTCCCAGAGGTCTTTTAAGACAACTATTATAATTTGTATTCTCAGATTTTCCATTGAGTAGACGCCATGTGTTTTACATTACTTACTAATGTTTCGAGAGATAGCAGTAGTATATTTAATATCTGGCTTTGTTTAATGATTCTAACCCTCTTTCAATGTAGGTAAGTGCTGCTGGAATTCTGAGCAGTTGAAAAGTCTACATTGTACAAATAATTATCTGAAATAATATTCAGTCCAATTTCAATTTGTACCTCCACTGTGCCATCTATCTGTCCTTAAGATTAGGTCCAAAAAGTGTGTGCATTGTGTGTTTGTAAGTTTTTCAACAGAAAACCATCTCTTATCCCCAACAAGAAGGCCAGAAGACAAAGCACTTGCTTCTAGTGCCCACACAGACACATCCATGTGCGCGCATACACCCGTACACATCCACTGCTCACACTAATTTAGCATATTTGAATAGAGTCATATTTAAACAAGGATTTCAAAAATGTTTTTTGATGGTTGCAAAACCTGTTTTTAGAAGAAATAAATGTATTCACTGCATTATGAAACAGCTTGAGAAAACAAGATCTTACAATGTACACCATCTCTGTATTTAAATAGTTTCATTTCTATTCATGAGCTCCTTGATTAGATACATGGAAAATATCATCAGTAAAATATGAATAATTCTGACAAATTAATAGCCGATTTTTTTAAAATGAAAATATGTGTAAGCATCTCATTCTCATTAGATAAAGCTGCCATCGGGGGTATATGAAAATTGTGGTCTGCCTAGCTATGGTTCAGCAAGTGGCAGACACAGCAAAGCCCCTGGCCTGGGACCTCCTGAGAGCTTTGTTGGCTGTAAAGGGATAGTGCTGCTGGCGAGGACCAGGTTGGGGCAAACTTAGCTCCCTGCTTGTGCAGCACTTCCTGTCATTATGGAAGGGAGGCGGGGCAAGATGGCTGAGCTATGAGATGTTGGAGATCCTTGGAGATCATATTGTCCAATGGCCCGTTACGTCTTGGACAGTTTCCATCAAGACAGAGGAAAGAGAGGTGGAAGTAACTCCCTTTTCAAGGTTATACAACACATCCAAGAGAGGATGGATCTGAATTTTGGTTTGTGGGCTCAGAATCCAATGCTATTTCTATGCACTGCAAAAGTCTTATCAGGTATGTGCGTGCCTGCATTTTGCTGATGACCTTGGTGGCCAAAAGGGACAGGCACATTGACTAAAGGTCAACACCTTTGAGAAAAGGGAGCAGCATGGGAGCTAGTAAGTGCTGAAGAGGGAGCACAGCACTTGCTTCAAATCAAAGACTGGCATGTACTTGGCTTTAGCACTCACCCTGTGACCTTTTTGAACCTCTACTGACTCATCTGTGAAAATGGGAACAATTCCTACTTGGTGAGCTTACTAGCAGGCACTCAAAAGGTTATAAATGAGGACCCAAAAGGTTATTCCCAACACTAAAGAAGCAGAGGCAGGTGGATCTCAATGAACATAGTCAGTTCCAGGCCAGCCAGAGCTAAACAGTGAGACCCTGCCACAAACACAACACAACACCAGTAAAGGTTATACTAGAGTTCTATGGGTTTCACCACAGAGAACACATTCACACCAGCTCCTGTTAAAGGAGGGTACTGTAAAGACCACAGGGTACTCAGCAGAAGAGTATATTCTTCTTGCTCAACACACCTCTTCCTTTGGGACATCAGTTTCCCTGTCGATCAGCCTTCAATTTGCAAATGTGCTATTCATAGAACTCCAGAACATCCCTTAGAGTCTTGGAGATGCATTTCCATGGAGAGCCCCAGTGGACTTCTCTGGTCCTCTTAATTCCCTAGTCTCCATTCCAGAGGTGAGAAAAATCTCACCAGTATAGCTCATTTCTTAAAACCAGGACCATTCTCTCCTGTGTTGCTAGGGGCCAATGACATCCTTTAACTCAGATATCAGGCCCAATCTGCTGAGACAATATGATCTGCTGTCAAACAGCTGGTACTGGGTGTGCAAGGCTGGTGGCCCTGGTCATATGCAATGGGGGAGGCTATCAAAGGTTTCTTTTCTCCTCTCTACCTAGATGTGTGGCCAGCAGGGGAAGGAGCAAAGGAGGGCATGGATGGTTCTGTCTTGGGCCTGTGCAGACAGGATGGCAGGAGCGAAGTTCTGGATGGAGAAAACAGCATATGAGAGGCATGATGGCGGGAAGCACCAGAGTATAATCCTCTGGTGTTTTTAGCACAAGGGAGGCAAGTGTCTGTATTTGCCTTGGACTACAGGGAATGATGGACTTGAACAGTGTGATGGGGGTCTGATGGGGAAAGTCCTTCTGTGTATGTTTATTTTATTGGTTGTTGAATAAAGCACTGTTGGCCAATATGGGAACAAGATAGGTGGGATTAGGAGTCCAGGAGAATTCTGGGAAATGTAGTAAAGAGAAGTCTTGTGATCCAGGCAGGAAGTGACATAGCAGGCAGACTCAGACTATAAGCAGGCACAAGCAGGAAATTGCTCTCTTCCTCCTGCTCTCTTCTCAGGAGCCGCCATGTGATCCGGCAAGAGAAGATGCCTACTGCTGGTATCTGATAAGTTCTCATAAAATATATAGATTAGTAGTTACAGTTGATAATTAAGATTGAGCAAGCAGATAAGAAATCCTAGTCATTGGCCAGCAACAATGTACCTAATATAAGTCTCTGTGTGTTATTTTGGGGGCCGTAAAGCTGTGGTAGAACCCAGGCAGCTGGTGGAAAGATTTATCGTTACATATGGCTGTACAATGTTATCTTTACAGGGGTTGGTGAGCTTGTAGAGGCAAGAGCGCCCAGTAGTCATTTGGGTTAGAACTGGTGAGGACCCATGGAGAAAGTCAAGAGCTGTGGGGAGTGGAGAGGAAGGATACATAGGGGACAGGTAGGGGAGAACCAGGAATCTAGCATGTGGCATGAAGAGACAGGGAGGGAAAGCCAGAGTATGCCTGGATGACTTAGGTCTGAGTAAGTGACACTGCCATCCTTAGGAGTTGTGGGCACAATTGAGGACAAGGCTTCAGGACAGAGGTGAGTCCAGGCAGGTCTAGGATACCTGAGGAGCACTTTGGTTGGGAGGAGGGTGGACGGACATGTGGGACAGGAGCTTAGGGACAGATTTGGGAGTTGCCAGTTCATAGGTGAGAGACAGGAGATCAATAGTATTTGGAAGGCTGGAAGTAACTGATAAGGGATTCAGACCACTCTGCATGGATGAAAGAGGCCACTGAGAGTAAGAGGATTAGGAACTGATGGCTGGCACTGGAGAGCTTTACACCTCTGCATGCTACCAGCACTGAGTCTTAGACTCTGGCTCAAAGCTCAATGCACTGAAACCCCAGCCTCATCACTCAGCAAGGCTCCTCAGGGCTGGCCTCTTACTCCTTTCTTAGAGGGCTTTTCCCAAACAGGAGGAAGAATGGCTAGAAAAACTTGCTCTGGGTCCCCAGGCAGCACTTAAGCTCCCAGGTTCTAGAAAGGTCAGCTCGGGAGATGCTATTAACCATGTACCCACCTGTCACAGGGCTTGAGGCATCTATGCACTGAGGGGACTTGCAAAAGGAGTAGGGGAAAAGTTCTGTACCACTAGGGGCCCTTTGCTGTATTGGGGACAACAGACTTCCATACAGCAGGAGTGGGTGCTGCTCTCCCTGGAAACAGAGAGTGTCAGTCTCAGATCTGGTGTAAGGAAGAAGGGAGGCGTAGAGCTCAGTCTGTCTCCTGGATCAGCCTAGGCAGCCTTCCAAAGCCTGCAGGGACCCTCATGACCCAGCTGCTGGCATCGGAGAGGTTAGGCTGGGAGCCATCCTTTTAACCAGCCCAGAGGGGGAGCTGGTGCATAAACCAGCCTTCATATTGAACGACTGCCACTCTGTTTACTTTCATAAGCCCCAACTTCCCATAAATCCAAGTCAGAATCAATCATCTTTTATGGGAGATATTAATGGCAATTCCATTATTTAAATCCAATCAATGCAGACTGCACCCCCCTTCTATTGTACTGAAGCCAAGTAGTGTGTGTGTATGGGGGGGGGAGCACTTTTGACTAAGCAATGAGAAAAAAAAAAAAGGTCCAATGACCTTGCTCACATGTCAGTCCTGCAGAAAGGAAAAGGGATTCAGTTTCTCTACAATTCTTCCATAGAGGAGGGAGGTTTTAATTTCATTGGCCTAGGAAAAATAAAAATTCTTCTCGCGCATTCGTTCTGAGCTGTCCGAGTGCTATCAGGGCTACTTGTCATCGTTGCTTTTTGGACAGAGTTGCTATGTGTGATCTACTGCTTCCCAATCAGAGTCAACAAACAAACATGCTATGAGCCTGGCTCTTTTAGGAACTGGCTTCAATGGCCTACAAAATAGCTAATCTCTAGCCCAAACGAGTGGAGGTTACTTACTTCCAGAAGTAAAAGACAGACAGAAAGACAGACAGACAGACAGACAGACAGACAGACAGACAGACAGACAGAAAAACCAAGACAGAAACTGAGTGGTCCAGGTGGTCAATGGAAACCCTCAAGAAAATATGCACCTGTCATTCTCCTTGCCAGAGGCGCCCCTTTCCCACAGACTTCAAGAGAATGAGTGATCTGTGATTTGCAGAGCTGGGGACTTGCATCAGCGGTGGAGAGCTGGGAGAGCCCACCTAAGCACCAGGGACAGGGAGCTACAACGGAGAGGGCTGTCTTCTCAAACCTAAGCCTGTGACCCCAAGTTGACAAAATTCTCATGGCATTACTTAAAAGGCAGTACACTCCTCTTTGCAACTCCCTGCCTCCTCTAGAATTGGTATCCCCTCCACAGGACACCCCTCCACAGGACACCTCTCCTGAGGAATGAATAACCTGGCTGCATAGCCAGACTCACTTTTCAACTATGCTCTTCTGGTCACAAGCCTGTCTTCCTGGCTCCATGAGAGCCACACCCTTACCTGTGGGTCCCTCATCAGTTGCTATACTTAGCTCTATACTCCCTGCACCCTACCAGGATGAGACCTTGTCATTAATGTGAATACTGTTCTCTCTGGAGACTGCCTTGGAGACGGGTTCAACAGGACAGGATTCTGAACACACTTCAGTGTGGCAGGAGGTATAGGACTTCTGGTTCACCCCGCCTTCAGAGGCATCTGGGGACTAGCCGTTCTCTATTTCCACTCAAAACAAAACAAGGGAAAATGGGCTTAAATTGCAGCAAGGGAGATTTAGGTCAGATAGAAGAAAAGCCCGCAGGAGCCACCGGAATGGGACTTTGGGAGCTGATGGAATTTCCTTCCCTGGAGATCTCTGGGCAGAGGCTTCAGTGTCAGAGACAATCCATCCCCAGGGCTTTCTGGAGATGGAGGAGGAAGATGGTTGGCTAACAAGTCTGCCTCTGAGCAGGCTTCTCCTCCAGGAACACCACTTAGCAGCCCAGAGAACCCCTCACCAAGAACTGAAGACATGCATGTGAACACATCTGTCATTGAGCATTTATCCCCAGGGCTCTTAGGTTATTCTCTCTACTGTATCTACAGGAATGCCATGCTCTCCACCTTGTGACAAAAGCCAGTTTCTCTCATTCCTACTACTGGGATGAATAGTGTCCTTGGACCCTGTCTGCAATGTAGCTCCCTTCCTTGACCATCTATCCACAGCCAAGGTACACCAAGTTCTGTCCCAGTGGGCTGGAGTGACAATTCCCCGGCTTTCACAGGACTGGGCAGATTGAGGAGAGGAAGTACTAGCCTGGAGCAAGCCTCTGAGCACACATTTTTTTGGAGATACACTCTCTCCTCTGTATGGCAAGAAACAAGGTAGATGGTTTCACATTTACCATCCCAGACTATTCCAAAGGAGGCCTGGAGGCAGGTGTGTGGCAGTCTGTAGCCCATACATGGGATGTTTAGATGTGATTTCACGTAGGTGACACTCTTTGCTCCATTTCCTCTCCTACACTTGTTCTCACTCCTATCTTGATTTATGATGTCTTAATGGGTCTCTCTGTATCTCCTGAATTCTTTTCTAGAACCAAGGAAGGATGGGAGTGGGGGGAGGTGGTGGTGTTTCATGCTCTTTCCTGGCTATGGACTGGGTCCAGCCTTTCCAGGCCCCAGGAATGAAGGTGGCAGCTTCCTTTTTAGAACACTCATGGTGGAAAATTGCAGGCAGTTGGAATTGGTCATGGCGAGTCAGAAGATGTCTGGGCTAGAATTTACCCCCATCCTGAAAGTAAGGGGCTCGGCAACAGGCAGGGGATGTGCCACTGTGACAGCATGACTGTTAAGTCAGGGCCAGCACCCCCAAGAGGCAATGCAGTTCAAAGGTTGGGGTGAGGGGATGGGAGGAGTGGGGGGGGGGCAACAGATGCTTTAGGATCTTCTAGAAAGAAGCTTGTGACCCACATGCCTGCCCTCATGCTGGTCAGTCCTGACCATGTTGCATGAGGAGAGGTTAAAAGGCCAGGAGAGACCTCACCTGGGGCTGGTTAGTGCAGATATTGGGAAATCACCAAGTCTGAAAACCACTGAGGCCACCTTTACCACACAGCCTGGCCACAGAGGTCTGTGCAGCATGCCAGATGTGTGACAATTACACATCCACCACCCTACCCTATTCCTTGGAGCAAACAGCTCAAGACTCCAGTTGCTCAAGAAACCTGGTGAGAATGTTTCCTAAGTCTAGGCATTGGGAAGGATCCTGTTCACTGCACCGTCATTCAGGAAAAGGAAAAAATGGGGTCTGGTAGCCATGAGGGTAGAACTCTAAGGGCCTCTGACAGGTCTCTGATGTGGCCTTGAAGATACAGCTCTGTGGGCAAGATGATGGATCAGACAGGGAAGGGGTACTTTTCCTAGAGCTAACTTGATCCTAAATCACCCATCACAACCAGACCTAAGGTATATGATTATATATATATATATATATATATATATATATATATATATATGGTACACACATGCTCTCTCTCACACACACGTTCTCTCTCTCTCTCTCTCTCTCTCTCTCTCTCTCTCTCTCTCTCCCTCCCTCCCTCCTTCCTCCCTCCTCCTCCCTCCTCCCTCCCTCCCCTGAGCACAGCCAGAAGCTGCAGTCTCTGCCCAATGGGCAGAAACCAACACATCTATTAGAAGATGGACATTCGGGTCTAGTGTCCTGTAGAAATCCCCTCCTGACTCCTCTATGACCCCTGATTTGGCCTCCAAATACCACTAAGATGCCTAACTACATAATTACCCGACTACACTTGTAAGTCTATACAGGCATCTTTTGGACTCAAACCCAGTGAGGGGGCTGGAGGGGGAGATGGGGCTCCCATGCTCACTTTTTCACTGGGGAGTCACAGGTCACACAGAGACAAGGGTTAGACAAGTGATGAGAGAGTGAAACTCATAGGATGGTATGAGACACTCTGGCCAATCATGACAGTTCTGATAAAATGACTGTGATAAGTTACTCCACACATCACCCAAGTTTATTCCTCTGTAAACACCATGGTAGTACTAACACGTACAGGGGTGGGGATGGGGCGACAGTGTGGTGGGACCCAGGGATAAATAAAGCACTTTTCACGTAGCATCCTTTCACCACACAGACTGTCTCCTGCCTGAGCTCAGGGGCAGGTAACAGTTTTGGGTTGGTAGCAAAGGGTGATTTCGAAGAGGTGACGATCCCTGAGCAGGACACTTAGGAAAAGGCAAATGACACTGGAGGTGAGAGGGGAGCTGCCCTTCAGGAAAAAACCTCCCCACGGCCACACCCTCACCCTGCCAAGCCTCATTTAAATGGATTATTGTTTATTGGCAGCTTATTCCATCTCTCGGGTTATGAATTATTTACCAGATAATGACTTCATAATTGTTAATGAGAGATGCCCCAAGGACATGCTGACATATCTTCTAAAGCCACAGCGCTAATTGTGGTGGAGTCCCAGAAGCTCTCATGGGGACATATCCAGTGTCACTCCAAGGGACAGAGCCTGACAAGCCCCTTGGGGAACCAGTGGATCCAACTCCTCATGATACAGGTAAAGAAAATGGGTTCCAATCAGTGGGGACAGATTAATTCCATGGGGGATGGGAACTAGGTACACCTTGGTGGCTATTTGGGATCCCTGTGTATGGAGGAGGGCTACCCCCACCTCCTAGACACAGAGGTCAGCAGATGACAGGTGTTCAGCAAGCCATGGCAGTAGGATGACTGACCAGAGGAGGCCTGTGGATGGACACACCCAGGACACCTTCTTTGAAGGTGCATTGGTCCTGAAGAGAGCAGGAGTTAGGTCCTCATCTCTGCCCTTGCCCCTTAGACTAACAGCAAGTCCCTATATAGAGCCACACTTTAGGTATTAGCCTGGATACCACTTCATGGTGTTATTTGATTTAGAACCCTTATTTGCAGTGGAAGTCACTGATGCTTGGAGGTTATGCGCTGTTCTGGGAAAGGGGCAATGCTGGCATATTTGAATCCAGACAGTTTGGGACTGCCAACGATGCTCCTAACTTCTGAAGCTTGCCAGAAATGTATCTTTAATGAAAGAAAGAATGGATGAATGCGTGACCGTAGAATATACATTTCTAAGTGTGGCTTGAATGTGAGACAGTATATCGAGCGCCTGGGTTACAGCAAAGTTTGGGGAGACTGTCCTGACTCCTCAACCATGAACCATATTTCCAAGTCTCCTTTGTGCCACACCTCTACGAGTGTCTCAGAGATGGAGTTCCAGTCATTGCTCAAAAGGGTTCTGTGATGAGATGGGCCCAGGGCCCAGCACTGGCGAGCATGTCTATAGTCAGTCAGAAGTTCCTGGTGCATGGGTTTGGCTCAGCTTTTCAGGGTGGCCTCACATGCCTAGAGCAGGCCAGCAACTAGATGAAGAGCCAGACACAAGAAACAGTGGAAAGTCCACAGCAGTACTGAGAGGAACCAAGGGCTGAATGGATGCAGGGAGTGAATCTCCCCATCAGGGCTTCTCACAGAAGCACTGTGCTAGGAAAGATGAGATACTTAGGTTGAAGAGGACAAAGTGCTCCAAAGTACATTAGCCTGGGAGTCAGGACTGGGGCAAAGTCCATCAGTGGCTGGCAGGCACGAGGCAGATTTCTCCCATTGGATCCAAATGTGTCAGTAACTGCACCTAAGCGCGTGCCTATGTAAGATGGCAGAGTACTCCAAATGCATGTTAGAAAGCCTCCGAATTGGTGTTAAATAAATAATTACACTATTTATTCTGGGATGGAGAGGCAGGGTACCACTCTATGTGCTAATGGGAGGGTGGGGCTCCAGGCTGGCCGGGGCTGCCTCATGCACGCACATCCCTGAGTGCTAAGCTCCAGGAAAACCCTTTGGAAAAATTTCTGTGTTCTGATTTTATTTCCCACGGTCAGCATCTGCCTGAGTACCTGGGGAAGGGGTGGGGCTGGGTTAATTGTTACCTCTGTGCTGTTATTAGTTTACTTTGTAAAAGCAGAAATAGGCTTTTAATGATTTCTCTCTTTTTTTGTTGTTGCTACCTTACAAACCAGAGGCTTTTATCTAAATGAGCTGCTACAAATCAAAGGAAGGACCCATGAGAGTTGCCAGGCTGCTTCTATCTTACATGGGTGGGGAGGCAAGCTTATGCTCTTCGAACAATGTTTAAGCATCTCCATCCTCTCCACACCCAGCCTGCTTAGAAGGGAGAGTAAAAATACCGATTGGCAGCTGTAACGGATGAGCTTCTGAGTGGCCTAGATCAGAAGAAGCAGAAGCATGGTCTCTAGGCTGTGTTGGCACATCTGTTTCCAATGCAAGCTTTGGGTTGGGGATTCTTTTCACACGGTTCCTGTGGTATTCCCAGCACTTAGCATGGTACCCAGCATTATAGAAACTGCCTTAGAAACATTGAAGCACGTCCTCCCATAGTATTTTGGGTAATTCTTGTTGCATCTTTCACATGTTGTAACAGTATGCTTAGTTGCTGGTCTCCCTGCAGGATAGCTCATTAAGGACAGAGCATTGGTTGAAGCTATCTGGATAGCAGACGTGGAATAATACACAGTGTGGCTGCCAGCAACTGCTTCAAGGAAGGAAGGGATGAGTACTATGGCAACCTTTTGCTTCCCAATATACTGAGTGTGCATCCTACAGCCTCCACTGCCTCTGGCACTGGTTGTTCCAGGAAGAGGTCATGGTGGAGAGAGTGGAGAGACATTAAAGATGGTAAGATAAAAGTTTAAAAGAATATTTTATTTGTTTTAATGAGGCAGTATCTCAATATGCAGCCCAGGCTGCCTTTCAACTCAAGATCCTCTGCCTCCTTGGTATTGGGCTTATAGGCATACGCCACCAAAATGGGTTAAAACCCACTTTTGAGCAGTTTTTAATTAAGGGTGAGATCACCTATAATGGATGAAAATCCACAAGTTTAAGAGCATAGCCACTCGAAAATACACGCATGGTCCTTTACTAGAACAATGCTGGCAAGATCACTATGATCTTAGATTTTTTTTTTCTCCCAAGTTTGAAAACAAAAGTATTTCATCCTACCCATCTCATTGAGTCCAGGCTGGAGTCACCCTCCACACTTTGCCCTCAGCTGTCAGCACACAGTGAACAAATTCCAAACTGTTCCCAGCAGTCTTGGCCACTGGCAAGTGTACCTACAAGCTAAGGAAGGGCACTTAGAAAGACAAACTTTGACACAAAAACAAATCCTGAGGTTCTCAGAGAAGCTTTTTCTAGCATAGGTGACAAACGAGGTTTTGAAGACAGAAGGACCTAAGATGCACCCATTCGCCCGAACTGTCACCAGCTAAGTGGAATTCCTGTGCACATCTAGGCTCTGAGCTTCCTGGTTCCCCTCAGGGTCTCTCCTGCCTTCTGATGGCCCAGGTATTAGATGTTAGTTTAAACTGGGAACAGCAACTCAAGCCAGATACCCATATAGTGAGACCAATCCAATTAGAACTCCTTGTGGACAGACCCAGAACTCTAGATTTGTGAAGCCGTCTGGGCTATGGTATTGTGCTCTGAGGCTGGGTGCTGCTGGCCAGGTGGCATGATGGACCCCTTCCGTCAGTGTCCTCTCATAGTCTGTTCCCAGTTTTTTTCTCATTGTCCCTCATGGTTTCTCCCTCATTTTCTCCATAGTCCTCCCCTCATCTTCTCTCCGTCTCTTAATAGGAGAGTTCAGGGTTAGTCTCATTCTATAGATGCTCTCACAGTTACTGGTAGATTGAACCTGAAGCTGGTGGGCTGTCTCCAATTCCAGGGTCCTCTCCATCACACTGCCTGTAAGGAGATGGTCTGTAGTTCTGCAGTGTCTGCCAGAACATGATCTTCTACACTCATGTACTGACCAGGCCCTGTGCTGGGCCTGTGGAAAACAGGATCGACCCTATACTCTAGCGAAAGAAGGAAGGCGAGACTCTGTAGAGGATACGGATGCAGCCAGGGGGTGCGGAGTGTCAAGGGATCTCCTGTAAGACCCACAGGAGATGGCAACAAAGGGACATTATTTTAGACACGCTTAATTCAACAGGACTCTGAGAAGTAAGCAGAGAGACAGAGAGACAGGATAGAAAACCTTAGGGTAGTGGTTCACAACCTGTGTGTCATGACCCCCCCCCCTTGGAGGAGGTTACATATCAGATATCCTGAAACTCAGATATTTACATTACAATTCATAACAGTGGCAAAATTACAGCTATGAAGTAGCAAATGAAATAATTCTATGGTTGGGGTCACACAGCGTGGAATACTGTATTAAAGGGTCACAGCATTAGGATGGTTGAGAACACTGCCTTAGGGAATGGGAAGAAGAGTCAGAGATCTGAAGCTCCCACAGCCAGGGAGGGCAAGGCTATGTGACTCCATAAAAATAGCAGGGAAGCCACTGAGGACTTGGGAAAACTTTTGATGAAAAGGCATAGAGGGCCCAAGAAGGAGAGTGGGCAAGAACATACCAGCCAGATTCAAGGCCCAGCTAAGGCCATGAGGAATCATGCCCAGATGGTAGCCATGGGCACACTGCTTTCTCAAGGGCTCAGATAGCTAGTGGACTATGGAGGTGGCTCTGGAGGTCCCTGGGGTGGTCCAGGAAAGGCAGCAAGAACACGAGGGAATGGCTGAGCATATATGGTGGACAGAGCAGCACTAAGATGTCTTCATGGCCCATCCTTGGGGTAAGGACCACAAGATCTAACAGAGATGGACAAGGAACCAGTACAGGAGAAGAGGAACTGGATACTCCAGGGAAATGAGGCTCCCCTAACTGGGAAGAGGAGGCTGGCAGAGGATAGGGTGTGGAGGAAGTGTGGCTATACAATTGATTTAGGGGCAGTGAAGCTGTAGTGAGTGCAGATACCCAGGGCCTGCACATGAACACTCCATTCGCTTTGGAGGCACGTGTTATGATCTTGAGGATGCTGGACATGTAGGGCATTTTGCTGCTGGGTGGGGGACTTGGAAGGACTGTGAGAGATGGTTCCATAGTCACAGCCAGTGACAAAGGCAAGGGATGTAATGCAGGCCTGTTCTCAGTGCCAAGGAAGATTGGCACTGGCACCTGCTTCAGAGCTCAGAGGTCTGTTCCTACTGTCCTTAGCCCAGTCTTCGCTTCTGCACAGACTCGTGTCCCCTGCTCATCACCCCTGGTAGCACAAATGTTAGCTTTCTCTCCCACTGCTTCTGGGACCATTCTTGTTACCTGGATGGTTTCCATCCAACTTCAGCAGGCAGGCAGCAGCTCTCCACCCACTGTTCCTGAATTGACCTCTTTTGTAAGAGGACATGGTGGACTGGTACAGAAGTGTTTCTACTAGTCAGTAGGGGCCATAGTGGGCTTCAGCATTTTCTCTTATCATCTGGGGATATTAGTAGGTATCCCAATCACATATAAAGAGTGTATCTGGTACTGGGCCCATATGTGATGGGGACTCCAAGAGAGTCCTGGCTGGGTTCACAATTGGTATTAGTGCGATGTAGACAGACATAGTTCAGAGTTGCATTAGATACAGTTCCTCCCCTTTAGGAAGTCACCAATGGTAGGCCAGACAAAGATCCACTATAGGCACACCAGTCTGGGGCAGACAGATACTAAATCCCTCGAAATGTATACTCTATCTGGTCTGACAGAACAACCCCATCCTGAATCTATGCATGCTTATCCCAAGTTCGGATAAATCCAAGTTCATGCCAAACCTGAAATGGCAACAGGGAATATGAAGAATCAAACTCAGGGTAACCATTTAAGGAACCAAAGTCATTCCTTCAAGGCCTCCTCAACCTCTTCCCTTCCTGGAACCCAATGAAAGCTGTCTTACGGTGAAGCATACATCCAAATTTTTCCCTCTATTTGCAAGGAAGGAGATGGCTCCCAACCATCAGTCACAGAAGTCAAGAATCCCCCAAGGCCTATGACAATGGACAAGATAGTCCTACACCCCAAACCCCAGACAGAGATGCAGTAAGGAAGATGCCAACAGCCCACCAGCTCTCTGGGTCAGGAGCCTGTCAGTCAGTCTTTCTCTGTGTCTGGCCTTCTTTGGTGCTAGGAAGTAACTGCCAAGTCATGGTTGAGTGGTGGGTGTCTTCATGGCATTTGATCCAGGCCTAGCCTGTAGCCTCCTTTAACTTCCTGATTACAGTCTCTACTACCTATAACCTGGGATCCTAGATACACTTTTTTCCTCCTCTATCTCTGTAAAGAATACTGGAGTAATATGTTATCTTTGATGCCACTGTCACTGAGTCCAAAGACAGAGCTCTATGACTCACAGAGAGCCCTGACATGGAAGGAACAGTGGTTGACCTAAGTTTAGAGCATCTACTGGTGCCAGGCATAAGCCTCCTGACCAGAGGTGCTCAGGAATACAGGGCTAGGCCAGCTGAGCCTTAACTATCCTGAAACCCTGCAGCCCACCTCAACCTCAGCCTGCTTCTTTGGGGCTAAGGCCTTCCCCTTTAGTGATAGTAAATGTGTGAGAGGTGGCAAGTCCAGTTGTAGGCTCATCACTGTGGCAGATATGTGGTGCCTGGCTTGCTGGTAGGTGACAGAACAATGCTGCAGCTGCTTTTCCTAAGATTTATGTTCTCACCAGATAGGCCACAATGCCCCCCCCCACTACCACTTCCCACCCTGCTCGCTCCTGGATTGACAGTCCTGAATGTTAGGCCAGACCTCTCTAAATTTAACATCAGGAAATAAATGGCTATGCAAAGTACATTCTCAGAAATGTATTCTGTGGTACTGCTATAGGAGATGATTCAAAATATCTTAAAAGTCTACCTCTAGGGCATTAAGTAGGTTATGTATATGTATTATATATATATACATATACATATACATACATACATACATACATACATATATATATATATATATATATAAAACCTAAAATAGGAAGCTTTGACAAATGATGATACAGATTTCTAATCACCGAGATAAAATGTTGCCTTAACATACTGTGGAGTAAAACCAGCATTTACCAAGTAGTAGTGGATACAGTGTGGTCTCATGTATGTGTGTATGCAGACCTATGTGCCCATTTTATGTATGCACGTGAGAAAAAAGAAATACCACAATTTTTATCTCTATAGAATATATTACTTATGCAATTTTAGGTTTCTTTCTATATGTATATGTACATATATACACAATGGATTGTTTTTGTGTGTGTGTTAGAGGTTGAATATGGGGTCTTGTGTATGCTATGAACTCCTTCTACCACTGAGTGATACCCTCAGCTCTGAGAAATGATCTTTAAAAACACATAATAGTTTTCTGATAATACATTTTAGTAATAAAAAAGCTGAGCTGTAAGATTTGAACTTTTTAAATTCCAAAGAGAATAACGACAGTTTTTAGGTGCTTCAAGGTCATGTAGCTGCTGGTCTTCCCCAGCTCCCTACAGACACTCAAGGTCAAGATGGCTTACAGAGGACCCATGGGTACCTATGGCTCACACACCTGTGGTAAAACTCTCATCGATCATTGAGTAAAGGACCAGTTCCATTCCCCTCTTGCCTAGCCCCTCAGAATGAGAAGATAGCAGGCTTTACCTAGGCAGGATGCCTCCCTCATTCCAGGTTTGTTAAGTAGTGACCTACCTTGCGCTGTCCGTCTCTGGTGAGCTCAGGATTCGTCCCCAGGATGCAAAAGCTTCGATGGCCACCAGCACTTAGCAAAGCATGGGCATAACGAGGGAGCCAGACAGTCTGGAGAGGGGGGGGGGAAATGGGGTTGGGGTAGAGAACAACCATCATTTTTTGTGAACTATCTATTTTGAGTTCCAGTATCTAAGATAACCCCCACCCTTAATGTATGTTTGTCTCTGCCTCATGGTTTTCCTTGATACTGACCCTCCTCTCACAGACTCTCTCAAACAAGGGCACCAAACTTGGCCATAGCACAGCCAGATGATGGGGTATAGTGAGCCATACCCTTCCATCCTCCACACAGGCTATCCCTAATCCCCATCACTAAGCCATTAACACGGGATAAGAGTAAGAACAATGGCTTTGTTTCCCGCCTAATCTACCCAGAGCAGTTCTAGGTGGCACCCCCCACCCCAAGAAATTTGGTCTTTAATGTTGAAAAGGCCATAAACTCCAGAATTACAATAACAAATCATTACTTCTTCCAGACAATGGGGAAGAAGACCTTGAGGAGGTGAAGAGTGGAATCCTTGGAGAGAAATGCTTTAAATATAGATTTAATACCTACTACGAAGATGCTATCTATTATGGGAAGGCAGGGCGATTCCTTGTGTACTCTTTCAAACGTAATATATGAGAAAGCCATCGCTATGACGGGCAATGGCATCCTCCCTGCAAAAGCACACACAGGACTGTCATTACCTGAGAATCAATATATTTTTTTAAATGGAATATATCATTATCAATTGATTTTCCTTTTTCCTCTTAGCACTCCAGGGTCCTGGCTAGCAGGAGAGAGCTTTAATGTGGTATGAAGGATTTGGACAGGTAAATAAGTTATTGTAAACGAATCCCACCTCATGGCCAGCTTCTGACGACACGACAGGCCATTTGCTGATCCTCTCCACCTCAGCTTTTTCAGCTGTCTCTGACAGGGACACCCGTGAGCCATATCAAAAAGCCATTTGATAGCTGAAGGTGGCAGAAATATTACTTTTCCCAAGGACAGAGTGTTCCCTTTACGATTAAGAAATAACCTCTGTGGGGAGGCAAAGTGAGCCAAGGTCACCATTTAATTTTGACACTGAGCCAAAGTCATGAATACATTTCCTCCACCAAGTCAGCGTGATGCATGCGGAGACATTGATCACTCTAGCCACAAGGTATTGGCAGCAATGGTGATCAGAAGATCAATGCATTTCTGGGAAAGCTCCTGAGCAGATAGGTGTTGGTGAAGAGAGAGGTCTAGAAGACATTGGTCACACTGATTTTAGGTACTCAAGGACCTCATTCATTCATTTCATTTTTCATTCATTCAGTAACTATTGAGTGCCTGAAGCCTAATAAGGCCATTTTCTAGGCAATGGAAATGCATGAATGAACAAAACAAAACAAAAATATCACTACCCTTATGAAGTACATGGTCTAGTGGGTAGAAGCAAACAAGAAACAATGAACTTACTAGGTAATAAATGAATTAGAAGGTGGTGAGTACTATTTGTAGGGATGGAGTAGAACAGGTTGGATGGATGCTATCTGGGAACTTCTGTACAATTTTAATAGAGCATGAGAGGTCAGCATCATAGGGAGTGACATTGGTGTACATATTGGAAAGGAATGGCTCACACAGGAGTCTCGGGAAGAGGGAAGAGCCAGTGTGAATGAAGTGCTTTGGGGATTGGGACATCATTTTAAGATCAATGAGAAAGTCTCTGTGGCTGGACCTGGGACATTCCAGCAGACAGTAGAGCTCCCGTGGTGGGCATTCATAGTGCTGAGGGACTTGTGGGCCACTGTAAAGGCTGTCAATCAAAAGCATGAGGATCCTTGCTACCAGACATCTGAGAAAAATCTCTCAGAAATCCAAGTCAGGTTATCTGCTTTTCTTCTCCTTCACCCAGGCAGGTCAAATCTCTCCAGCCAGACAACACCCATGTCCCAGGTTGTACCCAAATAAATATGGCATAGGCCACACAGGAGCCTAAAGGGACAGTGGTAGGGAGGGAGTAAAAACCAGTCTAAGATGTACACTTCCAACAATGGCCTCGTGTTCCTACGCTTTTGTGTCAGACACCCCTTCTAGAGGAGATCACTTTAAGAGTTCTGAATGGAATAAGCCACATGCAAAGCCAGGTTCTTTTTATGATATGAAGTGACACCATCTGACTTCTGGTTAGGTTCAACCTCTGTGGGTACCAATAGGAGCCTGAGTATGTGTTGGGCCCTGTTGTGTCTTCAAGTGCTGGTTGTGCTCTTCAGCTGTAGGTGATAGCACTAGCTGAGGGAGAGGGCATCCCTCCCCCATTAGGTTCCAGTAATAGCCGCCTCCCCTTACCCCCTGCAACTTATAGGCAGTAATTACCTCTATGCTCATTATTAGCACTGGGATATTGTACTATTGTGGTATCTTTATACTGCACTTAAGCTTTTGTGATTTGTTCTTTTATTTGACTCTCTTCAAATGATACATTGGAACCTATTTGTTACTTTTGGAGAGGATTAAACATGTGACTCCACAACAGGAATTTTTATATAACCACATGGTTTTGTGATATCGGGTAAGTTACTTAATTCCTAAGAGCCCACTTGTCATTTCTCAAACTAGAGAACATGATTTGTGAGCCCTTCTGCATCTCATCAGCACTATCTCCTCTTGAGTATCACACATCTCAATAGTACCACCAGCCATTCCATGTCCCCAGCAAGGAGCCCCCAAGTCACGATGCTTTGACCCATTCCAACTAGGTGTCCTCTCCTTTAGAAGGTTTTTAATTGTTCTCAGCTCACATCTAGACTGAGTCTAGGTCTTAGTGGTTTTATTTGTCTAGTTGTATCTTTCCTTCCTTGCTGTTTTTCATCCCACTCAATCTCTATTTCTTGCAGTCAGATCTGGGGCTGACAACAGATAGTTATTAAGATACTATTATCTTAAGACTTGAATCTTGGGTCCATGGTACCCATGCCACAGCAGTGCACACTTGATCATGACTCATCATCTTTTCCTCTTAGATGGCTACAAATTACACCCACTCACCCATCCACATTCCACCTTAATGAGCTACTTGGCATAGAAAGTGATTTTAAATTATTAGAAACCTAGTTCCAACGATCAGAATGAACCACAATGCCTATGAACCACAATTACAGCCAGCATGGCACAATAGCCCTAAGGGTACGATAGTGGTATTTATATCTTGGCACTAACCAACAGTGCTTAACAAGAAAGAAATCATTCCTGATATCAGAAATCTAGCCAACTAATCTGGGCTGGTAAGGCCAAACAAGCAGAAGTCCTAACTGTATTCTAAATATTTACCCTTAGACTTACAGATAAGTATACCTCTCACTCCTCATCAAAGAAATTTTTCATTGTAACACATGATCTTGGTTACTTCAAGACAAACTGATCCCTTCTCTTTCATTAATTGATTTACCAAAGGGCAACTTCCAATCCTAAGGAAAATAATGTTAAAAAGCAAAAGGACATATGATCTTTATTTTAAAAATCACAACAGGTAACGTCACTGCTTGTAAATGAGACCTATAACCTTTACCTTCCCAGGGTACTTAACCAGATGAGATTGACTTTGACAAGACAAAGACCACTATGAAAACAAGAACCAGGATTGGCTGTTTGGGTTAAATGTTGAGAGATTTAAAAACCTATCTCAGAGAGAACCATTTCAACTCAAAATCTGAAGGTACAGATGATTCCTGACACGAACCAAACTGATAGCCAAGAGAATTATAAACAAGGGCCCTAGGAGTCCTTATGTCTCTATAAAAGACACCAGTTTTTCCAAGAGAAACTGCCTGCAGAGAAGAGAAACCAATTAGGGACTCTCCTGTTTGATACAGGATCAGAAAGCAGCTATGCCTGACTCTTGGCCATATACCCCAATTACGGTTCTAGCACTCAGCAGCCCAGCACCCCTCGGCTGGCTAGGCAACAGAGATTCTTTCTTGGAAAGCAAAGGAAAAGAAGGGTATAGGCTGAAAGGAGAAAACTAGCCACAATCCCACCTCCTATCAGCTTGCATGCAGGGTTCCCCAACAGCCTTGGTTGGCATTAGGCTCAGACGTCCACTCCAAACACATCCTGTAGAGGGAACACTCATTCATACTTGCTTTCTTTCAAGAAGACAGAAAAACAGGCCATCCATTAATAATATCAACCATGGGCTCACCAAAGCCTGAAGGCATCTTGCCAATACAAAAATAAGCATCTGGTTTATCCATTAGGTTCACAACAGTTCTCCGGGCCAAGGGGTCCGGAAGGCTCTGCTTTGAAAATGGAGAGTGGAGATGCGAAGACAGAGCATGTCCTGAAAGTTCACCCAGCACCACGCAGAGATTTCCCATTTCCATTAAGGTCCAGAGTTGGCCACTGATGAGATCCATTACTTGTTTTCAACTGCTAGTGGAGCCCTGCCTGGCAAGCTTTAGTGTGGACACACAGTTGTCAAAGCAAGTTTGTGTCTGCTGAGGCCATGCTGCCTGCTTAGAGAAATAACACAATTTCCACGACACTTGAGGTTGGCAAAAATCTAGTGCATGCACATTCTCTCCTTTACCTTTCCTAGCAAGTTGGTGAACCAATTACTTTTATTATCTCCCATTTTACAAATGAGGAAATGGTGGCTCATGGCAAAGTCACACACGGAAAGCCAATGAGGAAGGAGGCCAGGAATGGAGCTCTAGATGTTTATAAACCTTTGTTCCAGATGATCAGGGACCTGTCAACGAGGATTTGAGAGTTGTCCTGGGCGTGCTGCACAGCTACCACCCTGAACTGAATAAACGAGAGTAAAGGTGTTAGTGAAGCCCACCCTTGTCAGTCAGTCTCTGAGAATCCACATCCCACTCCACGGCCCCCAAACATCCTGGTAGGGTCAGGTGACCTCGCCCTGCTTCAGAGTTCCCCTCCTCCACCTGCCACAGGCTTGTCAACAGTGAGCAACTCTCTATAGTTCTTTGCAATCAGTAAGATGATTAACCCAGCGTTCCCCGCTCACTCGCTTCATTATCATCCTCCGCCCCACAAGACAAAAGTTGAGTTAAATGACATTTAAATTCTTCCTAATAAGAGAAATTAAGTTCTGAAGAATAAGATTTTTGTCAGAGAGCTCTGGAGCCACAAGCCATTGAAGTGTAAGATTTTCTTGTCACCCTCCCCCACCTCCAGGGACTAACTTTTACCCCTCCTTGGGTCAAGTCTTGGCCATTCTCTCCCTCCGTCAAGATCAGGACGAAGATGCACATGGACTGTTTTGCAAAAAGACATTATTCCTAGATCCTTATTTCAGGGCATGACTTTTGTCACCAACCTGTCATGAAAACCCTGATTCCTCTCTCCCTCCCTCCTCTGTGACACACGGAGCACTCACTGTTCAGAATGCTAAGCAGACACATTAGCTATCGTTGGCTTATATGTCTGGTGCTTGAGTTAGGCCACTTCCTCTCTCATCTTACTGTTCAGACTGATTTGTGTGCTCCCAAAACTGTCTATGTTGAAACCTTAATGCCCTCCATGACTGTATTTGAAGGTAGAGACTTTACTGCAGCAATCTGACAGAACACTTCAACTGGTACCCCTCAGAAGAGATGAAGTCATTAACAGGTCTCCCCTGCCCCCTCATGAGGACACAGAGGGAGGGTTTCAGTTTGAAACCAGGAGAGTACCACACTAGAAGGACTATGAGAGCATCTCTGGGACTCTCCAGCTTGTAGAACAACGGAGTCATTTTCAATGGTGAAGCCACCCAGACTCTGCCATTTTGTGATGTCAGCTTGAGCTAAGACATGCCTGTCCCACACTGACAGGCTCCCCAGGGTGGCCTTGCTGCTGCTACAGGGGTTGTGCTAAACCCTGGGGCTCATCACAGAACTCCCCAGCCAAGAAGCATCACTCTGGTCCTGGGACCCTGAAGAGTCCAGATACAGAAGGCTCTTTGCAGTGTCCTGATGTCAGACTCCCCAGCTCTCCTCTGGGACCTGCCATTCACAAACCTCTCCCCTGCACTATCTCCCATCTGCCCCTCCCACTAGAAGTTACCTAGGATTCTCTGGAGTATGCCTTGCCAGAGAATACACCAGAGAGTGTCACATTGTGTGTGTCAACCACGAAGCATCCCCTTAGTCTCCTCATTGTCTTGGGGTAAAAGAGAATGTAAAGGTAAGGAAAATGGGGTGCTCTTGGCTTGAATGGACCTATAATTTTACCCCAAGACTGCCAGAAATCTAGACTGAAGCATTTCAGGTAATAAAAGTTTACAGTTCATACTCAGCCAAACCATTTTTTTTTCTGGTTAAACAGCAAACCCTTCAGAATCTAACAATGACACATCCACCAACCCAGACATACCACTCAATGACAGCACACATCCTCGGGCCCTACCACACGTTTATACAGATGTCTCTGCCACTGGGGCAGATCCTCCTCTGGGAGGACCTCTCACTTTCCAAAGGCTCCACAGCAAAGGGACACTGAAAGCACCAACAAGTCCAGGACTTATTACATCCTGACTTGCTCATGGCAGCATCAAAGATGTCAGTGGAGGGGGTACACCTGGCATATAGTAGATGCTCAGTGAAACCCACTGAAAGACAGAAAATGCCTCCAAGATGTAACTCATCTTCTACAATTTTCTTTTGAACATCTGGAAGATAGTCACACCATAGTTTTCTGACTGGAATACGAATTAGTTTGAAAAAAAAAAAAAAAAAAAAACCAGACATCGCTTCCAGATTCTGCACTTATAAACAGGCCCACATCCTCCCTTTAAATCGCAATAATTCCTTCCCAGATGTTGCTTCTCCTTCAGACCCATAAATTTAAGCTTTTCATGATGACGCCTCACATTTGCCTGGCACTGTGGGCTGTTTGGAGCGTTTCTGCATCTCCTCTGCCTCATTAGACTGCCTCAAGTGCCCTGAGAGGCGGGGCAGTGCCAACATCCCTAATTCATGGACAGGCAGGCCAGCTGCTGCTCTACTAGGCAGACCAGGGTGGGTGTGGGCTCCCTTCTTTTCCTGTGTAGAGAGATACGTAGTGCCCCTTTGTCCAGCCCCATCTAGGTATATGTGGGGTGATTATGACTCCTGTTCCACACAGCCACACAGCTCTTGGGGATGCTGTCTCTTTAAAACTCAGACTCAAGTGTGGACAAGTTTCTCCCCTGGATTCCTCCTGACAGCTCTTGGGGCCAGGCTGTAACATTTAATCAAGACTTGCTCAGAGTCTTGGGGAATGAAACCAAACAATAGGCCAGGAGGCAGGGGGAAGTGGTGGAAGGAAAGCAACTCACAGACAGGCAAGCTGGACCCTAGCCTATTCTCCAGGGGCCTGGGGCTCTGGCTAGGCTCAGCTTAGCATCAGCCCCAAAGGAACTCACGCCTAGGCATGAGTATGTTTTACATCTGGGCCCAATGAGAACAGTGGTTTCCTCTCACCTAAGGCCTGTCTCTTCTTGGGGACACTTGCCTGGTTATTTAGGGGTGCCTGCAGTTTGTACTCCAAGCACTCATGTAGCCAGTGCCCTAGAAAGGAGCAGAAGCACATCTGTGTATGTCAGTGGTCTAGAGACAATATCCCAGGGTCTGAAATGGGTCACCCTGGTTTAGCTGCCCCGGTGCTGCTCAGTGTCCCCTGCCTCTCTGGGTCATGGCCTCTTAACAGCTTTAAAGAGGAGTGTTAGTGGAAAGTACCTTTGCTAGGTAATGCCATGTGGGCTTCAGGCTCCACACATTGCTCATTCTCAAAGACATACAAAGAGGTCTGAGTCCTTCTCCAAGTTTAGGATCTGGACCTGGCTCACAGGCTGCATGGCATAATAGGAGTTTCATGTCTCAGATGCACTGGTGCAGGGGGTTAGCTCAGTCTGTGCTGTGGGCGAGAGTGTGGAAGACATGCCACCCAAAATAATTGATTCTCAACCTGTGGGTGGAGACCATTGGAAGATCATCAGAAAACATAGATATTTACATTACAGTTCATAACAGTAACAATATTACAGTTATGGAGTAGCAACAGAAATAATCATATGGTTGGGGGAGTCACAACACGAGGGACTGTATTAAAGGATCACAGCATTAGGAAGGTTGAGAACCAGCAACCCAAGACACCTGCTATTGAATAGCAGGGTGACTCCATGTGCCCAACCTTCTTTCTCGCTCACATTGTCTCATCCATCACATGGGGATGATAGCACTAAATATCAAGTGTGTTCTGAAATTAATTAATATTCAGTCTGGGCCTCTAGCCTCACCCCAAGCCCAGCAACTGGCACTCCAAAATCCAGGCCCAGAGTCTAAGCCTTTAAGGCCAACAGCTGAGAACCCCCCTTTTAAGCCTCAAATGGGTCTGGGAGGCATTGCTTTCTCAGCCATTAAAGAACTATTTTACTTGAATGGATCGGAGGCTGTTCCTATACTCTCAAAGGAAACAAAATTGTGAAAGAAAGTCTATGGAGATTATGAGATTTTTTATCCAGATATGATGAATTATCCATTCAAAAAAATAAACCACAGACAGGCATGTTTCTCCATACCCAATCAGAAAGCAGTTATTACCAGGAATTTCTGTAAGTATGCTGTTTTTCTTGGCCAATGTAGAAACTGCCGAGGAAATGAAAATAGAATGAAAAGCTGACTCGCTTTTTCTGATTGCTACCAACATGTGCAGGTAAGTGGCTTGGATGTAGCAGGGTTTCATGGCTCCTTGGAAAACTGCGGGGCTGGGGGTGTAGCTCAGTGGTTGACTGTTTGCTTAGCAAGCACAATGCCCTGGGTTTGATCTCCACACACACCTGCATAATACACACACATACACACACACACACACACACACACACACACACACACAAAACTTCATTGATCTTGTGCAAACTACAGCAGTGACTATGGAGTCAGGCCAAACCCAGGGCAGTCTGAAGGAATGCATCCATAGACTGCCATGGGTGGTGTCCTGATGCAGGCATGACAAACAAATGCAAGAAAGTGTGTAAGAGAGACTCAAGGTCACACAGCTGGGCAGGAGAAATGCTTGGTCTTGTGTTCTCTTCCACCTGAGGGTCTTTCCACACTTGACTGTCACCAAAGAGCTAGCAAGAAAGTCCCCAAAAGAGGTTAGGTAAGACTACAGCCTTCCTATAGAGAGCCCCTTCTCCTCTCTCTGGTGAGCATTAATTCAAATATTCCTTGCCGCATTACTTTTCAAGCTTGATGTTTCTAAATGCAAAGACATCTATAAATAATACATACTCATTTATATGTACATTTAAAGGATAAAAAATAACAAAGACACCTGTAGATTCTTATGAATACTAATAGTCTACTCCCAACACAGTGGAAGAAAATGGCTAATAAGTGAGTTTCCCTCCACTCCACCTTGGCCCCTCCCCAGCAAGGAGGGGGGTCTCTATTCTCTGCCTCTTCCCACGGTCACATTTAGCCATCTGCTTCTTCTTTTATATGTGGGACTGTGTATTTTTTTCCTCTTCAGTTTTATATGAAACATTTAGCAATGAAGTAGCAAATAAAAATACTACATATCATCTAGAATTCATATAAAACCGCACTTGGCTTTTACGCTTCTAAAGGTTGATAAAACGAAACACATAGATGCTTCTGAAAGGCCTATTTATATTTTATTATGCATTACACACATTGTACTCCATTGAGAAAATTTAGAAGTTGATGTGGCTCCTTCTGTCACAAGGAGGCTCTGTAGAAGATTACCACATCCAGAGGACATCTTCCCTTTGGAACACTGGGCACTCCTGGCAGTCACCGCAAGGGACAGAAATGGCTCAAGTAATCAGTCAGCACTCCCATTAGTCTTTGGAAGGAGGGAAACATCTGCCCCCTTAAATAGCGTTGTCTTGTTATTACTTAGCTACCACCTTCCATTTCTGGTCCTCATCCTGAATGGATGACCTGCACAGAGAACCCTCACCTGAGTCAAACACTCAAGTTAGCTGGAAACAGGCCCAGTTGGCCTCTGCTCCATTTTATGGCCCACCTCCATCCAATTTGCTATTCAGACTGACTGTGGTTGGTGCTGGGAAAGCTCTGGGCCAGAAAGACCAGGAAGGCATTACACGGACCCAATCCGGGCATTGGAGGGTCAGAGAGCCCAGAAGACCAATAGGAAGTTACTCAGAGGGACGCATGCCCCGAAACAAAGGATTTAGATTGAAATTGTCTCTTTGGTAATGAATTCAGGAAGCATCATAAGAGAATGGGGACCTGAGAAAGGACAGCAGAGAGTAACAGTGAGCATATTAGTAATCGGGTACCACGTGGGCAAACTGGACTTAGTCCGGCAGGGGCCCTGCTAAAAGGCTGTGGAGAGCACTTCAGACCTGTCCACCAAGACATGAGGAAACCAGGATACTTCTCACTGTGTTGCATCTATTACCAGTGCAGAGTGCTCGGCCCTGCACCCCTAGCCTCGAGGATGAACTAAACACCCATATGCAGAGACAGGCAGGTGGAATTGCTAGCAGGCGGCCTCTCTCAGTTCTAACGGCCGACTTCAGCTCTCTTCAGCATGGGTGTCCACTGGTAGTGACTAGGGCCTCACTGTCTATTCTCAGACTATTATGTGTGTGGGAGGGGGCACTGCTTCCCACAGTAGCAGACCTTGAGTATGCCCATCCCCTCAGCAGAGGCCATGTCAAATGTGTTTATAATGGGATCATCTGGTATCTGTCGGCCGAGCAGCAACCATGTATGAAAAATAACATTGAGGAACAAATTAAGTGGTCTGTCTGCAAGCAGCCCTGTTTAGATGAGGAAGGGCTGCTGTTGACAAATCTATTAAAATTATACATAAATTATCTAAGAGTACATGGCTACATGTTCAGAACGAGGGCATTGATCTTGGGCATTTTACATATGGCCTAGATTAATCCATCTCGCCTCACTTGAATGGAGTAGTGATGTTTAAGAAAAGAGGTGGGGAAAAATAAATTATGCCTGCCACCTTCCAGACTCAAAGAAACATTGTGAATTTTCATTTCTCAAGATGATGACTTAAAACACCAAGACTTCTGGGTATTGCCAAGGTCCTCTACAAATGGGGGTGTGGAGGGGGGTGGGGGAGAACAGAATACTCTAAGTGCCTCCGGAAAGAGAGAGGGGAGAGTGGGGAGGTCAGGTGGACTCTTGTCAGGCAGAACTGGGAAAAGGATGTGAGGTAAGTGCCTATGTCAAGAGCTTTCTTAGATACTCCAGAAGGGCATTAGGGATGTAAGGTAAAAAGGGAAGCAAGCCAAAGGGAACTGCCCTAGCTGAGCACCTCATAGTGTGGGTAAGCCAGCTAATCCCTCAGGGAGCCTCCGAGAGCAAAGGAAGAGTACATCTTCCTGTTGTCTCATCACAGAGGCCAGCAAGTTGGAACATTTTGTTCATCTTCCATTTGTCCTTGGCCGAGGGTTACTGGCAGGGAATGAAACCCCTGGCACTCCGTATCTGCCCCAATGGTCAGCAAAGGGTTCAGTGACTCTGGGGACAGAGCCTCTGACAAATGCAAACTCTTCATGCTGGGGATTCATAACCTTTGGTTACTTGGATGGGATTCAATTTGTACTTTGAAAAGTCTAACAAAAACAGACTACTCCCCACCCCCATGTAATCATGGAATAATATTATAATCATTTTGTATGAAAATTGCATTATTTCCCTGATGGAGGCACTGGCTTTAAAACTCTCAGGGCTTCACCTGCTACTTTGCTTTTCAAAGTCTGAGGTAGCAGGTTCCAATTATCTGAAAAACATTTAAAACAGCAAATGGCACAATACATAGTGTGATCCAGATGGAGAGAATGCACATTTTCCAGGACGGGCACCCTGATTAGTGACTGTGATTGTTAAACACGTTTCAGGTAATATAGTGATAATGGACATTAATAGTAGCAATAGTGCTGAAGTGCTGAAATATAATCATTTCTGATTATATTACTATTTCCTTTTGTGGAGAACAGTGCATATTTCCAAATGACTCCGAGCTCATTAACTGACACAAAGGCCCAGTGGTGGGTCCACAGAAAGGGGGTCACAAGGGGTTTATAGTTTTTGGTACTTGGAATGGAGGAAAGATAGATCCAAGTTAGTAGGGGGCCCAGCCAAACCAGCCTGGTCTCTGTCCTTTGGCTTCCTTGGAGACCTATTTCCCAGGCATCAGTGACCAAGGGGCCAATTAAGAAATGCATCAGTGTGCCATATAACAAGCTAATGTACTTTAAGTGGGAATTCTGCCTATTAGCGTTTTTGTCTATGTCCATATACATAGTCATCTTTCTCCCTTCTCTTAATATCCGTTAAAAAAGTATGATGCCTTTTGTTTAATATGGCCAATTATATCAATTAATGGAATGTATAAAAGTAAAAAAGGACCCATTAATTAATTTATTTGACATAGCCATATTAATTAGTCTTGGGATTATGACTTCACCATTTTAGTATGGCTATAAACACTTTCCTTATTCATTACATTGTACAGGGTTACACAAGGCTATTTTCATGCAAGTATATAATTCACTTTATATTAAAAAACCTTTTGGGGATTTATTTTATTTTCATCTATGTGTGTATGTCTGCATGAGTATGTGAACATATGTGTGCCAACAGAGACCATAAGACGGATGCTGGATCCAATGGAGTCACTGGCAGCTGAAGCCACCCAACCTGGGTGCTGGAAAGTGAACTCCAATCCTCTGTAAGAGCAGCAGGCATGCTGAGTCATCTCCCTATGCCCATAAACAAACCTTTAAAGATCATTTGAAAAGCAACCCAACCAGGGGTTAATTGCTGCAATAAATGGCAAATGCTCATCTATAAGGCACCCCCCAATAAACAAAACATACACTTCTGGGAATAAGGACCTATGATTTGGAGTAAAAATTTCAAGGAAGGTCTAATTCTCGACACTAGTGAAGCTGTAGGAGATTGCCAGAGGAATCCAGAAGCTTCTCAATGCACACAGAACCACACACACTGGAGGTGAAGCTGGGAAGGCCAAGTGTGACTAATGACTCATGAAATTTAAGTGGAAAAGGCAGTATTTATAAGTTAACAGTTTATGTAGTTTGCAACTTTAAACATATCTAACACAAGGAATTAAATAGTACAAACAAACAAAATTTTAAAATTCCATCCACCCCTTCCTCCAAATCCATATACTTGGGTTACTAAACATTGTTTGAGACCTTTTCTTTGGGTAAGCTGGGCTTAAAATTAATTTTCTCAACGCTACAGGTGGGTGACTAAACACCCTAGTCATGTTGGAATTTAATATACTGTCAAAGCCACCAGAAACACCAAAGTTCTTTAGTTTGACAGTCTCTTCAGTTTGCATATGGGAAACTGAAGCTCAGAGAATTCTGTATCCTGTTATGAGATCATTATGGGAAGAAGACAGAAGAAAGCAAGCGCTGGCAATTAAAGCTAGCTTCTCCCATGGACTCCCCTGTGATCAAGCTCCTAGCCTATGGCTTTTCTTTATTTCCAGACAGGGATACTTCTGGGCTGTGGCCTCACGGGTGATCAGCCAATTTCAAAGATTCCACCTGCAGGGAACTCTGCTAACCCTTGGGGTGCCAGTATGCCTATATTCACTTTCCAAAGTCATTCCTGCCCCAACACAGAGCACATAGCATTTACTATCAAAAACCCACTCTTGCTTATGCAAAGAATTAAGATGCATTTATTAAACAAGAAAATCTGTCTCGGTACTTCTTTCCAAATGGGAGGTTTACCAATGAAATTTGCCAGGTGGGACTATCCTCTTTCTTGGCTTCCCTGAGCAATGGAGACTTAGGTAAAACTTTTATCTCCTTTGGCCCCACTAGTCCCTTCCACCTATAAGCGTTGGTCTCTCCCAGTTGGTCCTAGGCAGGGAGAGGCAGTCAATATGGTCAAGCCCTCCTAACAGGAAGAGCAGCTTAAAAGTGTGACCTGTGCTGGATATAGATCTGGGAGTGGAAGCCTCCTTTCAATCACATTTACTATGCAAAGTCATCTTTCTCCCTGAGATGGAGAAGGGATGCATTGGATAGTGGGATGGGGTGTCCTCCCATGAAGCTCACAGGACAGGGGTCACAGGAGGGCACCAGGTTCACACACAGATCAAGGCAGCCAGTGCCGAAAGTGATTCCCCATGAGCACACTTCCCTGAAGTGCTTCTCTGTGCAAGGGCTACTGCAGCTAGAGTGCCTCAAAATTAACCGCTACATGAGAACTCCCAATCAGGAGGAACTAAAGTGGCTGTTTCTCTAAAATCTGGAGGCGTAGCATCTCTGGTGCAGCCACAGGAAGTTCTGGTACCTAAGAATTATAAACTGTGGTCTTGTGGATGCTAGCAGCTGGTCCTGGAGCCAAAGGGGAGGCAGAAAGAACCACAGGCTAGGTCAGGTTTCTTTATAAACATCTTAAGTCAAGACTTGGCTCCTTCAGTTACTAGCAAGCAAAATATGCACACGCATAATACAAAATAAACAATTATTTTAAAAATGCTGTTCTTAAGATGTACATCTGGTTCCTCTAGTGTGGAATTCTGCAGTGGTTCCCCACTTGATAGACAAAATCCAAAACATCTAGCATGGTTTCTAGGGCTACATACTGACTTCTGCCCTCACTACGGATTGTGGCTCCATTCTGAATTCCTAGAGGCTCCTGGGCTTGTGCCCCACACTCTATATCACAGCCCATACATCCATACCTGTGTCTTCCTCTTTCCCATTAGCTCCTCATCTTCAGTTTATCTATCCATGTTCAAGCACCTACTCTCTGAGCCCCTGAAGATACTATACATACATTTTGTTTCTTGGCCATGGGGGCTCCCCACCCTAGGCCCTGGAAGACAGATACCAGCATTTCTGGTCTCTACCCACTAGGTGCCAGTAGTACCTCTTCCCCTCTGAGAGAAATCAAAAATATCTTCTGATTTTGCTCAATACCCCTAAGCGTGAGGAGGAGGAGGTGGAAGAGGAGGAGGAAGAAGAAGAAGAGGAGGAGGAGGAGGAAGAGAAAGAGGAGGAGGAGGAGGAAGAGAAGGAGGAGGAGGAGGAGAAGGAGGAGGAAGAGGAGGAGGAGGAGAAGGAGGAGGAGGAGGAGGAGGAGGAGGAGGAAGAAGAAGAAGAAGAAGAAGAAGAAGAAGAAGAAGAAGAAGAAGAAGAAGAAGAAGAAGAAGAAGAAGAAGAAGAAGCCATCTTTGGCAAAGAGCCAGTGAAGCAAATTAAAGTAAAGCAGACCTCACAAACCTACAGGCTATACCCAATTCACGTCTACCTCTAAGACCTTGTCTCATGATTGGTATAAAGTAAATGCTCAAGAAATTCCTGTTCATAAGGAAAGGAAGGAAATAAAACTGAGTTTAGTGCCCACAATAAACATACTGCTCAAAAGTTAAGATGGGCCAGTTGAATCAAAAATAAGTAATGAGATATGGAGTTTGCAAAAGTGAATAAAGTGTTTTGAAGTGTACAAGTGTTTTGAAGAAATACAAACCTTCCAGCATTTATTCCATCATCTTAAAATGAAATTCTAATTCCATGGTCCCCTCCAGTTCTCCTTCTTCCTGTCCTATGTAGCTCTTCCACACCATGGTGAATGAAACTCCTGGCAGTACTGCCTGGGCTTCCTGTCTGCCTCCTTGCCTCCCATCTTTCTTTTGCTGAGGCCTGCAGTGATCTCCACGTTAAGTCAACAGACAGTCTCTGCTCTTCAGCTTGTCTGCTATCCCAAGAAGCCTCTGACACTGGTAGCCATTCTTGAAAGCAAGGGGGATAATGGAGCTATCTAATGCTATGGTCAGAGCACCAACACTGGGGAACCCCTTAGCCAGGGAGAATGGTTCATGGGAATTCCTAACTCCCGCACTGTGCCCGCTGTCTCCATCACTGTAGTTACTTCCTGGTCTATTAGGATGCATCTTCCTTCCTGTTATTAAGTAACAGGGCTCTCCAGGATGCTTTATCTCCTCTCCTCTTTAAAACCCTGTTCCCTTCCTTGGGATCTAACTTCTGCACAGAGTTCAACAGCCGCCCTCCACAGACTGATGACCTCCCAAATGTGTTGTCTCCAGCTCCACCTCCAAGTGCCACAGTCGTGCATCTCACCTGCTTACGTGACTCCTCTAATCATGTGTCTCAAAGGTGACTAAAACCCATCACGGCCTTCTCTGGTCTAGATAACTCAAAACAAAGAAGCAGAGCTGGGCTCAGTAAAGTTGCTTGCTGCACAAGCAAGAGGACCAGAGTTCTAATCCCCACCACCATGTGAAAGAAAAGAGAGAGGAGCTGAGTGTGATCATCGTGTACTGATAATCCCAGTGCTGGGGAGACAGAGACAGGAGGATCTCTGACTTGCTGGCTGGCTGGTCTCGCTTTATCAGTGAACTCACAGCTTCAATGAGAGACTGTCTCAAAAATAGGAAGTGGAGAGTGATAAAAAGATACACACTTGAAGCACACATGTGTGCACGCACGTGTGCATGTGTATGCTTTCACACACACGCACACATGAACATATACACATGCATGTACCACACCATGTGCATGCGTATCATTTATGTGCATGCATTCTCTCTCTCTCTCTCTCTCTCTCTCTCTCTCTCTCTCTCTCTCACACACACACACACACACACACACACACACACACACACACACACACACACAAAGCAGGCTGAGAGACGGCTAGGTGGATAAAGCACTTGCCCCCAAGCAGCTATGGTGGCCGCCCGTAATCCCAGCATTAGGGATGCATAAACAAAGGATTCCTAGGCAGGACTGGTGAGCCCCCAGGCTCAGTGAAATACCCTATCAAGTAATATAGTGGAGAGTGCTCTGGGAAGATACCTGACATCAATGGTGGGCCTCTACATATGTACACACATGTGCACATGTCCATGTGAGCCATCCTCACCAAAATGCATACATATGTATTCACACCACACACACATACCCATGCAAAACAAATGAACAAAAACTAAAGGAGCATGGGCTTTCCCAGCACTTCCTGTCTTAGAGGTCAGTACCACTAACCATCGAATTGCTAACCCAACATCTAAGAGCCCCCTGCAGACTCCTGTCTTCCATACCCAGCCTTTATAACACATCTTCCCCCCCTTTTTTTTTTTAGCTTCTATGCCACTTCCTTCTTTGCCACAGTCTCTTTATCTCATCCCTCTGACCCTGTCTTTCCCCATCCTGCTGTCATGTTGATAGCCAGAGATTTCTTTCTTTTTTTTTTAAAAAACTACAATCCAATCTCATTTATTCTCTGCTTTTAGCTTTTTCCACACGACTCAGATGAAGAGGGGAGGAGAGGTGTGACTCAAGGATGTGCACGGACTGGCTACAACTTTCCCTCCTCTGAACATCTCATGCCTCTGAATTCTTCTGCACTATTCCCTTTGGCCTTCTCCTGGTTTCCAGATGTTCTGTAGTCATGGCACAAAACTGTCACACAGTGTCTCCCTTCCCTTTTACTGAGTTAATGATGATTCAGATCCCAACTCCATTAAACCTCTCTGGAAAGCCATTCAAATTTGTTCCTGATCATAACTTATGATTGTTTTTGATCAGTTTCCTCCTTCCTTCAGTTCAAGCTCCATGCAGACAATGTCCTCTTTTGTTTATATCAGTTTCTAGCTCAGAGATCAGTAAACCATCCTGTAGGCCAGAATTATCCTAACACCCATTTTTTAATACCTCTTTTTTAAAAAATCAAAGCTACATTCAGGTATATATGCACTACCTATGGCTGCTTTTAACCTATGAGAATTGAGTAGTCGTGATGGACATGATGCAGTTCTTTAAGCCCAAAATATTGACTTTCAAAAGTTGTTTCCCAACTCCTGAGCAACAGTGTCCAGCGGGAAACAGACATTCAGGGTGTGCTTGTTAAGTGGGCTCTTAAAGGGGCAAGCTGGAGACTTGTCCGCAGTGTAGGAAACTTCAGTGTCCTGTCTCTCAGGCAATGCCGGCCACCTGCACAGCACTGAAGTCTGTGGGTGCAGCCACTGGTAGTGCTGTTTGGCTGTTTGTTGCTGCACTAAAATTCCCAACACAAACATTCCACAGTCTTGTGGCTGCACTGTGACTGAGTGTGGTGAGGCAGAGTGTATGGTGGAGAGCTGCTGTACCTTATGCAGACCTTACGCAGACCAAAGGCAGAGGGAAGGACACAGGAAGCCATAGGGACCTCAGGGAGGACTCTCCAGTGACCAATTCCTCCAGCTATGGCTCCATATACTGAAGTTACTAGAGAAACTCCCACCCCAGAATGGTGCCTCCGCCAGTTAGAGACCTGGTTTCAGCTAAAGGACCCATGGTGAACATTTTATATTCAAGTCATAGCACTGCCCTCACTATTCCCCAGAAATGGGAATCCTGGAATTTTCTTTGATTTCCCAGCTCACTAGAAAAACCTTTCAGATCTTCCATTTGACTATGGAGACCTTACTCCCGCTGTTTCTGAGTTTGGGAAATGCTTGTTGAGGAGGTCAGTGTGGGACCTTGTCACAATCCTTATGAGAGCCCTAAAGCCACATCAAGCTTGGGGAAAATGAGTGAGTTCAAGATTCTGGGAAGTCTCAACTTTACAGAACCATTCAAGGAGAAGAACTAAAGAAAATGGTAAGGAAAGAGTGACTCCAGGCCACTTCTCCAGGTCAGTATGGCTCCCAAGAACTGCTTCCCACTGGAAGTACACCTACCCCCAAAGAATCTGGCCATTCCTTGTTCAGAGCCCTCGTAAGTTCAGCCTTGTCAACCCCATCTGCTATGAACCCATTCTGCACAGGGTTACTCTGTATCCTGTGCTCTCTCCCTCCGGTCGTCCTCTAGAGAGACTGTCACTGGCTCCTTCTGGTTCCAACCCCAGATCAGGATAGCATAGAGCCAGGCACATAACAGTGGCTCAACACATGCCTGGGGAAGGGTCTTGAATACATTTGTTATTGTGGTTCTGCCCTGGACATGTGTGATGTCCACAGATGCTCTGCTCCCTGTATTCCTGCCTGTGTTTGAAGTGGCTTTTGTAGGTGGAGGAATCCCGTGCCTATCTTCTGCCTTCACCCATTCTAGTTTGACCCAGAGTCCTTCAGCACATTTGGATGGGGATCGAAAGGTCAGCCTCATCCATCACCTGGCCTGTGGAAGAATAGCATCTAATGGGGCTACTTTTGAGATGCCATCCTGAGAAACTTTGAAAGTAGCTACCTCTCCTATATTTTATAGCAGGGGCAGACTCCAACATCTTAGCCCTCGTAAGTTGTCGAAGAACCTCATAGTGGTGGCAAAGCTGCATGAGGCAGAAGCGTTGAGTGTGGCAGGAATGGAAAAACATGAACAACTTGAACACAAATCACCAGAAACCTGCCCAACTGGCAGAAGAATGTTTCCGCTCCTCACTCGTGAGTGCTAGACACACATCACGCAGCTCCACTAGAGAGAGTCTCAGAATTAGTTCTCAGATGTTAGGATCCACAGAGGAGAGAGAGGGTCCTGTAGATCAAAGACTGGTTCCCTGTTCCCAGGACCCCTGAACAAACGCTTCCATTTGCTTCTTTCCAGGCCACTGACACAGCTTCACAAGTACTCTGCCTGTGGGACCGGGCTGGGCTTCTGCAGAAATGACTCCTGATCAGCCTGTGGCTGGCACTGCCCTGCTGTGCCAAGGGCCCTGGGGGATTCTCTGCCTTAGCTTCTTCAGCTGTGAAGAAAGGGAGGATGCTGACCCCTGTTATTACACAGAAAACTGCTAAAAGGGGGGCTCCTTTAAGATGGGCAAGTCGGCTTCAAGTGTTTTCTAGGACTGCCATAACAAAATACCGCAGGCTTGGTAGTTTAAACAACAGAAATTGGTTTTCTTGTAGTTGTTGAGTCCAAGATCAGTGTCAACAGGCGACTTTTTCTCCTGGATGCCTCCTCCTGATATCTTCATTTGATCTTCTGTCTGATGTCCCTCAGGGTCTTTCTTCCATGTTGTCACCAGTTAGATGGATTGGGGTCTTCCCATATGACCTATTTAACCTTCCTCATCTCTCCAAAGGCCCCCTGTCCAAACACAGCCACAATGTGAGGTATAGCAGATCAGGGCTTCAGAGTATGAGTCTGGGGAAGATGATACATCTTGTAACCATTGTTGAGTCAGAAGAGCCTGGGCATGCTTGCCCATGCCATGGCAGCATTAATGGGCTTGGAAATTCAGCTTCTACCTATCTTCTTAGTGTATAATGACAAACTTCTGCCTGCCTTCAGGAAGCTCCTCAGAAGAGAGTGGAACTAAATTCCAAATTTTAAATAAATTCATGCATTGCATTCCTATATTTTTTTCCCAGCACAGGCCTTCATGAAAACCAGACAAATCAAAGTTGATGACAGTACTAATTGTGTTAATGCTAATAGCAACCAGCAACCAATACAACGGAGAAAAACCATAGTTTTCAAGTTGCTTAAAATCTGAAAAACATTAGATTCAAAATGAAACTCCAAATTACAATGCATAACATTTGTGTAAAAAAATCAGGGGCTGGAGAGATGGCTCAGTAGTTAATAATTTTTGCTGCCCCTGTAGACCCATTGGAGTTTATTTTCCAGGATCCAAAGTGGGCAGCTCACAATAGCCTGTAACTCCAGCTTCTGGGAAGGGTGGTCTAGTGTCCTCTTCTGACCTGTAGAAGCACTTCTAATCACACACAGACACAGACACACACACACAATTAAATATTACAAATATTTTTTCAGATGGTTTCTTTTAAATGGAGAAATAAATCATTCTCAAGAGGTCATAGACCAAGTGGTCCAATTTCACCAGTGAACTACAGCTTTGCTACCATTTACAAAAGGGACTCAAGTCAGCAGGTGGAGGAGGACCCAGGCTTGGGGAAATGATCATTCAAGGAGTTATAGGTAGTCTTTAATTCACTATCAGTTTATCTTTAAAGGCTACAAACTCATTGCACACAGGTTTCATACCCCAGGGCCTGTTGCTACATTGTGTCAAATTTGATACAAAGCTCTAAAGAGGCAGTTGGGTGCCCAGTGCCAAGGGTGGGTGGTGTGGTTGTTTGATCTACACATGACATGGCACAGGCCAGGTGAGCAGGAGGCACCAAGAAATATTTGTTGTTGTTGTTGTTGTTTTAAATGATCATAGAAGAGATCTGGGCTAGGGAGAGGTTAGCAAAAAATAGCAAGAATGGAGAAATTGCAAAAATGACAGAGAAACTTCTAGCAGGCACGAGAGACTGCAAATGAAATAAAGGAATCATTATTTTGTGTTCGGATATGATTATAGGAAGAATCAGAAAGAGCTGACTAAATAACTGCTTTAAAATGTATAATCTGCATCTTTTTAAAAAATAAAACCAGGATTTTGTAAAGAACATATATCAAGGTTCCACAAAACATCAAGACTATACATTTTCTAGACAAATTTAAATAGAGTCTGCCTGGAGGTTTAAGTAAAATCCATTCTACTAAGCATAAAAATGGGATTCTTTAAAAGAAAACAATTACTATATGAAATAAAGAATAAACATACCGGCTTAATCTTTTCCTAAGCTCATCCTACAACATAATCCACTGAGTCTCCCTACTTGGGGACAGGGTTGGAGGGGATGAGGGAGGCAGAGCTTGGAGGCTAACAAGAAAGGCAGGAACCAGACAGCGCTTACAGGGTCTGATGCAAAGTCAAGGATCGTGGACTTCATGCTTGGGCAAAGAGGAGCCCACAGAAGTCTCAAAAGGAGGGCTGATTCAATCACATTCAAAGATGGCTCACAGGCTAAAGGGTCTTAATAAAACAGGAGACATCCCAAAACAAAACACAGAACAATTAAGCAGGAAGTGGAATTCTTAAAAAGCCAGCTTGGCCTCCAAACTCACCCTTCCATGGATATTAGCCATTAAGGAACAGGGGTCCCAAGTATAGAACTCACTGCCCTGGGTCCCAACACTGTCAAATCCTTTCACATAGAAGTTCTCTTCAAATGCAGTCCCCAGCAGCTTCCTTTTAAAAGACTAGCCATAATTGAAATAACAAGTCTTAGGGTTGCCAGGGAGCCTGAATTTTCTTCTTCATAGGAAAAAACAAGCAAACAAAAAACTCAAAACAAAACATACCAACAAGCAAAATACCAAGTTCTTATTTTATGGTCTTGTCCTTTCTAAGTATTTATAAAAAACAGACTTTTTTTTTCTTTTAAGCCACCACCTATGATAGAAAACATGCTGGTCATAAATTCTGCTTCTCTAGTTTAAAACATAGCCTTGGCCTATCAGGTATGTTGACTTCCATTTCTCAGAGTGTTCAGAGAGGCAGGGATCACAGGCATTGTTGAGGAAGGCTCCCCACTCCAGACAAGGATGGCTCTATTGAATGGGTTTTTTCTCCAGAATCCCCATTCAGAAGTGAGATGCTCTGTCTGATGCTCCAACAGTATTTATAAAGTTCCATTATGAGAACCACACCATCAGCAAAGCCTAGAAACTTCAGAGATACCTTGCTCCCTGGTTCTAAAATATATGGACAGGTTTTCCATCACATCACACAGGTGTGGGGAGTCCCAGGGAGCAAGGACTGTCACAAAAACACTGCTTTGGTTGCAGCTGAATTTCCTTAGGATTATGTCAACTAGCTGATAAGCTGCAGTACACAGACATTTGCCAGACCATTTCCAGAGACAGTGTCTGTACCCACAAGTCAATAAAAGAACAGTGTGGGCATACATATTTTTTAAAAATTTACTTATTTCTGACAAAACGCACACTCCTGTAAAAAGACATAACACAGTTCTTGGTATGTATACGTTTACAACCCGTTTCTCAAGGGAGACAAACCTAGACATAGAAAAGACAGAAAAATGTACAAAGAAAC